>NW_024063166.1:0-652500 GCF_006381635.1 Hibiscus syriacus | reverse complement strand
TAAGTGCTTTATAAACATATGTATAAAAAGAACATATTTCATTTAGCCCCTTCATGCCTACTATAACTAGTTATTTCGGTTTTTTACTAGCGGCTTTAACTATAACCTCAGCTTTATTTATTGGTCCCGTGAAGTAAATCATCACACCTATGGTCCAACCAATTGGGAGAGAATCAATAGATTCCTTTTCGGGAGCGATTCATCCTTCCCGAACGCAACATACAACTCTCCGTTGTACTGCGCTCTCCAAGTGTGCTTCTTCCCCCCTCCTTCCTTACCATGGCAAGTATTTGTGAAATAAGAAATAACTCCGATGGGAAGAAAAAAAAGAGGGCGTTAAGAGACCCTCTTGGCCCAACCCTAAACACTCTAAGATCCTTTTTGAAACCTGCTCCCATTTCGAGTCACTTTTTTAGATCGGATCCATGCCTTCAATTGGTTATAGTATCTCAAGACACACAATATCTAAAAACTTTCCCTTTCTTTTTTCTTTTTTTCTATTGAAAAAGAAAATGTGGATTCTCAGTGACAAAAGTCAAAATCCAGGACAAATAAATTAGAACCATTAACTATTAATTATTGACTGGAAATTTATGGACGATTCTTCTTCACTTGTCTTTTTCTAATGGTATAAGAAAAAAAACTGGATACATAACTAATCAGTATTGATTTTTTTCAATAAAAAAACTTTCTGAATTTGAATTTATGAATTTCAATTATATTATAATATAACAGCAATTATGCGTCTATGTAAACCCCAGAGCATAAGTTGTTACACAGTTATAGTTATCTAATGAGGTATTTTATCTCTCTAGATATGATGTCCATAAGGAATCAACAAGAAATTATCATGTTTCAATTTTTCATTGAATAGATTAAAATAAAAGAAAAAAATCGAATTTTTGATAGAGCACACCATGTCTCCACTAGAGCGCTATAATGGAAGAAAAGAAAGACATATATAAATAGAAATGCTATATCTGCACATGTTTAATAAATACAAGTCCTCTTTTCGTACGCACTTCAATCATATTCTAAATATTCTACTAAAAAATAAAATAAAAAACGAAAAAGTGGGTAAAAACATCTCTCTTCTCTGCGAATAATTTTTTGTGGAGTCCATGAAAAAATTAAGTCCTAGAAAAATCAACTCTCTCCCTATATATATTTTTATATATATTTTAAGAATATATTTTATGATTATTTTGTCTTTATCTCAACGAACAGATCAAATCAGGAATTCCTTTCATTTTTCTGGTATTCAATCGGATTGGAATATGTAATATCATAATAATGGTAGAAATTGAATTATTATTTTCTTTCCTATTCTAGACAAAACTCCATACAGCTAAATGGGATTTATCAATTCTTTTCTGTATCTGTTTGTTATAAATATAAATTCAAATTTGAGTATAATTTTTCTTCTTCTGTTCATACGCATTTCATATTTCACACATTCCATATATATTATATGGAGTTAGATAAAATTTCATGTGATTCAGTAAACAGAATAGAAATTCAATTCCATCATTATTAGATCGATTCGTATGATTCGATGAAGAATGAGAAAAGAATGGGATTTTTTGATAAGTGGGAAATTCAAAATGCTCGGGGATGAAAATGGGGAAATGTCTACAATACCTGGGTTGAATCAGATACAATTTGAAGGATTTTGTGGGTTCATGGATCGGGGCTTAACAGAAGAACTTTATAAGTTTCCAAAAATTGAATATACAGATCAAGAAATTGAATTTCAATTATTTGTATTGAGACCCAGTCCGGAGACGTTTCGACGTATATTCCTACTAATGTGATTTTCATTATAGATGGACAAATATTCTTATTCGCCGATCTATTCAATGCCGGAATCAGACCTGCTATTAATGTGGGGATTTCCGTCTCCAGAGTAGGATCCGCGGCCCAAATTAAAGCTATGAAGTAAGTCGCTGGTAAATCAAAATTGGAATTGCCCCAATTCGTCGAATTAGAAGCCTTTGCGCAATTTGCTTCTGATCTCGATAAAGCTACTCAGAATCAATTGGCAAGAGGTCACGTAATAATCTTAAAAATTGTATAATAATAATAATAATAATAATAATAATAATAATATGATAGTGAAACCCATAGATATTACATCATTCCAACTTTTCAACCATCTTATACATAAACTCAATAACAGAAGCTATAAAAGCAAATACAAAGGAAACATACTCACCTGGATTTGTAAAGCCTTGTCTAATTGTTAAGGCAGATTTGAAGTAATCAAGAGGATTATTAGGGTAATCAGAACATGTTCCATGCTTTAACCATTCACTCTCCCAAAACCCAGTACCCGGTTGAGTAGGGTTCTTCAAGTCCGGCCATAATGATATTAAGTTGCTTTCAATTGGAGTAAATGCAGTAGTCTAAATTAGAGAAATATACTTTAGATCATATATATAAATTTAAATACAAATAAAAAAGTTGATGAGATGCTTACCTCAAGAACTAGTCTGTCAGTAATGGGTGCCTTGGAGTAACAGGGATTAGTGGCTCCGTTGTAAGGGGGAATCGGAACGTCGTTGGCATCTTGAGGCCATATACCGTGGATGGTTAAGACAGTCGGGATGGGAGTACCACAAGCCATTCTGCCGGAATTACACACAGCAAGAGGCCATTGGAGACTGAGTTTATAAAAATGTATGGGGGGTTGAGCTGTAACAAGAACTAAGGAACAAATCACCAAAACAACCACCAACTTATAATTCAACATCATTGTTACAATCAATACTCTCACAATTAGGGCTGTAAAAAGCTGACATGACCTGTAAAACTGAATGAAACCGACCTGAGTCAAAACTGTTTTTGACCTGCACTGTAGCGATTTGAAACCGACTCGAGTCAGAACTGGGGTTGACCTGAACCCGATTTAGACCTGAAAATTGTGGATCCGAACCCGACCTGCATTCGACCTGAGAACGACCTGAACCCGAATTGAACCGAAAATATGATACCCAAACTGCATCCGACTGATATGAACGCGAACCCGATATTAACCTGGTAAATAACTGGTATTACCCGACCTGTTTTCAACCTGACCTGTTTTCAATCTGACCTGTTTTTAAACTAACCTGTTTTTAAACTGACCTGATTTTAACCTGACCTGTAAATGATCCGACTTGTTAATGATCTAATATGATATTTACCTGACTTTTATATTACCATGGACGAAATTATAATATTGTAATAAAATTATGAGTTTTTTAGTTTATGATGTAATTAAAAAATTAATATGATTACTTTTTAAATGTTATAATAAAATATTTATTATGATAATTAAATTAATAAATAGACATATTGTATAATTTTTTTAATAAAATTAATAAAATTATTTAAATGTAAATTATTTATACTTTTAAAATAACACTTCTACATAAACGCATATCATTTTAATAAATAATAGTATTTGAATATCATTTTAAAAAATAAAGATATTATAAAAATGCCACAACCTTGATATAAATTTTAAAAATGGTGTACACAAAATATAAATAAAATAACATAAATTTTGATATAATTGGATTGAAAATATTAAAATAAGATGGAAAAGACATGGAGACAAGAGTGGGGAACACACCCACGTCCCCACTGCCCAATCTTATTCCAAATATTCCCCCATTGTTTTATTATTTTCTTGGTAGATTTAGTAAAAAGATTGGAATATTTAGATTAACCTTTTTGTACAAATGCTGGCTGGATCCCTGTTTTTCAGTTTCATTGCCTGGTATTGTTTAATGGGCAAGTGGTTGGTTGGCGGGGACGGTTTATTTATTTATTTTTATTCTGATTTTTGAAATAGTGTCCGACACAGACTGAGTCACGGTTTTCAAGTGCTTCTGTATCATTTGTGTGTGAACTCATTTGAATTTGGATTTGATGTTGGGTTAGAATTTAATTGCAAAATATATTCTTTTAGTTTTATATAAATTTAAAATTATTGGATGAATAAAATTAGATGGTTGATATTTGCATCTTCATTTGATCCATTGTTAGTTATTATTTATATTTTTGTAACTGATCCATAATTTTTTAAATGTGTTTAATTTAGTCATTTTATATTAATTTAAACCTCACATTTTAAATTTATTTTGATTTAGTCCCTTACCTATGTGTGTTGTTTAATTTTTATTTTAAAATTTTATTTGTAATTTTACATTTCTTCAATTTTTCCTTAAATTTATATTTTTTACAAAATTGATCCATGATTTTTTTTTTGTAATTTATTCGAAATCATATACAATTACAACTTGTAATTATTTAGGGTTTAATGTTTATGGTTTAGTGCTAGTCCATTACATTAGGGTTTATAGTTTAGGGTTTAATGTTTATGGTTCAAGGTTTATAATTTAGTGTTTAAGGTTTAGGGTTTCTATAAACTATATATTTTATTACTTTATATAATTTATGCATAGTGTTGCTATAAACTATATAAGTAATTTACTTTATATAGTATATATATATAGGTTATATATATATATAGTTTATATATACTATACATGGTTTATACATACATATTATATAAAATTATTTAATTAAATTAATAAGATTATTTAAATGTAAATTATATAAAACATGATTAATCAGGTGTTAAATAATTAGTATGTCACATTGCATATTATTTGGTTCATAAATAGTAGTACATGTCATATTAATTTCATTTGCACAATTAATATTTTAGTTGCATGTTAGGTTAATTCACATTAATAGCTCATTTATTTTGTTGTTATGAATAAGTAATAATAAAACCAAAAAATAAGTAATATTAGGGTTAACGATTTAGGGTTCACAATTTAGGATTTAAGATTTAAGGTTTTATAAACTATATACTTTATTACTTTATATAGTTTATGCATTGTGTTTCTATAATATATATATATATAATCTATAGATTACTTATATTAGTTATACATACATATATATTATATATTAAAATAAATTATAATTTATAAACTATATATCTTATATAGTTTATATATATATAGTTTATATACATACATACATACATATAATATATATATATATATATATATATATATATATATATATATATATATATATATATATATATATATATATATATATATATATATATATATAGAAAATTAAAAGTAATTAGAATGTATACATGATTAAATTGCATCAAATTGAAAATTCAAGAAGATATTTACAATTAAACCATGACTAAAATGAAAAAAATCAAAAATCAAATACAAGTGGGAAAATGATGATTGTTGGAGGAGCATGAGTCTAATTAACCCAAAATATATTTTCAAATAAAATCTCAATTCTCAATTTCTCTCCAAAATTTTCTATTCCCTCTAAATTTCTCAATTTCAATCTAAATTCTCAATTTTCCTATATTCTAAAAAATTCTCAATTTCCCTCTAAATTTCCAAATAAAATCAAAAAATTTCACACAAGAGTTTTTTCTCACCACTCACTTTGAATAATATATATATATATATATATATATATATTAATATAAATTATAGTTTATAAACTACATACTTTTTATATTTTATACATATATAGTTTACATATATAATTGATATAAACATAATTTATATAAATAACTTATAATAATTATATAGTTTATAATATAAATATAGTTTATATATAAACTTATATTATATATATATATATATATATTATATTTTTTTCAATTTTTTAAATGAATGCAATATACTATATTTTTCATTATTTCTTCACATTTTGTATTTATTTCGATTTAATCCTTTTTTAATTTATTTCAATTTTAAGTCTTTCACTTTTATATGTATTCAATTTAGTTCTTAAATTTATATTTGCATCTTCATTTGGCCCATTGTTAATTGTTATTTATCTTTTTGTAACTGGCCCATAACTTTTTAAATATTTTTAATTTAGTCCTTTTTATATTAATTTAAATCTCAAATTTTAAATTTATTTCGATTTAGTCCCTTACCTACGTGTGTTGTTTAATTTATATTTTAAAATTTTATTTGTAATTTTACATTTCTTCAATTTTGTCCTTAAATTTATATTTTTTTTACAAAATTGATCCATGGATATTTATTTTTCTCTTAATTTACTCGAAATCATATACAATTACAACTTACAATTCAACAATCACGAAAGATGACAAAATAATTAATCCAAAAATAAAAAAGATCCGACCTGAACTCAATCCGTATTTGGTAAACATCCGACCTGAATTTTATCTGTCCATGATGTGACCCGATCTGAACGAGATTCGACTGAAGTCCACCCGAACCTGAATTAACCTGGTCTTTATCTGCTTCAGACCTGAACTGTTTTGACCTGAACTGACATCGATCCGAACTGAAAATGACTTGACCTGAACCCGATCTGGATCTGGTGTCAAATCAACCCGAAAATAACCCGAACTGATTTGACCTGACTTGAACCCGATCTGGATCTGATGTCAAATCAATCTGAGTTGACATGTATCCGATTTTATCCGACCTGTCAAGATCCGACTGAAACCTGCCCGATTTACCTGATTTTACAGCCTTACTCACAATCAACATTCACTATGTGTATAATATTTACAATGGTTTGTCCTTTTTATATTGCAAATGTAGCATCAAACTTGTTTCTGTTTCAGTTTCTATTTCAGTCTGTTATATTGAAAATGTTGTGTTTCTGTTTCAGTTTGTTTTAAGTGGGATACACGTGTGTTTCAGTTTATTCAGTCTGTTTTGTAGTGGTGGCACACACATGGTTTCAGTTCGGAAGTTAGGCATCAATAATTTATAGCCCTTAAAACCCAAACATCAAATGTAATTTAATAAAATATAAGATTTAATTATCCCATGTTATGCAGTTTGGCAGCAGCTGTGATTAATCACGCATTTTTAAACCATTGGATCAAATTAAAGTACATTTACAAGAACCAAATATTACAAAACTAAAAACCCATTTACAAATCTAAACCCAAACATATTAAACCCATTAGCCAGACCCACGCGTGAAGACCCATCATAGGAGGAAAAGGAGGTCTTTTCTCCATATATATATATATATATATATAACATGCAAGAAGATTCGAAGAAGGGATGAATTTTGGAGAGCAAGAAAAAGAAGGGATGAATTTTGGAGAGCAAGAAAAAACGAAAAGACAAATGCAACCCAATCACTATCTTCAAACAAGGGAGAAAAATCAATAGGAGAAACACTATTTTCGAACCAGATACAAAACCACAAAAAAGATGAAAACCCAAAAAATGATACCTTTGAGGGAGGGTTGCCTACGCTTCTTCGTTGTTCCCGAGGGTAAAACCTCACTTTTAGGATATTGAGGTTTGTGTGGGTAGTTTAGGGGGTCTTGAAAAGGGTGTGTTTTTAGGGTTTGGGGTCTTTAAAAATTTGTTTTAGGCTTTGAATCTTTGATTTTTTGGTTCAAAGAGAGGTTCGGTGAGATTTGGGTTTCAAAAGGAGTCGTTTTAGGGAAGTTTTCCACTAACGGCGCCGATTTACGGTGGCCGGCTTCTTCTCAATGGAAGAGAAGATGAGATGGAGAGAGCATGGGATTTCTAGTTTTAGGAAAAAGATGAAAGAGATACAAAGTGTTTCTTAGCCATTTAGGGCACGAGTTTGGCTTACATATAAGAAACCAAACGGCTCCGTCTTCAGAGGTAGAGACCATGCGTTTAGAGCATGGGCTATTCATGCGGGAAGGGTCTCCACATTTGCAATCTTCCATTTTAGTCACTAAATGAAGCTTTAATCTTTGTATTTCGAACATGTTATTTATTTTGTATTTTATTTCAGTCCCTTTTGTAACACCCTAATTTAGGGGCTAAATTTTAGGAATGATAAAGTATTGGGTTCAAAAGAATTATGGAGAAAATTCATGGACTTTAGTTATAATTTTTCCTCCCTTGTTTACTATAAATTTAAGAGATTTATAAAATAGTTAGTTTATTATTGTGAAATGATATGAAGTGGTTGGCAAATTATTGTTTTATCAGACCATTATTTTATTAAACAAATTGAGGATAATGAATTAGGTAGAATGAGGACAAATTATTGGGTGAGATGAGAATTTTATTATTTTTTTTAATATTATTATTTTATTTAGATTACTATAAACCACACATTGAAGATATTCGTGGGAACATTTCAGTTTTAAAAACAGAAGCAACAAGGAGGGATTAACATCCTATTCGATTACTTTAAGTGACTCAACTAACTCGACCCTATAGCTTATTTATATCAACAACAAAGAAGTAGATCAAGAAGAGAAATAAAATGGTCGGTGGGGTGAAGCTCTCGATTTTTGATGATCCAGATGACGGAGGAAATATTCGTGCGGTGGAAACACTGGAATGGCAATGAAGAACAACATAGCTCGGTCTTGGCTCCATCGAATGTTTAAGGAGACAAATCGGAGCCTTTTTCTTCAAGGAAACCGAATGGCTTTTGGTAGATCTACAATGATCCATAAGGTTTCTCGATGAATGGAGGTCGGATCTAGGATGAAGAGGATAAGATGCTTCGAACATGTAAATGAAGTCTCGAACAGTGACAAAATAGGTGTTGATGCGGTGTACCGACGATCGTCTGGCAAGTTTTCTTGCTTTACTTGTAGCGCAGAGCATGAAGAAAGGAAACAAAATTGAAAATGAACATGAAATAGAGTGCACGTGATTTTGGGGGTTGCATTAAAGTGCAAAATGAGTAAATCACAAGGTATGTCATCCATGTTTGGTGAGATCTTTACCTTGTCTCTTAGTTTCCAAGTGGTTATAGTTATGGCATAATAGTTTTTACAAGATTAATTTAGTCACTAATTTAAGTAATTAACTATTTTGATGGCAACATTAGTTTTCAATTTTACCAATTGAGTCCTCAATTATTATTTAGGTTCTAATAAGTTATTTTTATGGCGAGGGAAATTATTTGGATACGAGTTAGTAATTTTGATGGCCTGGATCGTGAGGAAAATATTAGAAGTTGAATTAAAGATCGAGGGTGTTCAAATGGAATTTAATGGTTGATCAGTATTGCACGAAAATCGAGATAATACTTTACTACCTCTTTATGCTTCATGGAACGTGTGAATATTGGTAAATGCATGAATAAGATAATATTGGTCTCATATGTGTAGTTAATTAATTTCTACACTCGATCCGAATACGATAAAAATTCGGTAACTGATTATGGTTTAGATGACTTTTATAAGAAATTGATGGATTATTAGAATTAAAATTACAAGTTATGTGTATAGTGATAAAGGAATCAACTTGGATCTATAACATATAATTTATTTCATCAAAGGTACTTGGATGGGAAATTATGAGAATATTCCGGTAGGGAAAAATTACGGAAATACCCTTATATTGTAAGATAACAAGAATTGTCCCTGAAAGTTGATTAATAACTCTGAAAGGATATATTGATCTGATAAAACTATAGATGTGCATAAGAAATGCTAGTTTGTTTAGAAAATTTGGATAACCGATTTTTAACCCAATAGGGTTAATGCAAGATACTAGAAGTCTGTTAATCAATCATTTCAAGATCCGAGAATGTTCGGGTAAGCAATTAAGCATAGAATCTCTGAACTATATTTATTTTCGTTAAGAGTTAATACCCAAAATATCTGGGTGCGAAATTATGAAAATGCCCTTGAGAGTTGAAAATAGGCTAAGTTGACTCTGAATGTGAAAGTAACCTGAGAATTTTTTTAAATCGATAAATTACTGATTTGATTGTTGGGATCCTATCTTTGTATGGAAAATTTCTGAAAATTCATTAGTGACACTTGAAAAGACATTTAACTTGGAAATTACTGAATTCTGAAGAATGAGTTATTGAAGGTGCTCTTTAGTCAGAATTATTTGAAAGGACTGAAGTAAGTGATAAGATTAAATTAAATAATAAGATCGAACGTAAGGAAATGATGAAAATACATTGGATCTATAAAATGACCAAAATACCCCTAGAATGAAAATGACTCAAGAATGTCACCAAGCTCAAGAATGAATGGATATACTCAAGCTTTGAAATGAATAGAAAAAACGTTGAGCACCAAAATGACCAAAATACCCTTACGACCTAGAATAAGTAAATGTCTTGGATTAATTAAGAAATCCAAATAATCATGGATGTTGTGCTACCAGTAAAAGTTATGGAACGCAACTTAAGTGATCAACCAAAGCTAGTGCTATATCATTACCTGAATGATATAGATACCACTTGAATGTTTGTTCGTCTTCTCAAATTTGGATCGATGATAATTCTGATAGTACTTGGCTCAGCTCAACGCTAGAGCGCATACAATACTAATAAGTGGGTATTCGTGAGACAATTCAACCACGAATACCAGAATGACTTTATTATATGACTAAATTGAACTGAAAGGAAATACAAAATGTATTTGAAATTCAGAAACGTCTGAATTATTCTGGAAAACTCTAAAGTAACCGGGATAGACTTGCTTACTAAACGAACTAAGTAAACTCAATGATTGAGGATTAATTAGGTGAGTGGATGGCTTTGGAAACATTGTTGAACTTACATGATGAATTGTCCTTATGGGTTATGAACCATGAATCAAGTACGTTCGTATTTCCTGATATCATTGAAACATGAAAATGAAATAAAGACCGATGGAAGATCTATTCAGCGATGATTATGGGGATGATCTATGGATCTGCATTATGGTATTAAAGAGTGAATACACTGGAAGGATAATAAATTGACTTGCTGACATGCATCAGTTTAGGAGTTGTGTAACTGGAGTTGTTTGATAATATGATCGATAGTCATAGATTGTAAATGACTTGAATCTTCGATTCTATATTTCATCTAAAATCACATCGGTCATGTTTGAAAAAGAAAGTAACGCAGAAGGAAAAGATTATGAATACCTCATTTGGTTCAATTGGGCTGAAATCCTATGAATTCAAAGTATATTCAAGAATACCCCTGATTATTTGGGTAATGGAATCACTCGCAGTAAATCTGAATTTAGAATTATTATGTATAAAGGTTCCTGAACGTTTTTCTTAATGCACACGAAAATATAGTGGGATTCTAAAGTATCAACCTTAAATGTCTGGCTAGATCGGTTAGTAATCGATTCTCCTCAATAGGACCTTGTTCCTGGAATTCGATCAAATTTCATAAGTTTCATGTTATCCATAATGATAACTACAATGGCCTCTGAAAATACTTGGATTCTCTAGTGTGTTCCCTATTTATTACTGAACTATTTTATTTGTTTTAAAATGTGGTACACTGAATTTTATGGCTCCTGTTTTATTAATGCACCAATTTATTATGATTTTTATGGATTAAGACGACTATCTGATTTTTGGTTTGAACTGGTATGTGATTACCATGTATATGGATTTGTGAAATTTATGTCACGGTGCAATTGTATTTTTGATACGGATTTATAAAGTACAGCTCTAATCAAGCTGGAAAACTTTGACAGACCTAATGTGACTCTTGGGTAGGCTCACGGGCCCCAAGATGTTCCATTAGGTTGGCTCCCTTTTGCTGTGTGCTTAGGGTAAGCCCTATGGACTTACGGACTTAAGGATACAGGCCCCAAAGCCTATCCTTAGGTTGGCTTCCTTTTCGTTGTGTGCTTAAGGTAAGCCCTATGGACGCAGTTCTAGGAACTGCGGATGGTGTACAAGAGAATGGTTTAAACTACAAGTTTCAAAAGTTAAATTTCATTATGATTTTATGAGATTTACTGAACTATCATTTGATAAGTGTACCTATTATGATTTTATTGTACTGTTGGAACACACTAGATATCCTATTCGATCTCCTGAAAATGTCATACTTTGAATGCTTCCTATGAACTGTGTTTTTCATGGCTTCAACTTGATGAACAACTAATAGAACCCCAGATTATTCCGCAAACTGGTATACGTATGATTCAATAAGGAAATTATATGGCTTTCCATTTATCTACATGTCATGTAGCATCATATGGTAGTTCTGTATTACTGAGCTTTCCGAAGTTTACTCTATTACTCACCATTGCAGGTTAAAAGATTGTACCAGTACAGCTATCAACATCAGTAAGGGAGTTCTTCCGGCGTTGATTGCAGAGTATGGTACATGTGATTAGGGGGCATATAATTGTATTTTGCTTTATATATGAGTCTGAAAATCTGTTTTATTTCGAATACTGATAAATTTTATTTTGTACTCATAAATGATTTTATGAGTTTACATGTTTTAAGAAAAGTTTTAAAATTTCCGCTATTTTTATAGTGGGTCATTCCGGTAGCCCTAATGTGACTTCCCGGATCAGATCGGGTTACCCGTATCGGTCTGGAGGGTTACACCTTGTATATGGCTTCATAGTGTCGGATTTTAGCCGGTCGAACTCACTGAGTTGCTGGAGCTGCTAACATAACCGAAAAATTTAGTGTTATGCTATAAATTCAATATAACATGAAGACATTGCACGTGTATTACGGGTACAATACTGTATGATGTTCTACATTCGAGATGGAATTCGGAAACATATGAGGAGATAAACAGTGCAAAAATTGAATTAATTACCTTTAGCCGATGCTTTATCCTGAGGTTTCATTGCTGGGAAGAGAAAAACTTCATGTTCAAACATAGCATGCAACAGGTTATGAGTGACGATTAAAAGTCGATTGGATCTCATTTGTGAGTGATTATATACATATACACAAATAGATTAGAGAAAACATTGATATGTTGTGAATCCGTTAATAACATAGCTAGCCGACCGATACCCAATCCCCAACCACCTATTGGTGGCAATCCATACTCAAGTGCAGTATGAAATGTTTCATCCAAAGCCATTGTTTCATCATCACCTGATTGTCGATCTTGACATTCCAAAATCTTCACCTGATTGATTCATCACCATGCTTCACAGTGGAATGGAATTTAGCGTATTCACCTTCATCCAAGCCTGACTTTGAATGTCCCATAAACCGACATTACCTTGAATGTCCCATAAATCTTCTCATAACAAGAGAAATTTGGAGGACATAAATAAGATAACACATATTATGATGAAAATGGTCATATACCTCGCATCAGCCATAACTTGCACTTTGGCACCGCCACCATGCAAGTCATAGAAGAAAAGCTTTGAGTTGGATGTTATTTTGCTCATAATTCGCCCTAGCATAAAATAAATACAATAGAGTCATTTTAAAATAAATAAATGAACGCAACCATCATACATTGGATTGTATATGATGGGAGTAGGAGGGCCTCGTTAAATACCAGGAAAGACACTGCAACATCCTCAATATGTTCCCCATTGCCTGAGCTTCCATATTCATCTATATATTTGACTATAGAAATTTATGTGAAGAATTTATGAGGATATGGATTTTTTTCCTTTTGCCTTTTGAGCTGCAAGAAATTTCAGCCTATTCTCATGGAATTGCTGACAAGAAAAGGTTAAATTTAACATTCTGCCAAGAGGTCACTTAAATCTTTATGAATTTTGTATTGTGATTTGTGAAAAGCATCACTATAGCAAACATTAAACTATAAGAAAAGCGCAGAGATGTGTTTTCTTTTCTACAAATTTATCAAGTAAGTTTTTTCACAAAACTTTTCCTCCCAGAACCAGATTGCAATCTTCCATATCCGATATAATAAATCATTCATTTCTGAGTAAAAATATGGCTTCATTCAGTTTTTACTATCACTGCTTGTATTTTGAACCATTTTCCTTTTATTTCCTAAAATATGGATAAAAGGAAAATAGTAAAATCTAAAATATAACTTTAGGGAACAAAAAATTTGTTTTTTTTTTATAGAAATACTTGTTATATTTTTACAAATTTTTAAAATTTCTGCTTATCATGATTTTGCTAAATATGAAAGCACTTTATTGTGTTAGAAAGCAATAGCTAGAAGTAACTTGAAATTAAATAATTAATTAATTATCAAAACTAAAACCGTAAAAAAATTCAAATTAATTACTTATAGCAAAGTAAACTCATGTATGAATTTCATGTAGGGGGTGAGTAAAACTCAATTTGACTCGAAAAATCGATCTTTTTTATTCTAAAAATTTTAAATTCGAGTCAAATTATAAAATATAACACGAATAATTCAAATAATAACTTTAACCGAAGGCTGAAAATTTTGTATTAATGGAATTTCCAACTACAATTATGGGAACCATAAATTTCCAAAAGCATTCCACCAAGGGAAAAATTGAATTATTATGTGTATGTAACCCTTAATAGTAGGGTTCATAATAATGGCTTCACATATAATAAGACATGACCAAAAACAACTCAATACTAATAGTTCCTTTTTTCAATTTGGTGTTTTGTTAGTTTTGGTTGTTGGTTGTCAAATTGTAACTCTTTGAGTTGTAGATTTTACAGAGTTGTGTTGTACTCTTTTTCTCCATATAAGTTTAGGGAGGATTTTAACGAGACATACAACTTTAGTTTTGGGATCATTAAAGTACTGGAGACATCAAGCTCTATAAAGCACAATTCAAGTATGAAAACCACACCATAAATTTCACAAATGCACTAAAACAACCAAAAACAAATAGAACCCTAAACAAACTTGTCATCATCATCTTCCATATATATAAAATCACATGAAATCATACCTCTTTTGAATGTAGTTCCCTATCCATCTTTGTCTTTGATGTCAATTTGATCTGCCTCCGGAGTCGTCGTATTATACGTTCCTCAGGCTCTGATCTTTCATTCAATGGAACCAAACTCTCAACATAAGCAATAATGTGCATTGTTCCCTGATAAGTATGAATACAAAGATTTTAAAGCTCTCGTAAAGCTCTCGTATGGAAGGGTACAACATAACTAGTTCATGATTCGAGCTCTCAAGAAATAATTCGACATTTTCCCAAAACTACAAAGGCCTCCCAACTCCACGGACAGATTCAACACTAAATTGTTTAGTCCACGACCCACTCATAACCCATAAATCAAAAGATTTTTGAGCTTTTTTCCTCGGGTAAACAATAGCACCAAGCAATCCATTGAAGTCTAAAAGTTGGAAATCATATTGTGCTAAATTCCCACCAATTTCAAGCAATGATAAAGTTGAAAACTTTTCACTGATCATATCAAACGAAAGAATAACGTTATCAAAATAATCATTTTATCTTTTAGTTTCTTAAACCTTTGATCTTTTATGTCTTTGTAACATTCTAGTTTTTATTACAATTCTAACCCTCTAAATAGTAACTATGTAAAGCACATGATACATAAACAGTTAAAAAATAATATTATCTCTCTTGCATTGTTATTTTTCTCTTTTGTTCTTACTACAAATCATATAGTTTTATAACATGTTATAAGCGCGATCTCGCTCAATTATATTAATCATTGATTGATAATTTTATATAAATATTGTAATCTGATATTAAAGATTACATTTACAACCTATTCAATTTAACTTGAAAAATCTAATATATTTTGTTTAATTTTCTATTAAATTAGGTTCTAATTTATGATTTTGTTTTGATCTAATTCCCATTAAGAGATTGATCCATTAAAATGAAAAGTTATGATATTATTAATGATTCTAAATATAGATGAAAATCATTTAAGAATAATATTAATATCATTCGAAAATATTTGAAATTCAGTAGAAGAGTAAGATATTAGGTAGGGTGTGTAAAAATATCCGATTTGAATAATCTAATCCGATTTTGTTTTGGATAATTCGGATCGGATATCCAGTTAGAAAATTAGATACGGATCGAAAAAATATCCATTTTAGATTATCCGAATATCCGAAAAATAAACGGGAAGTTGCTGAAGAATGTTGCATATAAGCAAGAAGTGCCATGGTTTCCCATCTAAAATAGCGATGTTAATGCTCAGTTATTGATGTCATCAGCTTATTCTTTTCAAGAAAACAGATCTTCTTCATCTTCAGATTCATCAAACCATCATCAATGGTTTTAACTATTCGAGCCCAGAATGATTGTAGTTAATATGTACCAACTCCAGCTTGTGAGAGTGGAAGAACAATGCATGAATACCGCAGAAGGATGGTGTAATTTCTTTTCAGTGGACTAAGCTCCATCTCTTCAATAGTATTTCACGGGAAAGTGAAAAGAATTAAAGTCTTTAAAACCCCATCAAATGCAGCAACGTATCCGCTTTAGCACTTTGTTAAAAAAATATGCGCACAAGTAGGGCTGTAAAAAGCTGACCCAACCTATAAAACTGACTGAAATCGACCCGAGTCAAAATTGTTTTTGACCTGCACTGTAGCGATCCGAAACCGACTTGAGTCGGAACTGGTGTTGACCTGAACCCGATTTAGACCTGGAAAATGTGGATCCGAACCCGACCTTCATCCGACCTGAGAACGACTTGAACCCGAATTGAACCGAAAATATGATACCCAAACCCGAACAACATCCGACTGATATGAACGCGAACTCGATATTGACCTGGTAAATAACTGGTATTACCCGACCTGTTTTCAACCTGACCTGTTTTCAATCTGACCTATTTTTAACCTGACATGTAAATGATCCGACTTGTTAATGATCTAATATGATATTTACCTGACTTTTATATTACCATGGACGAAATTATAAGATTTTAATAAAATTATGAGTTTTTTAGTTTATGATGTAATTAAAAAATTAATATGATTATTTTTTAAATGTTATAATAAAATATTTATTATAATAATTAAATTAATAAATAGACATATTGTATAATTTTTTTTAATAAAATTAATAAAATTATTTAAATGTAAATTATTTATACTTTTAAAATAACACTTCTACATAAACGCATATCATTTTAATAAATAATAGTATTTGAATATCATTTTAAAAAATAAAGATATTATAAAAATGCCACAACCTTGATATAAATTTTAAAAATGGTGTACACAAAATATAAATAAAATAACATAAATTTTGATATAATTGGATTGAAAATATTAAAATAAGATGGAAAAGACATGGAGACAAGAGTGGGGAACACACCCACGTCCCCACTGCCCAATCTTATTCCAAATATTCCCCCATTGTTTTATTATTTTCTTGGTAGATTTAGTAAAAAGATTGGAATATTTAGATTAACCTTTTTGTACAAATGCTGGCTGGATCCCTGTTTTTCAGTTTCATTGCCTGGTATTGTTTAATGGGCAAGTGGTTGGTTGGCGGGGACGGTTTATTTATTTATTTTTATTCTGATTTTTGAAATAGTGTCCGACACAGACTGAGTCACGGTTTTCAAGTGCTTCTGTATCATTTGTGTGTGAACTCATTTGAATTTGGATTTGATGTTGGGTTAGAATTTAATTGCAAAATATATTCTTTTAGTTTTATATAAATTTAAAATTATTGGATGAATAAAATTAGATGGTTGATATTTGCATCTTCATTTGATCCATTGTTAGTTATTATTTATATTTTTGTAACTGATCCATAATTTTTTAAATGTGTTTAATTTAGTCATTTTATATTAATTTAAACCTCACATTTTAAATTTATTTTGATTTAGTCCCTTACCTATGTGAGCTGTTTAATTTTTATTTTAAAATTTTATTTGTAATTTTACATTTCTTCAATTTTTCCTTAAATTTATATTTTTTTACAAAATTGATCCATGATTTTTTGGTAATTTACTCGAAATCATATACAATTATAACTTGCAATTATTTAGGGTTTAATGTTTATGGTTTAGTGCTAGTCCATTTATATTAGGGTTTATAGTTTAGGGTTTAATGTTTATGGTTCAAGGTTTATAATTTAGTATTTAAGGTTTAGGGTTTCTATAAACTATATATTTTATTACTTTATATAGTTTATGCATAGTGTTGCTATAAACTATATAAGTAATTTACTTTATATAGTATATATATATAGGTTATATATATATAGTTTATATATACTATACATGGTTTATACATACATATTATATAAAATTATTTAATTAAATTAATAAGATTATTTAAATGTAAATTATATAAAACATGATTAATTAGGTGTTAAATAATTAGTATGTCACATTGCATATTATATGGTTCATAAATAGTAGTATATGTCATATTAATTTCATTTGCACAATTAATATTTTAGTTGCATGTTAGGTTAATTCACATTAATAGCCCATTTATTTTGTTGTTATGAATAAGTAATAATAAAACCAAAAAATAAGTAACATTAGGGTTAATGATTTAGGGTTCACAATTTAGGATTTAAGATTTAGTGTTTTATAAACTATATACTTTATTACTTTATATAGTTTATGCATTGTGTTTCTATAATATATATATATATATAATCTATAGATTAATTATATTAGTTATACATACATATATATTATATATTAATATAAATTATAATTTATAAACTATATATCTTATATAGTTTATATATATATAATTTATATACATATATATATATATATAGAAAATTAAAAGTAATTAGAATGTATACATGATTAAATTGCATCAAATTGAAAATTCAAGAAGATATTTACAATTAAACCATGACTAAAATGAAAGAAATCAAAAATCAAATACAAGTGGGAAAATGATGATTGTTGGAGGAGCATGAGCCTAATTAACCCAAAATATCTTTTCAAATAAAATCTCAATTCTCAATTTCTCTCCAAAATTTTCTATTCCCTCTAAATTTCTCAATTTCCCTCTAAATTCTCAATTTTCCTATATTCTAAAAAATTCTCAATTTCCTTCTAAATTCCCAAATAAAATCAAAAATTTTCACACAAGAGTTTTTTCTCACCACTCACTTTGAATAATATATATATATATATATATATATATATATATATATATATATATTATATTAATATAAATTATAGTTTATAAACTACATACTTTTATAGTTTATACATATATAGTTTACATATATAATTGATATAAACATAATTTATATAAATAACTTATAATAATTATATAGTTTATAATATAAATATAGTTTATATATAAACTTATATTATATATATATTATATTTTTTCAATTTTTTAAATGAATACAATTTACTATATTTTTCATTATTTCTTCACATTTTGTATTTATTTCGATTTAATCTTTTTTTTAATTTATTTCAATTTTAAGTCTTTCACTTTTATATGTATTCAATTTAGTTCTTAAATTTATGTTTGCGTCTTCATTTGGCCCATTGTTAGTTGTTATTTATCTTTTTGTAACTGGCCCATAACTTTTTAAATGTTTTTAATTTAGTCCTTTTTTATATTAATTTAAACCTCACATTTTAAATTTATTTCAATTTAGTCCCTTACCTACGTGTGTTGTTTAATTTATATTTTAAAATTTTATTTGTAATTTTACATTTCTTCAATTTTGTCCTTAAATTTATATTTTTTACAAAATTGATCCATGGATATTTATTTTTCTCTTAATTTACTCAAAATTATATAAAATTACAACTTACAATTCAACAATCACGAAAGATGACAAAATAATTAATCCAAAAATAAAAACGATCCGACCTGAACTCAATCCGTATTTGGTTAACATCCGAACTGAATTTTATCTGTCAATGATGTGACCCGATCTGAACGAGATCCGACTGAAGTCCACCCGAACCTGAATTAACCTGGTCTTTATCTGCTTCAGGCCTGAACTGTTTTGACCTGAACTGACATCGATTCGATCTGAAAATGACTTGACCTGAACCCGATCTGGATCTGGTGTCAAATCAACCCGAGTTGACATGTATCTGATTTTATCCGACCTTTCAAGATCCGACTGAAACCTGCCCGATTACCTGATTTTACAGCCTTACGCACAAGGCCTGGTTACCGTCAAAGATAATCGAAGCCACACACTGCTGGATAACAACATAATAAGTGATATATTTGGTTTGGATATCCGAAAATTCGAATATACGGTTATTCCGGATCAGATTCGGATTACAATTTTTGTGATCCCAAAATTCAGATACGGATCTTTGCACACCCCTGATACTAAGATCTAGACATCTTCATTTTGGATATACAATAATATTAACAATATGAAAAAAGTAAGTTATGGATGAATTGGGTGAGCACCAGTTGCCTACTGTGGAGCGAAAGATGGAAGTTCAGGTGCTTCATGTTCGACCAATGTAGTAGCTGTGTGTAGGGTTCATAACTGTGGTTTCACGAGCATACCAACAACAACACTAATAGTTCCTATATTCAACTTCAAATTTCATTCTAGTATGGGAGACATCTAGCTCTCTGAAGCACAATCAAGTATGGGACTCAGGAGGCCGTCGTATTATACGTTCCTCATGCTGTGATCTTCCATTCAATGGAACCAAGCTCTCAACACAAGCAGTAATGTGCATTGTTTCCTGTTAAGCATGAATACCAAGATTTCTAAGCTTTTGTATGGAGGGATCAAATAAAACTAGTTCCTTCCCATAAAACAAAAGACTTTTTAGTCCATGATCCATTCATAACCCATAAATCAAAAGACTTATTAGTTCCTTCCCTTGGATAAAAAAATAGCACCAAGCAATCCGTTGAAGTCCAAAAGCTGCAAATAGTATTGTGCTAAAGTCTCACCAAATTCAGGTAGTGGTAAAGTTTAAAACTATTCATTGACCATATCGACCGAAAGAATAAGGTCATCACTCATCAGAATCCCCAACTGCCTCCCTATAACTCAACTTGAATCACTTTTAAGGGAATATAACTCGACTTGGTTGTTCCAATCTGCCATCTACCCTTCAACTAGATTCTCTTCAAAGTAATTAGTAACAAATCTTACAACTTTGAAGTCATCAGTTTGAGAATCATACCCAAAACCAAGGAAGCCAAATCTAGTAGAATCTACTGCTGGAGGTTCTACAAGTGCTCTTTCAATCCATATATTTTGCTTCGAGACAATAGTTTTCAACTTTGTTTTAGCTCTTTTGTTAAGGCAGATTTGAAGTAATCAAGAGGATTATTAGGGTAATCAGAACATGTTCCATGATTTAACCATTCATGCTTCCAAAAGCCAGTACCCGGTTGAGTAGGGTTCTTCAAGTCTGGCCATAATGATATTAAGTTGCTTTCAATTGGAGTAAATGCAGTAGTCTAAATTAGAGAAATATACTTTAGATCATATATATAAATTTAAATACAAATAAAAAAGTAAATAAAAAAGTAAATAAAAAAGTTGATGAGATGCTTACCTCAAGAACTAGTCTGTCAGTAATGGGTGCCTTGGAGTAACAGGGATTAGTGGCTGCGTTGTAGGGGGAATCGGAACGTCGTTGGCATCTTGAGGCCATATACCGTGGATGGTTAAGACAGTCGGGATGGGAGTACCACAAGCCATTCTGCCGGAATTACACACAGCAAGAGGCCATTGGAGACTGAGTTTATAAAAATGTATGGGGGGTTGAGCTGTAACTAGAACTAAGGAACAAATCACCAAAATAACCACCAACTTATAATTCAACAACATTGTTACAATCAATACTCTCACAATCAACATTCACTATGTGTATAATATTGACAATGGTTAGTCCTTTTTATATTGTAAATGTAGCATCAAACTTGTTTCAGTTTCTATTTCAGTCTGTTATATTAAAAGTGTTGTGTTTCTGTTTCAGTTTGTTTTAAGTGGGATACACATGTGTTTCAGTTTATTCTGTTTGTTTGTAGTGGTGGCACACACATTGTTTCAGTTCAGAAGTTAGGCATCAATAATTTACAGCCCTTCAAACCCAAACATCGAATGTAATTTAATAAAATATAAGATTTAATTATCCCATGTTATGCAGTTTGGCAGCAGCTATGATTAATCACATATTTTTAAACCATTGGATCAAATTAAAGTACATTTACAAGAACCAAATATTACAAAACTAAAAACCCATTTAAAATTCTAAACCCAAACATATTAAACCCATCAGCTAGACCCACGCGTGAAGACCCATCAAATGTGGAAAAGGAAGTCTTTTCTCCA
Organism: Hibiscus syriacus; assembly: GCF_006381635.1. NCBI lineage: Eukaryota > Viridiplantae > Streptophyta > Magnoliopsida > Malvales > Malvaceae > Hibiscus > Hibiscus syriacus. The sequence continues at coordinate 630,536 of NW_024063166.1, read as the reverse complement.
TATATATATATAACATGCAAGAAGATTCGAAGAAGGGATGAATTTTGGAGAGAAAGAAAAAACAAAAAGAGAAATGCAACCCAATCACTATCTTCAGACAAGGGAGAAAAATCGACAGGAGAAACACCATTTTCGAACCAAATACAAAACCACAAAAAAGGAGAAGAAAACCTAGAAAATGATACCTTTGAGGGAGGGTTGCCTTCGCTTCTTCATTGTTCCCGAGGGTAAAACCTCACTTTTAGGATCTTGAGGCTTGTGTGGGTAGTTTAGGGGTCTCGAAAAGGGAGTGTTTTTAGGGTTTGGAGTCTTTGAAAATTTGTTTTAGGCTTTGAATCTTTGATTTTTTAGTTCAAAGAGAGGCCCAGTGAGATTTGGGTTTCAAAAGTATTCGTTTTAGGGAAGTTTTCCACTAACGGCGCCGATTTACGGCGGCTGTCGTCGTGGCCGGCTTCTTCTCGATGGAAGAGAAGATGAGATGGAGAGAGCATGTGATTTCTGCTTTTAGGAAAAAGATGAAAGAGATACAAAGTGTTTCTTAGCCATTTAGGGCACAAGTTTGACTTATATTTAAGAAACCAAACGGCGCCGTCTTGAGAGGTAGAGACCATATGTTTAGAGCATGGGTTATTCATGTGGGAAAGGTCTCCACATTTGCAATTTTCCATTTTAGTCACTACATGAAGCTTTAATCTTTGTATTTCGAACATGTTATTTATTATGTATTTTATTTCAGTCCCTTGTATATGGCTTCATATTGTCAGCCGGTTGAACTCACTGAGTTGCTGGAGCTATAAATTCAATATAACATAACATTAAGACATTGCACGTGTATTACTGGTACAATATTGTATGTTGTTCTACATTCGAGATGGAATTCGGAAACATATGAGGAGATAAACAGTGAGAGTGGAAGAACAATTTATGAATACTACAGAAGAATGGTGTAATTTCTTTTCAGTGGACTAAGCTCCATCTCTTCAACAGTATTTCACGGGACAGGGAAAAGAATTAAAGTCTTTAAAACCTCATCAAATGCAACAACGTATCTGCTTTAGCACTTTGTTAAAAAAATATGAGCACAAGGCGTGGTTACCGTCAAAGATAATCGAAGCCACACACCGCTGGATAGCAACATAATAAGTGATATATTTGGTTTGGATATCCGAAAATTCGAATATATTGTTATTCCAGATCATATTCGGATCACAATTTTAGTGATACAAAAATTCGGATGCGGATCTTTGCACACCCCTGATACTAAGATCTAGACATCTTCATTTTGGATACACAATAATATTAACAATATGAAAAAAATGTAAAGTTATGGAGGAATTGGGTGAGCACTAGTTGCCTACTGTGGAACGAGAGATGGAAGTTCAGGTGCTTCATGTTCGACCAATGTAGTAGCATTGTGCAGGGTTCATAACTTTGGTTTCACGAGCATACCAACAACGCTAATAGTTCCTATATTCAACTTCAAATTTCATTCAAGTATGGTAGACATCTAGCTCTTTGAAGAACAATTCAAGTATGGGACTCAGGAGGCCGTCGTATTATACGTTCCTCATGCTCTAATCTTCCATTCAATGGAACCAAGCTCTCAACACGAGCAGTAATGTGCATTGTTTCCTGATAAGCGTGAATACCAATATTTCTAAGCTTTTGTATGGAGGGATTAAATAAAACTAGTTCCTTCCCATAAATCAAAAGACTTATTAGTCCATGATCCATTCATAACCCATAAATCAAAAGACTTATTAGTTCCATCCCTTGGATAAAAAAATAGCACCAAGCAATCCATTGAAGTCCAAAAGCTGCAAATAGTATTGTGCTAAAGTCTCACCAAATTCAGGTAGTGGTAAAGTTGAAAACTATTCATTGACCATATCGACCGAAAGAATAAGGTCATCACTCATCAGAATCCCCAACTGCCTCCCTATAACTCAATTTTAATCACTTTTAAGGGAATATAACTCACTTGGTTGTTCCAATCTGCCATCAACCCTTCAACTAGATTCTCTTCAAAGTAATTAGTAACAAATATTACAACTTTGAAGTCATCAGTTTGAGAATCATACCCAAAACTAAGGAAGCCAAATCTAGTAGAATCTACTGCTGGAGGTTCTACAAGTGCTCTTTCAATCCATATATATTTCTTCGAGACAATAGTTTTCAACTTTGTTTTATGTTTTCCCATTAAAGATTCATCAAGAAGTATAAACTAACGCACCTGCAATGAGATTCTAAGTAACATAAATATAGGATATGAATATTTTTAGAGAAATACAGATCTAAGTAACAAGCCAAACCTTATTTTATTCTGCAGTCATGTGATGTATGATACAAGGCGTATCTTGTTTCAGCAAAACTATCAAATTAATGAGCACTAATTTGTCCAAAATCTCTACAGGTATCCTGTAAGTGCTATTCGATTTGCAGGTATCTCGTATCCTGTGTTCGTACATTTCAGGATATAGGTATGAGAATATGATCCTCTAAGGACCCTCCAACGACATGAAAAAACTATCAAAATACTCATATTTGGCACTCACATCCAAGCACGAACAACCTAAAACAAGACCTCTGCAAGACTACAATCCATTTACCTCTAAAACAAATAACTGAGGTCAGGAGTGAAAATCATCACACACAAAAAGGTCTGGAATTCCAACTCTTAAATTGGAAAAACAAACATGCAAAACCAAGCAAACTCTTTATAATCACACAAAGAAGCTCATGTGAATTATCATGTATATCCAGAAAAAAGACAATAATTTCCAGACATATTCCACGAAGGAAAGGTTTCAAGAAAGTAGTGTTAATACATTTACCCCTGTAAATACCATTAACAATGGCTTCACACAAAACAAGACCAAAACATTGACACTGTTTCATTGGATCTAAAGTACAGATAATAATAACAATACTTCGTATGTTCAACTTCAAATTACATTCAACTATTGGGAACGTTGAGCTCTCAGAAGAAAATTCAAGTACGAAGAGCACTCCGTGTGTATCATATATATGCACCTGCAATCATGATATGCAGGTCAATAGAATTGCAGATCAGAGTTAAAACCTAAGAAAATCTGTAGGACGTAATTTCGTGCATCCACTAAAACAACCAAAAGCAAACAGAAACCTAAACAAGTCAATATCTAGGGCATGCATATACATTTCAAACAATAACAACAATACTTGAGAACATCAGTAGACAATATAGTTAACATAAAGTGCATAGGAAGAGACCAAATCCCATTAAATCTTACCTCTTTTGTTGTAACTCCCCGTCCGTCTTAGTGTTGAACATCAATTTGTTTCACCTCCCGCTGGCCGTCGTATTATACATTCCTCATGCTCTGATCTTCCATTCAATGGAACCAAGCTCTCAACATAAGAAGTAATGTGCATTGTTTCTTGATAAGCGTGAATACCAAGATTTCTAAGCTCTTGTATGGACGGATCAAATAAAACTAGTTCTTGATCTGAGCTCTCAAGAAACAACTAGCCATTTTTCCAAAACCCCAAAGGCCTCTCAACTCCAACAACAGATTTAACACTGAATTGTTTAGTCCATGACCCATTCATAACCCATAAATAAAAAGACTTGTCAGTTCCTTCCCTTGGGTAAAAAAGAGCACCAAGAAATCCATTGAAGTCCAAAAGTTCCAAATAATATTGTTCTAAACTCCCACCAAATTCAGGCAGTGGTGAAGTTGAAAACTTTTCATTAACCATATCAAACGAAAGAATACGGTTATCAATTGCAAAAGCCTGGAAATAAATAAACCCATTGACATAATTATTAAACATAATAGAAGGAAAACCATCAACCTCAGGAAATGAAATTTCCTTCCATGAATCGCTTTTGAGCGAATATAACTCAACTTGGTTGTTCCAATCTACCATCAACCCTTCATCTAGATTCTCTTCAAAGTAATAAGTAACAAATCTTACAACTTTGAAGTCATCGGTTTGAGAATCATACCCAAAACCAAAGCAATCAAAACTGGAGAATTCCAGTAGTCCAGGAGGGCGTTGGACTGTGGATTGAGGATGGATTTTAAACTCTCTGGTAGATGGGTTCCAAAGGGCAACATTATGTCCAACTACTCGCTCTACTAAACACAATATCCCATTACAAAGGCCAAGAACTAAAGGTGCATGCACAAAATTATCGAAAAAGGGTAAGTGAATATTGTGTTTTACTATAAAGTTTTGGTCTTTCTCGGTCAAAAGTTGAGAGAAATAATGGATGTCATCACTGGTGTCTCCATGACAGTGTTTGAGAAGGAGATTAAGGTTATTGTTTTTGAGATTGTTCTGATGATGTTTGGTAATGAAATGAGGGGTTTCAAAAGATGAAGACCAGGGCTTACAAACGCACCTGAAACGGGTCAAGGATTTAACAGGAAGCTTTGAGAGAATCTCCAATACCAACATCTATGGTAATTCGATTCTAGTTTTGATCAAGCCTTGCATCTTCCCTCTTTATCTTCTCTATTTCCTTTGTGTTTTTCAATAGATGATTTTATTTGGGGAAGGACGATAGGAACAAATATGAAAGAAAGCGAAGATAGACAACTTATAACAGGTAACGTCAAACGTTTTTCTATAACAAGAAAACTACAATACAAACTGATCATTGGTTACACTACTTTGATGGGCCAGGTCGAGCCCTTTTAAAACCCATTAGCTTATTATAGACAGGGTTTGAACAATATTAACTATATATAATATATTAGTATTTTAAAATAATTAAAATAATATATTTAATAATAATATATCTGTAATCATTTATTATATTTTAAATGATTAAAATAATCTATTTTATAATAATTTATTACATTTTTTACTATTAAAGAATATATTTTATCATTATAAAAATAAAAAACCTCTAAAACTTTAAATATATTATAAATATAAATGAGTAAATTAACAATTTATATAAGGTCGGGTTGGATCAGTGATTTTTTATCTAAAGTATAATCTCATCCCAACTCGAATCTATATATTATATAACTCATCATGCCTCGAACTCGAAATTTAAAATAAAACATTTTTTTTCGTAACAAGAAAATAATCATAGGTGACACTACATTGACGGGTCTAGCCGAGCCTTTGGTAACTTCTAAAATTCATGAGCTTAACATAGGTAGGGTTGGCACAATATCATTCCCTAAACAGTTGAAATATCAAATATTATTATGAATTTTATTAAGGGTAAATTATACAAGTGATATCTTATGTTTTTTATCCGTTAGGTTTTGTCACCGGTTTAAAAAGGTTTTAGTTTTAGTCACTTTTATCTTTGGTCCTTATTGTTGGTAAAAATGGTTAAATTTTAATTTGACCTCTGAATTTAGACAAAATATTAATTTGACCTTACACTTTACATAAAATACTAATCTAACTCTTAAACTCTATATAAAATATGATATGACCCCTAAATTCAGTCAAAGTTAACGTCTCTACTCGCCACTCATCGTCGTTATCGCCCATTGTCAGTTTTCATCACCAGTCATCGTCGTCGGTTGTCATGTCAACATGCGTCGCCCATCTTCATCTTCATCGTTGTTGGTTCATCTTTACCCCTAAATTCATACTTTTTTGAATCAATTTAAATGTCTAGTGTTATTATTTAGGTGTCTCATTCCTCCTAGTCGTTAAAAATTTCATTACTAATATTTGTCGCATGGCCTTAATGTAGAGTTTGGACTTTTTGTTAATTCTAATAGGTCAAAGTTTTCTCACTCCGTTGTACTACCACACATGGTGCATGTTCCCAACGGCATTTTGTTAATTCGACCACAATTTTCTTTAACAAATTCTAAATGTAATTCTAATAGTATCAAAAAGAGAGGGAAAAAAACTTTAGTGAATAGTAGAATGGTTCTAGTGAGTTTAAAACTCATGATCAGTCAAATATGTTTGCTCTAATTTAGCCATAATTAACTTAAGGGTCCTCTGTTAGTAATGAATTTAAAGATATTTTTTAGAGTACCAAAAGGAATTGATTTAGGCGGTAAGCAACTTGATTTCGTTTAAGCAAGATCTCGAGTTTAAGTTCTTGTGTATGCAGAAAATCCCTACTGGGAGACTCACACACAAAAGTCAAGTGTGCAACGCGAGTCAGCATGGATTAGTCAAGGCAATGCTTTAAAATCGAGAGGACAATAAAAAAAATATATATTTTTAGAGTAAATACTGATATATTAAAAAAATATCTTCAAGATAGATACAAATTAAATTTTAAGATATATATAATTTATAAAATAAATAATTAATTATAATTTTGAATTTCAAAATATGAATTACCCTGAATATGACAGAATCATACTCAAATTTCAACATGTTCTAAATTCAATTCTATCACTTCATATCTCTTAATTAGACCCTTCACAAGTCAAATTTAACTTAAAAATTCACTTACTCCTTTTTCAATAATTCACTTAAAAACTCTTTACCTTCAATCTTTCATAACTTATTCATCTTTGAGTTTTAAGTCACCTAAAGCTTTCTTACAACCCAAAGAAAAAAATATAACTTTAAAACGAAAGAAATTCTTTACTGAAGACAAACTTACCTTATGCAAGAACCCACTGTGGAGATGAAGAAGAAAACTGAAGAAGACTGGAGAAATTTCTCTCCTTTCCCACATGCTTATGTCATTTAAAGGGGAAGGATAAAAAATCTTTCCTTTGAAAAGACCATAATACCCTTCCAATAATCTAACTTTGATATCAAGTTCTAAACAAAATTTCCAAAATAAATCCTTCACGGATGAAACATAGTTTCATCCAAGGCCATTGTCACTTCTATTTTTTTATTAAATTATATTAGTATATATTTTTCAATAATAACAAATTGAGAGTAATGCCCAGGTACGATGCATAGCTTCATCCCTACATATATTTGTCTCAGTAATTTTACATTAATTTTATTCCAAAATATTCATTTTCTAAAAGTATTCATATATTACAAATATCAAAGGGTTAAAAGAAGTAGCAACGTTTAAGGGATATTATTCATTAAATATGAACATTAACGTTGCCATTTGCCTATTGCATTGAGAAAATGCATTACAATAACCATTCTCTGCTACTTACACTTCCCTGGAAACCTTTTTAAGTTACATTACAAATCTATACCTTGGCAAAGAAAAACCCTGGTACCTATACATATGACTAACATTTTCATATAGAAAATTACAAAAAAATGAGAGAGATAAGAAATTATACAATAAAATCGAAGGAAATTGATTACCCGAGTTAGCTGATATCGTTTGTAACTGAGGGTGGTGACGACGAGTTATCGTCTCACCTCTGGCAATATGTTACTCTATATTCGAACGGGCAACATCTAACATTGTCTCAATCTCTTTCTTGTACTGGACAAAGGTGGTAAAAATACTAAAGACAACCTCTTCAAATTTTAAGGCTAATACGAAAGCAGGGAGAAAAAAAAAAGGTTTTCAAAGTATGGTATTCGTTGATATGATCAATGAAGACCATGGTTCAGCTATAGCAATACCTCTTCGACAGCGCCTGACTTAATTTTTGATAGCATCACACAAGATTTCTTAATATGTTCACCTACAGAAAATTGAACATCAATTAGTACAATTCATTGATGTTGAGGAAAAGAAAAGACATGTTTTCAAACTCAGAAACTGCTTGAAGATGTTCATTACTTTCATTATAGACTGATGCATGCATTAAGAGCTAATATCATGTCGGTATAACTTGTAATGAGATACACAAATCTCTGGAAGGCCATATCTCAAAAAGAGTTCGATTAGATGCAAAAATAAAGCCAACGCAAAAATGTCAAAAGATGTCCCCAAGGGGACACGCCCCAGCCACAATCAGATTGAACTATGTGAAAGTAGCGAGTTGGATTTAGCAGAATGCTGGAGGGATACGTTCATTGTATGCCATTAGTAGTTTGGTACCATAATCTCCATATGTATGGCCAACTTGGAAGTCTCAGATTGAACTATGTGAAAGTCGCGAGTTGGATTTAGCAGAATGCCGGAGGGCTACGTTCATTGTATGGTCATTGGTAGTTTGGTACCATAATCTCCAAATGTACCATAATAAATGTCACTTTAAAGGGAACAAAACTTACTTGCTTTGATATCTAAAGTAGATGAGTTTTCACCATTGGTCTCTGCAATCCATTGACAATGAACTTGATGCAGCACAAATAAAATGGTGTCCATTTTTGGAAGCAAGTAAATTAATGTGTCAGTTCCAAAGGGATTTTTCCTACTCCGACAGTTTGAACAGCAACTTCCCTCTTGATTGGGCTTAGGTGAAGATAAATGCATGATCAATAGCAGTGAGGATGATATGTAAGAAAGTTTATGAACAAACACATGAAAAGCCAGCAAGTGAACTGGTGTGTCAAAAGGACAGTTCCTTTTGCAATAATGAGTCTCACAATTCCCCACTTGATTGGACTTCGGTTATGATATGTTTTTGGCCGTGCATTATGGAGCAGATTAAATATTAATCATGTGTAATACTAATGTTAGTTGCAGACACACTTCCTATTTTGTAGTATATACAAAAATTGCATCCAATAGTAACAATGCTTTCACTAGAAGGGTTGATTTATTCTGTTTCTATGGATCAAAGTTCACTTTATTTTCCTCAAAGAATACGACACAAATAGAGGATGATTTTGTTGTAAGTAACAATCCGTGGTTATCTTTTATTTATTTGTTTGTTTTGGGATCAGAGTTTGAATTATTTATTCATTGGAGTGAGGAACCAAATCAGACCGGAAAATAATAAGAAAGAAGGAGAATATTGCTTGCACAGGCAACAAAGAGACTGCAGTGACCTTGCACAAAACAAAAATGTGGGGTATAAAACTATATTCCAAATCAAGAATAAACATACCCAGCTAATACTTACTTCAAAGTAGGTGCCAAACGGAACATCATGTGCCTGTTGTACAGTTTCAAAAACCTACGAGAAGAAAGAAATTGAGTAAATTCAATTAAATCAACCAAACATAGAATCTACAATAAAGATGCAAATGATGTTTTTTTTTCAATAAACATAGAATCAATCAAACATATGTATCACAAACATTGAAGTTTTTTTCATTAAAGAGGTCATACAAGCTTTTTCTTATAGGATGATAAAACAAAATGTTGATCCTCAGTCATGGCACTGCCTGGGGGGCACATAAGATTGTTACTAATGGATCTGAATGTAATCTCTCTCACTTGACCTTCATATTTTCTGCAGCATGCCACCGTCCCAACTGAAAGTAGAACAGCAGAGTGGGTTCAAACTTTCAATTCATTCAACTAGGGATGATGAAATCCCTAGGAAGATTACCACTAATTTATATGAGGGAAGATACACCATGTTTATACCATCAAAAGTTTGGAGATGTTTAAATCAAGTTTAACCTCAACAATTGGATTTTACAAGCAATATAAATGATTCTAAAATTAGCATATCAGCATAAAATGCACAATAATATGAAAGGCGTGTTTAATAGAATAACCATGGAAGAATACTAAAATGATCTTATCTTACTGTAAGATTTTTGGCTTTTTGTTCTTTGGTAAAAGGTATTTTTTCAGTTTTAGGTTTAGATTCTTTATCTGGAGGAGTTGGAGCTAGCCTTCTACTACTGCTTGCATGCAATGCTGATGTTGCTCACTCCTACATGTAGGCAAAATATATCAAATAAATATATTTTTCATCTAATCAGTTGGTTCAAAAAGGGGGGGGGGGAATTAACATAAATACAAGCAAACAAGGATTGAGACCAGAAACAATCTTTTTGTGGACATAAAAGCAAAAAGTTCAGAGCTGTTGTAATATTTTCATTCACAACCAATTGTATTCACCCTGCACATTCTCATTGATCTAACCATGTAACTTTGTTTCCTAGGTAGTTGAAACACATCATTGGGGCATATCGCAGTTAGAACACTTCCTCCTAAACTGTATTGTATCAATTCAGTTAAGGACATCCCTGTATTATTCAGCTTTTACAATCTCTCCAGCCACATATGTTCTTGTTTCTTTTACAATTTTAATCCTACTCACTGAACACAAACCAGCATTTCCCTACCTCTTCAACTTATATAAATAACATTTCCCTACACCAATATTTCCCAGTCTCGATCTTTACCCCCTTTCTTTGAGCTCCCACAGTATTCTCAAGTTCTCCAATCCATCACAAGCAAAATTCTTCCTTTTTCACCCAATTTAGTGAGTTCCGATTACGGAAGTACATATATATATATATGGCTTCTTCAAAATGCATTTACAATTAAATTCTCCTCTCCCACAATAGATGGAGAAAACAATAAGAATAAGATTGTTTCAGCACTAGTTGAATATCAAAGGCCATCTTTTTGGGGAGAAAGAAAAGCCTTAAGCTATTAATTTTCATTGTTTCTAAAGATGATAGGAAAACTAATTTTCTGTCCATATAAAAGTGATAATAAAAAATCAGGAGTGAAGTTCCGCAAAAGAAAGAATCAAATAAGAAGTAACAGATCACATGGAGAACATGTAAAAAAAAACCTTCTTCTCAGCTTCCAACATTGCATGGTGGTTTTTTGTTGCACGATGTAATGCTCGTACTGTGTGGTTCCTGTTCCAAAATGATGCAAATTTATATCTGACTCTACCTGAAAAAATAAGAAGATAGAAAAATAAACACACCTTTACTCAATTCATGTTATAAATAGTCTAACTCATGCAATTAGGGTTACTCCTTACAATGTAATAACCTTAATATGATTTTAAAATGAAAAGATTTCTGAATGGGAAACTGTAAAAAAGGGGGGGGGGAGGGGGAATCGAGCAGTACAAACGACAAAAATAGAAATACGTATAATTTTAAATGAAAAAAGAAGAGTGTTCCTTCAGAATGTGATATCACTGCATCTTTCTTTAATGAAAAAAACTTTTGTTATTCAAGAATATAATTGAGCACAAAATGCAAAACAACCATCAAAATAAAATTAATACAAAAAATTAATGAAAAAATTTAAATTTTTGTATACGACTGTAGTATTTTTCACGTGCCAACAAAGCACCACAAGATTGGTAGTGAAAACCTTTTTCCAGGAGTTCACCATCAAAGTGTATACAAACTTGTAGGAAAAAGGGCACGAAGCAGCATTGTTAAGTATCATGTAAAGCAACTAGCCATTGGAATAAAAATCCTAGAAACAAGAAAGAACTAGCGTAGTATGATATGTGATAAAAATAATGTTATAAACGTTCTAGCTGAATGAGAAAACTTCTCCAGAATTTCTGAGGTCCAAAAAATCTTATATTTGTGATTCATTGTTATGTCTAAAGCTAAAATAAAAATAATAAAAATCAGAATCGAAGATTATGATATGAAATGCTAATAGGAAGAGAATATTTTTCTTGAGAAATGTAGACCTAATATAATCTTTGTAAAACATAAGCACTAAATTTCAAAAAGGATTCGGTAATAAATAACATATGAAATTTCTGAAAGACGCTGAGACATCTCTAAATAGCACTGTAAAAAAATTTGTCGTTTGAGGTAACCAAAATAGGGACATGTATTCCTCTATATGAAAATGGCTAATCCTCCACCAACAAGTGATTGCATTGCTCAAGCAAATGAGTTTTATAAGTCACTGGAAAAAAATCCTAAAGGTAGCACACTAGGCTGATATAAATGATACCATTCCATGTTGTAGCACAACCACCTTCATTGTGTAGAATATGTAATTTTTTTCCATTAGATTCAGTCATTCCAAAAGTGGAGGACATCAACGGATCTAGGTCCAGCGAACCCAGGGTGAGTAAAAATTTGATTCGGTTATAGGTAAGAATGATGCATAAGTACATTACCATGGTTCAAAGGTAAAGTCCAAAAAGGCTTAAACAAATAGAAGGTAGTTCTGTTGATCACCCAACCTAAAACTAATAGCAATAAGTGCAGAGGCCCTAAAATTGACTATCAACCGATCAAACTTAAAATTAACCGACCATTAACCCAAAAAACTTCAATTCGATCAATTAATTCGATTAAAACTGAAGTTTGAACACACGTAACCACAATGACATAAATTTTGAACCCAATGCTTATCAACCTCCTTGAAATACCTTTTTTCCAAAATAAATTTTTCTTTTTTATTATTTAATCTCTTATCTTTGTGTTCCATTCAATTTGATCCCTCGATTCAAATCCTTAAAAATTTCTTCAACCAATTAAAAACTTGTCCTCATTTAAATTAAATTTCTCCTTGTCCTAAGAATTCACTTTTCTGAATACATTCGTTATGAAATTTTCATTAAAAAATCTAATAAAATATCTATTCGAATTATGATTCTAATTTTAGATCATTAAGAGTTTGTGTGGTGAAACAATATCAACATAAAAAAATTTATCATAATACTTTCTTTAAATGATTTCAATGATCAATTTGAATTTCAAATGAAGATGTAGATAACCTATATAAATGGCAATAATTGGATTGCTTAAAATTGCAACATATTCATTTGACCTTTTATTTTAGTCGAAATTCAATTCAAAAGATACATGTAAAGACATAAAAGTAAAATATATAATTCTTTTTTCTCATCAAAATTTTTAATCTTTTGATAAAGTAAAATAAACTAAAATAATTCATCATACTTAGAATTCATTTTTAAACATTATTTGTAGATACGTGAACAAAGGTCTTGGGATTGAAATATGACAATTTCATACATTAATAAAAACCTAAACGTCAAATCCTTCAAATCTATTTTCTTCTATTTATTCTTTCACTACACTCATAAATTTTTTTCGTATACTTCTCTTTATTTTTTTCACCTCTTTCTATAAGTCGTTTGTTACGTCATAGTGATAGTTTTTTAAACTTCTCACTATTTTAAAATCTTTCGTCTTCTCCAATTTCTCTCAATCTTCTAAAACTTCCTTTGATAATTGAAGATTTTCAACAAGTTCCTTCGATTTTTGAAACTCTTCTTTAACTTCATTGAATTTCTTTTCCCTCAAAGCTTTGAAATAATTGAGCAGCAGACCAACTCATCATCTAAAGACGAGCTTGAATCATCGGAATCGTCAGAGTCGAAGAATCCATATAAACCATTCTAAAATCATTAGTGAATTTTTCCCACGTATGCATTTTTTCAATCTCAACATTATATCTATATATTTTTCTCTTCTCATATAAACATCTAAACAATAACTCTTATTTATATCCACACAAAAAATTTAAAAAAAAACTCAATATGCCTAAGAAATTCGTCAGGTTGGCATGACGAATTTCAAAAATAAAAAAATCTAACATTTCATATTTTAAAAATTCTAATGACCTTCCATTTAAAATCCATTGGAACTCGACATGTCAGAATGACAAGTTCTATTATTAGTTTTTTAACATAAAAAATTAAAACAATATCATATTTAAAAAATTATTTAAAAATAACCGAATGAAACTCGTTAGATAAATATAATGAATTTCTTTAAATAACACCATAACACATGAACCATACATTTTATATATATATAATCAACATGTTTTTCCTCATTTGCTTATTGTTGTAGCTAACTTTTTTGTGTTTATGTTTTTTATCCTGTGCTTATTGTTGTAACAAACTTTTTTTTGTCTTTATGTAAACTTATTGTATGTATACATTTAGCTTTGTTAACGAGATTGTACTTTATATTAATTTGAAAATTTTATTTGGACAACAGTTATATAAAATAATAGGAATTTTTTATCAATATTGAAATTCAAGATTTATCTCTTTAATGATATCGTTTTTTTTTCATTTTTTAGGGTAAACAACAAGTTTAATAATTAATTATCACTTTTATTTTGTTTTGGTCATTTAAGTTTTTAAAGTTATATTCAATGTTTAGTTTTGGTTTCATTTTAGTCATTAAAAAATTAATGGTGATGTTGACGTGTCACTCACCATAAGGAAATACTACGTCATCATTAAAAAAATAAAAAAAATGTAACATCAGAAGTTATGTCATTGGCGAATCTAAAATATTTTTTAGGGTGAGTACACATATATTAAAAACACCAAACTTTTGAACTGGATGAGTACAACTAAAATTTCAGGGTGAACATCATTAGTAAAATAAGTAACAAAGTGAATAAAATTCAGATTTCAGGGTGGGCACCTGCCCACCCTCAACACTAAGTGGCTTTGCCACTGTTTTTGCTAATATTTTAACTTTGGATGATTAAAATAAAATCAAAACGTAGCATTATGTATGATTTTCAAAAAAAAAAAATTTGGGTAACCAAAACAAAATAAAAGTGAAAATTGAGATACTAAAAATATAGTTATACCTTTTTTTAATATCAGCCAGATTATTATTATTATTATTATTATTATTTTATTATTATTAATTAACCAGGATAACTCTTGCTTCCTCCATGCTGGCTTATTGTTGTAACAAACTTTTTGTTGTGGATTTATTTTAGGGTAAACTATACCAATGTTTATTAATGTTTTAGTAAGTTTTTGATTTCTCCATTGAAGTTTTTAAAGTAAGAAAATAGTCACTAACGTAATTGATTTGTAAAAAAACCGATAACTCTACCGTCATCCCATTAAATTGATGACATGGCAACGTTAACAAAAAGGTTAATATTTAATTTTATAGATTGTAAAGTAATCTAAGAGAATAAGATTGTTACATAACAAGACTATGAAAATATAAAATTACTTAAAAACACATTTTTATACATAATACACAAATTGCTCAAAGTGGCACGAACCATTGGATATTAGTGGTTAAGAGATTTATTGTTATACCTTGAGGTCTCAGTTTTGAGCACTGCGTATGCAAGGGTCCTAACGTAGATTGTCAAATGATTGATAATCTTTTGAACATATACTACCTTATATTCACCCCACATCTATCAAAACAGAAAATAGCTCAAAGTGAAGATTTTGCATCATAGTCACAAATTGCATCCACTTTCTTTGTCAGTAAAAGATAAAGTAGTCAATAAAGATTCATCAAGACACTTAGATTAATTGATCTGAAATCATCCTATAGTAGTTAAACACATCCTTCACAAAGGTATACATTGAGAAAGAGAATCAGACATCCAAAAAGGATAGGGACAAATATAATCACACTTGATTGCCGCCTAGAACCTCATTTCAATCACCTAAGTAACATGTTTCTGAAGAGATGTCAAATTCAAACTCTAACAATTAATCATGACACAACATATAGATTTATGGTCTCGTTTCGACCAGTCTTACACAAGATGGAACCATTGTCCACCAGAGATCGGTCGGTTTGCTTTCACTCACAAGTCTCGAGTTAAGACACTCTATGAAATTCTCTCGATCAAGGAAAAATATTATATATCCTCTGAATCTCCTTCGTAAGTCGCAGTTTCGTTAGCATTCCTCTTCATACCAAGTTTCAATTGGAACCTATCCATATATATTTTGTTTTTCTCATCAAAATTTTAATTTTTTGACGAAACAAATTAAAAAATTTCTTCATACATAGATCCATTCCCAACCATTGTTCGTAGGTACATGAATAATGGCTTTGGGATAGAAATATGAACATCACATAATTAATTAAGATGTCACTGTTTAGGCCTATTTAAAGACATAGTTATTCTCCCAAGCTCTTCTCAAAATTGAGAGGGTTTGGATAAATAAAAAAAAATAAACTTTCTTAAAATATAAATCAATTCAGGTTTCACATTTAAGATTAGACTCTACCCGAATATTTTTTTTTTTGAAATAAATTTCACGTAAGAGAGAGGACATAGGAATATTTGCTCCTAATGGATATTGAATCCACAACTTAGGAGAGAAGGGAGGTGTCAACTAAAAGTTATTTTCTAAGTTTATTTTTAATATATTATATAATTTATATCATATAAAAAATAAATATATATAATATTATAATATAAATGTTAAAAGTGTATTAAGTTTCATGAAATAAATGACCTCAATGATTAAAGGGATCATTGTTATCCATAAAGATTCCGGATTTGAGTATCAGCGGCCTCAATGATTAAAGGGATGGTTGTTATCCGTAAAGATTCCAGATTTGAGTATCAGCGACTACATGATAACGTATAACAAAATAAAAATACTTTTATTAAAATAAAAAATATTATATTAAAAATAAAATAATATGGGCAGGCCTGAAAATGAGTTTAAATTAGTCATTTACAAATACAAACATATTTGAACAAAATTTGAGACTTTTATTTCAAATCGAACTCTTATCTCAAATCGATTGAGACTTGAACAAACATAACGTGTATTAATCTCATGTTCAAATTCGATCCGACCTATGGATACTTCTATATTGAATCTATAAATTGATTAATTTTTTTTAAATAAGAATCTTATTATTGTTAATCATTCTATTACTTTTGTTTAGAAAATCTAATGGAGTTACTATAATATCATCAAGACAGATATAAATGCATCTATGTAATGAAACTAGATATGATATGCATCATTTATTTTAAATATCATAATAATATGAAATAGATGAGTACAAGCCTCTGACTTTGAAGGTTTACAGCAACCTATTACAAAGTTTTTATTAGGGGATGGTACTATTAGGAAAAACTACAATAGTTGTCATGTTGCAGGGGCCTCTAAATTGATTTTTACAATCACTAATCGTGTTAACCAGGCCCCAATATGATGCTGGCCTGTTATAACATAAACGAATCTCCCATAATTGCACTGCTCCAGTCTTGTTGTTTCTGTTGCAAGCAATCTGAGGTAACTTTTTTGTAAGTTTCTTAACTTGATTTACAACATCTTGAGCCTTATAAGTATTCCCTGGTGTAACTCCCATAACTAAAACAATAATAAAAGTTGAAGATAATGCTATAAGTTAGTTGCAGCATACATTATATATATATAATCAACACGTTTTTCTTATCATTTGCTTATTGTTGTAACTAACTTTTTTTGACTTTATGTTTTTTTATGTGCTGGTTGTTGTAACAAACATTTTTTTGTCTTATGTATAAATTTAGTACTTCGTAATAATTGTTTTCTTAACAAACTTTTTTTTGAGTAAACCATCGAAATGATTACTTGTCTTTTATATTTATGTACTTTAGCTCACTAAATTTAGAAATAATAAATTTTAATCATTTATGTATTGTTTTATTAAATTTTATTTACAGAAATAGTAAATGTTGTTAGTTTAATAATATAATACGTTAAAAATACGTTAAAAAGATTTAATTTTTATTTTAACCCTTTAATTATAGATAAAATACTACTTATAAGTTCTTTTATAAACCAAAATCAGTTTAAGAAAAAAATAATTTAGCCTTTTCTAAATATGTTTTTTATTTTTCTTTGTCGAAACTTTACCTCCCCTACGTGAGCTTCTCACTATTCATCTTCAAAATGCAAAAAATCGTACCTTTTTAAAAAATTAATTACAAATAGGAAAAAACATAACAAGATGAGTCTTCGAGAGAGAAAGTAAAAGAGTCTTATTGTTTTTTATATAAATTCTAAATCTAATCATAATCTTATTTAGAGAGGAGGAGAAATAGAGACTCTAGGGGAAGGAAGAGGATTGCTCGTAGTGAATTTGGAATCTATAATCTAAGACAATATGAGGGAACAAAAATGAGGGTTCAAATAAGCGCATGATAACAAATAGTATCCACCAATGCAAATCGTATATCTAAATCCAATTTGAGGGTTCAAAATAGGGAAGATTATCATGATAACAAATAAGCGCAATCTTTGATCAGTCCTGATAATGTCAAATCCAATCCTGAAAAAAAAAGACAAACGAAAATAACGGTCAAACGACCGAAAACGTGCCATAAAGATGTACACAAGCATGCCATAAAGGCAGAAGAAGACGTGTCATAAAGACAAAATTATTAAAAACAAAAAAAAAATAAACAAAGATACGTTATATTAAAGCAAAGGAAAAACAAATGAAAATGCATAAAATATATCTAAATATATTTGCATTGTTAATAAATTTTAAATAATAAAGAAAATCATATTTGAAGTATTTCCAGTATATGAGTCTCATATAGTATGAGTGAATCCAATATTTCGATTTGATCGATTAATTCGATTAAAACTGAAGTGTGAACACACATAACCACAATGTCATAAATTTTGAACCCAATGCTTATCAACCTCCTTGAAATATCTTTTTTTCCAAAACAAATTTTGCTTTTTTTTTATTATTTAATCTCTCATCTTTGTGTTCCATTCAATTTGATCCCTTCATTCAAATCCTTAATAATTTCTTCTACCAATTAAAAACTTATCCTCATTTAAATCAAATTTCTCCTTGTTTCAAGAATTCATTTTTCTGAATATATTCAGTGTGAAATTTTCATTAAAAAATCTAATACAATATCTATTCGAATTATAAGTCTAATTTTAAATCATTATATTTTATCGTTAAAAGTCTATGTGACGAAACAATATCAACATAAATAAAGATTTATCATAATAATTTCTTTCAACTACTTCAGCTATCAATTTAAATTTCACATGATAATTTAAAGATTTAATCATATAACTTAATCATTTTAGCTTATATTTTAACCTCAAGTGTGGATAACCTATATAAATGACAATAATTGAATTGCTTACAATCACAACACATTCAATTGACCTTTTATTTTAGTCAAAATTCAATTCAAAATATGCATATAAAAATAAAAAAATAAAATATATAATTCTTTTTTCTCATCAAAATATTTAATTTTTTGATAAAATAAAATAAACAAAAATAATTCGTCATACATATAATTCATTTTCAAACATTATTTGTAGATGACATAGGCCTTGGGATAGAAATATGACAATTTCATATGACACTAATTAAAATCTAAACGTTAAATCCTTCAAATATATTTTTTCTACTTATTTTTCACTACACCCGTAACATATTTTTTTTGTGGTGTCTTTTTTTTTTATTTCTCTTCTCTTTATAAGTCATTTGCTACGTCGTAATGATAAATTTTCAAACTTCTCACTATTTCTTCTACAAAAATCTTTCGTCTTCTCTGGTTTCTCGTGATCTTCTACAACTTCCTTTAATAACTGAAGATTCTCATCAACTTCCTTCGATTTTTGAAGCTCTTCTTCAACTTCCTTCAATTTATTTTCCTCTTGAAGCTTTGAAATAATTGAACAGTTGACCAATTCATCATCTGAAGATGAGCTTGAATCATCGGAATCGTTAGAGTAGTAGAATCCATATAAAGCATTCCTAAAATCATTCGCAAAATTTCCCCTGAATGTATTTTTTCAATCTCAAGACTATATTTATTTATTTTTTCTCTTCTCATATAAGCATTTAAACAAGAATTCCTATTTATTTTACACACACAAAAATTAAAAAAAACTAAAAAAAAACAATCTGCCTATTGAAATTTGTCAGGCTTATTGTTGTAACAAACTTGTTGTCTTCCTATGAATTTATTTTAGGGTAAACTATACCAATGGTACTAATGTTTCAGTAAGTTTTTGATTCCCGCACTGAAATTTCTAAAGTATTGATCATTAGTGTTATCGATTTGTAACAAAATAATCACTAACTTTATTATTTTGTAACAAAAATGATCATTCCACCGTCATCCCGATAAATTCATGACGTGTCAAAGGTAATAAAAATAAAAATATTTAGTTTTACCCCTAAAGTATTGTTAAAACATCAAATAGGTCCTTAAAAATGATTTTATATCTAATTTATCTCCAAAAGCTTTCTAATTTTTTTTCTTAACACTTCACCACCTCCACTATATTCGAACCACCTCAACATTAACAAATAAATTCGGCTGTCAATCGAACACTTATTTTAAAATTAATTAATTTTATTCGTCCGAACCTTTGTCCTCGACTCAAGGATGAGTTGGTGAAGGATACTGTGACGGAGCTCTCTTGTAAATACTCTCACACATGCTGCATGCAAGTACCATGGTGTATATAATTTTTTTATATATATCTAATAATCATATTTTTTTCATTGGCTTGTTGTTGTAGCAACTTTTTTTTTGTCATTTTCTTATCATTGTAGCTATTTTTTAATGCAAATAGAAGCAATTAGTTTTATTTAAAAATATATATTCAAAATTATAATAAAAATTTACAACCATGAACCTAAACTAGACATATAATTATGGCTCATTCTTATAATCTTTGACATAAAAATTAGACACTAAAATCATACAACCATACAAAGAAAAGATTAAAAACTCATCCAAACACTCGAACAAAAAATAGATACAAATACAACTTATCGCATCAGTAAAAGAACCATATAAGGGATCAAACTATTGAAAAACCATCGAAAATTGCGAATCAGAGTTGAACGTCATGAGAAAACTATCCTTGAATGCAAACTGTATATTCAAATCCAATCTAAGGATCCAAAGCAGGGAAGATTAGTAGAATAACAAATAAAAGATATATTGATCAGTCGAGACTACATCAAATCCAACTCCAAGAAAATTAAACAAAAAGAACAACCAAACAATTGATAAACAAGACCGAAAATGTGAAAAAAGACAAAGGAAAGTATGTCATAAAGGCATAATTACTAAAAATAAAGAAACATAAGAATAAAGATGCGATATAAAAATAAAGACTACCAATGATCAATGACAAACATCAGTTTCAGTGTTGTCGCCTGCCAAACTGGTGTATCTAACTTTTTTTGTCTTAATGTAAACTTATTTTATGTATAAATTTAGCTTTTTAACATGGTTATATTTTATAATAATTTGAAAATTATTACTTGACCAGAATTTATATAAAACAATAGGAGAAAAATTTATCAATATTGGAATCCAATATTTGTTTCTTTTCATTTTATTAAGCTTAATATGAAAAAATAATTAAAATTATATTTTTATTTAAGTATTTAAACTTTTTTAAATCAATTTAAATGTCTAGTGTTATTATTTAGGTGTCTCATTCCTCCCGGTCGTTAAAAATTTCATTACTAATATTTTTCGTATTTTTAATATTTTTAAATTTGTATTTAAAATAAAATAAAAGCTTAAAATTAGACTTTTTAATAAAAAAATAAAAACTTTGAAAACTCTAATACTTTGAAAACTCTAATTCCAAATCCTTTTACCTACATCAGACGTCATTCTTTGCCACCGTTTCCGTTTCCGTCGACAAACAACCATTCAACCAAATCTCCAATTTCGTTGTCATTGCTATAGAATGAACATCCATTTATGGGAATCACAAATTTTAAATGATAAAAAAATTAAATTTGATGTATTGCCAGTATATGAGTCTCATATAGTGCGAGTGAATCACAACATGCTACATTATTAATGAATAATATCATTTTTTTAGATCTCCTAAATAAACATCCTTAAGCATAAATCAAACGACTTCAATGGTTAAAGGAATAACTGTAATTCCTAGAGGTCTCAAATTCGAATACCAACGATTGCAGGGTATTTAAACATTCATTGTCAAATTATAAGAGAAAGAGATTCAAAGGAAACAAGACAAAACCATCTCTATAAGCACACAAAGAAGCTCATGTAAATAACTAAAGATATGCGTAAGTCTATTGCAGAAAAAAGAGAACAATTTCCAAAAATATACCACAAAGGAAACAATACCAAACCATTGACACTGTTTCATTGGATCTAAAGTACAGACATGATCATAACTATAACGATAACAATAGTTCATGTATTCGACTTCAAATTACATTCAACTATTGGGGACGTTGAGCTATCTGAAACAAATTCAAGTATGAAAAGCACTCCGTGTTGCATATATATGCACCTGTAAATCATGATATGTAGGTCAATAGAACTGCAGATAAGAGTTAACAACTAAGCAAATCCATACGAGGTAGTTCCACGCATCCACTGAAACAACAAAAAGCAAACAGAAACCTAAACAATTTAACATCTAGGACATGCATATATAATCCAAATAATAACAACGTTAATTGAGAACATCACTAGACAATATAGTTGACATGAAGTGCATAGGAAGAGACCAACCCCCATTAATTCTTACCTCTTTTGTTGTAGCTCCCCATCCATCTTAGTGTTCTATATCAATTTGATGCACCTCCGGCTGGCCAACGTATTATCCGTTCCTCGTGCTCTTGTCTTCCATTTATTGGAACCAAGCTCTCAACATAAGCAATAATCTACATTGTTTCTCGATAAGCATGGATACCGAGTTTTTTAAGCTCTCGTGTGGAGGGGTCAAACAACACCAATTCATGATCAGAGCTCTCAAGAAACAATTTGGCATTTTTACAAAACCCCAAAGGCCTATGAACTCCAGGAACAGATTCAACACTGAATTGTTTAGTCCATGATCCATTCATAACCCATAAATCAAAAGACTTATCAGTTCCTTCCCTCGGGTAAAAATAGCACCAACTAGTCCATTGAAGTTCAAAATATGGAAATAATATTGTGCTAGAGTCCCACCAAATTTAGGCAATGGTAATGTTGAAAACTTTTCATTATCCGTATCAAATGAAAGAATAAGGTGATCAGAATCCCCAACTGTCTGCCAATAATAAAACCCATTTATGTAATTATTAAACAAAGGAGAACCATCTATATTGTACAGGGACGACAGAGGAAGGGCGTTTCAAGTACCCGAAATGTCCATGGCACTAGGACGGTACGGGACGGCTAGGGTACGTACCGAGGACGTACCACGGAGGTAGGGTACGGCCGAACAATACGGAGACGTTTTGGTGCTCACTGGGGACATTTCGGTGCTCGTTGGGTATGTTTCACTCGTTTCTCACATGACTCCTCAATCTCCATTGCCATCTATATATATTGGCATAGGCTTTCCCTCTCGAATCAGATCAGTAATCCTCCAACAATTAAACTGCAAGAAGGTTAAAAACTCTATTTCTCTATTCGTTTTTCCTTCTTTGCAGTGAAAATGGCAGAGCCTGTAACAGCAACAAAAGAAACAGCACCAGCAGTGGCTCTGCTGAAAGATGAGCTTGACATCGTTATACCAATCATAAGGAACTTGGACTTTCTTGAGATGTGGAGGCCTTTCTTCCAGCCTTACCATCTCATCATCGTTCTAGATGGTGATCCTTCCAAGACCATCAAGGTCCCCGAGGGATTTGACTACGAGCTTTACAACAGGAATGAAATCAATAGGATCCTCGGTCCTAAGGCTTCCCGCATATCCTTCTAGGACTCTGCTTGCCGTTGCTTTGGTTACATGGTCTCCAAGAAGAAGTATATTTTCACCATTGATGATGATTGCTGTGTAAGTTCCCTTCTATTTTAGTCGATTTTTTGGATCTCTACATTGATTTGAATTCTTGTGGTGTTTTTGTAGTGGGTTTCTGTTATTTTGGTCAAAACAAAAGTTCTATGCTTTTATTGTTTTGATGTGAGATTTGGATTAACTCATTTGTTGAATCTCTTCTGTGCCCTTCATTATGGTGTCTACAAAGTTACCTTCACATGGAGTGCACTTTTGGAAGCTTTGCACGTTCCTAAATCATGAAAATATACCTTACAATTATTAAGGGAGTGCTTGCATTGTGATGTACAACTATGGAATTTTAAAATCTTGGATGTTATATATTCATGTTACATGATGAACATCAATCTGCAAGTCAAGATCTGAGATTTGGGTCTTGTTTTTATTGTTGTTAGGTTGCTAAGGACCCATCTAGCAAAGCGATCAATGCACTCGAGCAACACATTAAGAACATGTTATCCCCGTTCACTCCCTTCATCTTCAACACCCTGTACGACCCGTATAGGGAGGGTGCAGACTTTGTCCGTGGATACCCCTTCAGCCTCCGTGAGGGTGTTCCGACCGCTGTCTCTCATGGTCTTTGGCTAAACATCCCGGATTATGATGCACTAACCCAACTAAATTTAATATTGTGGTTTGAGTCTTGATATTTGACTTTATTTATGATTTTTTACATCTATTTATAATTTTAAAATTATTTTATATGATGTACCCTTACCGTTCCCGTACCCTGTAATTTTAGAAATTGTCGTTTCCTGTCCCAGTCTCCGTATCCGTCCCCGTATCCGTGCAACATAGAGAACCATAAACATGAACCCCAGGAACCGAAATTTCCTTCTATGGATCACTTTTAAGGGAATATAACTCAACTTGGTGGATCCAATCTGCCATCAACCCTTCATCTAGATTCTCTTCAAAGTAATTAGTAATAAATCTAACAACTTTGTAGTCATCAGTTTGAGAATTATACCCAAAACCAAGGCAGCCAAAATTAGTGGAATCTACTGTAGGAGGGTGATGGACTGTGGATTGAGGAAGGATTTTGAACTCTGGTAGATGGGTTCCAAAGGGCAGCCTTGCCAGCATCATGTAAACATAAGATCCTATTACAAGGACCATCAACTATAGGTGCATACCAATAATTCTGGAAAAGGGTAAGTGAATATTGTGTTCCACTCTAAAGTTTTGGCCTTTCTCGGTCGACAGTTGAGAGAAATAATAGATGTCATCATGGGTGTTACTGTGATAGCGTTTGAGGAGGAGATTGAGGTTTTTGTTTTTGAGGTTGTTCTACTGATGTTTGGCGATGAAATGAGGGGTTTGAAAGGATGAAGCCCAAGTCTTGCAAACGCACTTGAAACGTGTCAAAGATTTAATGGGAAGCTTCAATAGGATCTCCAACACCAACATCTCTGGTAACTCGTTTCTAGTTTGCTCAATCCTTGCATCTTCTTCCTTCCTTTTTTTACCTTCTATGTTTCCTCTGTTTTTGTTTTTTTTTTTGTTCAAAGATTTTATCTTGGGGAAGATAAATTAGGACTTAAATGAAAGAAAACAAGGAAGACGACAAATCACACGATTTTGTTTATTTGTTTAACAAGAAAAAGACATTGGGAGCTTGTTAAAGATGTGGAAGGACAAATCATAATGTTCTTGCAAAAAGAAAAACTAATTTAATCTTAGATTTACATTATTAAAAATGAATAATTATTGGCTTAATAAACTATCAATTATATATAGAAATGTATTGACTTGATTTAAAACAGGCTGAATGCAATTATACTATTAAATTAAATGTTAAATTTGTTAAAAAAATAATATGAATGCATATTCGGAGGGCATTTCATAATTCGGAGGTCTCCTACGGAAGCTGCTCTCAACATGGTGTTTGGGGTAGCCTACTATCTTACCTCTCCCTTACCCCATACATATGGGGAAAAAGGGACAACCACTTTTTTTAAAGAAAATTTTAAGGAAATTTTGGGATTTTATAATTTTATTGAAGGTTTATAAATTTAATATGTATTATGTGCGTCATATCATGCTCTAAGAGTGTCGTCATTTTTTTGTTTTGTTTTTTTGGTAACATAAAAACAGATTGAGTAATTTGTACCAATATTGAAACGTTTAGTGTTAAATAAAAACTAAGTACCAAAGTGATAATAAAATACAACTTTAAGGATCAAAATAGCATTTACCTTTTCTTTAAAAAATATGCATTTTTCTGATAGATATAATGTATAAATAATAACTAAATTATGTTAAAATAATATTTTTACTACTAAGCTTTCAAATTTATAAAATAGTCATTAAACTTTCGATTCAATTACAAAATGATCACTGCATCGTTGTTAATTGTCGTCAAAGGTATGACATCGGATGTTAAATTAATGAGAAACATCTCATTTGGCCTCTCAATTGTAACTAAAGTTTTATCTTGATATCTTTTTCAATATTTATAAGAAATAATTCGAACAAATTTTTAAAACAAATCAAAAAATTTTACTATACCTGCATGGATGCTGAGCATAGTAAAGAGTATGACCATTTGCATTGTTCCAGTTCTTATATGCATCTGCAGGATCATAAGATTCTATTTTATGCAGATTCAAAATGCACGAAAACACAATGACCGAATTGAATAAAAATAAATCTAACATAAAAATTAATTTTATATTACTGTAAATGTATTAGAAACTCTATGAATTACCCGTCCAGCTCAGTTGGTCGAGCGCAAGGCTCTTAACCTTGTGTTCGTAGGATCGAGTCCCACGATGGGCAATTCATAATTTTGACTGTCGGAGGTCTCCCACGGAAGTTGCTCTCAATCTGGCATTGTGGCCAGCCTATTATCTTACCTCCCCCTTATCCCATTATATATGGGAATAGGGTCAGCTAATATTTTATTAGTAACTTTGTATAAGAACACACAAAGGCACAAGGAATTATTATATATAACTCTAGTGCAGAAGAAGAAACAATCTCCAGAAACATTCCACGAAGGAAACAAATTGAAATCACTTCAAGAATAATGTCTAACCCAATTACCTCTGTTAATACCCTCAATAACGATTTGGTTCAGATAAGAGCAGCATAATACAACTACAATCCAAACTATCAGCAACCATAGTTGAAGTGAGAAACCAACTTGCATTTATATAACACAATGGCAACATGTAAGCAGTTGGTTGAAGAAAGAGGCAGGAAAAACATAGACAAGCAGCGGTTGCAGGTAGTTTGAGTTTCGTTTTTACAAGACAAGACATGATCATAATAACAACGATAATAATAATAGTTCCCATATTCAACTTCAAATTACATTCAAGCTACTGGAGACATTAAGATCTCTAAAGCACAATTCAAGTAGCAAAAGCACTCCATGCGCAACATGTATATGCACACCTACACATCATGATGTGCATGTTGTTAGATCATGAAACAAGAGTTAAAAATAATCGATTCCACAGGAAGAAACGTCATAAATTCATTAAAACAACAAAAACCAAACAGAATTCAACCACGTTTATTTGTATTTACAAGTCAATAGAAGACATATATGGAAAGCCAACAATAGTAGCATTATTGGAAAACCTCATAAGACAATATAGTCGGCATAAATTGCACATAAAGAGAGAAAATCCCATTGAATCTTACCCCTTTTGTTTTAGTTCCCCATCGATGTTCGTGTTCAATATCAAGTTAATGCGTCTTCAGCTGACCGACGTATTATATATTCCTCATGCTATGCTCTTCCATTGACTGAAACCAAGTTCTCAACATAAACAATAATGTAAATGGTCAAATTAGTATGGATGCCAAGATGTTTAAGCTCTCATTTCGAGGGTCGAATAACTCTAGTTCATGATCAGGGTCTCAAGAAACAATTCACCATTTTTCCAAAACCTCAATGGTCTCTTAACTCCAGAAACAGATTCAATACTCAATTGTTTAGTCCATGATCCATTCATAACCCATAAATCAAAAGACTTGTCGGTACCTAGCAATGAATAAACAATAACACCAAGCAATCCCTTAAACTCCAAAACTTAACCAACAAAAAACCTACCAAATTCAGGCAATGGTAAAGTTGAAAACTTTTCATTAACCATGCCAAATGAAAGGAGAAGGTAATCAAAATTCCCATTTTCTTGCCAATAATAAAACCCATTTATATAAATATTGTACTCAGGAGGACCATCATAAGGATAAACATCATGAGCTGAAATTTCCTTCCATGAATCACTTTTAAGTGAATACAACTCAACATGGTGATTCCAATCAGGAATTCTGCTTACATCTTCCTTGTGTTCAAAATAATTAGTAACAAATCTCACTACTTTATAGTCATTAGTTTGAGAATCAAACCCAAAACCAAGGCAATCAAAACTAGTGAAATCTGCTAAAGGAGGGCGAGAGACCGAGGATTGAGGAAGAATTTTGTTGAAGAATCGGGCAAAGTAAACGAAAGAACACAAGAATTTTAACGAGGTTCGGCAATGTGCGTATGTCCTTTGTGTCTAGACGGGGCTAGAAGTTTTATTCCATATCTCATAGGTTCGACAATGTGCTTACGTCCTCACTCTGCTCCATCCCCTGTCCTCTTTACCGGTATATTTATGAGCCATACCTTACAAATTTTGAACTCTCTAGTTGATGGACTCCAAAGGGAAACCTTATCATCCCTTCGTAAACACACCAATCCATTACAAGGTCCAGAAACTGCAGTACCAGACATACAATGCTCGAAAAAGGGTAAGTGAATGTTGTGTTTAACTGTAAAGTTTAGGCCTTTCTTGATGGAAAGTTGAGAGAAATACTGGGAGACATGGGTTTGGAACTAACAACGTTTGAGGAGGAGATTAAGGTTGTTTTTTCTAAGGTTGTTTTGGTGATGTTTGGAAATGAAATGATGGGTTCGAAAAGATGAAGACCATGGCTTGCAGACCCACCTGAAACTCATCAAGGATTTAACAGGAATATTTGAGAGAATGTCCAAAACCACCATTTCCGGTACCTCGATTCTAGTTCTGCAACTCCCTTGCATTCTCTCTATATGTGTTTATCGATGATTGTATTTGGGGAACTAATAAATCCAATGAAAGTGATTAACAAGAATTTTTCTTATTTTCTATTTTGCATGACGAGAAGAAAAGAGACAACGACAATATGCAAAGATTAACAATTAAATGTTCTTGGACTACACTGATGGGCCAGGCCGAGCCCTCTACTTCTTTTCTAAACCCATAGCTTATCCTAAATCAAATTGAATAAAGTATATAGATGATTTTCAACTATAACATTGTTATATTGAGTCTCATGATTATTAAAAATTATGAAATTATTATTTGATTATGAGATGTTGTTTTATTGAGTCATTCAACTATTAAAAGTTATAAAATGATCACTCGACTATTCATATATTTCAAACTCGTCTTTTTCTATTAAAAATTGAAGTCATTCTAAGTTGGGCATTAACTCACTGACTATGGTATAATAAAATCTAATTCCAAAATCTCAAACTGTTGAAAACATTTTGATATTTCGATATAACAAATTAATTTAAATGAATTTTAAGATTTTACAAATGATTTTCTTAGTATATTCGATTAAATTAATCAAATATCAAATTATTACTCCAAGTTTTTCAAGATCAAATTCAAACCTTACTAAATGTGTAAAATTGTGTTTTATACTTAATATATTTTTGAAACAATTTTTCACAAAATATTTTGAACCAAAATCAAGCCTTAAATTCAATTATTCAAAGCCATGCTCTGATGCATCAAACCATGCATCGATGCACTAATGAATTAATTGAACATCGAATGCATTTGATGCATCGATGCACATACCATGCATCGATGCACTCAGGCTTTTTCAAAACATCGAATGCATTTTATGCATCGATGAACTCTTAGTGCACCGATGCACTAAGAGTCCAACAGTCAAAATATTTGAATTTTACACTTGATGCACCGAGGCACCTAGGGTATGCATCGATGCATGAGACGCTCCCAACTGAATTTATTAATTGTTTTCACACTTAAACGGCTCTATTGACTTCACTAATCATCCCCAATATTCAGAATCAATTGAAGGTATATTTAAATAAGCTTAGAAGCCATTGATCAATAACAAGAAACAATAAGCAACTAGAATCAAGAGAGAATCAAAGAGAAAGCATCAAACCTTAAGTTTGAACATTTTCAAGCCTATTTCATTCAATATTCATTTTTGCTTTCAAGAACACTTATTGTGCTCAATTGTATTATTCTTGAGTGTTCTTTCTTTGTTCTAGAATTGTGCAAACAATTTACCTTGTGAGGATTTCCTTGTAAGTTTCCAAATTTGTAATCTTCTCTTTGAGAAATAGTGTTCTCAAGAATTGGGGTATATTCTTGAGGGTGTTGTAAGGTTATCTCTTTGGCCTCAAAAGAAATAACAAATTAGTGAATTTGTTGGAAAATACTTAGTGTGGATAGCTAAGGTAGTGGACGTAGACTTTGGTTGATAAAGTCAAACCACTCTAAATCGTTGTGCAAATCTTTTCAATTTTCTACAAAAGCTTCCACTAAAATTTTAATTGCCAATTCACCCCCTCTTGGCAGATTCCGTCAATCGATTAACTCAATAATTGGTATCAGAGCCTAACTCATTTGAAGGTTTAATCGCCTCTTGAGTCGATTCGGGAAGAGTTACATCGATAATCAAAGTCATCAATGGCCTCCGCTTCAAACTTCGACTACGGTCTCAATTTGATGCCCGTCAACAAGCCTCCTTTCTTCAATGGAGCTAACTATGCCTATTGGAAGAATATGATGATGTACTTTATTCAAGAAAGTGACATGGGAGCATAGAATTCCATAGAAGAAGGATACATCAAGCCTCTCACTCATCCAAGGTTGTGGAGTGAAGGAGAGACAAGAATGTTCCAGCTCAAATCCAAAGCCATTCATATCATATTTTGTGCTCTTGGACCAGATGAATACGGAAGAGTTTCATCTTGTAAAACTGCCAAAGAAATATGGGACAAGATTCAAGTCACTCATGAAGGTACCGATGAGGTAAAAAATCTAAAATTAGTATTCTAACGCATAGCTATGAAAATTTCAGGATGAAACCAAATGAAGATATCAAAGCTATGACGGATAGATTCTCAATGATTGTCAATGGTCTCAAATCATATGGAGAGATGATTTCAAATGAAAAGCTTGTGAGGAAGTTAGTTTACTCCCTTCCAAAATCATGGCAATCAAAGAAGACGGTAATCATCGAGTCTAAGGACCTAACGTCCTTAACTCTTGAAGAGCTAATTGGTTCCCTCCTCACTCATGAAATGATGCTTGAAGATGAGGTGAACCTTGATAAGATTGAAGAGACACCAAAGGAGAATGAGAAGAAGAAAAACATTGGAGTTGCTCTCAAATCCACAAAAGATGAGAGTGATTCGGATGAAGATGACGATAACGAGGAAATGGTATTGTTTGCCAAACGGTTCAGAAAAATGATGAGACCTTACCGAGGGAGAAAATTCAAACGAAATGAAGGCCTTAAAAATGAATCAAAAGAAAAGGACCCAATCATTTTCTATGAATACAAAAAGCCGCAGCATGTCAAATATGATTGCCCACAATTGAAGAGAAATGGTCAATCAAAGAATAAGCACAAGGCTCATGTGGCTACATGGAGCGATGAAGAAGGTTCCGATGAAGAGGAACAAGAAGTAGCAAACTTGTGCTTGATGACATTCGGGAAAGATTCTAAGGTAACCTCTAACTCATCTAATTTTGATGATTTATCCTATGATGAGTTATTAGAGGAATATAATGGGTTGGCTTCAGATTATGAGAAATTGTTTTTAAAATATAAAAATGATGTTTCAAAATTGAAAAATGAAAATAAACTCATATCCAAAACCAACAACGATCTTGAAAGTAAAATCAAAGATTTGCAGTTTGAAAAGAAAATTTTGGATTTGCAAAATTTACTTTCAAAGGTCAATGATGATCATCAAAAGAAAATTGATGATCTTAAAGCTTCTTTTGATAAAGTTGGAACAAAACGTTTTGAAAATAGAGAAAATTCAAAATCCAACTTTGTTAGAAAAAGTTTTAAAAACTACAATCATAGAGGTCCCCAAAGAACCTCTAATGGAAAAATTGTTAGAAGTATATGGGTTCCTAAAGAGCTCATTACTACTAAAGATAAGGATATCCTACACAAATGGATACCTAAGGGGACTACGATGTTGGAAACTAATGAATATGGACCCAAAAGAATTTGGGTACCAAAAAATTAGAAATTAATCTATGTTTGTAGGAAAAGGAGCATTGCTACAAGGCACGAGAAACAAATTCAAACTCATGGTACCTTGATAGTGGATGCTCAAGACACATGACCGGAGACAAAAGCCGGTTCATTGAGCTTAACGCCAAAAATGGAGGAGAAGTAACTTTTGGTGATGATTCAAAAGGTTACATTGAAGGTATAAGCACTATAGGTAATACCTCTTCCATACAAATTAAGAATGTTTTATATGTGAATGGATTAAAACATAATCTATTGAGTATTAGTCAATTTTGTGATAAGGGATTCAATGTCATATTTGATATTAATGGTTGTAAAGTCATTGACATTGCATCTAATCGAATTATGCTTGTTGGTCATAGAATAGGAAACATTTACATGGTGCATTTAGATTCCATAGATATGACTAATTTATGCCTTGTTGCAAAAGATGAGCATGATAGTTGGTTATGGCATAGGAGACTAGAACATGCTAGCATGAGTGTTTTACAACGGCTAATTCAAGGAGACTTAGTAAGAGGGCTGCCTAAACTGAAATTTGATAATGATAAAATCTGTGATGCTTGTGCTAAAGGAAAAAAAAAAGCGAATTTCTTTTAAATCCATTAATGACGTATCAACTAGTAGAGTGTTACAATTGATCCATATAGATCTTTTTGGGCCAACTAGGACTACTAGGCTGGGTGGAAAACAATATGCTTTTGTCTTGGTAGATGACTATTCTATATATACTTGGGTTCTATTTTTAAGTACTAAAGATGAAGCATTAGAACATTTCATCATATTTTCAAAAATAATCCAAAACGATAAAGGTTACTCTATAACTAGTGTTAGGAGTGATCATGTCACTGAATTTGAAAATCTTGGATTTAATGAGTTTTGTAATTCTAATGGTATTAGTCATAATTTTTCAGCACCTAGAACCCCTCAACAAAATGGAGTTGTTGAGAGAAAAATCAAACTTTAGAAGAAATGGCTAGAACCATGCTTTGTGAAAATAATTTACCAAAATATTTTTGGGCGGAAGCCACAAATACCGCTTGTTATGTTGTAAATCAAGTAATGATTAGGCCAATTTTAAAGAAGACTCCATATGAATTTTTCAAAAATAAAAAGCCTAACATTAGCTATTTTCATCATTTTGGATGTAAATGTTTTTGTTTTGAACAAGGGTAAAGAAAACCTTGGCAAATTTGATGCTAAAAGTGATGAAGGAATTTTTCTGGGTTATTCCTTAAATTCTAAAGCTTATCGAGTATTTAATAAAAGAACTTTAGTTGTAGAAGAGTCTATAAATGTTGTTTTCGATGATAATCCCCTTCCGAGGAAGGATTCTTGTGTGAATGATGATGTAGCCATTATAAATACAAATGACGTTAGACATGACGTTGGAGAAACACCATCAAAGGAAGAAACAAAAGATGAGGTAACTCATGATCTTCTCGAGAATCCAACCATTGAAGAAAGGGAAGTATCTTATCCAAGAGAGTACAACTATGTCAAGGATGGTGAAATCATAGGTGATCCATCCAAAGGGGCAACAACTCGATTTTCTCTTAGAAATATTTGTAATTATGTTGCATTTATCTCATGCATAGAGCCTAAGAATATTAAAGAAGCATTAAATGATGAACATTGGATTATGGCTATGCAAGAAGAGTTAAATCAATTTGAGAGAAGTAAAGTTTGGACATTAGTTGAAAGGCCTAGTAATAAATCTACTGTAGGTACTAGATGGGTATTTAGGAATAAGCTTGATGAGAGTGGTAATATAGCGAGAAACAAGGCTAGACTTGTTACTCGAGGGTATACTCAAGAAGAGGGCATAGACTATGATGAAACATATGCTCCCGTAGCTAGGATGGAAGCAATTAGAATATTATTAGCATTTGCATGCTTTCATGAATTTAAATTATATCAAATAGATGTTAAAAGTGCATTTTTAAATGGTTTTATAAAAGAAGAAGTGTATGTGGAACAACCTCCAGGTTTTGAAGATTCAAAATTTCCAAATCATGTTCTTAAATTAACAAAACCACTTTATGGTTTAAAATAAGCTCCAAGAGCTTGGTATGAAAGATTGTAATTGTTTTTTAATTGAAAAAGGTTTTTCAAAAGGAAAGGTTGACACTAAATTGTTTTTAAAATATAAAGGTAAATATTTATTAGTAGTTCAAATTTATGTTGATGATATCATATTTGGTTCTACTAATGATGTTCTTTGCCAAGAATTTTCTAAGCTAATGCAAAGTGAATTCAAAATGAGCATGATGGGGGAGCTCTCATTTTTCTTGGGACTCCAAATCAAGCAAAGAAAAGATGGCATCTTCATCAATCAAGCTAAGTACGTCAAAGATATGCTCAAGAAGTTTGGACTGGAAAATGGCAAACCTCATGACACTCCAATGAGCTCTTCAATAAACCTTGACTTAGATGA
Organism: Hibiscus syriacus; assembly: GCF_006381635.1. Taxonomy (NCBI): domain Eukaryota; kingdom Viridiplantae; phylum Streptophyta; class Magnoliopsida; order Malvales; family Malvaceae; genus Hibiscus; species Hibiscus syriacus. Next base: position 596,504 of record NW_024063166.1, on the reverse strand, counting down.
AGGAGGTAAATGTGTAGATGTTAAATTATATAGGTCAATGATTGGATCTTTACTTTATCTAACTGCAAGTAGACCGGTCATTATGTTCAGTGTTTGCTTATGTGGTAGATTTCAATCATGCCCTAAGGAATCACATTTACTAGCTGTTAAGAGAATCTTTAGATACCTTAAGGACACTCCTAGTTTAGGACTTTGATATCCTAGAGACTCTAGCTTTAGCTTGCATGATTTTTCTGATGCGGATTATGGAGGATGCAAATTAGATAGGAAAAGCACCTCCGGTACTTGCCAATTCCTTGGAAATATGTTGATTTCTTGGTTTTCAAAGAAACAAAATTGTGTTGCATTATCTGCCACTGAAGCGGAATACATTTCAGCCGGTAGTTGTTGTGCACAAGTTTTATGGATGAAACAACAACTTTTTGATTATGGAATTGAAGTAGGTAGTATTCCTATCAAGTGTGATAATACTAATGCTATTTGTCTAACTAAAAATCCCATCCAACACTCTAGAACTAAGCACATTGAAATTAGACATAACTTCATTAGAGATCATGTCACTAAGGAAGATGTAATTCTAGAATTTGTTGATACTTTGCATCAATTAGTGGATATCTTTACAAAGCCTTTAGACAAGGAAATATTTTGGACACTTAGGAGAGAATTAGGTTTGACCAACCTATCTTCACTTAGTGTTTAAAACAATTTTAGCACTTTTAAGAATAAATGAAAAATGCTTATAATAGTAATTTTTGATTACATTCATTGCTATTAGTTAGGGGGAGTTTATGTTGCTTGATGAAAATTAATTTTATGTTCAAATGTTGTTTAAATATTAATTTGATTGATTGAACATGATTAATTTTCAATATATGAGTTGTCAATGCCACTAGAGCTAATTAATTTAGCATTTTGAGTGTTTAAAACGGATTTTTGACATTTTTGTGCTTCATGCACTGATGCACTTAACAATGCATCGATGCATCCCTTTGAATGTGCATCGATTCATCATGTTGATGCACCGATGCACGCCTTGAATGTACATCGATGCACAAGGCCATGCATCGATGCATCCATCGGGTTTTTGGATAAAAACCTTATTTCTTCCTTATTTTCTCAAAAACACTCTTATACTCTCTCTTAGCCGTACGCCTCCTCTTCCTCTCCTACTCTCAAAATTGCTCCAAATCCTTGGTTTTTGATCGGAATCTTCAAGCTTTTCAACTCTTAATCCTGCTTCAATCATTAATTCGTGCAAAACATCAATACATCCCTCTCAATCCGAAATTTCAAGGTAAACTTTTCTAAAAACTCTATTTTATTGATTTTTGATCTTAGGACTAGTTTTAATTAGTTCTAGGATGAATATTATATCAGGCATCGATTGTTTGATGATTACAAACTAGTTTTTACAACTAATTTCATCAAAAACTCACAAATTTTCATTAAATTTATGAATTTTCGAAATAAATAAAAATTCGAAAATCTGAAATAAATTTTTAAATTTGATGTTTTTGATTTAATTATGTTGTTTTCATGAAAACTATACATATTATGATTTTACAAATATTATTTTCAAATAGTTTTCAAAACCTTGCCCATTAGGATTCGGTTTAGAGAACCTTGAATTATTGAGGACTCAAGTGAGTTTTGGGATTGATTATTGTGCATACATGTGTTTCAATTTGCAGGTTATATTCCGTTTTTTGATTTCTAAACAATGTCAAACCCTAAACACCCTAGGACTTCATCGAGTCATTCTCGTTCAAACCAACCTCCAAATCCCATTCCTCCTCCATCAAATAGTCTATTAGGATCTTGTTTTAACATGCCTGAGCATCGAAGAGACGAATTGTACTCTAGGTACATGAATTCTTTTCAATCCTATAGAATTAGGGAAGAACGTATTCCATCTCTACAAGCCATGATAGACTTTAAATTTGAATACCTCTCAATTCTTAGAACATGGAAGTTTGATAAATTGTTTTCTCTTAGACCTGTCGTCTTTCATCAATTAGTCCGCATTTTCTATTCTAATGCTGTCTGTATTCAAAATGAAACTCAATGTGGAACTATAGGAATTAGATCCTACCTTCTAGGACAATATATTCTTGTTGATTCCACAACTATAGCTTCAAAATTTGGGTTAGATGATGATGGTGTATATGATGAAAAAGAAACTGTGGAATATCCATATCTCCCAAACGCTAGTGTTAGTACCCTCTGATCTCATCACGATCGTTTCTTCACTTAATGATCTTGTGGTGGTTTCGACCATCCGCGGGTAGGTACTCCACTTTCGTGCTAGGGATTTATGGTGGATGTATTGTATTAAGAATAAGATCAAAATAAATCTTCCACAGATTATCTTTAGTGTGCTAGTCGATACCGTAAACATTATCCTGTCCAAACACGTTGAAACACTAGTTTATGTTGTCTTCTTAGCAATCTTTTTATCAAACTCGGTCTGGATGTCTCTCTTGACAATCCTATTCCTCTCCAAAACCCAATCAATCTCACATCCTTGAAGAAAGCGGATTGGAAACAAGACGAGGTAACCGATCAATGGGTTTTTAGACCCGTCAAATAAACTTCGGGAGCTAGTTCCTCACGATCTGCTCCTAGCTCATCTCGTGCTCCTCCTCCTCCTCCGGCTCCGGATGCTGACGATGATCCTGAATTTCAATAGCTTATGCAAGACATTGATGATCACATATCCGATGACAAGCCTGCACCGGAACCAGCTCCACAAGAGGATCAAATGTCTCCATATTTTTGATCGGTCTTGGAGACATTTGATCTACGGTATGCTTCCATCGAATCACAATTGACTGCTACTCACGAAGCAGTAAATCAACGCTTAGACACTTTGGAAGCTCGACAGATGGAGTTTCAAAGAGAGATGCTTGCTCGCATGGATGCTCTCTCTCTTGAGATGCAAGCCCGATTTCCTCCGCCTCCTCCCGATCCTTCTATGGACGAGTAGATCTTGTTTTTGTTTTGGATCATCTTTGACCGTTTATTGTTAAAACATTTTGAATACATTGGGGATTATTTCTTGACTTGCTTGAATTTGTTTGGATATATGATTTGAATGTTTTATGGATTTTAGACTTAATATATATTGGTTTGGTTTGAATTTTCATTTTTGAGCTAAATATTTATTAATGTTGCATCATATTAGTTACATTATGACCAATTATCCATTACATTGTTTATGAATATTGTTTATGAAACTAATGGCTAACCTCTCTTTTGATCTTTGATCTTAGCAGCTTAAGCTATATTTGATTAATATGATTAATCAACTGGCTATGTTTTTCAAAGCCTTGTTTCACTTTGTTTTTGAGTCTTTTTTATTTAACAAAAAGGGGGAGAAATGTTAAGTGTTGAGAGTTGAAATATTTTTAAAAGGGAAAAGTGTTATAGTAAGGGGGAGTAAGATTTCAAACTTGAAACTTGATTTTTCAAAATAGTTTTTCAAAGAAAATCTTAAAATTACTCAAGTGTTTTGTTATATAAAAAAGGGGGAGATTGTTGAAAACATTTTGATATTTCGATATAACAAATTAAGTTAAATGAATTTTAAGATTTTACAAATGATTTTCTAAGTATATTCGATTGAATTAATCGAATATCAAATTATTACTCCAAGTTTTTCAAGATCAAATTCAAACCTTACTAAATGTGTAAAATTGTGTTTTATACTTAATATATTTTTGAAACAATTTTTTCACAAAGTATTTTGAACCAAAATCAAGCCTTAAATTCAATTATTCAAAGCCATGCACCGATGCATCAAACCATGCATCGATGCACTAATGAATTAATTGAACATCGAATGCATTTGATACATCGATATACATACCATGCATCGATGCATTCAGGGTTTTATGAAAACATCAAATGCATTTGATGTATCGACGCATAGATCATGCATCGATGCACTCAGACTTTTTCAAAACATCGAATGCATTCTATGCATCGTTGCACTCTTAGTACACCGATGCACTAAGAGTCCAACGATTAAAATATTTGAATTTTACATGTAACAACCCGAAATTTTGAAAATAATAATAATAATAATTAATTGAATTTGGAGGAGTTAATTAAGTAAATTGGTCAAATATGGGGACTAAATTAAAAGTTTTTAAAACTTATAGCTTATTTTAGAGTTAAAGGAAATTCAGGGACCAAACCCTGAATTTACCCAAGAAAAGTTGGTGAGGTTTGATATTATATACGGCAATTGGTTTCTGAAAAATCATAAACCAATTGCTCCTAAATAGCTTCTAAATTTCCTTCCCCCAACGTCAACTTCTGACAACGATCTCGACGCCGTTCGAATTCTGATCGTTATTTTGAAACCACCATCGTGTTTGTTATCGAGTCAAAAACAATTCCCTTAAATTAATTGAGGTGAAACACTGCTAAACGCCGTGAATTTCAAGTCAAAGCATCGACGTTTTGTTTAGCACAACCTCCTAGAAAATCCTAAATTCATCGTCGAACGTTGCTACGTTTACGACACCTCCCGCACCATCATGTTCCTTGTGTCATTCCGAGTCCGCCGGTGTCATCCTTGGTCTCTGTCGACGGCGGCGCGTGGGGGAGGTGAGACGGTCAAAGTTTTCGATTTGTTGAAATCGAGCTCTTCGCCGTTTAAAAATTTAAACCGATCTTTGTAAGTATCTTGAAATCGCTCAAAATAATTTTTAGAAAATTTTCCGTGAATTTTATGCTGCCAGAAATTATCCCACGCGTCGCCACTGCGCGTGGGCAAGCTCAAAATGACCTGTTTGACCGGTTTTGACCCGACCCGTTGACCTGACCCATTATCCGACCAGACCTGTTGACCCGACCTGACCCGTTGACCGTTGACCGGGTGACATTATAGTAATTAATTCTAAATAGGTGCTATTTAGTAATTAATTCAAAATGATGCTATTTTAGTAATTAATTCAAAATTGGTGCTATTTTAGTAATTATTTTAAAAAGGGTGTTATTTCTGTAAAATGGTTGACAGTTTGTTGACCTCCTTTGACCAAAACTTTGACCGGCTTTGACCAGCTATAAAACTATTGTTAATCTTTTCCGAATATACCTATCCTGATAGTTTTCGACATCCCAAATCCGTTTTTGGGGTCCGTTTTTCCAAATTCGAACCCAAAAGTCTTCAAATTGTCAGTCAAACCTGTTGACTTTGATTTTGACCAAGAATTCAAAATTTCGGAAGGTCATGCTTTGTGTTTTTCGACGTCTTGAATTTGATTCCGAAGTCCGTTTTGCCAAATTCTGACCCAAAATCCCCGAATCGAGCATGTGAAACCAAAAGGCTTAGTATTTTAATATTTTTATTTTTTTATTTAAGTTTTGGTTAAGGAATTGATTCAATAAAACATTTTATGAAGGTACTCGTGTTTCACCTGAGCGTGGATCAGTTAGGTCTGCAGTTGTTCGTTCGTCAGATCAACCTGAATCGCGTACTACAAGAATTACCCGTAGGTTTCCGTATATTATTTAAATAAAGATTATTTATATTAGGATTCCATTATGGATTTTTCCAATTCGTAGGATCTAGCGTTGCCGTAGAGCGTGATCGACAAACCCAATAATAGGCTTCCCTATCTGATTTTTCAGACTGTTACAGGTGTGTTTCATGACAATGTTATTTTACTGTTTTAAAAATATTACTTGAATTGTTTTAGATTGGTGATAATTCATAATATTGTTATGACATGATACATGATACTTGATTCCTGAATATTGATTTCCTGATATCTGATTTTTATATTTCGGTATATGGTTTTTTTAAAGCATGAATTATTCACCAATTTTACTTGAATACATACTTATTTATTACTGACATTGGGGGGAAATATTGTTGGAGGAAGAATACTTGCAGGCTCTTCGGCTTTGTGCTCAAGGCCTTACTGGACGTGACGGGGTGTATGGTTATGGGGAACTTACACATTTTGTTCATGACGGATGGGGGTAGTGTTCATATTTTAAATAAAACAAACATGTTTGATGAAATGATTTTACTGAAATATTTTATTAGTATGTTCTTTATACATTGTTTGAAGCACACTGGGTTTTTTAGCTCATTCTATAGTTTTACCTTTTTCAGATAGCAGCAGACCGTAAGCTAGCAGATTTGGCATCAGGGGAATCAGCTACTTAATTTGTACAAACGTATATATCTATATGTTTTTCAGTTGTGTTTGGTGACATGTATTTGCTATCGTTTTGGATATATCTGTATTATTTATATTTTGTTATATATTATATCTAATATATTATAAGCTATTTTTCTAAAAAAACAAATATCTGATTGGGATAGGTGACCACTTTGGTTTGGGTCTAACTTATAGACCGGGTCTGAGGGGTTACATTTGGTGGTATCAGAGCTTTCGGTTTTAAACACTCAGACTGTATATGGGTCCTAAACTTTGGATTTTTAAGAAATTTTGAAGAAAACAAATGTCACTTTATTTTATGATTTAAAGTTCTCTAGAGATCCCTGATGCTAATCTGACATGTGTTTAAAAATCTTTCTGTAAAGCCTTATAGATCCAACGATGAGTGCTGCTAGAAGTCGTAGGACAGGACGTGTAACATCCCAAATCAGGTTCAGTGACTAAATTGCAAATTTTAAAAATTATGTGCTCGATTTCGAAACAAGTTAAAAGTTCAAGGACTTAATTGAGAATGTTATTTAAGAGGATTATCAGGTAAATATTAAAAGAGTGGAAGGGTATTATGGTCTTTTTCCTTTAAAAGATATTTTCTCCCCTTTTATAAGAGTGAAAAGAGTGGGAAGAGAGCTATCTGGAAGCTTTCTTCTTCTTGCTTTCTCTTCTTCACGTGGGGCTTAGCTACAATAGGTAAGTTGGGTTTTTATAGTTATTTACTTTAAATATTAAGTGGATTTTGATTCTTTGGGTATTAAATAAGCTTAAGGAAAGCTTATATGGGATTTAAACAATAAGATAAAGGAATTAAGAAGGAATTTGTAATATGAGTTTTAAGATGAAATTTTGATATGGTATGGTTGTTGAAGTTTTATGGATAAATTTGATTTGTCATCAGCTTAATTAAGAAGTATTAAGTGTTAGAATGGGATTTGAAACATGTGGAAAATAGGGTATGATTCTCGAAATTCCTAAAGAGGAGAGGATATTAAGGTTAAAGATGAGATAAATTAATATTAATGAGTTTAAGTATGTATATGAAAGTTAGGAATATGAAAGGGGTTGAAATATGAAGGATTTAATCCAAAAAGAATAAATTTTTGGGTTCAAAAAGAGGTTCTGGGCAGAGTGCATCGATGGACATTCATAGTGCATCGATACATCAAGGTTAAAACCCATAAATCATTTGAAGGTGTATCGATGCACAGGAAGTGCATCGATGCACTCTTTTAAAATAAAAACATCAAATGCAATTAGTGCATCGATGCATAAGTAGTGCATCGATGCATCCCAGTAATAAACAAACATCGAATGCATTTTATCCACCGATGCATCAGTGGTGCATCGATGCATACCTTCATTAAAAGATAAAATTGCCTTTTCTCTTAGTCTAAATAGTGAATCATTAGAGTATATTAGTTATAATACTGATATAGATCTATGTATGATGATGTAGATATAGAACGTGATCCCGTTCCGGATTAATTGAAGGATTATAATCGAATCAAAGCAAAGCTAAGGTGAGTGCATATTCAATAGTATATGATGTGTGATGGGAATAAGACTTGTGATAAGTCTATTTCCTGAAGTGTTACATATGAATTCATGATTAAAGGCATGAGTTGAAAATGAGTGTATGTATGCTTGATTATCTGAATTGATATGTTTTTTATGTGCCATGTGGTTTATGTAAAAACACGATTAAGTGTTAATGAGAGAATATAAAATAAGTTATGAAATTATAGGAATATAGAAGATAAGTCAAGAGATGTAGGGAAATGGAAAATAGATGTTTATAAAGAGTCATAGGAGAACAAATATAAGTAATATGATAATGAAATATAAGACTATGTGAATACATGGTTATGAGATAAAATATGCAATAATAGGAAAATATGATGAAAGTGAGTTCATGAGAAGTGATATGAACTAGGTAAACATGGGTAACAGTATATGCATAATGGAAACATGAGTTGGATAAGTACATAGTGGTATGATTTATTATGAGAATTAATATAATAGAGCTGTTTGATTTAATGAGAGTAAAGGGAACTAAATAAGATTGAATTATAGAATGAAATGGAAATAGTATATCAATTAGGAAACATGAATATAAAGGGACGATACGAATATGCAAGATAAGTTATATGCTAAATATCTATGGAGCGATATAATTTATATAATCTAAAGGACTACAAAGAAATGGAGCATAAGGTAGAAGATATGATATGTATGTTTATATGAATACATGAGAAATGATTTAAACTGTATGATATGATATATGTGATGATATGCACTTTGGGATATATATTATATGATATGGATCTATGTGACTACGTGAGAAAGTATATAAGCAATGTGACATGTAAATATGAATCATATGAAAATGTTCTATGCGTAATTGAACTATGTGTATATATGAATATGTGAAATAACAATGCCCATGTTATGTGTCTTGAGAGCTAGAGGTATAGTTGGCATGCCAAGAGTCGAGGGTATACCTATGTTCTACGGAACATATGGACATAATTACCTATGTCTTTTGAGACATATGGACAGTATACCTATGTTCTAAGGAACATATGGACAATTTACCTAGGTTCTTCGGAACCTATGGACAGTTGCCGAGGATCTTTATGACCTCTGGATAGTTACCGAGGATCTTTATGACCTCTGGATAGGTCCTTCGGGACATTTATATGAGATGTGGTGACAGCATATGTGTGCACAGCATCAATGTACTCACATACCTTAAGTTCTCAATAGTGTACATAGGTTAATAAAGAGATTAAACAAGTATACTAAATATGATATATATATGTGACTTGTTATATGGAATAGATTACATGATTTACATAATGGTGTATTGCTTGGTTAATGCATGATATGGTAAAGACAAATGTTTATATAAGAGTGTTAAATTATAAAGATTAATGATAGTGAATGGGAAATGTTAAACGTGTTGATAATTATATATGTGCATGTGTGTACATGTTGCAGAAATTGTATATATATGCTTTTATATGATATGATTGTTATACTAATTGCTCATGCATTTGATATGAATTATAGTTATATTACATGTTTATATGCCTCACTAAGTCAACGACTTAGCGTGTGATTGTTTCACACGTAGGTTTCGAGAAGAGTAAAGAGTAATGTGGAGCAAGACAGGTCAGTTCTCCTTACCAAATGTCAGATCAGAAAAGAGGTGAATAATACGTATTTTAATAAATAAAGTTCTAGTTGGCATGTAATCAAAAGAATATATATTGTATAAGCTCTGAATAGTTTTGTAAACGTTTTGAATAAGTTTTAATGTTATAAAAGTTTTAAATTTCCCTATTTTTCTATAAGAGTCAAAGTTTGAAAAGTCAATGTGACACCTCGGACTCGTATTCGGGTCGAGTACGGGTTGGGGGTGTTACATTTAATGGTATCAGAGCTAAGGTTTAGCCGATTCTCGGCATAAACCGAAGTCCAAAGTGTCATAAAAGGTGTACATGCCAACATAAGGTGAAAAATTCTGATCTGATAGTGTAAGGAGTGTGTTGTCTTGCTAATAGAATTAGATTGCTAAGTTATAATAGAAGTATGATTATAGTAATTTCGAAGTGAAGTAAGAGGCGATATTCCTGATTGTGATAGTAATTCACCTACCCTGGCCAGGCAGGGGGAAGAGCGAACACTTCAGGAAGTGCCTCATAAGATCAAAGGCTGATTTCAGAAAGTTGAAATCATATTAGAATAGTGATAGAAAGTTTTCACAGGTCTGAATCGGAAAAGTAGTATGAAGTATTCTTATTATTTCATGGATATGATTGAATATGGTGAACAAGTGTCACCATAAGAAAGTTAAAAGATCTAAGGATGTGGCTAGAATTGTAGAAGAGTTCAAGAATAAATGAATCAATGACCAATTTATAAGATAAATGCAATCAGTGTGATGAATTTGAAACAAAGAGATAGTACTGTGTATAAGCAAAATGTGGATATTATAAGGGTTTGCATTCTAGATGAAAAGAGTTAGCGTCGGCTAACCAAATTATGTGACGAAAAATGTATTGGAGTTAAAAGATTTGAAGATATTGTTAGGATAAGTTAACCGAACGTGAAACGGATATGGATATAGTTGGGTATCTCGATCATGTAAATGTGATGAAGTGAAGGAGATAAGGATTCGTATTATTAAGGAAAGTTATAAAGTAATAGAAAGGTTTAAAAATCAATATATCAGCAATCAGTTTATAAGAAAGAGAAAGTTAGAATGCTTGAGTTTGAACCCATGAAATTTGCATTGGGAATGAGAAATAATGTGAGTTGAATGAGTTAAACAAATTAATACTGAGTTAGTTTCGACCGGAAAGAGTAAAGGATTAATATGTTTGAAGGAAGTCCAGTATATGTGTATTATGATTTGAATAAGGACTTTACGCAGAATAAGGTATGTGCAAGGAGTGTTGATTATCAAAGTTATGAAGAGATGATAAAGATTAGTAACAAGAGATGAGCATAAGTGAGAGGAAAAGAGTACGTGAGCATGAAAGAAAATATATGATTTGTGTATAAGGAGATTTTGATTTTTGAATGAATAAATGAATAATGGAATGAGGAAATGAAGGAAAAAGTTTAAAGAATCATATGTGATAAAGTTTATGTTTCTTGGTCAGGTAGACGTAGTCAGAGAAATAAAGAATGATTTATATGTATTAAGGAAGGTTAAGAAGTAATTAAGTGATGATGAAATAAAAGTTGCTTACTGCAAGGTAACTAAAGATGGATAAGGAATTTGATTGATTAATGATTTTGAGTGATAAGAACTTATGTTATTGGTTATATGATAAGTGACATGATAAGGATGTATAAAAAAATAAGTAGTTGAAGAACTAAGGGAAAGAAAAATTAAGTAAAGGAAACAACATGAGAACATTAGCAGACATGTTCTTATCAATGTGTGCAGTGAAAATTCAAGAATGAAATCTCTTTAAAGGAGGGGAGATTTGTAACATCCCAAATTGGGGTCAGTGACTAAATTGTAAATTTTAAAAATTATATGCTCGATTTTGAAACAAGTTAAAAGTTCAAGGACTTAATTGAGAATGTTATTTAAGAGGATTATCTGGTAAATATTAAAAGAGTGGAAGGGTATTATGGTCTTTTTCCTTTAAAAGATATTTTCTCCCCTTTTATAAGAGTGAAAAGCGTGGGAATAGAGCTATCTGGAAGCTTTCTTCTTCTTGCTTTCTCTTCTTCACGTGGGGCTTAGCTACAATAGGTAAGTTGAGTTTTTATAGTTATTTACTTTAAATATTAAGTGGATTTTGATTCTTTGGGTATTAAATAAGCTTAAGGAAAGCTTATATGTGATTTAAACAACAAGATAAAGGAATTAAGAAGGAATTTGTAATATGAGTTTTAAGATGAAATTTTGATATGGTATGGTTGTTGAAGTTTTATGGATAAATTTGACTTGTCATCAGCTTAATTAAGAAGTATTAAGTGTTATAATGGGATTTCAAACATGTGGAAAATAGGGTATAATTCTTGAAATTCCTAAAGAGGAGAGGATATTAAGGTTAAAGATGAGATAAATGAATATTAATGAGTTTAAGTATGTATATGAAAGTTAGGAATATGAAAGGGGTTGAAATATGAAGGATTTAATCCAAAAAGAATGAATTTTCGGGTTCAAAAAGAGGTTCTGGGCAGAGTGCATCGATGCACATTCATAGTGCATCAATGCATCAAGGTTAAAACCTAGAAATCGTTTGAAGGTGTATCGATGCACAGGAAGTGCATCGATGTACTCTTTTAAAATAAAAACATCGAATGCAATTAGTGCATCGATGCATAAGTAGTGCATCAATGCATCCCAGTAATAAACAAACATCGAATGCATTTTATGCACCGATACATCAGTGGTGCATCGATGCATACCTTCATTAAAAGATGAAATTGCCTTTTCTCTTAGTCTAAATAGTGAATCATTAGAGTATATTAGTTATAATACTAATATAGATCTATGTATGATGATGTAGATATAGAACGTGATCCCGTTTCGGATCGATTGAAGGATTATAATCGAATCAAAGCAAAGCTAAGGTGAGTGCATATTCAATAGTATATGATGTGTGATGGGAATAAGACTTGTGATAAGTCTATTTCCTAAAGTGTTACATATGAATTCATGATTAAAGGCATGAGTTCAATAGTATATAGACAGTTTACCTAGGTTCTTCGGAACCTATGGACAGTTTCCGAGGATCTTTATGACCTCTGGATAGTTATAGAGGATTTTTATGACCTCTGGATAGGTCCTTCGGGACATTTATATGAGCTGTGGTGACAACATATGTGTGCACGACCTCAATGTACTCACATACCTTAAGTTCTCAATAGTGTACATGGGTTAATAAAGAGATTAAACAAGTATAATAAATGTGATATGTATATGTGACTTGTTATATGGAATAGATTACATGATTTACATAATGGTGTATTGCTTGGTTAATGCATGATATGGTAAAGACAAATGTTTATATAAGAGTGTTAAATTATAAAGATTAATGATAGTGAATGGGAAATGTTAAACGTGTTGATAATGATATATGTGTATGTGTATACATGTTGCAGAAATTGTATATATATGATTTTATATGATATGATTGTAATACTAATTGCTCATGCATTTGATATGAATTATAGTTTTATTACATGTTTATATGCCTCACTAAGTCAACGACTTAGCGTGTGATTGTTTCACACGTAGGTTTCGAGAAGAGTAAAGAGCAATGTGGAGCAAGACAGGTCAGTTCTCCTTACCAAATGTCAGACCAGAAAAGAGGTAAATAATACGTATTTTAATAAATAAAGTTCTAGTTGGCATGTAATCAAAAGAATATATATTGTATAAGCTCTGAATAGTTTTGTAAACGTTTTGAATAAGTTTTAACGTTATAAAAGTTTTAAATTTCCCTATTTTTCTATAAGAGTCAAAGTTTGAAAAGTTAATGTGACACCTCGGACTCGTATCCGGGTCGGGTACGGGTTGGGGTGTTACAGGACGTGGCCATGGTCAATGGCGAGTCGCTCGACCTTCTGTTACGATCGACGATTCGATGTCTCCACGTGATCCTCCTAATCCGTAAGTAGATCCGACCCTTTCTCGTGATGACCAATTTACTCCTGTGAGAGATCCTCCCGTCACTAGAGATGAGGATACTGATATGAACGAAGATGCCATTAATAGAGCTATATTTAACATGTTTTAGAGAGCTGTTAGAGCCCCTAATAATATGACTGCGATTGAGATTTCAAATTTTCTGGTTGCTGCTAGTGTAGTTCCATTCGAGGGTATTACTGGTGGACCTCCGACAGACGCTGAGTATTGGCTGGAGGACACAGAGAGGATTATGGATGAGATGGACCTCAGACCTGAACAGAAGTTGAAGGGGGCCCTAACTATGTTGAAGAAAGAAAGCTTCAGATGGTGGCAATCAATTTCTGGTAGTATTCCGAGAAACCAGTTAACATGGGATCTTTTCAAGACACGTTTTTAGAGTCGCTATATTAGGGAGAGATATCTGCAGGAGCGACGCTAGGAGTTTTTGAATATGGAGCAGGGTAATATGTCTGTTATGGATTACAAGGTTGAGTTCATCCGATTGAGCTGCTATGCTCCTGGACTGGTGGAAACTGAGGTAGATAAATGCTTGAGGTTCGAGAATGGACTCAGGTATGAGATCAGGAGTCGAGTCGCTACCCACCGAGAGAGGAATTTTGATGCCTTGGTTGAGATAGCCAAGACTGCTGAGGAAATAGAGCGACTGGGTATGGAGTACAAGAGAGATAGTGATCGAGCTCAAACCCGATTCAGAAGGCCTTCTGGTTCTGTTGATTCTTTTACACACCCTAGCAAGAGAGGCAGGGGTGAGTCCTTTCAGAGAGGTGGTAAGAGTGTTAGACCTATTGCATCTGGTTCTTCAGCTGTTCAATCTTCTAGACATGGTGGTTCTTTTGGGTCGCAATCCTTGACAATATGCGATTACTGTGGGAAACATCATTTTGGGGAATACAAGATGAAATTGGGCACTTGTTATAAATGTGGGTCTTGTGACTTCGACAAGATCGTGATGGGCCTAATGTGACTGCAGGTACTGTTACTATTTATTTAGTTCCCTACTTTGCATTATTTGATAGTGGCACTACCAATTCCTACGTATCATATTCTGTTTCTGAGGCTCTAAATATTCCTGTTGAGAATACTGAGCATTCAATGATAGTTCAAAGTCTCTTAGGCAAGTCCATTGTGTTGGATAATATTTTTAGAAAGTGTCCTATAGAGATCAATGGGGAGATTTTTCTGGCCGACCTTATGGAGTTACCTTTGGAAGAGTTTGATTTGATTCTCGGTGTAGATTGGTTGGACAAGCATCCAGTAAATATTGATTTTGAGACCAAGAGAGTTGTTCTGAAGACCCCTGATAATCGAAAGATTGTAATGATCGGGGAACGCCGTGGATTTCTGACAAATGCTGTATCTGCGTTGGTAGCTAAGAAGATGATCAGGAAAGGTTCCGAGGCGTTTCTTGCTTATATATTGGATACCAGAAGTTCTCAATCTGATATTGAAGGCATCCAGATTGTTAAGGAATTTCCTGATGTTTTTTCTGAGGAGTTGTCTGGATTACCGCCGGATAGAGAGGTTGAGTTTGAAATTGAAGTCTATTCTGGTTCCACTCCAGTTTCAATGGCTCCTTATCGTATGGCCCCAAAGGAACTTAAGGAACTGAAAATCCAACTTTAGGATTTATTGGACAGGGGATTTATCCGACCCAGTGTATCACCGTGGTGAGGAGTTGGCCCCAAAGGAACTTAAGGAACTGAAAATCCAACTTTAGGATTTATTGGACCGGGGATTTATCCGACCCAGTGTATCACCGTGGGGAGCCCCAGTTCTCTTTGTCAAGAAGAAAGATGAGACATTTTTACTCTGTATTGATTATAGAAAACTGAACAAGCTCACGGTTAAAAACAAATATCCTCTCCCCAGGATAGATGATCTATTTGACCAATTTTGAGGGGCTTCTATCTTTTTAAAAATAGACTTGAGGTCTGGGTATTATCAGCTCAAAGTGAAAGATTCGGATATTCCGAAGACTGCTTTTCGAACTCGGTATGGGCATTATGAGTTTTTAGTGATGTCGTATTGGTTAACAAATGCCCCTGCTGCTTTTATGGATCTGATGCATAGGGTGTTTCGACCTTATTTGGACCAATTTGTTGTTGTGTTCATTGATGACATACTGGTGTATTCTAGAAGTGAAGAAGAACATGAAGAGCATTTAAAGATTTTTCTACAGACTCTAAGGGAGAATAAGCTATACACTAAGTTGAGCAAGTGTGAGTTCTGGCTCAGCGAAGTGACTTTTCTTGGACATATCGTTTCTGTTGATGGTATTCGGGTGGATCCAAGTAAAGTGGAGGCTATTCTGAACTGGAAGCAACCCATAAACGTTTCTGAGATCTGTAGTTTCTTGGGCTTAGCTGGTTACTACCGTCGTTTCGTTGAGGAGTTCTCCCTTATTGCAGCTCCTCTAACAAAACTATTGAGGAAATATGTTCTATTTGTCTGGTCTGAGAACCAACAAGCTAGCTTTGAGAAACTGAAGACTGTTCTAACTCAAGCCCCAGTACTGATTCAGCCTAAATATGGGAAAGATTTTTCTGTCTAAAGTGATGCTTCTCACTCTGGATTAGGATGTGTTTTGATGCAAGATAGGAAGGTTGTCTCTTATGCTTCGCGTCAGTTAAAGCCGCATGAGCGTAACTATCCTATTCACGATCTAGAGTTAGCTGCCATGGTTTTTGCTTTAAAGATCTGGAGACATTACCTATACGGAGAAAAGTGTTATATTTATACTGATCATAAGAGTCTGAAGTATCTGTTTACTCAGAAAGAATTGAAATTGAGACAGCGTCGCTGGTTGGAGCTTCTAAAGGACTATGATTTAGAGATAGAATATCATCCATGGAAGGCTAATGTAGTGGCAGACGCCTTGAGCCGTAAGGCGATATCAGATCTCAGAGCCTTATTCGCCAGATTGAGTTTATTTGATGATAATAGTCTGTTAGCAGAGTTGCATGTTAAACCTACTTTAGCCGAGGAGATTAAGACCAAACAACTTCTGGATAGCTCATTGCTTTCCATTATTGAACAAGTTAAGCAGGGGTTGAGTTCAGAGTATACTGTGGATCAAGATGGTATTTTGTGTTTTCACGGTCGTTACTGCGTCCCTAAAGATGATGAGTTAAGACGGGTTATTCTTCAAAAGGCTCATAGTAGTCCTTATGCTATGCATCCTGACGGGGATAAAATGTACAATAATCTCAAGGAGCGCTACTTTTGGACTGGTATGAAGAATAATATTTCAGATTTTGTGGTGAGGTGTTTGACTTGTCACCAGGTTAAGACAGAGCACCAACATCCATCTGGATTGTTACAGTCAATTAAGATTCATGAGTAGAAATGGGAGCGTATTACGATGGACTTTGTTACTGGTCTTCCTCTAACTCCTTCCAAAAAGGATTCTATATGGGTGATTGTTGATCGACTCACCAAGTCAGCGCTCTTTATCCCTATTCGAGTTAATTATTCTCTGGACAAACTGGCTAAATTGTACATTTCTGAGATCGTTAGACTTCATGGTGTTCCGTTGTCTATCATATCTGATCGAGATTCGAGGTTCACTTCCAGGTTCTGGAAAGCTTTGCACGAGGCTCTGGGTACTCGTTTGAATTTCAGTACAACTTTTCATCATCAGTCTGATGGACAGTCTGAGCGAGTTATTCAGTCGTTGGAGGATATGTTACGGGGTTGTGTGATTGATTTACGTGGTAGTTGGGAAGATTTCTTGCCGTTAGCTGAGTTTGCTTACAATAATAGTTATCAGGCAAGTATTTGTATGGCACCGTACGAGGCTCTGTATGGACGTAGATGTCGTACTCAAATATGTTGGACTGAGTTGCATGATAGAAAAACTTTGGGTCCAGACTTGGTTCGAGAGACTGAAGATACTGTCAGATTGATCCGTGATCGCTTAAAAGAGGCATTCGATAGGCAGAAATCATACGCAGATAAGAGACGTAAGGATATCGAGTTTGAGGTTGGAGATCATGTTTTTCTCAAGGTATCCCCCTGGAAGAAGGTATTGAGATTTGGACGTAAGGGTAAACTGAGTCCGCGTTTATTGGGCCGTATTGTATTTTGAAGAAAGTTGGACCTGTTGCTTATCAGCTTGAGTTACCTCCACAACTCAGTCGTATTCATGATGTTTTTCATGTGTCTATGTTGAGGCGATACCGTCCAGATCCAGATCACATCATTCAAGTTGATGAGGTAGAGCTGAGACCTGATTTGTCATATGAGAAGGAGTCTGTTCATGTTTTAGAGAGGGATGGGTGAGTTCTCCGGAATAGGCGTATTCCAATGGTCAAAGTTCAGTGGAGTAATCGTAGTCCCTCAGAAGCTACTTGGGAAACATTGGAATCAATGGAGGCTCAATTTCCTTATTTATTTTCAGAAGGTAAATTTCGAGGACGAAATTTCTTGTAGAGGGGGAGAATTGTAACAACCCGAAAATTTGAAAATAATAATAATTAATTGAATTTGGAGGAGTTAATTAAGTAAATTGCTAAAATTTGGGGACTAAATTGGAAGTTTTTAAAACTTATAGCTTGTTTTAAAGTTAAAGAAAATTCAGGGACCAAGCCCTAAATTTACCCAAGAAAAGTTAGTGAGGTTTTGTATTATATACGGCAATTGGTTTATGAAAAATCAGAAACCAATTGCTCCTAAATAGCTTCTAAATTTCCTTCCCCCAACGTCAACTTCCGACAATGATCCTGACGCCGTCCGAATTTTGATCGTCATTTTGAAACCACCATCCTGTTCGTTATCGAGTCAGGAACAATTCCCTTAAATTAATTGAGGTGAAACACTGCCAAATGCCGTGAATTTCAAGTCAAAGCCTCGACGTTGTTTTAGCACAACCGCCTAGAAAATCCTAAATTCATCACCGATCGTTGCTCTGTTTATGACACCTCCCGCACCATCGTGTTCCTTGTGTCGTTCCAAGTCCGCCGGTGTCATCCTTGGTCTCCGTCGACGGCGGCGCGTGGAGAGGTGAGACGGTCAAAGTTTCCGATTTGTTTAAATCGAGCTCTCTGCCGTTCAAAAATTTGAACTGATCTTTGTAAGTATCTTGAAATCGCTCAAAATAATTTTTAGAAATTTTTCCGTGAATTTTACGCTACCACAAACGATCCCACGCGCCGCCACTGCGCGTGGGGAAGCTCAAAATGACCGGTTTGACCGGTTTTTTAATGTTTGACCGATTTGACCAATTTTTTTCAATGTTTGACCGATTTTTTTCAATGTTTGACCGGTTTTTACCCGACCCGTTGACCCGACTCGAACCGTTATCCGACCCGACCTGTTAACCCGACCCGACCCGTTGATCGTTGACCGGATGACATTTTAGTAATTAATTTGAAATAGGTGCTATTCTAGTAATTAATTCAAAATGGGTGCTATTTTAGTAATTAATTCGAAATTGGTGCTATTTTAGTAATTATTTTGAAAATGGTGCTATTTCTGTAAAATAGTTGGCAGTTTGTTGACCTCCTTTGACCAAAACTTTGACCGGCTTTGACCAGCTATTAAACGACCGTTAATCTTTTCCGAATATACCTATCCTGACAGTTTCGACGTCCTGAATTTGTTTTTGGGGTCCGTTTCGCCAAATTCGACCCGAAAGTCTTCAAATTGTCAGTCAAACCTATTGACTTTGATTTTGACCAAGAATTCAAAATTTCGGAAGGTCATACTTTATGTTTTTCGACGTCCTGAATTTGATTCCGAAGTCCGTTTTGCCAAATTCTGACCCGAAATCCCCGAATCGAGCATGTGAAACCAAAAGGCTTAGTATTTTAATATTTTGATTTTTTTTATTTAAGTTTTGGTTAAGGAATTGATTCAATAAAATATTTTATGAAGATACTCGTGTTTCACCTGAGTGTGGATCAGTTAGGTCTGGAGTTGTTCGTTCATCAGATCAACCTGAATCGCGTACTATAAGAATTACCCGTAGGTTTCTGTATATTATTTAAATAAAGATTATTTATATTAGGATTCCAATATGGATTTTTCCAATTCGTATGGTCTAGCGCTGCCGCAGAGTGTGATTGACAAACCCAATAATAGGCTTCCCTATCTGATTTCTCAGATTGTTACAGGTGTGTTTCATGACAGTGTTATTTTACTGTTTTAAAAATATTACTTGAATTTTTTTAGATTGGTGATAATTCATAATACTGTTATGACATGATACATGATACTTGATTCCTGAATATTGATTTCCTGATATCTGATTTCTGTATTTCGGTATATGGTTTTTTTAAAAGCTTGAATTATTCACCAATTTTACTTGAATACATACTTATTTATTACTGACATTGGGGGGAAATATTGTTGGAGGAAGAATACTTGCATGCTCCTCGGCTTTGTGCTCAGGGCCTTACTGGACGTTATGGGGTGTATGGTTCTGGGGAACTTACACATTTTGTTCGTGACGGATGGGGGTAGTGTTCATATTTTAAATAAAACAAACATGTTTGATGAAATGATTTTACTGAAATATTTTATTAGTATGTTTTTTATACACTGTTTGAAGTACACTGGGTTTTTTAGCTCGTTCTATAGTTTTTACCTTTTTCAGATAGTAGCAGACCGTAAGCTAGCAGATTTGGCATCAGGGGAATCAACTACTTAATTTGTACAAACGCATATATCTATATGTTTTTCAGTTGTGTTTGGTGACATGTATTTGCTATCGTTTTGGATATATCTGTATTATTTATATTTTGTTATGTATTATATCTAATGTATTATAAGTTGGTTTTCTAAAAAAAATATCTGATTGGGATAGGTGACCATTTAGGTTTGGGTCTAACTTACAGACCGGGTCTGAGGGGTTACATTACACTTGATGCACCGATGCACCTAGGGTATGCATCGATGCATGAGACGCTCCCAACTGAATTTATTAATTGTTTTCACACTTAAACGACTCTATTGACTTCACTAATCATCCCCAACGTTCAAAATCAATTGAAGGTGTATTTAAACAAGTTTAGAAGCAATTGATCAATAACAAGAAACAACAAGCAACTAGAATCAAGAGAGAATCAAAGAGAAAGCATCAAACCTCAAGTTTGAGCATTTTCAAGCCTATTTCATTCAATATTCATTTTTGCTTTCAAGAACACTTATTGTGCTCAATTGAATTATTCTTGAGTGTTCTTTCTTTATTCTAGAATTGTGCAAACAATTTACCTTGTGAGGATTTCCTTGTAAGTTTGCAAATTTGTAATCTTCTCTTTGAGAAAGAGTGTTCTCAAGAATTGGGGTATATTCTTGAGGGTGTTGTAAGGTTATCTCTTTGGCCTCAAAAGAAAGAACAAATTAGTGAATTTGTTGGAAAATCCTTAGAGTGGATAGCTAAGGTAGTGAACGTAGACTTTGGTTGAGAAAGTCAAACCACTCTAAATCACTGTGCAAATCTTTTCAATTTTTTGCAAAAGCTTCCACTAAAATTTTAATTGCCAATTCACCCCCTCTTGGCCGATTTCGTCAATCGATTAACTCAACACAAACGAATATCATATCTCAGTTAACATATTAACATTCAGTTCAGATTATCATCAAACTTTTAACAAAAAATGATGAGTTTGGAACATATGAATAGACATGAGATCATTTTGTAACTTCTAATAGTCGATGAACTCAACAAAACAACACTCTAAGTTGAGGGACCTTTTATAACTTGCAATAGTCGGAGACTAAATAAAACAAAACCATATAGTTAGAGGACCATTTATGTATTTTACCCAATAAAGTTTTACATTTTATTTAATTTAAGATAAAATTCAGGGTACAACCCAACTTACATGAGTGGTTAAAAGAATCGTTGTTATTTCTAGAAGTCACGGGTTTGAGCACTAACTACTGCAAGGGTAATTGAGCATTTATTTTATTATCAAATGGTTAATAGTAATAAAAATAAATGTTACTCTGTAATCACATTTAGCTTAATAAATAAAATAAAATTCAAAAACTAATTGTGTACATTTTATTTTTAAAAAATATATATATCCATTTTAATCAAAATAATAATAATGGTAAGTATTTCTTTCGATAAAAGAAAATACTTTATATATTTAAATTAAAAAAATATATATTATAATATAAACCTATTTATAGAGAGAGAGACAAAAATTGAAAGTGTGTGGGTCCTACCCTAACCCCCATCTTTAAGACTAAATCCTCGTAGACTTTTTATCGCACGGTCAAACTGACACCCACCTCTCCATACTTT
This sequence comes from Hibiscus syriacus, assembly GCF_006381635.1. NCBI lineage: Eukaryota > Viridiplantae > Streptophyta > Magnoliopsida > Malvales > Malvaceae > Hibiscus > Hibiscus syriacus. Next base: position 574,873 of record NW_024063166.1, on the reverse strand, counting down.
TCTCATTATGGGTTTTGAACGTCACGCTCTTATGTGCGCCTGCTACGTGTGGAGAGTCAGTCGACACAACATAGGAAGAGTTGAGAGTAAAGCAAGTTGGAGGGAAAATAGAAGCATGTGAGGAAGGTAGTTTCGGACAAAGGACATGGGCTTATTTCCCAGAAAAACCGCCAACCTAGGTTTTGAAACTTCTCTGACAAAGATATCCATACCCTCACATTACAAACACAACACCTATAATGCATCTAAAAACAATGGTAACAATATTCAAATTACTAAATATATAATTATATAGTATATCATTAAAAAATAAGGTAAAGTACACAAATGGTCATCTGACTATAGGATGTTACTTTTTTGAGTCTCCCAACTGTTAAAAGTTACAAAATGATCTTATGATTATATAACGTTATTTTTAGTCCCTTAACTATTAAAAGTTATAAAATGATCACCTAACTATTCATATATTCAAAATTCGTCCTTTTTCAGTAAAAAAATTTAGGTCATATGAACTGCACGTTAACTTGTTGACTGAGATACGATAGTCTTTTAAGATTTTGAGATTATATTTTTAACATATCTTAGTCAGTAGGTTAAAATCTAATTCAGATTGTTATCAATGTTTTAACAAAAAGGGAAGGGTTTGACACATATGAATAGTGGAGTGACCATTTTGTAACTTTTAATAGTCGAGGGACATAACAAAGTGACGTCTTATAGTCGAATGACTATTTTATAATTTTTAATAGTCGAGAGACTCAACTTATCAAATATGAATCTTTCTCTATATATCTTCTAAAATCAATCATCATAAGTAAGATGATTATTTGATCAAGTGGAAAAATATTCAATATTGAGTTTGTAAAATTTAAATCAAGTAAAATTAAATAAATTTACTTAATTTTTATTCAAAATTAAATATAATTATTTATGATATTATGATACTTGTTGGTTTCAATCTAAACAATAATTATCTCTTATCATGTATATATATATATATATAGTAAGATTTATAATATCATTTAATAAATAAATTATCATATAAAATTATTTAATATATTTATAATAATATTATTATATTTTATTAAGCTAAAAGTGATTACAAAGTAGTATTTGTTCTAAATACTCTCAATCATTTGTCAATGAACATTCAATCACTCTTGTAGTTGCTTATGCTCGAACTCATGATCTCTAGAAACATTAAAGATTCCTTTAACCACTGAGATAAATTGGTTCGTGAATTTATAATACTATTTCTAAAAGAATAGTTTTTCTAAACGATAAAATATTTTTTGAATTACGATAAATTCAAGAAATTGATGTAAAGAACAAATTTACATAGGGTTGCATATATAAGATTAAATTGAACAAAATATAAAATTAAGAGGAAAAATTAAAAATGAGAAAAATTAATTTTCAAAAGAAAATTAAAATCAAACATTTATTTTATAATGATTAAAAACGAAAATTAAAATCAACTACTCTTATCTATGTTACTCTGCATGGTTGGATATGAGCTGTCAAATTAACAATTTTTTTCATATATATTTTCATTTTTCATAAAATTCCTTCCATAATCTCCTCAAAAAACCCTATAAAAAGTAAACAACTCTTTAACAAACCAACCCAATTCTCCCACTTCTCTTTTCCATGCACACTCTTTCTCAGGTTCTTTAAGCCTTTACCAGTGTTGGGGTTTAAAGTTTTTGCAGATTTTGGGTTATTCTTAAAGTTTTTAACTAGTTTTTTTTTTTGGCGGTAAAGTTTGCTGTTTTCAATGTTTTCTTGAAGAAGATTAGAATGAAACTGACTTCTGGAATTTGGGGTCTTTCCTTCAATAAAATCTATCAACTACAAATTTCCTTTCGTTGAATTTGGGTCCTTAAAAATTTCAACTTGCAGTACAAAGACCGAGTTTCAGCTCTTTGGCCAATGCAAACTTCATGTTCTTGGTGGGTTCCTGAAATCCTTACTTATTTTGCTTTAAAGCAGCTTTATATTTTTGGAAACGCTACTCTGTTTTTAATGAAACTGGAGTTGGTTGCTCGTGAGTGTAAGCGTGATATTGTTTTGTATTATTGTATGCTTCAATGTTATCTTGAAAAATATTTGTTTAATCATAGTTTTGTAAAGTAAAATAATATTTCGTTGGTATTGTTAAGTTGTTCTTATTAATTAAACTGCAGATTAGGTCTATTTACGGTCCATTCATGCATGGATATGGTTTCTTTCTTCTTCTTTTCAGAAACTGGTCCTACTAAAGATCATTCTTTGGATAATGCAGATCAGAGTTAAAACCTAAGAAAATCTGTAGGATGTAATTTCGTGCATCCACTAAAACAACCAAAAGCAAACATAAAGCTAAACAAGTCAATATCTAGGGCATCTATATATAAATCAAACAATAACAACAATACTTGAGAACATCACTAGACAATATAGTTGACATAAAGTGCATAGGAAGAGACCAAATCCCATTAAATCTTACCTATTTTGTTGTAGCTCCCCATCTGTCTTAGTGTTCAACATCAATTTGTTTCACCTCCGGCTGGCCGTCGTATTATACATTCCTCATGCTCTGATCTTCCATTCAATGGAACCAAGCTCTCAACATAAGTAGTAATGTGCATTGTTTCCTGATAAGCGTAAATACCAAGATTTCTAAGCTCTTGTATGGAGGGATCAAATAAAACTAGTTCTTGATCCGAGCTCTCGAGAAACAACTCGCCATTTTTCCAAAACCCTAAAGGCCTCTCAACTCTGAGAACAGATTCAACACTGAATAGTTTAGTCCATGACCCATTCATAACCCATAAATCAAAAGACTTGTCAGTTCCTTCCCTTGGGTAAAAAATAGCACCAAGCAATCCATTGAAGTCCAAAAGTTCCAAATAATATTGTTCTAAAGTCCCACCAAATTCAGGCAGTGGTGAAGTTGAAAACTTTTCATTAACCATATCAAATGAAAGAATAAGGGGATCAATTGTATTTGATTGGCAATAAATAAACCCATTGACATAATTATTAAACAAAATAGAAGGAAAACCATCAACCTCAGGATATGAAATTTAATTCCATGAATCGCTTTTAAGCGAATATAACTCAACTTGGTTGGTCCAATCTGCCATCAACCCTTCATCTAGATTCTCTTCAAAGTAATTAGTAACAAATCTTACAAATTTGAAGTCATCAGTTTGAGAATCATACCCAAAACCAATGGGACTAAAACTAGAGAAATCCAGTAGTACATGAGGGCGCTGGACTGTGGATTGAGGAAGGATTTTAAACTCTCTGGTAGATGGGTTCCAAAGGGCAACATTATGCCCACTACTACCTCGTTCTACTAAACACAATATTCCATTACAAGGGCCATGAACGAAAGGTCCATGCACAAAATTCTCAAAAAAGGGTAAGTGAATATTGTGTTTTACTCTAAAATTTTGGTCTTTCTCAGTCGAAAGTTGAGAGAAATAATGGATGTCATCAGGGGTGCCACCATGACAACGTTTGAGGAGGAGATTAAGGTTATTATTTTTTAGATTGTTCTGATGATGTTTGTTAATGAAATAATGGGTTTCAAAAGATGAAGAACAGGGCTTACAAATGCACCTGAAACGGGTCAAGGATTTAACAGGAAGCTTTGAGAGAATCTCCAACACCAACATCTCTGGTAATTCGGTTCTAGTTTTGATCAACCCTTGCATCTTCCCTCTTTATCTTCTCTATTTCCTTTGTGTTTTTTAATAGATGATTTTGTTTGGGGAAGGACGATGGGAACTAATATGAAAGAAAGCGAAGACAAACAAAACTTATAACAGGTAACGTCAAACGTTTTTCTGTAACAAGAAAACTACAATACAAACTGATCATTGGTTACACTATTTTGATGGGCCTGGTCGAGCCCTTTTAAAACCCATTAGCTTATCATAGACAGGGTTTGTACAATATTAACTATATACAATATATTAGTATTTTAAAATAATTAAAATAATATATTTAATCATAATAATATATCTATAATCATTTATTATATTTTAAATGATTAAAATAATCTATTTTATAATAATTTACTACATTTTTTACTATTAAAGAATATATTTTAACATTATAAAAATAAAAAACCTCTAAAACTTTAAATATATTATAAATATAAATGAGTAAATTAACAATTTATATAAGGGTGGGTTGGATCATTGATTTTTTTACCTAAAATATAGTCTCATCCCAACTCGAATCTATATATCATATAACTCGTCATGCCCCGAACTCGAAATTTCAAAAAAAAACATTGTTTTTTTGTAACAAGAAAATAATCATAGGTGACACTACATTGACGGGTATGGCCGAGCCTTTGGTAACTTCTAAAATTTGTGAGCTTAACATAGGTAGGGTTGGCACAATATCATTCCCTAAACAGTTGAAATATCAAATATTATTATGAATTTTATTAAGGGTAAATTATACAAGTGATATCTTATATTTTTTATCCGTTAGTTTTTGTCACCGGTTTAAAAAGGTTTTAGTTTTAGTCACTTTTATCTTTGGTCCTTATTGTTCGTAAAAATGGTTAAATTTTAATTTGACCTCTGAATTTAGACAAAATATTAATTTTACCTTAAACTTTACATAAAATACTAATCTAACTCTTAAACTCTAAATAAAAATAAATTGACCCCTAAATTCAGTCAAAGTTAATTTCTCTACTCGCCACTCATCGTCGTCATAGCCCATAGTTAGTTTTCATCACCAGTCATCGTCATCGGTTGTCATGTCAACATGCGTCGCCCATCTTCATCTTAATCATTATCGGTTCATCTTCACCCCTAAATTCATACTTTTTTGAATTAATTTAAATGTCTAGTGTTATTATTTAGGTGTCTCATTCCTCCTAGTCGTTAAAAATTTCATTACTAATATTTTTCGCATTTTTAATATTTTTAAATTTGTATTTAAAATAAAATAAAAACTTAAAATTATATTTTTTTAATTAAAAAAAACTCAAAAAATCTAATACTTTGAAAACTCTAATTCAAGTAGTCGGTGAGAATTTTGAGAAGGTTTGTAAGTGAAGTAGGGTGTGAAAGTCAAAGTTCAACAATGGCGTTAATGCAGAGTTTGGACTTTTTGTTAATTCTAATAGGTGAAAGTTTTCTCACTCCGTTGTACTACCACACATGGTGCATGTTTCCAATGGCATTTTGTTAATTCAACCACAATTTTCTTTAACAAATTCTAAATGTAATTCTAATAGTATCAAAAAGAGAGGGAAAAAACTTTAATGAATAGTAGAATGGGTCTAGTGAGTTTAAAACTCATGATCAGTCAAATATGTTTGCTCTAATTTAGCCATGATTAACTTAAGGGTCCTCTGTTAGTAATGAATTTAAAGATATTTTTTAGAGTACCAAAAGGAATTGATTCAAGCGGTAAGTAACTTGATTTCATTTAAGCAAGATATCGAGTTTAAGTTCTTGTGTATGTAGAAAATCCCTACTGGGAGACTCACACACCAAAGTCAAGTGTGCAACGCTAGTCAGTCTGGATTAGTCAAGGCAATGCTTTAAAATCGAGAGGACAATCAAAAATATATATATTTTTAGAGTAAATACTCATATATTAAAAAAATATCTTCAAGATAGATACAAATTAAATTTTAAGATATATATAATTTATAAAATAAATAATTAATTATAATTTTGAATTTCAAAATGTGAATTACCCTGAATATGACAGAATCATACTCAAATTTCAACATTTCTAAATTCAATTCTATCGCTTCATATCTCTTAATTAGACCCTTCACAAGTCAAATTTAACTTAAAAATTCACTTACTCATTCTTTTTCAATAATTCACTTAAAAACTCTTTACCTTCAATCTTTCATAACTTATTCATCTTTGAGTTTTAAGTCACCTAAAGCTTTCTTTAAGCTTTCTTACCACCCCAAGAATAAAATCTAACTTTAAAACGAAAGAAATTCTTTACTGAAGACAAACTTACCTTATGCAAGAACCCACGGTGGAGATGAAGAAGAAAACTGAAGAAGACTCTGAAGAAATTTCTCTCCTTTTCCACGTGCTTATGTCATTTAAAGGGGGAGGATAAAAAATCTTTCCTTTGAAAATACCATAATACCCTTCCAATAATCCAACTTTGATATCAAGTTCTAAACAAAATTTCCAAAATAAATCCTTCACGGATAAGGCCACTGACACTTCTATTTTTTTATTAAATTATATTAGTATATATATTAGTATATATTTTTCAATAATAACAAATTGAGAGTAATGCCCAGGTACGAATAGCTTCATCCCTACATATATTTGTCTCAGAAATTTTACATTAATTTTATTCCAAAATATTCATTTTCTAAAAGTATTCATATATTTCAAATATCAAAGGGTTAAAAGAAGTAGCAACGTTTAAGGGATATTATTCATTAAATATGAACATTAACGTTGCCATTTGCCTATTGCATTGAGAAAATGCATTACAATAACCATACTCTGCTACTTACGCTTCCCTGGAAACACTTTTAAGTTACATTACAAATCTATACCTTGGCAAAGAAAAACCCTGGTACCTATACATATGACTAACATTTTCATATAGAAAATTACAAAAAAATGAGAGAGAGAAAAGAAATTATAGAATAAAATCGAAGGAAATTGATTACCCGAGTTAGCTGATATCGTTTGTAGCTGAGGGTGGTGACGATGAGTTATCGTGTCACCTCTGGCAATATGTGACTCTATATTCGACGGGAAACATCTAACATTGTCTCAATCTCTTTCTTGTACTGGAAAAAGATGGTAAAAATACTAAAGACAACCTCTTCAAATTTTAAGGCTAATACGAAAGCAGGGAGAAAAAAAGGTTTTCAAAGTATGGGATTCGTTGATATGATCAGGGTATCAAATAGCGTTCCGAAAACGCTATAGCGGCCGCGATATTGTGGTCGCACCACCGTCCGAAACAGATATTTATGGTTTTTATGGTGGGTCACGGATTCACACCGATCGCGGTCAATTGGCCCACAATTTAACGGGAAACGGACGATTGCGCCGATAACGGGATGCAATCACCGTTATTCCAACCGTTACTAAAAAAAACTTAAGAAAAGATGATTTTTTGTGTGTTCATCGTCACCAAGCCTTTTTCTTTTCTTTTCAAATTCACGTTTTTTATACATACATGTTGAGATTTAAAAGGAAAAAGAAAATAGAAAAGTAAAAAGGAAGAACGAACATGTTTTGTGGGTCTCGCCGGAGTGAAATTCATTGTAATCAGAGAAAGGAATCTTCGTCGGAGCTTAAGATTGTTGAAGAAAAAAGAAAAGCATTCACGCTTTGGATTTAAGCTAAAACATGTTATGGTTTTGGAGTTTTTTTACCTGGTTTTGATACTTGAGTGTTGAGAGAATAGAGTAGAAAGAAATGAGGAAGAAAGGAGAGAACGTGGTGGGTGGGGGGAATAGAGTTTAGGATTAAATATTTTCGGCTTTATTAGTCATAAAACAAAACATTATGGACCCATTTTTTATTAAGTAAGTTATAAAATATATCTTTAGGAAATATTAATTTGCTATCCTTCCAATTTTTAAAATTTATAATTTAATCTATAGTTTAGAATGTAAACTTTAATTTTTGTTTAATTTAATCCTAATTTCAGTAATTTAAATAATAATGTGTTCACAATGTTATCATGAATTAATTATCTTATCCTATTACCAGAGTTTTAAAGTCTTATGTATAGTTAAACTATATTATATATATGTCATTTTAGCTTAGAAAACATTCTAAAAATCATTAAAAATGACTCATTATAATTATAATTATAATTATTATGTTTTTATGATAAGTTATGCAAAATTTAAAATAATTCACGACCGCGGCACCCGCAGTGACCGCGATGACGTCCGTTATGTCCGCACCCGCGACAAACGCGACCGAAAACGCTATTTAAATCCCTGGTTATGATCGGTGAAGACCATATAGCAATACCTCTTCGACAGCGCCTGACTTAATTTTTTATAGCATCACACACGATTTCTTAATATGTTCACCTACAGAAAATTGAACATCAATTAGTACAATTCATTGATGTTGAGGAAAAGAAAAGACATGTTTTCAAACTCAGAAACTGCTTGAAGATGTTCATTACTTTCATTATAGATTGATGCATGCATTAAGAGCTAATATCATGTCGGTATAACTTGTAATGAGATACACAAATCTCTAGAAGGCCATATCTCAAAAAGAGTTCGATTAGATGCAAAAATAAAGCCAACACAAAAATGTCAAAAGATGTCCCCAAGGGGACACGCCCCAGCCACAATCAGATTGAACTATGTGAAAGTAGCGAGTTGGATTTAGCAGAATGCTGGAGGGCTACGTTCATTGTATGCCATTAGTAGTTTGGTACCATAATCTCCATATGTATGGCCAACTTGGAAGTCTCAGATTGAACTATGTGAAAGTCGTGAGTTGGATTTAGCAGAATGCCGGAGGGCTACGTTCATTGTATGGCCATTGGTAGTTTGGTACCATAATCTCCAAATGTAACATAATAAATGTCACTCTAAAGGGAACAAATCTTACCTGCTTTGATATCTAAAGTAGATGAGTTTTCACCATTGGTCTATGCAATCCATTGACAATGAACCTGATGCAGCACAAATAAAATGTTGTCAATTTTTGGAAGCAAGTAAATTAATGTGTCAGTTCCAAAGGGATTTTTCCTACTTCGATAGTTTGAACAGCAACTTCCCTCTTGATTGGACTTAGGTGAAGATAAATGCATGATCAATAGCAGCGAGGATGATATGCAAGAAAGTTTATGAACAAACACATGAAAAGCCAGCAAGTGAACTGGCGTGTCAAAAGGACAGTTCCTTTTGCAATAATGAGTCTCACAATTCCCCACTTGATTGGACTTCGGTTATGATAAGTTTTTGTCCGTGCATTATGGAGCAAATTAAATATTAATCATGTGTAATACTAATGTTAGTTGGAGACACACTTCCTATTTTGTAGTATATACAAAAATTGCATCCAATAGTAACAATGCTTTCACTAAAAGGGTTGATTTATTCTGTTTCTATGGATCAAAGTTCAGTTTATTTTCCTCAATGAATACGACACAAATAGAGGATGATTTTGTTGTAAGTAACAATCCGTGGTTATCTTTTATTTATTTGTTTGTTTTGGGATCAGAGTTTGAATTATTTATTCATTGGAGTGAGGAACCAAATCAGACCGGAAAATAATAAGAAAGAAGGGGAATATTGCTTGCACAGGCAACAGAGAGACTGCTGGGACCTTGCACAAAACAAAAATGTGTGGTATAAAACTATATTCCAAATCAAAAATAAAGATACCAGCTAATACTTACTTCAAAGTAGGTGCCAAACGGAACATCATGTGCCTGTTGTACAGTTTCAAAAACCTACGAGAAGAAAGAAATTGAGTAAATTCAATTAAATCAACCAAACATAGAATCTACAATAAAGATGCAAATGATGTTTTTTTTTCACTAAACATAGAATCAATCAAACATATGTATCACAAACATTGAAGTTTTTTTCATTAAAGAGGTCATACAAGCTTTTTCTTATATGATGATAAAACAAAATGTTGATCCTCAGTCATGGCACTGCCTGGGGGGGCACATAAGATTGTTACTAATGGATCTGAATGTAATCTCTCTCACTTGACCTTCATATTTCTGCAGCATGCCACTGTCCCATCTGAAAGTAGAACAGCAGAGTGGGTTCAAACTTTCAATTCATTCAACTAGGGATGATGAAATCCCTGGGAAGATTACCACTAATTTATATGAGGGAATAGATACCATGTTTATACCATCAAAAGTTTGGAGATGTTTAAATCAAGTTTAACCTCGACAGTTGGATTTTACAAGCAATATAAATTATTCTAAGACGAGCATATCAGCATAAAATGCACAATAATACGAAAGGCATGTTTAATAGAATAACCATGGAAGAATACTAAAATGATCTTATCTTACTGTAAGATTTTTGGCTTTCTGTTCTTTGATAAAATGTATTTTTTCAGTTTTAGGTTTAGATTCTTTATCTGGAGGAGTTAGAGCTTGCCTTCTATTACTGCTCGCACGCAATGTTGATGCTGCTCGCTCCTACATGTTGGCAAAATAAATCAAATAAATATATTTTTCATCTAATTAGTTGGTTCAAAAAGGGGGAATTAACATAAATACAAGCAAACAAGGATTGAGACCAGAAACAATCATTTTGTGGACATAAAAGCAAAAAGTTCAGAGCTGTTGTAATATTTGCATTCACAACCAATTGTATTCACCCTACACATTCTCATTAATCTAACCATGTAACTTTGTTTCCTGGGTAGTTTAAACACATCATTGGGGCATACCGCAGTTGGAACACTGCCTCCTAAACTGTATTGTATCAATTCTGTTGGAAATAAAACACTCACACAAATAACTTTTATTGAAACTCAAACAAATATTACAAGAGCACTCTCACTCAAAAAAAGAACTACAACTCACTCTTAAAAGACTTTGCTTCTTCACTCACTTAGAAGCTCTTAATTTTTCTTGATGCTTAAAACTAAAATGGGGAGGGGTATTTATACTACTCAAGAACAATCTTACATCACACAAATAAACTAATTTGAATCATTACAAATTCAACAAATACCTAACTCTCACCTAACTAAATTGATGTAAGCAATGACATCATTACTTAAATGATGTAAGCAATGACATCTTTACTTAAATGATGTAAGCAATGACATCAATTTAGTTTGGGTTTGGGTTTAGGCTCCCATAATGGATCAAGTTTATGATCCAACACCGCCCCTTAAACTTGATCTTATGACCCCTAGTAAGTTCCTTAATCTTATGAAGTCTTCACTTTTCAGTGGCTTGGTAAAAATATCAGCAACTTTATCTTGTGACTTCACGTATTCAACTTCCACATCATTTTTTGCAACACACTCCCTTATATAGTGATAGCGAATGTCGATGTGTTTGCTTCGATCATGGAAAATCGGATTCTTTGATAAGGCAATGGCTGATTTGTTATCGACACAAACCTTGGTAGGCTCTTCTTGTATCAAACCTATCTCCTTTAATAGATTTCTAAGCCAAATTTCATGACAAACACAAGAGGTAGCAGCAACATATTCCACTTCACAAGTGGACAATGTGACAATCGGTTGTTTCTTTGACATCCATATGAACACATTATCTCCCATGAAAAATACGAATCAAGTAGTTCTCCTTCGATTATTTATGTCTCCACCCCAATCATTGTTGCTATATCCAACAATCTTGTAATCATTAGAAACTGAATAGAACAAGCCAAAGTCAATTGTACCTTTCAGATAGCGAAGAATTCTCTTTGCGGCTTTAAAATTGGTGGTTGTTGGAGATTCCATGTAGCGACTAACCAATCCAACTACATGAAGAATATCGGGCCTCGTGCAAGTTAAATAGCATAGACTTCCCACCAAACTTTTGAAGAATATTGGATCTACACATTCACCTTCTTCATGTTTGGACATCTTGATCCTGTATTTTGTCGGTGTGCTTATTGGTTTACAGTTCTCCATCTTGAACTTCTTCAGGATCTCCTTTGCATAGTTTTCCTGTGAAATGAAAATTCCATCCTTTTGTTGCTTAACTTCAATGCCAAGGTAGTACGCCATGAGCCCCATGTCTGTCATCTCGAATTATTTCATCATCATGTCCTTGAATTCATTAAACATGCCTGGGTTGCTTCCGGTGAAGATCAAATCGTCCACGTAGAGGCACACAATCAAAAAAATCTCCATCTTTGATCTTGATATATAGAGCATACTCATAGGGACATTTGTTGAAGCCATTCTCTTGGAAGTACTTGTCAATTTGGCTATTCCATGCCCTTGGTGCTTGTTTTAGCCCATAAAGAGCCTTCTTCAACTTCAACACCTTGTCTTCGTGCCCTTTGACTTCGTAGCCTGATGGTTACTGAATGTAAACTTCATTTTCAAGAACTCCATTTAGGAAGGCAGACTTTACATCTATCTGTTGTATCTTTCACTTGTTTTGAGCTGCCAAAGAAATGATTAATCTGATAGTCTCTAATCGAGCGACAGGAGCAAATACCTCATTGTAGTCAATTCCAGCCTTTTGACTATAGCCTTTAGCAACTAGCCTCGCTTTGTGTCTTTCAATCTCTCCTTTGGCATTTTCCCTTATTTTGTACACCCATTTGACACCTATCGCCTTATGTCCATTGGGAAGTGAGGTAAGTTCTCATGTGTCATTCTTCTCGATGGATTTGATTTCTTCGTCTATCGCATCTCTCCATTTCTTTTCATGTATTACTTCTTGAAACCTCACTGGTTCACAATCGGCAAACAGACAAATTAATGTAAGATTATCTTGTCTTTCAGTTACCTCATAGAGATCTCTAAGGCTTCTTGTACGTTGTACAACTCTTTCACTTTGACTCCCATTTGACGATGGCGAACGTAATGAGTCTCCTTGAGTGGTTGATGTTGGTGAAGTGGGTAGAGTTGCAAGCTCTTGTGGAGGTTCACCTAGTTGTTCCCTCATTGTCTACTCATCTTCTTAAAACTAAGGAAAGAAATTGAAGTCATCTGCATGAGAGTTAAAATCTCATTCTCCTTCTTCGTTGAAGACCACATCTCGACTAATCACAATCTTCTTGTTGTCTGATTGTACAGCTTGTAGCCTTTTGAATTAGCATCATAGCCGATGAAGATAAAACTCTCGCTTTTATCATCAAGCTTCGTTCTTTTCTAGTCTGGTACGTGAACATGGGCTATACTTCCAAAGGTTCTCAAGTAAAATTCCATGCTTTTTTCCACTCCATGCCTCCTACGGTGTCTTTCCCCATACACTTCTTGTTGGAGATCGGTTTGCCAAGTAGACTGCACACGATACTGCTTCCGCCCAAAATTCCTTGGGTAGTTTCTTGCTTTTGAGCATGCTTCGTGCTATGTCGAGGATTGTTCTATTCTTTCTTTCTGCCACACCATTTTGCTGGGGGGATCTAGGAACTTTCATTGGTCGACGAATTCCATTTGCTTCACAGAACTCTTGAAACTCCTTGGAAGTAAATTCTCCACCTCGGTCGGATCTCATGGCTTTGATCTTTCTACCGCTTTCTCTTTCCACTGTTGCTTTGAACTTCTTGAAGACTTCGAAAACTTCTAACTTCTGTTTCAAGAAATATACCCAGGTTTTTCTTGAAAAGTCATCAATGAAGAGAAGAAAATAGTTACTGTTACCGAGAGAGTTTGGCTTAATCAGTCCACACACATCGGTATGGATGAGCTCAAGTGGCTTCTTGGCTCTTGTCTCTAACTACTTTGGAAAGCTTTTCCTGAATTGTTTCCTGACTAGACACCCTTCACAAAGCTGGTCAGGATGGTTGATGCGAGGTAGTCCCTTCACCATCTCATTCTTAGATAGTAGCTCTAGACCTCCAAAATTGAGATGCCCAAATCGAAGATGCCAAAGCCATGATGTATCTTTGTAGCTAGCTTTCAGGCACTTTGCAACATCATTTTGTATATTGATCAAAAACATTCTATTATTTGACATCAGTACTTTAACAATAAAGTTATTCTTATCATCTTTTATAGAAAGATTATAATTATTCATATGAATATCATAACCTTTCTCTACCAGTTGCCCTAAACTTAAGATGTTACTTTTCATATTGGGCACATAGTAGACATTTGAAATAAATTAATGTCTCCCATCTTTCAAATGGATAAGGATGTTACCTCTTCCTTTCACTGCTATTGTGGAATCATCTCTAAACGAAACATTTCTGCTTACTGACTCGTCTAGCTCCACGAACATGTCTTTCCTTCCACACATGTGATTGCTTGCACCACTGTCAAGATACCAGGAATTTTCTTGGCCACCATCAGTTTCCTTTCATGCTAGAAGAAGAGTTTCTTTGCCATATGTCTTTTCCTCCACGTAGTTAGCCTTTTCCTCAATTTTTTTATTGGGAGCTCTATATTCTGAAGCATAATGCCCAAACTTCTGACAATTATAACATCAAACTTGAGATTTTTCATGCCTTGAGTTCGGATTGATTCTTCCACGACCTCGTGTTGAGCTTTCTCCTTTCTCATAGTTGTTGTTGGAATTTTTATTGTTGTAATTTCAGCCTCGTCCACGACCTCGACTTCCACCTCGTCCATGGCCTTTACCTCTGCCTTGGCCACATTGGTTTCTATCATTGTGTTAGCTTTCATGCATATCCTTGAGTTGCAGCTTGAGGAGTTGCTCAGTAAAATCATGCTTCTTCTTATGCTTCTCTTCGTATGCTTGTAATGATCCTTAGAGTTGCTCGATCGTCATTTCTTCCAAGTCTTTAGTTTCTTCAATCGTCACAACGATGTGCTCAAATTTGGGATCTTATGAAGGAAGTATCTTCTCAATTATCCTCACATCTTCTAACTTTTCACCGTTTCTTTTTAATTGATTAGAAACAACTATTACTCTTGAGAAATAATCTAAAATAGACTCGGATGCTTTCATGTGTAAGGATTCAAATTCACCTCTTAATGTTTGGAGACGGACCTTCTTCACTTGCTTGGATCCTTTGTAAGAGGTTTGCAGCTTCTCCCACGCTTCTTTGCTAGAGCTTGCACTTGAAATCTTTTCAAAACAATCATCATCTATTGCTTAATAGATAAGGTATAGAGCCTTCTTGTCTCTCTTTCTTGAATCCTTTAAAGTTGTCATTTGATCCGGTGTAAGAGTAGCAAAAACATCATCATCCGCAGGCTCGTTATAGCCTTTCTCTATGATATCCCACACATCTTGTGATCCAAGAAGTGCCTTCATTTTGATAGTCCAATTGTCATAGTTGTTGTTGTTGTTGAGTGTCGGGACATGGAATGGTGTCATACCATTTTCCATATCTCTAAATATAATGAGATTTTGTAAAATCCGATTGCACGGATGAATCTGGAACGTCTAAAAACCTTGGGAGGGACTTGGATAACTCGGTCAAGGGGCTCTAACTCGGCTGACTCAGCTCAACTCGGTGAGTCAACTCGATTTTCTAGCAGCAGTCTTTCAGCGGTGCGTGGCGGTGTGTCAGAACTCAGATTGAGAAAATTCTGGCGGCGGTGGATTCCTCTTGTCGAGACCTTCAATCTTTCTAACTCGCTTTGATGCCACTTTGTTGGAAATAAAACACTCACACAAACAACTTTTATTGAAACTCAAACAAATATTACAAGAGCACTCTCACTCAAAAAAAAGAACTACAACTCACTCTTAAAAGACTTTGCTTCTTCACTCACTTAGAAGCTCTTAATTTTTCTTGATGCTTAAAACTAAAATGGGGAGGGGTATTTATACTACTCAAGAACAATCTTACATCACACAAATAAACTAATTTAAACTATTACAAATTCAACAAATACCTAACTCTCACCTAACTAAATTGATGTAAGCAATGATATCATTACTTAAATGATGTAAGCAATGAAATCTTTACTTAAATGATGTAAGCAATGACATCAATTTAGTTTGGGTTTGGGTTTAGGCTCCCATAATGGATCAAGTTTATGATCCAACAAATTCAGTTAAGGACATCCCTTTATTATTCAGCTTTTACAATCTCTCCAGCCACATATTCCCATATGTTCTTGTTTCTTTTACAATTTTAATCCTACTCGCTGAACACAAACCAGCATTTCCCTACCTCTTCAACTTATATAAATAACATTTCCCAATATTTCCCAGCTTGATCTTTACCCCCTTTCTTTGAGCTCCCACGGTATTCTCAAGTTATCCAATCCATCACAAGCAAAATTCTTCCTTTTTCACCCAATTTAGTGAGTTTCGATTACGGAAGTATATATATATGGCTTCTTCAAAATGCATTTACAATTAAATTTTCCTCTCTCACAGTAGATGGAGAAAACAATAAGAATAAGATTGTTTTAGCACTAGTTGAATATCAAAGGCCATATTTTTGGGGAGAAATAAAAGCCTTCAGCTGTTAATTTTCATTGTTTCTAAAGATGATAGGAAAACTAATTTTCTATCCATATAAAAGTGATAATAAAAAATCAGGAGTGAAGTTCTGCAAAAGAAAGAATCAATAAGAAGTAACAGATCACAGGGAGAACATGCAAAAAAAAACCTTCTTCTCAGCTCCCAACATTGCATGGTGGTTTTTTGTTGCATGCTGTAATGCTCGTACTGTGTGGTTCTTGTTCCAAAATGATGCAAATTTATACCTCACTCTACCTGAAAAAAATAAGAAGATAGAAAAATAAACACACCTTTACTCAATTCATGTTATAAACAGTCTTACTCATGCAATTTGGGTTACTCCTTACAATGTAATAACCTTAATATGGTTTTAAAATGAAAAGATTTCTGAATGGGAAACTGTAGAAAAGGGGGGGAATCGACCAGTACAAACGAAAAAAAATAGAAATATGTATAATTTTCAATGAAAAAAGAAGAGTGTTCCTTCAGAATGTGATATCACTGCATCTTTCTTTAATGAAAAAAAAAACTTTTCTTATTCAAGAATATAATTGAGCACAAAATGCAAAACAACCATCGAAATAAAATTAATACAAAAAATTAATGAAAAATGTAAATTTTTGTATACGACTATAGTATTTTTCATGTTCCAACAAAGCACCACAAGATTGGTAGAGAAAACCTTTTTCTAGGAGTTCACCATCAAAGTGTATACAAACTTGTAGGAAAAACGGGCACGAAGCAGCATTGTTAAGTATCATGTAAAGCAACTAGCCATTGGAATAAAAATCCTAGAAACAAGAAAGAACTAGCGTAGTATGATATGTGATAAAAATAATGTTATAAACGTTCTAGCTGAATGAGAAAACTTCTCCGGAATTTCTGAGGTCCAAAAAATCTTATATTTGTGATTCATTGTTATGTCTAAAGCCAAAATAAAAATAATAAAAATCAGAATCGAAGTTTATGATATGAAATGCTAATAGGAAGAGAGTATTTTTCTTGAGAAATGTAGACCTAATATAATATTTGTAAAACATAAGCACTAAATTTCAAAAAGGATTCGGTAATAAATAACATATGAAGTTTCTGAAACACGTTGAGACATCTCTAAATAGCACTGTAGAAAAAATTATCGTTTGAGGTAACCAAAATAGGGACATGTATTCCTCTATATGAAAATGGATAATCCTCCACCAACAAGTGATTGCATTGCTCAAGCAAATGAGCTTTGTAAGTCACTGGAAAAAAGCCTAAAGGTAGCACACTAGGTTGATATAAATGCTACCATTCCATGTTGTAGCACAACCACCTTCATTGTGCAGAATATGTAATTTTTTTCCATTAGATTCAGTCATTCCAAAAGTGGAGGACATCAACGGATCTAGGTCCAGCGAACCCAGGGTGAGTAAAAATTTGATTCGGTTGTAGGTAAGAATGATGCATAAGTACATTACCATGGTTCAAAGGTAAAGTCCAAAAAGGCTTAAACAAATAGAAGGTAGTTCTGTTGATCACCCAACCTAAAACTAATAGCAATAGGTGCAGAGGCCCTAAAATTGACTATCAACCGATCAAACTTAAAATTAACAGACTATTAACCCAAAAAACTTCAATTCGATCAATTAATTCGATTAAAACTGAAGTTTGAACACACGTAACCACAATGACATAAATTTTGAACCCAATGCTTATCAACCTCCTTGAAATATCTTTTTTCCAAAATAAATTTTTCTTTTTTTATTATTTAATCTCTTATCTTTGTGTTCCATTCAATTTGATCCCTCGATTCAAATCCTTAAAAATTTCTTCAACCAATTAAGAACTTGTCCTCATTTAAATTAAATTTCTCCTTGTCCCAAGAATTCACTTTTCTGAATATATTCGTTATGAAATTTCATTAAAAAATATAATAAAATATCTATTCAAATTATGACTCTAATTTTAGATCATTAAGAGTTTGTGTGGTGAAACAATATCAACATAATTTTTTTTATCATAATACTTTCTTTCGACAATTTCAACGATCAATTTGAATTTCAAATGAAGATGTAGATAACCTATATAAATGGCAATAATTGGATTGCTTAAAATTGCAACATATTCATTTGACCTTTTATTTTAGTCGAAATTTAATTAAAAAGATACATGTAAAGACATAAAAGTAAAATATATAATTCTTTTTTCTCATCAAAATTTTTAATCTTTTGATAAAGTAAAATAAACAAAAATAATTCATCATACTTAGAATTCATTTTTAAACATTATTTGTAGAATTCATAGTGATAATTTTTTAAACTTCTCACTATTTTAAAATCTTTCGTCTTCTCCAATTTCTCTCAATCTTCTAAAACTTCCTTTGATAATTGAAGATTTTCAACAAGTTCCTTCGATTTTTGAAACTCTTCTTTAACTTCGTTGAATTTCTTTTCCCTCAAAGCTTTGAAATAATTGAGCAGTAGACCAACTCATCATCTAAAGACGAGCTTGAATCATTGGAATCGTCAGTCGAAGAATCCATATAAATCATTCTAAAATCATTCGTGAATTTTTCCCACGTATGCATTTTTTTCAATCTCAACATTATATCTATCTATTTTTCTCTTCTCATATAAACATCTAAACAACAACTCTTATTTATATCCACACAAAAAATTATAAAAAAAAACTCAATATACCTAAGAAATTCGTCAGGTTGGCATGACGAATTTCAAAAATTAAAAAATCTAACAATTCTCATTTTAAAAATTCTAATGACCTTCCATTTAAAATCCATCGGAACTCGACATGTCAGAATGACAAGTTCTATTATTATTTATTTTAACATAAAAAATTAAAAACAATATCATATTTAAAAACATTATTTAAAAATAACCGAATGAAACTCGTTAGATAAAAATAACGAATTTCTTTAAATAACACCATAACACATGCACCATACATTTTATATATATATATATATATATATATATATAATCAACATGTTTTTCCTCATTTGCTTATTGTTGTAGCTAACTTTTTTGTCTTTATGTTTTTTATCATGTGCTTATTGTTGTAACAAACTTTTTTTTTGTCTTTATGTAAACTTATTGTATGTATACATTTAGCTTTGTTAACGAGATTGTACTTTATATTAATTTTAAAATTTTATTTGGACAGCAGTTATATAAAATAATAGGAATTTTTTTATCAATATTGAAATTCAAGATTTATCTCTTTAATGATATCGTTTTTTCATTTTTTAGGGTAAACAACAATTTTAATAATTTATTATCACTTTTATTTTGTTTTGGTCATTTAATTTTTTAAAGTTATATTCAATATTTAGTTTTGGTTTCATTTTAGTCATTAAAAAATTAATGATGATTTTGACGTGTCACTCACCATAAGGAAATACTACGTCATCATTGAAAAAAATAAAAAAATGTCACATTAGAAGTTATGTCATTGGCGAATCTAAAATATTTTTTAGGATGAGTACACATATATTAAAAACACCAAATTTTTTGAATTGGATGAGTACAACTAAAATTTCAGGGTGAACATCATTAGTAAAATAAGTAACAAAGTGAATAAAATTTAGATTTCAGGGTGGGCACCTGCCCACCCTCAACACTAAGTGGTTCTGCCACTGTTTTTGTTAATATTTTAACTTTAGATGATTAAAATAAAATCAAAACGTAGCATTAGGTATGATTTTGAAAAAACAATTAGGTGACCAAAACAGAATAAAAGTGAAAATTGAGATACTAAAAATATAGTTTACCTTTTTTTAATATCAGCCAGTTTATTATTATTATTATTATTATTATTATTAATTAACCAGGTTAACTCTTGCTTCCTCCATGACGGCTTATTGTTGTAACAAACTTTTTTTTTGTGGATTTATTTTAGGGTAAACTATACCAATGTTTATTAATGTTTTAGTAAGTTTTTGATTTCTCCATTGAAGTTTTTAAAGTAACAAAATAGTCACTAACGTTATTGATTTGTAAAAAAACTGATAACTCCACCGTCATCCCATTAAATTGATGACATGACAACGTTAACAAAAAGGTTAATATTTAATTTTATAGATTGTAAAGTAATCTAAGAGAATAAGATTGTTACATAACAAGACTATGAAAATATAAAATTACTTAAAAACACATTTTTATATATTAGTTTTATATATATTACACAAATTGCTCAAAGTGGCACGAACCATTGGATATTAGTGGTTAAGAGATTTATTGTTATACTTTGAGGTCTCAGGTTTGAGCATCGCGTATGCAAGGGTCCTAACGTAGATTGTCAAATGATTGATAATCTTTTGAACATATATTATCTTATATTCACCCCACATCTATCAAAACAGAAAATAGCTCAAAGTGAAGATTTTGCATCATAGTCACAAATTGCATCCACTTTCTTCATCAGTAAAAGATAAAGTAGTCAATAAAGATTCATCAAGACACTTAGATTAATTGATCTGAAATCATCCTATAGTAGTTAAACACATCTCACAAAGGTATACATTGAGAAAGAGAATCAGACCTCCAAAAAGGATAGGGACGAATAGAATCACACTTGATTGTCGCCTAGAACCTCATTTCAATCACCTAAGTAACATGTTTCTGAAGAGATGTCAAATTCAAACTCAAACAATAAATCATGACTCAACATATAGATTTATGGTCTCGTTTCGATTAGTCTTACACAAGATGGAACAATTGTCCACCAGAGATCGGTCGGTTTGCTTTCACTCACAAGTCTCGAGTTAAGACACTCTATGAAATTCTCTCGATCAAGGAAAAATATTATATATCCTCTGAATCTCCTTCGTAAGTCGCAGTTTCGTTAGCATTCCTCTTCATACCAAGTTTCAATTGGAACCTATCCATATATATTTTGTTTTTCTCATCAAAATTTTAATTTTTTGACGAAACAAAATAAAAAAATTATTCATACATAGATCCATTCCCAACCATTGTTCGTAGGTACATGAATAATGGCTTTGGGATAGAAATATGAACATCACATAATTAATTAAGATGTCACTGTTTAGGCCTATTTAAAGAGATAGCTATTCTCCCAAGCTCTTCTCCAAATTGAGAGGGTTTGGATAAATAAAAAAAATAAACTTTCTTAAAATATAAATCAATTCAGGTTTCACATTTAAGATTAGACTCTACCCGAATATTTTTTTTTGAAATAAATTTCACGTAAGAGAGAGGACATAGGAATATTTGCTCTTAATGGATATTGAATCCACAACTTAGGAGAGAAGGGAGGTGTCAACTAAAGGTTATTTTCTAAGTTTATTTTTAATATATTATATAATTTATATCATATAAAAAATAAATATATATAATATTATAATATAAATGTTAAAAGTGTATTAAGTTTCATGAAATAAATGACCTCAATGATTAAAGGGATCATTGTTATCCATAAAGATTCCGGATTTGAGTATTAGCGGCCTCAATGATTAAAGGGATGGTTGTTATCCGTAAAGATTCCAGATTTGAGTATCAGCGACTACATGATAACGTATAACAAAATAAAAATACTTTTATTAAAATAAAAAATATTATATTAAAAATAAAATAATATGGGCAGGCCTGAAAATGAGTTTAAATTAGTCATTTACAAATACAAACATATTTGAACAAAATTTGAGACTTTTATTTCAAATCGAACTCTTATCTCAAATCGATTGAGACTTGAACAAACATAACGTGTATTAATCTCATGTTCAAATTCGATCCGACCTATGGATACTTCTATATTGAATCTATAAATTGATTAATTTTTTTTAAATAAGAATCTTATTATTGTTAATCATTCTATTACTTTTGTTTAGAAAATCTAATGGAGTTACTATAATATCATCAAGACAGATATAAATGCATCTATGGAATGAAACTAGATATGATATGCATCATTTATTTTAAATATCATAATAATATGAAATAGATGAGTACAAGCCTCTGACTTTGAAGGTTTACAGCAACCTATTACAAAGTTTTTATTAGGGGATGGTACTATTAGGAAAAACTACAATAGTTGTCATGTTGCAGGGGCCTCTAAATTGATTTTTACAATCACTAATCGTGTTAACCAGGTCCCAATATGATGCTGGCCTGTTATAACATAAACGAATCTCCCATAATTGCACTGCTCCAGTCTTGTTGTTTCTGTTGCAAGCAATCTGAGGTAACTTTTTTGTAAGTTTTTTAACTTGATTTACAACATCTTGAGCCTTATAAGTATTCCCTGGTGTAACTCCCATAACTAAAACAATAATAAAAGTTGAAGATAATGCTATAAGTTAGTTGCAGCATACATTATATATATATAATCAACACGTTTTTCTTATCATTTGCTTATTGTTGTAACTAACTTTTTTTGACTTTATGTTTTTTTATGTGCTGGTTGTTGTAACAAACATTTTTTTGTCTTATGTATAAATTTAGTACTTCGTAATAATTGTTTTCTTAACAAACTTTTTTTTGAGTAAACCATCGAAATGATTACTTGTCTTTTATATTTATGTACTTTAGCTCACTAAATTTAGAAATAATAAATTTTAATCATTTATGTATTGTTTTATTAAATTTTATTTATAGAAATAGTAAATGTTGTTAGTTTAATAATATAATACGTTAAAAATACGTTAAAAAAGATTTAATTTTTATTTTAACCCTTTAATTATAGATAAAATACTACTTATAAGTTCTTTTATAAACCAAAATCAGTTTAAGAAAAAAATAATTTAGCCTTTTCTAAATATGTTTTTTATTTTTCTTTGTCGAAACTTTACCTCCCCTACGTGAGCTTCTCACTATTCATCTTCAAAATGCAAAAAATCGTACCTTTTTAAAAAATTAATTACAAATAGGAAAAAACATAACAAGATGAGTCTTCGAGAGAGAAAGTAAAAGAGTCTTATTGTTTTTTATATAAATTCTAAATCTAATCATAATCTTATTTAGAGAGGAGGAGAAATAGAGACTCTAGGGGAAGGAAGAGGATTGCTCGTAGTGAATTTGGAATCTATAATCTAAGACAATATGAGGGAACAAAAATGAGGGTTCAAATAAGCGCATGATAACAAATAGTATCCACCAATGCAAATCGTATATCTAAATCCAATTTGAGGGTTCAAAATAGGGAAGATTATCATGATAACAAATAAGCGCAATCTTTGATCAGTCCTGATAATGTCAAATCCAATCCTGAAAAAAAAAGACAAACGAAAATAACGGTCAAACGACCGAAAACGTGCCATAAAGATGTACAAAAGCATGCCATAAAGGCAGAAGAAGACGTGTCATAAAGACCGAATTATTAAAAACCAAAAAAAAATAAACAAAGATACGTTATATTAAAGCAAAGGAAAAACAAATGAAAATGCATAAAATATATCTAAATATATTTGCATTGTTAATAAATTTTAAATAATAAAGAAAATCATATTTGAAGTATTTCCAGTATATGAGTCTCATATAGTATGAGTGAATCCAATATTTCGATTTGATCGATTAATTCGATTAAAACTAAAGTGTGAACACACATAACCACAATGTCATAAATTTTGAACCCAATGCTTATCAACCTCCTTGAAATATCTTTTTTTCCAAAACAAATTTTGCTGCTTTTTTATTATTTAATCTCTCATCTTTGTGTTCCATTCAATTTGATCCCTTCATTCAAATCCTTAATAATTTCTTCTACCAATTAAAAATTTATCCTCATTTAAATCAAATTTCTCCTTGTTTCAAGAATTCATTTTTCTGAATATATTCAGTGTGAAATTTTCATTAAAAAATCTAATACAATATCTATTCGAATTATAAGTCTAATTTTAAATCATTATATTTTATCGTTAAGAGTCTATGTGACGAAACAATATCAACATAAATAAAGATTTATCATAATAATTTCTTTCAACTACTTCAGCTATCAATTTAAATTTCACATGATAATTTAAAGATTTAATCATATAACTTAATCATTTTAGCTTATATTTTTAACCTCAAGTGTGGATAACCTATATAAATGACAATAATTGAATTGCTTACAATCGCAACACATTCAATTGACCTTTTATTTTAGTCAAAATTCAATTCAAAATATGCATATAAAAATTAAAAAAAAAATAAAAAAATAAAATATATAATTCTTTTTTCTCATCAAAATATTTAATTTTTTGATAAAATAAAATAAACAAAAATAATTCGTCATACATATAATTCATTTTCAAACATTATTTGTAGATGACATAGGCCTTGGGATAGAAATATGACAATTTCATATGATACTAATTAAAATCTAAACGTTAAATCCTTCAAATCTATTTTCTTCTACTTATTTTTTCACTACACCCGTAACATATTTTTTTGTGGCGTCTTTTTTTTATTTCTCTTCTCTCTATAAGTCGTTCGCTACATCGTAATGATAAATTTTCAAACTTCTCACTATTTCTTTTACAAAAATCTTTTGTCTTCTCTGGTTTCTCACGATATTCTACAACTTCCTTTAATAACTGAAGATTCTCATCAAGTTCCTTCGATTTTTGAAGCTCTTATTCAACTTCCTTCAATTTCTTTTCCTCTCGAAGCTTCGAAATAATTGAGCAGTAGACCAATTCATCATCTGAAGATGAGCTTGAATCATCGGAATCGTCAGAGTAGTAGAATCCATATAAATCATTCCTAAAATCATTCGTAAAATTTCCCCTGAATGCATTTTTTCAATCTCTAGACTATATCTATCTATTTTTTCTCTTCACGTATAAGCATTTAAACAACAATTCCTATTTATTTTACACACATAAAAATTAAAAAAATTAAAAACAACCAATATGCCTATTGAAATTTGTCAGGCTTATTGTTGTAACAAACTTTTTTTGTCTTCCTATGAATTTATTTTAGGGTAAACTATACCAATGGTACTAATGTTTCAGTAAGTTTTTGATTCCCGCACTGAAATTTCTAAAGTATTGATCATTAGTGTTATCGATTTGTAACAAAATAATCACTAACTTTATCATTTTGTAACGAAAATGATCACTTCACCGTCATCCCGATAAATTCATGACGTGACAACGTTAATAAAAATATTAATATTTAGTTTTACCCCTAAACTACTGTTAAAACATCAAATAGGTCCTTAAAAATGATTTTATATCTAATTTATCTCCAAAAGCTTTCTAATTTTGTTTTCTTAACACCTCACCACCTCCCCTATATTCGAACCACCTCAACGTTAACAAATAAATTCGGTTGTCAATCGAACACTTATTTTTAATTAATTTTATTCGTCCGAACCTTTGTCCTCGACTCAAGGATGAGTTGGTGAAGGATACTGTGACGGAGCTCTCTTGTAAATACTCTCACAAATGTTGCATAGTGTATAATTTATATATATATATATATATATATATATATATATATATCTAATAATCATATTTTTTTTCATTGGCTTATTGTTGTAGCAACTTTTTTTGTCATTTGCTTATCATTGTAGCTATTTTTTCAATGCAAATAGAAGCAATTAGTTTTATTTAAAAAATATATTCAAAATTATTATACAAATTTACAACCGTGAACGTAAACTAGACATATAATTATGACACATTCTTATAATCTTTGACATAAAAAATTAGACACTAAAATCATACAAAAACCATACAAAGAACAGATTAAAAACTCATCCAAACACTCGAACAAAAAATAGATACGAATACAACTTATTGGATCAGTAAAAGAACCACAATATGAGATCAAACGATTGAAAGACCATCAAAAATTGCGAATCAGAGTTGAACATCATGAGAAAACTATCCCTGAATTCAAATTGTATATTCAAATCCAATCTAAGGATCCAAAGAAGGGAAGATCAGTAGAATAAAAAATAAACGTCATCTTGATCAGTCGAGACTACATCAAATTCAACTCTAAGAAAATTAAACGAAAAGAACGACCAAACAATCGATAAACAAGACCGAAAATGTGACAAAAGGCAAAGGAAAGTATGTCATAAAAGCAAAATTACTGAAAAATAAAGAAACATAAGAAGAATAAAGATGCAATATAAAAAAATAAAGAATACCAATGATCAACGACCAACATCAGTATCAGTGTTGTCGCCTGCCAAAATGGTGTATCTAACTTTTTTTGTCTTTATGTAAACTTATTTTATGCATAAATTTAGCTTTTTAACATGGTTATATTTTATAATAATTTGAAAATTATTACTTGACCAGAATTTATATAAAACAATAGGAGAAAATTTTATCAATACTGGAATCCAATATTTGTTTCTTTGCATTTTATTAAGCTTAATATGAAAAAATAATTAAAATTATATTTTTTATTTAAGTATTTAAACTTTTTTAAATCAATTTAAATGTCTAGTGTTATTATTTAGGTGTCTCATTCCTCCCGGTCGTTACAAATTTCATTACTAATATTTTTCTCATTTTTAATATTTTTAAATTTTTATTTAAAATAAAATAAAAACATAAAATTATACTTTTTAATAAAAAAAACTAAAAACTTTGAAAACTCTAATACTTTGAAAACTCTAATTCCAAATCCGTTTGCCTACATCAACCGTCATTCTTTGCCACCGTTTCCGTCAACAAACAGCCATTCAACCAAATCTCCAATTTCGTTGTCATTGTTGTAGAATGAACATCCATTATGGGAATCACAAATTTTAAATGATAAAAAAATTCAAATTTGATGTATTGCCAGTATACGAGTCTCATATAGTGCGAGTGAATCACAACATGCTACATTATTAATGAATAATATTATTTTTTAGATCTCCTAAATAAATATCCTTAAGCATAAATCAAATGACTTCAATGGTTAAATGAATAAGTGTAATTCCTAGAGGTCTCAAATTCAAACACCAACGATTGGAGGGTATTTAAACATTCATTGTCAAATTATAGGAGAAAGAGATTCAAAGGAAACAAGACAAAACCATCTCTATAAGCACACAAAGAAGCTAGAGTAAACAACTAAAGATATGCGTAAGTCTATTGCAGAAAAAAGAGAACAATTTCCAGAAATATACCACAAAGGAAACAAGACCAAACCATTGACATTGTTTCATTGGATCTAAAGTACAGACAATAGCACATGATCATAAAAATAACAATAACAATAGTTCATGCATTCGACTTCAAATTACATTCAACTATTGGGGATGTTGAGCTCTCTGAAACAAATTCAAGTATGAAAAGCACTTCGTGATGCATATATATGCACCTGCAAATCATGATATGCAGGTCAATAGAACTGCACATAAGAGTTAACAACTAAGCAAATTCGTACGAGGTAGTTCCACGCATCCACTGAAACAACAAGAAACAAACAAAAACCTAAACAATTCAACATCTAGGACATGCATATACAATCCAAATAATAACAACGTTAATTGAGAACATCACTAGACAATATGGTTGACATGAAGTGCATAGAAAGAGACCAACTCCCATTAAATCTTACCTCTTTTGTTGTTGCTCCCCATCAATCTTAGTGTTCCATATCAATTTGATGCACCTCCGGTTGACCAACGTATTATCCGTTCCTCGTGCTCTTGTCTTCCATTTATTGGAACCAAGCTCTTAACATAAGCAATAATCTACATTGTTTCTCGATAAGCATGGGTACCGAGATTTTTAAGCTCTCGTGTGGAGGGGTCAAACAACACTAGTTCATGATCCGAGCTCTCAAGAAATAATTCATCGTTTTTCCAAAACCCCAAAGTCCTATAAACTCCAGGAACAGATTCAACACTGAATTGTTTAGTCCATGATCCATTCATAACCCATAAATCAAAAGACTTATCAGTTCCTTCCCTCGGGTAAAAAATAGCACCAAGCAGTCCATTGAAATTCAAAATTTGGAAATAATATTGTGCTAGAGTCCCACCAAATTTAGGCAATGGTAAAGTTGAAAACTTTTCATTATCCATATCAAATGAAAGAATAAGGTGATTAGAATCCCCAACTACCTGCCAATAATAAAACCCATTTATGTAATTATTAAATAAAGGAGAACCATAAGCATGAATCCCAAGAACCAAAATTTCCTTCTATGAATCACTTTTAAGGAAATATAACTCAACTTGGTGGATCCAATCTGCCATCAACCCTTCATCTAGATTCTCTTCAAAGTAATTAGTAACAAATCTGTGAGCACCATTTTTTCAATTCTCTATCCCCACCATCCCATATTTCAATACCAACCCCATCATCCCGTGTTTCCCATAAAAATAGGGGGCACAACCACCTCACTTTGCTTATTTTATATGTAAAGTTCATCTATAAAAACGAAAATGGACAAAAAGAGGGGGAGTCAAACAGAAAACGATAGTGAAATAATTCTAAGTTTTCCCCCTCTGATTTAAAGAAATCGAAATACAAGTAGGCTAAAGGGTAAACTATTTTTTTATTTTCATATTCGAATGTTTTTTCTTCTTTCTTTCGAAGCAAATCATACAATCTATATATATATATATATATTGGCGTGTTTCAAAGCAAAGCAGTAACGTACAACCATAAAAAATAATAAGAATAAAAAAGGAGAATCTGAGCCAAACCTTAGTCATTGAAAAAGTCACTGGATTTAGGGTAGCCGAACGGTTTCAATCGGTTTTGGGGTAGTTTTAGGGGGGTTTCGATGTTTTCAGCCCTAAAATAGACTATAGTGGTGTGGATCAAGGCTTAGGAATAATTTTTGGGGTATTTTAGGATGTCCGGCCTCCGTGTGTGGTGGCCATACAATGGCCAGAGATAGATCGACCAGTAACCAGGCAAGGGAGAGTGAAATTCTCCTAATTTTTTTGTGTTTTGGCAAGAAAATGAAACAAAAATGGTAAAAGGTAGTATTTATAGCAATATTTAGGGTAAAATAGCAACACAAACCCCTCCAATTTGCGCGTGTTTTTTGTTTTGGTCACTGAATGGACCGATTTTGATATTTCATCAATTTACTATGCATGCTTTAATATTTTGGGAAATTTACTATTTCAGTGCCTCTAACTATAGCGTGTTTTTACATTTTGGTCACATGACCTTTTGTTTTTATTTATTTTTATTTTGGCATGCAATTTTATTTTATTTTAATTTAGTCTTTATTAGTCTTAATTTAGCATATGAATTTTAATTTCTTGCATATTGGTATTTGTTTATATTTTATTGAGTTACTTTCTTTTGATTTCTTGCAATTTAGTCCTTACATTTAAAGTTTATTATATTTAGATCCTTGAATATTTTAATTTCCTTTACTATTTGTAATTTTATTTTTATTTTATTTTTTAAATTATGATTAATGTTAAGCCTACGTTCTTAGGCTTAAGCCCCTAGATTCTTTAATTTTCATAATTTGATATCGTAGGTTAGAAAAAGCTTAATTTATTTTTTAGTATAATTAGGATTAAATAAAATTTTACTTGATTGCATTGTTTTTAAAACTTATGGCACTGTTCACTTATTAAGGAGTTAATAGTCTATCCTCCGCGATCGTGCTTAGGGGGTGACTAGTGGTAATTCCCTAAATAAGTTGACATCCTTTTCAAAACCACATCATGTTTTCTAAAAACGAGGCAATATTTGGTTATTAGACACAATAGTTGATCTCCCGCATTTACGCTCAGGTGTGAATGTTATCGGTCTCAATAAACGAATACCTTTTTCAAACTCTGCATCCTTAATATTTTTAAATTAAATAAAGATCGAACTCAAAATTTTCAATTTTAAATATAGAGTAATCAACTAGGTATCAATTTTTGGGCGCTTGTGGGGGTGCTAATCTTCCCCACGCGTAACTGACTCCTGAACCTAATTTTTGAATTTTCGTAGACCCCAAAAATCGATATTTTATTAAAATAAAATGTTTTATTAAAATCACCCGATTTTTATGGTGTTACAATCTCACCTTAAATGATTGGTGGTAACTCCTCGCATTTTTAAACGATTTTCAAAGAGAAAACCCTTGAGTCGATATCGGTCTTTCCCCGCCTGGGCAAAAAACGGTGTCGACAACTTGGCGACTCTGCTGGGGACTTTTATTTTTAAAAACAAATTGAGAGTCGAGCCACGAGTTGGTTACCCTATATTTATTATTTGGAAATTATGATTTTGGTCTTGTTTATTTTATGGTTCATTATGTTATTTCAAAAAGAAAAAAATATTTTTCTCTCTGATTAATGCTTACAATTCTGTGAATATTTGGGATTGTTTCATATCATAGCTCTAAACCCGAGCTCAAACCTGGTTTACCTAAGTACAGAGAAACGTCACACCTCACGAGGAGCATTGGGCTTCCTTGTGTGGGTCTGACAAAGTATCTCTGGAAAGCACCCTAAGTTGCCATCCAGATATCAGATCCAAGGTACGCTTTTAGTGGTGTGATCCCCTGAGCTGAACCCGATTCACAAGTCTGTAATGGGCCAGAATCAGGGGCAACCTTAGCAGGTTGTAAAAATGCCTTGGGAACCCTTTACTAGAACCCAGCCTCATATAAAGAATTTAGTAAGCCTACCACACTAGTGCCATGTGGATAACCTAGGAGAACTAAAACGCATGTGGTTAGGACCATTAATTTCCTTTGTATGCTTTATTTTTTAGTCTCAACTTTAAGTCATATTTAAAATTATATATATATATATATATATATATTGACTAATCATTTCAACTAACTTGATTCTTGTTGTCTTGTTTCTACTAACATTGATTTTCTTTTGTATGTTCTTATTGCATTTTTGCATGTATCATTGTCATATCACATCATTTCATAAATGGTATTGATTCCCAGATTACCTAGTTATTATAAAAAGATCTTAAGACAATAATGTCTTCTGATGGGACTGAGAATGTAATCATTGTTCAGACTTGGTTTGAGTACGGGCAGACATAGTTCAGAGACAACCTTGTAACTACCGAAGAATCTGTTTTACCAGAGAAGGTAATTATTCGAGCCCTATAGCATGCTCAGAGGTTGGGAGAGCAAAGAGATGAGACTAACTAGGAATTGGCGCAGAGGCGAGCACATATTGAGGAGCTCGAAGCACAACTGCTTAGTTTGGATGAGACTTTTCAGAACTCTTACAAAAATAATGGGTTTCGTCTTCAAAAAGAAAAATGAGATGTTAAAGAGGAGGATAACGGAGCTAGAAGGAGCAGGGTTAATCCACTCATCCACACAATAGATAGCCAGGCATGAAAATGAGGCCTTAAAAGCCAAGATTACTGATCTAGAAGTTACAATACAGAGATGCTATCAGCGAATTTAGCAGTGAACTTGGAACCGCACTATAGCAGGCTTAAGACACCATTCAGGGGCAGCACGAAGCAATGGAGAGAGTAGTGAATCAGGCCCGTGGTGTTGCTCATCGAATCTATGAATTATTTGAAGAAACGATAGCCTTAAGAGTTTTCATGATCCCAGAATCAGAGGAAGAACGACACATCATGAGATTGATGATGGAGCTCGAGATATTAGTGAATAGGGAAAGATTCTACGTTTAGTTTCCATGTTGATGTACCTTTTTTTCCTAAGTGCTTAGACGTTGTGTGTTGTTGAGTATTTTTTGTATAAACTAAGTTATTTTGGAATTAATATCGGGTTACATCTTTTCATCTTTGCATTAGTATATGCAAATTGTACATTATATGGTATATATTGCATCTCGACATGCATTAATCACGAATCCCGAAGGTAACTCACGGAGAATTTTGTGAATAAAAGTTTCGAGGTGAGATGAAGTCACCCCATCTGTACCCAAAGAGGATTGATAGTGATGAACATAATGTTAGCCCCGTCTGAAGTTTGAGGCATCATCGAGATCCGTGGGGCACGGAGAAGTGAGGCCCATATTTTGTTTGACCCAGGGTTATTGACCTTTAGCTCGTAATGAGACATTCTCGGGCCAGTTACAAAGAATTTCTTCTACCCATCATGAACCCTTATTGCACTGGCTTTGTCCTGTTTGAACGTGTTTTTGTTCTTTCCTTAGTAGATATTTTTTTAATTAAGTTTATGTCATTTTCTATGGTTATGAGCAATAAATCAAGTTTTAATTTTCTAATTCTTTGAATATCGAATTGATTAAAGGTTCTTTTACTACTTTATTAATTATAGATCTTTGACAAGGGGTAAGATTAGACCTTCCATACCCCTTCCCAGATAGAATTAACCTTTCAATAACATTACCTTTTTCAGAATAACGACTTTAAAGTCACACATTTCCCTTTCTAGACATAGAACCAACATTCTTTTCTCAACCTCAATAAATCTTGGGGCATGACGAGGACCTTTCCTAGAACAAAGACAAGATGGAGTATTGCGGATCAAGTTTTGAGAATTCGAATAATTGGGGCATACTAGGAGCAAAGTGAAGTTAAAATAAAGGGAATCATTGAAATAATTCTATCATGCATCAATTACATTGTTTTCATATAAATAAGGTTAATCCAGAATATTGTCCCCCTGGGATACCTCTTTTACAAAGTCTTCCGTGTATGAGATTATGAACGGCTTTGTTTCATTTATCCTTTTATATATATAAATATATCCATTATTGTCCCATTTTGAGCCTATAATAAAAAAATTTCTCTTCTAATTCAACCCTAACCAAGGATCACCCTCCACACTGGGGGCAAAGGTGAAGGACATCGGCTCGTATGAGTAAAGATCATTAATCCAGATTTCGCTACAGAAGCAAATCATGATGAAATAGAGTGAGGAATACCAAGATACCACGAGGTAGACCAAATACGAAGCACTCAAAGATCAAATCAAGTTGATAACGCAAAGAAAAGAAGAAATGATATATAAAAAAGAAATAAAAGAAAAAAAGAAATAAAAGAAATAAAAGAAATAAAAGAAATAAAAGAAATAAAAGAAATAAAAGAAAAAATAGAGAAAAAAGAAATAAAAGAAAAAGAGAGAAAGAGAGAAAGAAAAAGAATGAAAGAATAAAGAAACAAATCCAACACTTCAAGACGAGTGACTCAAATCAATTCACCCGAAGATCATGAAACACCAAAGAAGAACCAAAAGAAAATAAAAGACATGCGAGAAGATTCAAGTCGAGTAAGAGAAGATTGAAGACAGCAGAACGAATCGATCCTTGGTTCAATAACCCTTAAACATTTTTTTAGTCCTATTTATCCATTTTTTTCATAACCATGAGCCCTAGCCTACATTATGTGCTTGAAAAGTCCCTTCTAATCATACATGGATTTCTAAGTGGAGAGATTATCTTTAGTTTTCATTCCGCCCCTCAGGGTTAATTTTATTTACAAAAATATTTTTCTAAAATTTTTAATGCATGATAGAAAAAAATAATAAAATGAGGGTTCAAGACGTAAAATTTTAGATGACATCTAGAAACCAAAAGAGAATTCGAGTTGAAAACCTGAAAAGGCAGCTCGAAAACGAAGATTGTCAACCACTACACAAAGGACGATCTTATAAATCTCAAGGTAAAGCATTGTAGAGTCTAAAGACGCTCGCGAGGGCTGAGAACCAGTGAACATTTCCAGAAGAGAAGCATGACAACTGCTTCATCGAATCAATGAACTCCATAATCAAGAACGCAAGAAGCCAACCTGAAACGCATTACTTCCCCAAATTAACCTGAAACACATTACCTTCCCAAGTCAACTTGAGCCTTTTATCAGCATTAATCTTTACACTTTTCAAATTTATATAATTTTTGAAGGATTAAAAGAAAATTTGGTTTATTTGATATTCAATGAACTCTTGTTTTACAATTTGGTTTGATTGTGATCCAGAAGAAAATGACAACATTTTTAAATTTTATTCAACATTTTTTCACATTTCCAAAATAAAAGAAACATTTTCAAACAGGACAATCTCAAGCGAAAAATGTCCTTGAAGCTGATGAGGCTCATTCTGCCTCTAGCGAATGAAAGAGCAAACGATGTCAGAACAATGAAACATTTCTTAAAAGAAGATAGTTTGAGAGATCATAAGGACTAGAGGATGAAATTTCTAACACTTCATTGTGACATTATCAGAAACAGATGATCCCCTTAATTGAAGGTGACACATATCCCAGATCATGAAAAAAATAAAAGACAATTATGATCACTTCTTAACTGTCCATCTGGTTGTGACATCGTGAAGAGAAGCCCTCAATCTATTCGATAACATTGTTGATTAGTGACACTAGAGTGAAACCATTCAAAATCATGATTTTGGCACAAAGAGAGCCATGAGTACCCGCATTGGGGCATTACCTAAACAAGATGTCGTTAACATCACAAGATTCAAACAAAGCAGATATAGTGAATGACCCATGTTGCTTGGAGTTCCAGGTTTGAAAGATGAATACAAGCAGAGCTTACCCAGAGAAATGAATCCTTCACGCTGCAGTAGCCAAGGACTCTAGAGAAATAATTCTGATTGAAAAATTGAGTCAAATACTTGTAAAGTGCCCAGTCATCTACCTGATTCCAAAGAGAATTCAAAGGATGAAGCATTTCTTCTAGAATCATGTTGAAGAAGTAAGAAAAAAGATAGAAGATAAGAGAGACGTAATTGTTCCAGAGGATTAGTTTGACCATATTGATATTAGGGGCAAACTCTATACAAGAATGATCAAGTGAAGGAAGATCAAAATCTCCATTTTGAAGTCAAAAGAGGATTACTGATAAACATTTTTGCATATAAGAAAGTCATGCATTACACATAGATACATATTACATTCACATTTCATGCATCATTGTAGATTTTTCAAGAAAAGCATAGAAGAAAAATGACAAAATTCAAGCCTTGAATGAAGGTAATTATAGTCCGCTTGGTAGAACCTCAGGAATTGAGGAGCTCAATCCAAGAAGAATCATTACTTTGACGTGGGGAAACATTACCCTAACAACAATATATTTTTAAAAGACTTTTATAAGAAACTAAGCTTGAAGGACCAACGTGATATGTAGGAGTTCCTTGATGAGAAGCTTGAGGGACCAACGTGATGTGTAAGGGTTCCTTGATGAGAAACTTGAGGGACCAACGTGATATATAGGGGTTCCTTTATGACAACTAAGAACCTGAGCTTGATTTCAAGGGTTTCTTGATGAGTAAGTCCTTCGGGCCATCAATAAGTCTTTCGAGCATGATGCATACGTCCATCGGGCCATATATAAGTCTTTCGAGCAAGATGATAAGTCCTTTGGGCCATCCATAAGACCCCTGTGTAGGATGTTTTCAAATGAGTTTATAGAAACTAAGTCTGATGTTCAGGGATTTCTTGACGATAATCTCCAAAAAAAAAGAATTTTGTCTCACTTGAGACAATTTTTACTCAAAACAAGTTTGTTCTCTTTTGAGACAGTTTCTCTCAAAATAAAAACCTGAGTCTGATTCTTTTGAAATAAAATTTTGTCTCTTGAGACAGTTTCCCTTGAAACAAATTTTGTCTCTCTTGAGATAGTTTCCCTTGAAACAAATTTTGTCTCGCTTGAGACAGTTTCTCTTGAAACACAAAATCTTTGAATATGTTTCTCTTGCAACAAATTTTGTCTCCCTTAAGACAATTTCTCTTGAAACAAAAATCTTTGAGATCATTTCCCTTGAAACGAATTCCGTCTCTCTTGAGACAATTTCCCTTGAAACACCCACATTTGAGATTGTTTCCCTTGAAACATGTTTTGTCTCTCTTATGACAGTTTCTCTTGAAACGCCAACCTTTGAGACAGTTTCTCTTGAAACACCAACCTTTGAGACAGTTTCTCTTGAAACACCAACCTTTGAGATTGTTTCCCTTGAAACAAATTTTGTCTTGCTTGAAACAGTTTTCCCTTGAAACAAGAATTTTTTTCTTACTCAAAAGGGCATTTCTTAAAACAGATTCTTATTCATTTTCATCCAGATGTTGAACATTTGACGGGAATTCCAAAGTTAGCAGAGGTTTCATTGCACAATTCCATGTTGAAGAAGAAGATTTCAGCAAAGAATCGATTCACGTCTTTATTTTTAGAAAAAGTGGATCTCAACAAAGATTCGAGAACCTTAGGGTCAATACCTTCGGGTACTTCACACAATTATTACTGACACATGATAATCTTTTGCAGGTTTGAAAATCATCAAAGAGAAGATAAACCAATCAACATTTCCAATGAAGAGTTCATAATGAGAAGAACTCATCCGACAAGGAAGAATAAGTTTATAATGAGAAGAGCTTGTTCAACCTTGCATCAACATTTCCAGTGGAGAGTTCATAATGAGAAGAGCTCATTCGACAAGGAAGAAGAAGTTTATAAAGAGAAGAGCTTGTTCAACCTTGCATCAACATTTCTAGTGGAGAGTTCCTAATGATAAGAATTCATCCGACGGGGAAGAAGAAGTTCATAATGAGAAGAACTTGTTCGACCTTGACTCAATATTTCCAGCAGAGAGTTCATAATGAGAAGAACTCATCCAACAAGGGAGAAAAGTTCATAATGAGAAGAGCTTGTTCAACCTATCACTCGATTCATGACATTTCAAATCAGTGACACCTCGCTTGAGGGATTGACATTTCAAATAGAGAGTTCATAATGAGAAGAACGCGTCCGATGAAGGAGAAAAAGTTCATAATGAGAAGAATTTGTTCAACTTTGGATCAACATTTTCCAGTGGAGAGTTCATAATGAGAAGAACTCATTCGATGATGGAGAAGAAGTTCATAATAAGAAGAACTTGTTCAACCTTGGTTCGATTCTATCATAGTAGGAGGTAGATCAACACCAACATCTCGTTCGATTCCATCACAGAAGGAGGTGGATCGACATTTTTAATTTTGCTCAAATCCATCGCACAAGGAATTGGATCAGCGTCAACTTTTAGCTCGATTCTATCACAGAATGAGGTAGATCATCACCGATATTTCGTTCGATTCCATCACAGAAGGAGGTAAATTGACATTTGTTCGCTCAAATCCATCGCATACGGAGTTGGATCAACATCATCAAAATTGTCATTCTTTCTCGATTCATCACATATGGAGTTGAACCAATAATACCTCGCTTGAGGGATAAACATTTCTAGAAGAAATATCACAATGAAAACCCGTGACTTGAAGAGAAAAGAGTTAAAAATGGCGCTCTTTTATCTTTGCTTCATTCCCGCAATGAGCAAAGAGTGGCAGTTGTGAACACTATTTTTTTCAATTCTCTGTCCCCACCATCCCATATTTCAATACGAACCCCATCATCCCGTGTTTCCCTCAATAATAGGGGCAAAACCACCCCACTATGTTTATTTTATATGTAAAGTTCATCTATAAAAAAAATAAAATGGACGAAAAGAAGGGGAGTCAAATAGAAAACGATAGTGAAATAATTGTAAGTTTTTCCCCTATGATTTAAAGAAATTGAAATACAAGCAGACTAAAGGGTAAACTTTTTTTTTTATTTTCATATTTGAATGTTTTTTTCTTCTTTCTTTCGAAGCAAATCATAAAAGTCATATATATATATATATATATATATATATATATATATATATATATATATATATTTCGGCGTGTTTCAAAGCAAAGCAGTAGCGTACAACCATAAAAAATAATAAGAATAAAAAAGGAGAATCGGAGCCAAACCTTAGTTGTCGGAAAAGTCACCGGAGTTAAGGTAGTCGAACGGTTTTAATCGGTTTTAGGGTAGTTTTAGGGTTTTTTCGATGTTTTAAGCCCTAAAATATACTCTAGTGGTGTGGATCTAGGCTTAGGAATAATTTTGGGGTATTTTAGGATGTCCGGCCATCGTGTGTGGCGGTCGGATGGTGGTCGGAGACAGATCGGCTAGTAACCAGACGAGGGAGAGTGAAACTCTCCCAATTTTTTTTGTTTTGGCAAGAAAATGAAACAAAAAATGGTAAAATATAGTATTTATAGCAATAATTTAGGGTAAAATAACAACATAAACACCTCCAATTTATGCGTGTTTTTCGTTTTGGTCATTGCATGTACCGATTTTGATATTTCACCAATTTACTATGTATGCTTTAATTTTTTGGTAAATTTACTATTTTAGTCCCTCTAACTTTAGTATGTTTTTACATTTTGGTCACTGGACCTTTTGTTTTTTATTTATTTTTATTTTGGCTCGTAATTTAATTTTATTTTAATTTAGTCCTTATTAGTCTTAATTTAGCTTATGAATTTAAATTTCTTGCATATTAGTCCATGTTTATATTTTATTGAGTTATTTTCTTTTGATTTCTTACAATTTAGTCCTTACATTTAAAGTTTATTATATTTAGATCCTTGAATATTTTAATTTCCTTTACTATTTGTAATTTTATTTTTATTTTATTTTTTAAATTAGGATTAATAATAGAGCCTACGTTCTTATGCTTGAGCCCCTAGGTTCTTTAATTTTCATAATTTGACATCGTAGGTTAGAAAAAGCCTTAATTTATTTTTAGTATAATTAGGATTAAATAAAATTTTGCTTGATTGCATTGTTTTTTAAACTTATGGCATTGTTCACTTATTAAGGAGTTACTAGTATATCCTCTGCGATCGTGCTTAGGGGGTGACTACTGGTAATTCCCTAAATAAGTCGACATCCTTTTCAAAATCGCATCATGTTTTCTAAAAATGAGGCAATATTCGGTTATTAGACACTGTTAAAAACATTTTGATGTTTCGCAACGGTTAATTCAAGGAGACTTAGTAAGAGGGTTGCCTAAACTTAAATTTGATAAAGATAAAATTTGTGATGCTTGTGCTAAAGGAAAACAAAAGCAAATTTCTTTTAAATCCATTAATGACGTATCAACTAGTAGAGTATTACAATTGATCCATATAGATCTTTTTGGGCCAACTAGGACTACTAGCTTGGGTGGAAAACCATATGCATTTGTCTTGGTAGTTGACTATTATAGATATACTTGGGTTCTATTCTTAAGTACTAAAGATAAAGCATTAGAAAATTTCATCACATTTTCAAAAATAATCCAAAATGAAAAAGGTTACTCTATAACTAGTGTTAGGAGTGATCATGGCACTGAATTTGAAAATCTTGGATTTACTGAGTTTTGTAATTCTAATGGTATTAGCCATAATTTTTCAGCACCTAGAACCCCTCAACAAAATGGAGTTGTTGAGAGGAAAAATCAAACTTTAGAAGAAATGGCTAGAACCATGCTTTGTGAAAATAATTTGCCAAAATATGAAATTTTAAAAAATAAAAAGTCTAACATTAGTTATTTTCATTTTTTTGGATGTAAATGTTTTGTTTTAAACAACGGCAAAGAAAACCTTAGCAAATTTGATGCTAAAAGTGATGAAAGAATTTTTATGGGTTATTCCTTAAATTCTAAAGCTTATCAGGTTTTTAATCAAAGAACTTTGGTTGGAGAAGAGTATATACATGTTGTTTTTTATGATAATCTCCTTCCAAGGAAGTATTCTTGTGTTAATGATGATGTAGATATTATACAAGCAAATGGCGTTAGACATGACGTTGGAGAATCATCATCAAAGGAAGAAACGAAAGATGAAGAAACTCATGATCCTCTCGAGAATCCAACCATTGAAGAAAGGGAAGTATCTTACCCAAGAGAGTACAACTATGTCAAGGATGGAGAGATTATAGGTGATCCATCCAAAGGGGTAACAACTCGATCTTCTATTAGAAATATATGTAATTATGTTGCATTTATTTCATGCATAGAGCCTAAGAACATCAAAGAAGCATTAAAAGATGATCATATGCAAGAAGAGTTAAATCAATTTGAGAGAAGTAAAGTATGGACATTAGTTGAAAGGCCTAGTAATAAATCTATTGTAGGTACTAGATGGGTATTTAAAAATAAGCTTGATGAAGGTGGTAATATTGTGAGGAACAAGGCCACACTTGTTGCTCAAGGCTATACTCAAGAAGAATGATTAGATTATGACGAAACATATGCTCCCGTAGCTAGGATGGAAGCAATTAGAATGTTATTACCATTTACATGCTTCAATAAATTTAAATTATATCAAATGAATATTAAAAGTGCATTTTTAAATGTTTTATAAAAGAAGAAGTGTATGTGGAACAACCTCCAGGTTTTGAAGATTCAAAATTTCCACATCATGTTTTTAAGTTGACAAAAGCACTTTATGGTTTAAAACAAGCTCCTTGAGCTTGGTATGAAAGATTTTCAAATTTTTTAATTGAAAAAGGTTTTTCAAAAGGGAAGGTTGACACCACACTGTTTTTAAAGATAAAAGGTAAAGATCTATTAGTAGTTCAAATTTATGTTGATATAATTTTTGGTTCTACTAATGATGTTCTTTGCTAAGAATTTTCTAAGCTAATGCAAGGTGAGTTCGAGATGAGCATGATGGGGGAGCTCTCATATTTCTTGGGACTCCAAATCAAGCAAAGAAATGATGGCATCTTCATCAATCAAGCAAAATATGTCAAGGACATGCTCAAGAAATTTGGATTGGAAAATGGGAAACCTCATATCACTCCAATGAGCTCTTCTACAAACCTTGATATAAATGAAGGAGGTAAATATGTGGATGTTAAATTATATAGATCCATGATTGGCGCATTGCTTTATCTAACCGTAAGTAGACCCGACATTATGTTTAGTGTTTGCTTATGT
This sequence comes from Hibiscus syriacus, assembly GCF_006381635.1. Taxonomy (NCBI): domain Eukaryota; kingdom Viridiplantae; phylum Streptophyta; class Magnoliopsida; order Malvales; family Malvaceae; genus Hibiscus; species Hibiscus syriacus. The sequence continues at coordinate 534,215 of NW_024063166.1, read as the reverse complement.
GCTAGATTTCAATCATGTCCTAAAGAATCACATTTACTAGTCGTTAAGAGAATCTTTAGATACCTTAAGGACACTCCTAGTTTAGGACTTTGGTATTCTAGAGACTCTAGTTTTAGCTTGCATGCCTTCTCAGATGCAGATTATGGAGGATGCAAATTAGATAGGAAAAGAACCTCCGGTACTTGCCAATTCCTTGGAAATATGCTGATTTCTTGGTTTTTAAAGAAACAAAATTGTGTTGCATTATCTACCACTGAAGCGGAATACATTTCAGTCGGTAGTTGTTGTGCACAAGTTTTATGGATGAAACAATAACTTTTTGATTATGGAATTGAAGTAGGTACCATTCTTATCAAGTGTGACAATACTAGTGTTATTTGTCTCACAAAAAATCCCATCCAACACTCTAGAACTAAGCACATTGAAATTAGACATCACTTCATTAGAGACCATGTCGCTAAGGAAGATATAGTTCTAGAATTTATTGTTACTTTGCACCAATTAGTGGATATTTTTACAAAACCTTAGATAAAGAAAGATTTTGGACACTTAGGAGAGAATTACGTTTAACTGACCTATCTTCACTTAGTGTTTAAAATATTTTTAGCACTTTTAATTAATATTGAAAAATGTTTATAAAAATAACACTTTTGATTGAATTCTTGCTATTAGTTAGGGGGAGTTTATGATTCTTAGTGAAAATTAATTATATGTTCAAATAATGGTTAAAGATAGATTTAATTGATTAAACATAATTAATTTTTAATATATGAGTTGTCAATACCACTAGAGCTAATTAATTTAGCATTTTGAGTGTTCAAAACGAATTTTTGACATTTTTGTGCATAATGCATTGATACACTAAATAGTGCATCGATGCATCCCTTTGAATGTACATCGATACATCATAAAGATGCACCGATGCATTTCTTGAATGTGCATCGATGCACACTGTCATGCATTGATGCATCCGTCAAGAGTTGGGTATTAATACCCTATTTTCTCATTCTTTTAAAACCCCAAAACTCTCCAAACATTGTCATTGTCCGCCCCTCTCTCACCCTATACTCTCTTTTTGCTCCAAATCAACAAAAAATAGTCAGAATCTTCGAGCTTTACATATCCATATCCTGCTAACATCATTAAATCGTGCAAAACAACATCTCATTCTCACAAATCCGTATTTTTCAAGGTATTTTACTAAAAATCTCTATTTTATCAAATTTTGATTTTAGAACTAGTTTAGATTAGTTATAGGATGAATGTCACACCCCATAACTTGCCACTATAATATAAAATAAATAAATATAGAGCACTAAGATTATAATAATGAGGGTTTTGAACATTAAAAAAATTTAGTGGCGCAATAGCTTAATCACCATGTCATTTTGTTTTTTATATTCAAAGCAATAAGATAGTGGTTTTATTTTATATATTGGGTGATAACCTATTATTCCTGAAAAACCCCTCCCCGTGGAGTGAAACCAAACTAAATCTTTCATAAACTCACCCCTGAACCTTTCGGCCTGCTTCCTCTGATCGGTGGTGTGGAGCATCGTCGTGTCCTTCAGTCTCAGTAGCGACCATCGGTCCAACCCCGACTAACCCGATTCCAAAATCAGTCACAAATAGGTTGAATCGAGAAGGGAAATTGACATTTAAAACCTTGACTGTCATTTTAAGTTTTGTCAATTCCGGCCATTCCAACAACCGTCTTGTTTCGTTCGTCCGCCGTAGGTAAAGTCAGATCGTTTAATTTGGATAATATTTCAGTGTTTAGATTGAAAACATATTATAGTTGGTGTTGGTTTAGATGGGTGATAAATACGTAATTAATTTTGGTTATGGTGTTATTCTGGGAATAGTTTGAAAAAAAATGACTAATATGTAATTAATTTCGATTATGGTGGTATTTTGTAAATATTGTTAAAAAAATGTTAGTTTCGTAAATATTGTTAAGAAGGTGTTAGTTTTGTAAATATTTTGAAAAAAAGTATTATTTTGGTAATTATTTTGAAAAAATGATATTTTGGTAATTATTTCGAAAAAATGATATTTTGGTAATTATTTCGAAAAAATGATATTTTGGTAATTATTTCGAAAAAGTGATATTTTGGTAATTATTTCAAAAAAGTGATATTTTGGTAATTATTTCGAAAAAATGATATTTTGGTAATTATTTCGAAAAAAAAAAGTGTTATTTTCATAATAGTTGACTATGGACTTTTGAGCACCTTTGACCATAACTTTGATTGGCTTTAACCGGCCATAAACGACCTTTGATTTTGTTCGAGTATACCTATTCTGACATTTTTCGAAATCCCAAATCTGTTTTCGAAGTCCGTTTCTCTAAATTCGAACCAGAAGGCCTCCAAATCGTCAGTCAAACTCGTTGACTTTGACTTTGACCAAGAATTCAAATTTTTGAAAAGTCAAATTTTATGTTTTACGATGCCCTGATTCCGATTCCGCAATTGGTTTGGTCAAATTTAGACTCGAAAGCCTCCGAATTAACCCGTAAACCTAAAAAATTCATATTTATCTAAGTGTTTTAATTTAGTTAATTGAACAGAATGGTGAAGGACTAATTATAGTTATGTTAAAGGTACTCGGGGATCTCCAAACTGTTTCACTACTCCTCCCGATCCGCTCGTGCACGAGAAGCCGTGAATACTCTTATAGTTCTAAATCCCTGTTAGTTATTCTATTTAGAATATTATTCCAAATATAACCATGTTCTGATATGACTTAGGTTCCCGTTTAGTCGAAGAGCCTAGTGAAGCTGGTACTCGATAGATTTTTCCGGACTGATCCTGTTATCGAGGTGTGTTCCTTATGCGCAGAATAAATGTTTTAAATATCTGTTTGAAATCTCATGTGCACATGATTGTTTTCTATGATTTGAAATATAATGTTTGATCTGATTTGTCTACTGAATGATTTATCTGATTCTGGATTTACTGAAATGAAAAGCATGATTGCCCAATTTATGATTTCTGAACACTGGATTACTGAACTGATAATCTGTTTGAACTCTGAATTACTGTTACTACTGGTTACCGTCTGAAAAATGTTTTCTACGGGGTACTCTGGGTTCTGGTATGAAGACTCTGGCAGGTTCAATCGTTGTTGGTAATTCCTCCGATAGGTTCAGCACCGGTTGGTAATTCCTTATGGACCTAAGTCGAGCTTTGGGTAGGCTCTGCGGCCCTGAGATTTTCTTGGGTAAGCCTTTGTGGCCCTGGTAATTGTCTTGGGTAGGCTCGCAGGCCCCAAGGTACTCCCTTAGGTTGTGCATTTCTGGGGATCTGCACATGGCGTTCAGTTGGAGGACGATGCGGAGTTTTTAAATTAAAAACTCCTATGATGTTTTAATGATTATGATCTGCACTGGTTTTGAAAATCATAACTGTATGTTTTTATTTCTGCACTGTTGGGACACACTGAGCCTCTAGCTCACTTTTCAAATTATTTTACCCCTTTCAGATACTATCGGATAGACACTCCGTATCAGGCACTTGGAGGATTGGTACATTTAGTTTAGAGTATTTTGTTGTAATATTATGTTTTTATTTCTGAACTGTTTTTAATTATGGTGACATGTACCTTATTTCGGAAGTATTTATCGTTTTATGACATTTTCTGTTGTTGTTACTGATATTTGATTTTCGATGCTCCGGATTTATTTTATGTAATATTTTACCTGGTATCTTTCATGTTTTATATTTCGAATTTAGTTTTTATCGTTAATTATTATATACTTATATATAAAGGTCATTTGTAACATGATTTTAAATTATCGAAAAATGTTTTTGAAAAAATGTTTTTTAGAATCTTTAATGTAATCTGCTAGACTTAGCCGAAACGCATAGGTCGGGTCTAGGGGGTTACAATGAACATTACATCTGGCATTGATTGTTTAGTGTTTAGAAACTATATTTTATAATCAATTTCATCAAAAACACTAAAAATTTCAAAAAATTTCAAGAATTTCGAAATAAAAAAATATTTCGAAAATCTTAATTTAATTTTGAATTTGATGTTTTTGTTTTAATTTGAAAACTATACATTGAATTTTCAAATATTGTTTTCAAAATTTTTTAAAAACCTTGCCCAATAGAATTCGGTTTAGAGAACCTTGAATTATTGCGGACTCAATTAAGTTTTGGGATTGATTATATTGCATACATGTGTTTTATATTTGTAGGTTACCCATCCAATTTCGTTTCTTAAACCATATCCAAACGCCCTAGGACTTCTTCAAGTCGTTCTAACCGACCTCCTAATCCTATTCCTCATCATCCTCCAAATCCAAACGATCCCAATATGACCATTCTAAATTCATGTTTTAATATGTCTGGTCGTTATAGAGAATAACTCTACCATAGGTATATGAATTCTTTCCAATCATACAAAATCCGGGAAGAACATATTCCCACTATTCAAGCCATGATAGATATCAAACTTTAAATACCTATCGACTCTCAAATCCTGGGAGTTTGATAAACTGTTTCACCTTAAACCTATTGTCTATCATCAGTTAGTCCGTATTTTCTACTCTAATGCGGCATGTATTCAAAACCAGAGTTAATGTGGGACTATAGGAATCAGATCCTACCTTTTAGGACAATATATATTCATATTGACTCCGAGACTATAGCTACACAGTTTGGGCTAGATGACGATGGTTTATATAATGAGAAAGAGACTGTGGCATATCCCTATCTTCCTAATGCTAGTGTTAGTACTTTACGATCTCATCACGATCGATTTCTTCATTTGATGATCTCTTGGTGGTTTAGACCATCCGGAGGTAGGTACTCCACTCTTCGTGTCAGAGATTTATGGTGGATACATTATATCCAGCATAAGAACAAGATAAATTTGCCACAAATAATATTTAGTGAACTAGTAGATATCATAAATGTTGTCCCTTCTAAACATGTTGAAACTTTAGTTTATGGGTGTCTACTTAGTAATCTTTTTATCAAACTCGGTCTTAGAGTCTCTCTTGACAATCCCATTCCTTTTCAATACCAAATCAATCTCACCTCCTTGAAGAAAGCTGATTGGAAACAGGATAAAGAAACTGGCCAATGGGTTTATAAACCCTCTAAGCAAACTCTGGGAGTCAGTTCTTCACGAGCTCTTTCTGCTCCTAGCTCTTCTCATGCTCCACCGCCTCCCGCACCGACTGCAGACGATGATCTCTAACTTTAGCAACTCATGCAAGATATTGATGAGGAAGTACCTGACGATGATCCTCCAGTACCGGACCCAAAACGATATGAGGAACAAATGCCTCCATATTTTTGAACATTTATGGAGTTATTTGATCTAAGGTTTGCCTCCATGGAATCTCAACTTACTGAGTTTCAATGGGAGATGCGTGATCGTATGAACACTCTCACTCTTGAAGTACAAGCACATTATCCTCCTCCTCCCGACCCTCCGTTGGAGTAGATCTTTACTTTCCATGCTTTCTTGGTTTTAAAACTTGGATTGATAAACATTTTGTTGTTTTTTGATTGTTTTACTTTGGTTGTTGGATGTTTAAATTTGTTTGAATTTATGTTTTGGATGTTTGGATTTTAAAACTTATTATATATAATTGGTTTGTTTGAATTTTATTACGTTTTGCATCATTTACTTTTAGTAGCAATATGACCAATTTACCATTTCACATTTGATATGAATATTGATTATGAAACTAATGGCTAACCTCTCTTTTGCTTGTGGTCTTGGCAGGTTATCTTTAAATTAATAAATCAATTGGCTTATATTTTCAAAACCTAGTTTAAAATCATTTTAGTCTTTTTGATTTAACAAAAAGGGGGAGAATATAGTAAGGGGGAGTAATTTTTCAAAATTGATTTCAAAAGTAAATCTTAAAATTTCTCAAATGTTTTGTTATATCAAAAAGGGGGAGATTGTTGAAAACATTTTGATGTTTCGATATAACAAATTAAGTATAAATGAATTTTAAGATTTTACAAAAGAATTTTACAAGTATATTCGATTAATTACTCGAATATCAAATTATTACCCCAACTCTTTCAAAGATCAATTTCAAACCTTACCAAAGTGTAAAATTGTGTTTTAATCTTAAAATGTTTTTGAAACAATTTTCACAAAATATTTCGAACCAAAAACGAGCCAAAAATTCAATTTTCAAAGGTATGTACCGATGCACTAGTTCATGCATCGATGCATTCCTAATTAAGTTGAATTTTGAATGCATTTAGTGTACCGATGCACTCTCAATGCATCGATGCACTCTTGAATTAATAGAAACATCGAATGCATTCAATGCATCGATGCACCACGGCTATTTTGAAACATCGAAGCAATTTTATGCATCGATGCACCCTCAGTGTACCGATGCACTAAGTCTTCCAACGGTCGAAATATTTGAATTTTACACTTGATGCACCGAAGAACCTTGTGTATGCATCGATGCACCCCACGCTCCCAACCAGATTCTTAATTGTTTTCACACAATAATGGCTCTATTATCTCCATTAATGATCCCCCAACGTTCAGAAGTGATCCAAGGAGTATTTAAACAAGCTTAGAAGCCATTGATCAATAACAAGAAACAACAATCATCAAGAAACAAGAGAGAATCAAAGAGAAATCATCAAACCTCAAGTTTGATCAATTTTAAGCCTATTTCATTCAATATTCATTTTTGCTTTCAAGAACACTGGTTGTGCTCAATTGTATTTATTCTTGAGTGTTCTTTCTTTTTTCTAGAATTGTGCAAACACATTTTTCTTGTGAGGTTTTTCATTAAGTTTGTGAATTTGTAATATTCTCTTTGAAAAAGAGTGTTCTCAAGAATTGGGGTATATTCTTGAGAGAGTTGTAAGGTTATCTCTTTGGCCTCAAAAAAAGAACAAATTAGTGAATTTGTTGGAAAATCCTTAGTGTGGATGCTAAGGTAGTTGACGTAGACTTTGGTTGAGAAAGTCGAACCACTGTAAATCACTGTGCAATTACTTTCAATTTTCTGCAAAAGCTTCCACCAAATTTTTAATTGCCAATTCACCCCCTCTTGGCCGATTTCGTCAATCGATTAACTCAACAGACACAATAGTTGATCTTCCGCATTTACGCTCGGGGGCGAATGCTATCGGTCTCAATAAACGATACCCTTTTCAAACTCTGCATCCTTAATGATTTTTAAATTAAATAAAGATCGAACTCAAAATGTTTTAATTTTAAATATAGGGTAATCAACTAGGTACTGATTTTTGGGTGCTTGTGGGGGTGCTAATCCTTCCCCACGCATAATTGACTCCCAAACCTTATTTTTTGATTTTCGTAAACCCCAAAACTTGGTATTTTATTAAAATCACCCGATTTTTATAGTGTTCCAGTCTCACCTTAAATGATTGGTGGCGACTCCTCAAATTTTCAAATGATTTTCAAAGAGAAAACCCCGAGTCGATATCGGTCTTTCCCCGCCCTGGCAAAAAACGGTGTCGACAAAATCTAACAACTTTGTAGTCATCAGTTTGAGAATCATACCTAAAACCAAGGCAACCAAAATTAGTGGAATCTACTGCAGGAGGGCGCTGGACTGTGGATTGAGGAAGGATTTTGAACTCTGGTAGAAGGGTTCCAAAGGGCAACCTTGCCAACATCACGTAAATACAAGATCTTATTACAAGGACCATCAAATATAGGTGCATACCAATAATTCTAGAAAAAGGGTAAGTGAATATTGTGTTCCACTCTAAAGTTTTGGCCTTTATGGGTCGAAAGTTGAGAGAAATAATGGATGTCATCATGGGTGTTACCGTGATAGTATTTGAGGAGGAGATTAAGGTTGTTGTTTTTGAGGTTGTTATGCTGATGTTTGGCGATGAAATGAGGGGTTTGAAAGGATAAAGCCCAAGTCTTGCAAACGCACCTGAAACGTGTCAAAGATTTAACGGGAAGCTTCGACAGGATCTCCAACACCAACATCTTTGGTAACTGAGTTCTAGTTTTGCTCAACCCTTGCATCTTCTTCTTTCCCTTTTTTACCTTCTCTGTTTCCTCTTTTTTTTTTTTTTTTTGTTCAAAGATTTTATCTTGGAGAAGATAAATCAAGACTTAAATGAAAGAAAACAAGGAAGACGACAAATCACACGTTTTTGTTTATTTGTTTAACAAGAAAATGACAATAGGAGCTTGTTAAAGATGTGGAAGGACAAATCACAATGTTCTTGCAAAAAAAAACTAATTTAATCTTAGATTTACATTATTAAAAATGAATAATTATTGGCTTAATAAACTATCAATTATATATAGAAATGTATTGACTTGATTTAAAACAGGTTGAATGCAATTATACTATTGAATTAAATGTTAAATTTGTTAAAAAAAATAATATGAACACATATCTCATATTAGTATAAAGTTTTTTTTAAAGAAAAATTTAAGGAAATTTTGGGATTTTATAATTTTATTGAAGGTTTATAAATTTAATATGTATTATGTGCATCATATTATGGTCTAAGAGTGTCGTCATTTTTTTGTTTTGTTTTTGATTTTTTGGTAACATAAAAATAGATTGAGTAATTTGTACCAAGATTGAAATGTTTAGTGTTAAATAAAAACTAAGTACCAAAGTGATAATAAAATACAACTTTAAGGATCAAAATATCATTTACCTTTTCTTTAAAAAAATATGCATTTTCTGATAGATATAATGTATAAATAATAAATAAAATATGTTAAAATAATATTTTTACTACTAAGCTTTCAAAAATTATAAAATAGTCATTAAACTTTTGATTCAATTACAAAATGATCACTACATCGTTGTTAATTGCAGTCAAAGGTATGACACGGGATGTTAAATTAATGAGAAACATCTCATTTGGCCTCTCAATTGTAACTAAATTTTTATCTTGATATATTTTTCAATATTTATAAGAAATAATTCGAACAAATTTTTAAAACAAATCATAATTTTTTACTATACCTACATGGATGCTAGAATAGTAAAGAGTATGACCATTTGCATTGTTCCAGTTCTTATCTGCATCTGCAGGATCATAAGATTCTATTTTATGCAGATTCAAAATGCACGAAAACACGGTGACCGAATCGAATAAAATTAAATCTAAAATAAAAATTACTTTTATATTACTGTAAATGCATTACTAACTCTGTATAAGAACACACAAAGGAACAAGGAATTATTATATATAACTCTAGTGCAGAAGAAGAAACAATCTCCAGAAACATTCCACAAAACAAATTGAAATCACTTCAAGAATAATGTATATCTAACCCAATTACCTCTGTTAATACCCTCGATAACGATTTGGTTCGGTTAAGAGCGGCATAATACAACTACAATCCAAACTATCAGCAACCATAGTTGAAGTGAGAAACCAACTTGCATTTATATAACACAATGCCAACATGTAAGCAGTTGGTTGAAGAAAGAGGCAGGAAAAACATAGACAAGCAGCAGTTGCCGGTAGTTTGAGTTTCGTTTTTACAAGACAAGACATGATCATAATAACAACGATAATAATAATAGCTCCCATATTCAACTTCAAATTACATTCAAACTACTGGAGACATTGAGATCTCTAATGCATAATTCAAGTAGCAAAAGCACTCCATGCGCAACATGTATATGCACACCTACACATCATGATGTGCATGTTGTTAGATCATGAAACAAGAGTTAAAACTAATCGATTCCACAGGAAGAAACCTCACAAATTCATTAAAACAACCAAAAACAAACATGATTCAACCATGTTTCTCTGTATTTACAAATCAATAGAAGACATATATGGAGAGCCAACAATAGTAGCATTATTGGAAAACCTCATAAGACAATATAGTCGGCATACACTGCACATAAAGAGAGAAAATCCCATTGAATCTTACCCCTTTTTATTGTAGCTCCCCATCAATGTTCGTGTTCAGTATCAAGTTGATGCGTCTTCAGCTGGCCGACCTATTATATGTTCCTCATGCTCTGTTCTTCCATTGACTGAAACCAAGTTCTCAACATAAACAATAATGTAAATGGTCAAATTATTATGGATGCCAAGATGTTTAAGCTCTCATTTCGAGGGTCGAGCAACTCTAGTTCATGATCCGGGGTCTCAAGAAACAATTCACCATTTTTCCAATACCTCAATGGTCTCTTAACTCCTGAAACAGATTCAATAATGAATTGTTTAGTCCATGATCCATTCATAACCCATAAATCAAAAGACTTGTCGATACCTAGCAACTGATAAACAATAACACCAAGCAATCCCTTAAACTCCAAAACTTAACCAATAAAAAACCTACCAAATTCAGGCAATGGTAAAGTTGAAAACTTTTCATTAACCATGTCAAATGAAAGGAGAAGGTAATCAAAATTCCCACTTGCCTGCCAATAATAAAACCCATTTATATAAATATTGAACTCAGGAGGACCATCATAAGGATAAACATCAGGAGCTGAAATTTCCTTCCATGAATCACTTTTAAGGGAATACAACTTAACCTGGTGATTCCAATCAGAAATTCTGCTTACATCTTCCTTGTGTTCAAAATAATTAGTAACAAATCTCACAACTTTATAGTCATTAATTTAAGAATCAAACCCAAAACCAAGGCAATCAAAACTAGTGAAATCTGCTAAAGGAGGGCGAGAGACCGAGGATTGAGGAAGAATTTTGAACTCTCTAATTGATGGAATCCAAAGGGAAACCTTATCATCCCTTCGTAAACACACCAATCCATTACAAGGTCCAGAAACTGCAGGACCAAACATGCAATGCTCGAAAAAGGGTAAGTGAATGTTGTGTTTTATTGTAAAGTTTAGGCCTTTCTCAATGGAAAGTTGAGAGAAATAATGGGTGACTTGGGTTTGAAACTGACAACGTTTGAGGAGGATATTAAGGTTGTTTTTTCTGAGGTTGTTTTGGTGGGAAATGAAATGATGGGTTCGAAAAGATGAAGACCAAGGCTTGCAGACGCACCTGAAACGCATCAAGGATTTAACAGGAATATTTGAGAGAATGTCCAAAACCACCATTTATGGTACCTCGATTCTAGTTCTGCAACGCCCTTGCATTCTCTCTATCTGTGTTTATTGATGATTGTATTTGGGGAACTAATAAATCCAATGAAAGTGATTAACGAGAATTTTTCTTATTTTCTATTTTGCATGACGAGAAGAAAAGGGGCAACGACAATGTGCAAAGATTAACAATTAAATGCTCTTGGACTGCACTGACGGGCCAGGCCGAGCCCTCTACTTCTCTAAACCCATAGCTTATCCTAAATCAAATTGAATAAGGTATATAAATGATTTTTTGACTATAACTCTATTTTATTGAGTCTCATGATTATTTGATTACGAGATATTGTTTTATTGATTCATTCAACTATTAAAAGTTATAAAATGATCACTTGACTATTCATATATTTTAAACTCGTCTTTTTTTGTTAAAAATTGAAGTCAGTCTAAGTTGGACATTAACTCGCTGACTATGGTATAATAAAAGCTAATTCCAAAATCTCAAACGAATATCATATCTCAGTCAACATATTAACATCCAGTTCAGATTATCATCAAACTTTTAACAAAAAATAATGAGTTTGGAACATATGAATAGACATGAGATCATTTTGTAACTTCTAATAGTCGATGAACTCAACAAAACAACACTCTATAGTTGAGGGACCATTTTGTAACTTGCAATAGTCAGAGACTGAATAAAACAAAACCATATATTTAGAGGATCATTATGTATTTTTCGCAATAAAGTTTTACATTTTATTTAATTTAAGATAAAATTCATGGTACAAACCATCGTACATGAGTGGTTAAAAGAATCGTTATTATTTCTAGAAGTTACGGGTTTGAGCACTAACTACTGCAAGGGTAATTGAGCATTTATTTTATTGTCAAATGGTTAATAGTACTAAAAATATATGTTACTCTGTAATCACCTTTAGCTTAATAAATAAAATAAAATTCAAAAACTAATTGTGTACATTTTTTTAAATATATCCATTTTAATCAAAATAATAATAATTTTAAGTATTTCTTGTGATAAAAGAAAATACTTTATATATTTAGATTAAAAAAATATACTTTATAATATAAACCTATTTATAGAGAGAGACAAAAAATGAAAGTGTGTGGGTCCCACCTTAACCCTCATCTTTAAGATTAAATCCTCGTAGAATTTTTGTCGCACGGTCAAACTGACACCCACCTCTCCCCACTTTTCTCATGATGGGTTTTGAACGTCACGCTCTTATGTGCGCCTGCTACGTGTGGAGAGTCGGTCCACACAGCATAAGAAGAATTGATAGTAAAGCGAGTTGTAGGGAAAAGAGAAGCATGGGAGGAAGGTGGTTTCAGACAAAGGACAGGGGCTTACTTCCCAAAAAAACCGCCAACCTGGATTTTGAAACTACTCTAACAAAGATATGAATACCCTCACATTACAAACACAACACCTATAATGCATCTAAAAACAATGGTAACAATATTCAAATTACTAAATATATAATTATATAGTATATCATTCAAAAATAAGGTAAAGTACACAAATGGTCATACGACTATAGGATGTTACTTTTTTTAGTATCACAACTGCTAAAAGTTACTTTTTTTTACTGAAAAAGTTAGAAATTGTGTTAGGAAGATGAATTATCAACTATTTAATCTTAAAAATTGTTGTATATAATAATAATAATAATATGATAGTGAAACCCATAGATATTACATCATTCCAACTTTTCAGCCATCTTATACATAAACTCAATAACAGAAGATATAAAAGCAAGTACAAAGGAAACATGCTCATCTGGATTTGTTAAGCCTTGTCTAAGCGTTAAGGCAGATTTGAAGTAATCAAGAGGATTATTAGGGTAATCAGAACATGTTCCATGCTTTAACCATTCACTCTCCCAAAAGCCAGTACCCGGTTGAGTAGGGTTCTTCAAGTCCGGCCATAATGATATTAAGTTGCTTTCAATTGGAGTAAATGCAGTAGTCTAAATTAGAGAAATATACGTTAGATCATATATATAAATTTAAATACAAATAAAAAAGTAAATTAAAAAGTTGATGAGATGCTTACCAGAAGAACTAGTCTGTCAGTAATGGGTGCCTTGGAGTAACAGGGATTAGTGGCTGCGTTGCAAGGGGGAATCGGAACGTCGTTGGCATCTTGAGGCCATATACCGTGGATGGTTAAGACAATCGGGATGGGAGTACCACAAGCCATTCTGCCGGAATTACACACAGCAAGAGGCCATTGGAGACTGAGTTTATAAAAATGTATGGGGGGTTGAGCTGTAACTAGAACTAAGGAACAAATCACCAAAACAATCACCAACTTATAATTCAACAACATTGTTACAATCAATACTCTCACAATCAACATTCATTATGTGTATAATATTGACAATAGTTAGTCCTTTTTATATTGCAAATGTAGCATCAAACTTGTTTCTGTTTCAGTTTCTATTTCAGTCTGTTATATTGAAAATGTTGTGTTTCTGTTTCAGTTTGTTTTAAGTGGGATACACGTGTGTTTCAGTTTATTCAGTCTGTTTTGTAGTGGTGGCACACACATGGTTTCAGTTCGGAAGTTGGGCATCAATAATTTACAGCCCTTAAAATCCAAACATCAAATGTAATTTAATAAAATATAAGATTTAATTATCCCATGTTATGCAGTTTGGCAGCAGCTGTGATTAATCACGCATTTTTAAACCATTGGATCAAATTAAAGTACATTTACAAGAACCAAATATTACAAAACTACAAACCCATTTACAAATCTAAACCCAAACATATTCAACCCATCAGCCAGACCCACGCGTGAAGACCCATCAAATGTGGAAAAGAAGAAGATTCGAAGAAGGGATGAATTTTGGAGAGCAAGAAAAAACAAAAAGAGAAATGCAACCCAAACACTATCTTCGGACAAGGGAGAAAAATCGACAGGAGAAACACTATTTTTGAACCAAATACAAAACCACAAAAAAGGAGAAGAAAACCCAAAAACGATACCTTTGAGGGAGGGTTGCCTTCACTTCTTCGCTGTTCCCGAGGGTAAAACCTAACTTTTAGGATCTTGAGGCTGGTGTGGGTAGTTTAGGGGTCTCCAAAAGGGGGTGTTTTTAGGGTTTGGGGTCTTTGAAAATTTGTTTTAGGCTTTGAATCTTTGACTTTTTTGGTTCAAAGAGAGGCTCGGTGAGATTTGGGTTTCAAAAGGAGTCGTTTTAGGGAAGTTTTCCACTAATGGCGTCGATTTACGGCGGTCGTCGCGGTGGCCGGCTTCTTCTCGATGGAAGAGAAGATGAGATGGAGAGAGCATGGGATTTCTGCTTTTAGGAAAAAGATGAAAGAGATGCAAAGTGTTTCTTAGCCATTTAGGGCATGAGTTTGGCTTACATTTAAGAAACCAAACGGCGCCGTCATAAGAGGTAGAGACCATACTTTTAGAGCATGGGTTATTCATGCGGGAAGGGTCTCCACATTTGCAATCTTCCATTTTAGTCACTAAATGAAGCTTTAATCTTTGTATTTCGAACATGTTATTTATTCTGTATTTTATTTCAGTCCCTTGTATATGGCTTCATAGTGCCGGATTTCAGCCGGTTGAACTCACTCAATTGCTGGAGCTGCTAACACAGCCAGACAATCCAGTGTTATGCTATAAATTCAATATAACATAACATTAAGACATTGCACGTGTATTACGGGTACAATATTGTATGTTGTTCTACATTCGAGATGGAATTCGGAAACATATGAGGAGATAAACAATGAGAGTGGAAGAACAATGCATGAATACTGCAGAAGAATGGTGTAATTTCTTTTCAGTGGACTAAGCTCCATCTCTTCAATAGTATTTCACGGGAAAGTGAAAAGAATTAAAGTCTTTAAAACCCCATCAACCCTTCAACTAGATTCTCTTCAAAGTAATTAGTAACAAATTTTAAACCTTTGAAGTCATCAGTTTGAGAATCATACCCAAAACCAAGGAAAACAAATCTAATGGAATCTACTGCATGAGATTCTACAAGTGCTCTTTCAATACATATATTTTGCTTCGAGACAATAGTTTTCAGCTTTGTTTTATGTTTTCCCATTAAAGATTCAACAAGAAGTATAAATTAACGCACCTGCAATGAGACGGATATGAATATTTTTAGAGAAATACAGATCTAAGTAACATGCCAACCTTCTTTTATTCTGCAGTCATGTGATGTATGATACAAGGCTTATCTTGTTTCAGCCAAACTATCAAACCAATGAGCACCAATCTGTCCAAAATCTCAACAGGTATCCTGTAAGGGCTGTTCAATTCTGCAGGTATCCAGTATCCTGTGTTCGTACATTTCGGATATAGGTACGAGAATATGATCCTATAAGGACCCTCCAACGATATGAAAAAACTATCAAAATACTCATATTTGACACTCACATCCAAGCACGAACAACCTAAAACAAGACCTCTGCAAGACTGCAATCCATTTACCTCTAAAACAAATAACTAAGGTCAAGAATGAAAATCATCACACACAAAAAGGTCTTGAATTCCAACTCTTAAATTGGAAAAACAAACATGCAAAACCAAGCAAACTCTTTATAATCACACAAAGAAGCTCATGTGAATTATCATGTATATCCAGAAAAAAGACAATAATTTCCAGACATATTCCACGAAGGAAACGATTTCAAGAAAGTAGTGCTAACCCATCCCCTGCAAATACCCTTAACAATGGCTTCACACAAAACAAGATCAAACCATTGACACTGTTTCATTGGATCTAAAGTACATATAATAATAATAATAATAGTTCCTATGTTCAACTTCAAATTACATTCAACTATTGGGGACGTTGAGCTCTCAGAAGCAAATTCAAGTTCGAAGAGCACTCCTTGTGTGGCATATATATGCACTTGCAATCATGATATGCAGGTCAATAGAACAGCAGATCATAGTTAAAACCTAAGAAAATCTGTAGGACGTAATTTCGTGCATCCACTAAAACAACCAAAAGCAAACAGAAACCTAAACAAGTCAATATCTAGGGCATGTATATACAATTCAAACAATAACAACAATACTTGAGAACATCACTAGACAATATAGTTGACATAAAGCGCATAGGAAGAGACCAAATCCCATTAAATCTTACCTCTTTTGTTGTAGCTCCCCATCCATCTTAGTATTCAACATCAATTTGTTTCACCTCCGTCTGGCCATCGTATTTTACATTACTCATGCTCTGATCTTCCATTCAATGGAACCAAGCTCTCAACATAAGCAGTAATATGCATTGTTTCCTGATAAGCGTGAATACCAAGATTTCTAAGCTCTTGTATGGACGGGTCAAATAAAACTAGTTCTTGATCCGAGCTCTCGAGAAATAACTCACCATTTTTCCAAAACCCCAAAGGCCTCTCAACTCCAACAACAGATTCAACACTGAATTGTTTAGTCCATGACCCATTCATAACCCATAAATCAAAAGACTTGTCAGTTACTTCCCTTGGGTAAAAAAGAGCACTAAGCAATCCATTAAAGTCCAAAAGTTCCAAATAATATTGTTCTAAACTCCCACCAAATTCAGGCAGTGGTGAAGTTGAAAACTTTTCATTAACCATATCAAACGAAAGAATATGGTGATCAACTGCAACTGCCTCGCAATAAATAAACCCATTGACATAATTATTAAACAAAATAGAAGCAAAAGCATAAACCCCAGGAAATGAAATTTCCTTCCATGAATCGCTTTTAAGCGAATATAACTCAACTTGTCTGGTCCAATCTGCCATCAACCCTTCATCTAGATTCTCTTCAAAGTAATTAGTAACAAACCTTACACATTTGAAGTCATCGGTTTGAGAATCATACCCAAAACCAAGGAAATTAAAACTAGAGAAATCCAGTAGTCCAGGATGGCGCTGGACTGTTGACTGAGGAAGGATTTTAAACCCTCTGGTAGATGGGTTCCAAAGGGCAACATTCTGTCCAGTACTCCCTCGTTCTGATAAACACAATATTCCATTACAAGGGCCATGAACGAAAGGTCAATGCACAAAATTCTCAAAAAAGGGTAAGTGAATATTGTGTTTTACTCTAAAGTTTTGGTCTTTCTCGGTCGATAGTTGAGAGAAATAATGGATGTCATCAGGGGTGCCACCATGACAACGTTTGAGGAGGAGATTAAGGTTATTGTTTTTGAGGTTGTTCTGATGATGTTTGGTAATGAAATGAGGGGTTTCAAAAGATGAAGACCAGGGCTTACAAACGCACCTGAAACGGGTCAAGGATTTAACAGGAAGCTTTGAGAGAATCTCCAACACCAACATCTCTGGTAATTCGGTTCTAGTTTTGATCAACCCTTGCATCTTCCCTCTTTATCTTCTCTATTTCCTTTGTGTTTTTCAATACTTGATTTTGTTTGGGGAAAGACGATGGGAACTAATATGAAAAAAAGCGAAGACAGACAACTTATAACAGGTAACGTCAAACGTTTTTCTGTAACAAGAAAACTACAATACAAACTGATCATTGGTTACACTACTTTGATGGGCCAGGTCGAGCCCTTTTAAAACCCATTAGCTTATCATAGACGGGGTTTGTACAATATTAATAGTATTTTAAAATAATTAAAATAATCTATTTTATAATAATTTACTACATTTTTTACTATTAAATAATATATTTAAAATTATAAAAAAAACCCTCTAAAACTTTAAATATATTATAAATATAAATGAGTAAATTAATAATTTATACAAGGTCGGGTTGGATCAGTGATTTTTTTACCTAAAATATAGTCTCATCCCAACTCAAATCTATATATTATATAACTCGTCATGCCCCGAACTCGAAATTTCAAAAAAAATATTGTTTTTTTCGTAACAAGAAAATAATCATAGGTGACACTACATTGACGGGTCTGGCTGAGCCTTTGGTAACTTCTAAAATTCATGAGCTTAACATAGGTAGGGTTGGCACAATATCATTCCGTAAACAGTTAAAATATCAAATTTTATTATAAATTTTATTAAGGGTAAATTATACAAGTGATATCTTACGTTTTTTATCCGTTAGTTTTTGTCACCAGTTTAAAAAGTTTTTAGTTTTGGTCAACCAACAAAATGGTTAAATTTTAATTTGACCTCTGAATTTAGACAAAATATTAATTTGACCTTAAACTTTACATAAAATACTAATCTAACTCTTAAACTCTAAATAAAATTTGAACTAACCCCTAAATTCAATCAAAGTTAACGTCTCTACTCGCCACTCATCGTCGTCGTCGCCCATCGTCAGTTTTCATCACCAGTCATTGTCGTCGGTTGTCATGTCAACATGCGTCGCCCATTTTAATCTTCATCGTCGTCGGTTCATCTTCACCCCTAAATTCATACTTTTTTGAATCAATTTAAATGCCAGGTGTTATTATTTAGGTGTCTCATTCCTCCTAGTCGTTAAAAATTTCATTACTAATATTTTTCACTTTTTTAATATTTTTAAATTTTTATTTAAAATAAAATAAAAACTTAAAATTATATTTTTTAATTAAAAAAACTCAAAAATTTTAATACTTTGAAAACTCTAATTCAAGTAGTCGGTGATAATTTTGAGAAGGTTTGTAAGTGAAGTAGGGTGTGAAAGTCAAAGTACAACAATGATGTTAATGCATAGTTTGGACTTTTTGTTAATTCTAATAGGTCAAAGTTTTCTGACTCCGTTGTACTACCACACATGGTGCATGTTCCCAACAGAATTTTGTTAATTCGGCCACAATTTTCTTTAACAAATTCTAAATGTAATTCTAATTGTATCAAAAAGAGAGGTAAAAAACTTTAGTGAATAGTAGAATGGTTCTAGTGAGTTGAAAACTCATGATCAGTCAAATATGTTTGCTCTAATTTAGTCATAATTAACTTAAGGGTCCTCTGTTAGTGATGAATTTAAAGATATTTTTTAGAGTACAAAAAGAAATTGATTCAAGTGGTAAGCAACTTGATTTCGTTTAAGCAAGATCTCGAGTTTAAGTTATTGTGTATGCAGAAAATCCCTACTGTGAGACTCACACATTAAAATCAAGTGTGCAACGTGAGTCAGTCTGGATTAGTCAACGTAACGCTTTAAAATCGGGAGGACAATCACTAAACATATTTTTTTGAGTAAATACTCAGATATTAAAAAATTGTTCAAGATAGATATAAATTAAATTTTAAGATATATATAATTTATAAAATAAATAAATAATTAAAAATTTTGAATTTCAAAATGTGCAATTACCCTGAATATGACATTCACGGATGAAATTATGCCACTGTCACTTCTATTTTTTTATTAAAATTATATTAGTATATATTAAAATAAAGCTATTTATTTAATCTTATCGTTCTCATCTTCTATATTTAATTATATATTATCTCCTCATATTTTATGAGTATTTATACTTTGTCTCCTTAAATTAAAATCATGATTTCATCCTCATAAACGTGGTTCTACCGTTGTTACTTCTTATATATATTCAATGAATTTTAATAACATTTACATATATATATTCAACGAGTTTTAAAATAGTGGACATAAATCTCGTGAATCTTACAATGATCACATCATAAACTCATTCATATATAAAAATCCTGTTCAATGTTACAAATATATTAGGGACACATGTCAACATTCTTATACACATCTTTTACCAGATATCTTAATAATACATATATTTAAAGACGGAGTTATAATATTAATTCAAGAGAGACATAAAATAGCTAAAAATAAAAAAATAAGAAAAATCTAAATAAATTAAAATTAAAAAATCTAAATAAATCTATTCATATATATTTTTCAATAATAACAAATTGAGAGTAATGCCCCGTACGATGCATAGCTTCATCCCTACATATATTTGTCTCAGTAATTTTACATTAATTTTATTCCAAAATATTCATTTTATAAAAGTATTCATATATTTCAAATATCAAAGGGTTAAAAGAAGTAGCAACGTTTAAGGGATATTAACATTAACGTTGCCATTTGCCTATTGCATTGAGAAAATGCATTACAATAACCATTCTCTGCTACTTACACTTCCCTGGAAACCTTTTTAAGTTACATTACAAATCTATACCTTGGCAAAGAAAAACCCTGGTACCTATACATATGACTAACATTTTCATATAGAAAATTACCAAAAAATGAGAGAGAGATAAGAAATTATACAATAAAATCGAAGGAAATTGATTACCTGAGTTAGCTGATATCGTTTGTAACTGACAGGTATGGTCACTCATTTTAAATATCTGACACTATAAAATTTTCCTTTGGCTCACCTTTAACTCCCCATTTTATATCCGATGGGGACTTAACAGGAAAGGCTAGAAGATGGTGGTTATAGGTTATGATCAATACCAGTAAGAGTGAAGAAAGTTTACAAGCAATTTCATGCGAAGCCAGCGAGTGAACTTTTCTTTTTGGAAGCAAGTAAATTAATGTGTCAGTTCCAAAGGGATTTTTCCTACTCCGACAGTTTGAACAGCAACTTCCCACTTGATTGGACTTAGGTGAAGATAAATGCATGATCAATAGCAGCGAGGATGATATGCAAGAAAGTTTATGAACAAACACATGAAAAGCCAACAAGTGAACTGGTGTGTCAAAAGGACAGTTCCTTTTGCAATAATGAGTCTCACAATTCCCCACTTGATTGGACTTCGGTTATGATAAGTTTTTGGCCGTGCATTATGGAGCAGATTAAATATTAATCATGTGTAATTAGTTGCAGACACACTTCCTATTTTGTAGTATATAAAAAATTTGCATCCAATAGTAGCAATGCTTTCACTAAAAGGGTTTATTTATTATGTTTCTATGGATCAAAGTTCAGTTTATTTTCCTCAAAGAATACGACACAAATAGAGGATGATTTTGTTGTAAGTAACAATCCGTGGTTATCTTTTATTTATTTGTTTATTTTGGGATCAGAGTTTGAATTATTTATTCATTGGAGTGAGGAACCAAATCAGACCGGAAAATAATAAGAAAGAAGGGGAATATTGCTTGCACAGGCAACAGAGACACTGCAGGGACCTTGCACAAAACAAAAATGTGGGGTATAAAACTATATTCCAAATCAAGAATAAAGATACCCAACTAATACTTACTTCAAAGTAGGTGCCAAACGGAACATCATGTGTCTGATGTACAGTTCAAAAACCTACGAGAAGAAAGAAATTGAGTAAATTCAATTAAATCAACCAAACATAGAATCTACAATAAAGATGCAAATGATGTTTTTTTTCACTAAACATAGAATCAATCAAACATATGTATCACAAACATTGAAGTTTTTTTCATTAAAGAAGTAAGACAACCTTAAGTTTATTAAATAATAAATTATTAAACAGACGAAAAAAAGAGGTCATACAAGCTTTTTCTTATCTGATGATAAAACAAAAATGTTGATCCTCAGTCATGGCACTGTCTGGGGGGCACATAGGATTGTTACTAATGGATCTGAATGTAATCTCTCTCACTTGACCTTCATATTTTTTGCAGCATGCCACTGTCCCATCTGAAAGTAGAACAACAGAGTGGGTTCAAACTTTCAATTCATTCAACTAGGGATGAAGAAATCCCTGGGAAGATTACCACTAATTTATATGAGGGGAAAGATGCCATGTTTATACCATCAAAAGTTTGGAGATGTTTAAATCAAGTTTAACCTCGACAGTTGGATTTTACAAGCAATATAAGGGTCCGTTTGTTTTACTGAAAACGTTTTCCGGAAAATGAAATCTGGAAAATGTTTTACAGAAATGTAAATCATTTTCCAGAAAACATTTTCCAGTGTTTGGATGGTACATTGTAAAATGTTTTACACTGTTTGGTTAATTTTTTTGAAAACAGTTTTCAAAATCTGTTTTAATAAAGAAGCATACATATTCGATATGTTTTATTCTTTATTATTTTTAAAGATTCATTTTTTTAATATATAATTATATTTTATAAAAATTTGTATTTTAGATAATATTAATAACTTATGTGAATTGTGTTATAAATACATTATTTTAGGTTTATTTTATGTAGGTTTATTTTATATAATATTAATAATTGATTAAAAATATATTATAAAAGTTTATAAATCCTAAGAAGGTTTAATTAATAGTACATCAAATTAAAACAGTAATAGTACATAACATTGTAATAATAATAATAATAGTGTCAAAATATATAATTAAAGGGTTTATGACATTAAAATAACAATAATATCCAACATCAATAATACCAAGTCTAATTCATGGTATTTAAAATGAACTTATAGCTGTGATTGTGAATACTATAGGTATAATAGCTTTATTTTACAGTGGAAATAATTTGCCATGTAACCCCCTAAACCCGACCTATGCGTTTCGACTAAGTCTAGTGGATCACATTATGATTCTTTAAGACATTTTTCCGAAACCGTTATTCAAACAATGTAAAATCACATTATAAATGACATGAAATTATAATAAATCATACTATCAAAACCTAACTTGTAAATATAATACCAATAAGTAATAAATTAATTTAAAACATATCTTAAAAATCAAATCACGATAAACCGAATAGTAATAGTAAAAATTTCATCATATTAAAATCCCATACTTTAAATTAAGGTCCATGTTAACAAAATAAAGACAACTTGCAAGGTAAAAACATTACAATCAAATATACTTCAAGAGATATGTTGATCCTCCAAGTGCTCAATCCAAGGTATCTAACCAACAGTATCTGAAAGGGGGAAAAACATTTTCGAAAAGTGAGCTAGGCTCAGTGTGTCCCAACATTACCATAAAAATTCAATAGGTACACTAAACAAAATCATAGTCCATTAAGTCCCATAAAATTATACTGCAGTAAATCTCTTTACAAAACGTTACCCTAAGGGAACATCTTAGGGCCTGAGAGCCTACCCAAGATAGATTTCGGGGCCGTGGGGCCTACCTAAGAACACATCTTAGGGCCGCAGGGCCGCAGAGCCTACCTAAGAGTCACATTAGGTCCGTAAAATTTTCCAGCTTGATCAGAGCTGTACTTTATAAATTCGTATTCCAAAAATTTAATTGCACCGTGTTATAAATTCCATAAATCCATAAACATGGTAATCATATACCATTTCAAAAACAAATATCAGATAACAGTCATAATCCATAAATCATCACATTAAATCGGTGCATCAACAAATCGGAAACCAAAGAATTCAGTGTACCACATATTAAAACAAATAAAACAGTTCAGTAATAAATAGGAAACACACCTCGATAATAGTTCAAATCGTGGATCTACTGATTGCTGGTTTCACCACGCTCTGCTACAGTTTTCGAACCTAATTTATAATATCACTATATTACTAATGGGTAACATAAATAAATCTCTAAAATCATAAAATTTACGAGTCTTACGAGTGAATACTGGTATACGTGGTTTAACTGATCTAGAAGAGTTGGGTCGAGCTATCGAACGATCCGGAGAGTCTCTTGTACCTTCAAACAATAATAATTAATCAGCCCCAAATCTTACTTAATTGTTCAAAGCTAGAATTCTTAAGTATATAAGCATTTTTCGGGTTTGACTATCATTTTGGGGTATTTCGAGTCTGAATTTGGCCAAACGGATTGCGGAATCGGAATCAGGACGTCGAAAAATATAAAGTATGACTTTTTGAAAATTCAGATTCTTGGTCAAAGTCAAAGTCAACCACTTTAACCGTAGATTTGGAGACCTTCGGATTCGAATTTGACAAAACGGACCACGGAAACGGATTCGGCACGTCGAAAACTATCAGGATAGGTATACTCGGAAAAGATTAACGGTCGTTTAATGCTCGGTCAAAGCCATTTTAAGTTTTGGTCAAAGAAAGTCAACGGTCAACGGTCAACGGTCAACGGTCAACGGTCAACGGTCGGGTCGACGGTCGGGTCGGGTCGGGTCAACGGTCGGGTCGGGTCAACGGTCGGGTCGGGTCAGACCGGTCAAACCGATTCAGACCGGTCAAACCGGTTCGAACCGGTTAAAACCGGTCAAACCGGTCAGAACCGGTTGAAAACCGGTCAAAACCGGTTAAAAACCGGTCAAACCGGTTTCCAGCAGCCACTCGCCCTGCGGCGGCGCGTGTGGCGCGTGAGGCGTCCTCCGGGGCCCTAAAAATCCCGGAAAAATTTCTAAAAATTATTTGAGCGATTTCAAGATACTTACAACGATCGGTTCAAATTTTTGAACGGCGGAGAGCTCGATTTCAAATCGGCCGAATCTTTGACTGCACCACCTCCTCACGCGCCGCCGTCTACGGCGGACAAGATTGACACCGGTGAACTCGGAACGGCACAAGGAACACGATGGTGCGGGAGGTGTCGTAAACAGAGCAACGATCAGCGGTGAATTTAAGATTTTCTCAGCGATAGAGCTAACAAAACCGTCGCTACTTTGACTGGAAATTCCCGACGTTTGGCCGCGTTTCGCTTCAATTAATTTGAAGGTTTTGCTCCTCGCTCGATGATGAACACAACGGTGGTTTCAAAACAACGATCGGAATTCGGACGGCGTCGGAATCGAGTTTGGAAGTTGTGTGCGTGAGTAAGAATTTCACAATTGTTTTCTGTTTTGAAAACAGAAAACCATTCATACGTTTATATGAAATTTTCTGCCGACACTAAAAGGAGTAATGCAGGGCTTGGTCCCTGAATTTCCTTTAACTTCTAAAATGGCCTAAAATTTTGAAAACTTTCGATTTAATCCTCAAATTTTGCCAAATTACTTAATTAAATTTTTTTTTCTCTAAATTTTATTCCGGGTTGTTACAATTCTCCCCCTCTACAAGAAATTTCGTCCTCAAAATTTACCTTATGAGAATAGTTGAGGAAACTGAGCCTCCATTGACTCCAATGTCTCCCAAGTAGCTTCTGAGGGTCCTCCATTACTCCACTGAACTTTGACCATTGGAATTCGCCTATTCCGAAGAACTCTTTCATCTCTTTCTAAAATCTGAATGGGCTCCTCCTCATATGACAAATCAGGTCTCAGCTCTACTTCTTCAACCTGAATAATGTGACCTGGATCTGGACGGTATCTCCTCAACATTGATACATGAAAGACATCATGAATACAACTTAACTCAGAAGGCAACTCAAGCTGATATGCAACAGGTCCTACCCTCTTCAAGATACGAAATGGTCCAATAAATCTTGGACTTAATTTACCCTTACGCCCGAATCTTAATACTTTCTTCCAGGGTGAAACTTTCAAAAAGACCCGATCTCCCACTTCAAACTGTATATCCTTCCTTCTTTGATCTGCATAAGATTTCTGCCTATCAAATGCCTCTTTCAGACGGTCACGGATTAATCTGACTGTGTCCTCCGTCTCTCGCACTAACTCAGGTCCCAACATTTTCCTATCACGCAACTCAGTCCAACAGATCGGAGTGCGACATTTACGCCCATAGAGTGCTTCATAGGGTGCCATACGAATACTGGTCTGATAACTGTTATTGTAAGCAAATTCAGCCAACGGCAAAAAGTTCTCCCAACTACCATGAAAATCGATTACGCAACCCCGCAACATATCCTCCAGAATCTGAATTGCTCTCTCAGATTGACCATCAGTTTGTGGATGAAAGGATGTACTATAATCCAATCTTGTTCCCAAAGCCGTATGTAACGCCTTCCAAAATCTCGAAGTAAATCTCGGATCTCGATCAGAAATAATAGAACATGGAATACCATGCAATCTGACAATCTCTGAAATATACAATCTTGCCAGCTTATCCAAAGTATAATTTACTCGCACAGGAATGAAGTGAGCTGACTTTGTAAGTCTGTCAACAATCACCCAAACTGAATCTTTTTTCAAAGGAGTCATAGGCAAGCCAGTAACAAAATCCATAGTAATACGCTCCCATTTCCATTCAGGAATCTTGATAGGCTGTAACAAACCTGATGGATGTTGATGTTCTGCCTTAACTTGCTGACAAGTCAAACACCTAGCCACAAAGTCAGATATGTCTTTCTTCATACCAGTCCAATAATACCTCTCTCTCAAATTCCGGTACATCTTATCTCCTCCGGGGTGCATAGCATATGGACTACTGTGAGCCTCAGTAAGGATAGTCTGCCTTAATTCAGCGTCATCAGGCACACAATATCTACCTTTAAAGCATAAAACTTCATCCTGATCAATTGCGTAATCTGTGTTTGTCCCCTGCTCTACTTGCTCAAAGATGGAAAGCAAGGAGCTATCAAGGGGCTGCTTAGCTTTGATCTCATCAACCAAGGTCGGCTTAACTTGCAATTCTGCTAACAAAGTGCCATCGTCATATAAATTCATCTTGGCCATTAAAGACCTCAACTCCGATACCGTCTTTCGACTCAAAGCATCTGCTACAATGTTAGCTTTACCAGGGTGGTAATCAATCACGCAATCATAATCCTTCAGAAGCTCTAACCAACGACGCTGTCTCAAATTAAGCTCCTTCTGGGTCAGGAGATACTTTAAGCTCTTATGATCCGTGAAAATATAACACTTTTCTCCATAAAGATAGTGTCTCCAAATCTTCAAGGCAAAAATCATTGCTGCTAACTCCAAATCATGAGTAGGATAATTACACTCATGCGGTCGCAGCTGACGGGATGCATAAGCCACCACCTTACTTTCCTGCATTAAAACACAACCAAGTCCTGAATGTGAAGCATCACTATACACTGTAAAATCTTTCCCGGACTCTGGTTGAATCAACACCGGTGCTTGAGTCAAAACCACCTTTAATTTCTCAAAGCTCTCCTGTTGTGCCTCGCCCCAGTCAAACGACACATTCTTCCTTAACAACTTTGTCAAAGGAGAAGCAATGATCGAAAAACCCTCAACAAAACGTCGATAATAACCAGCCAAGCCCAAGAAACTGCGGATTTCAGATACGTTCTTAGGTCGTTTCCAATTCATAATAGCCTCTATCTTGCTGGGATCAACCTGAACACCTCGCGCAGAAATAATATGCCCCAGAAATGACACTTCTTGAAGCCAAAACTCACACTTGCTTAGTTTGGCATATAGACGATGCTCTCTCAAAGTCCGCAGAACGATCTTCAAATGCTCGTCATGCTCTGCCTCAGTACGAGAATAGATCAGAATATCGTCAATGAAGACCACCACAAATTGATCCAAATATGGTCGGAACACCCGATTCATCAAATCCATAAAAGCTGCAGGAGCGTTCGTCAAACCAAAAGGCATCACTAAAAATTCATAATGACCATATCTAGTGCGAATGGTCGTTTTTGCAACATCAGATCCTTTAACTTTCAATTGATAATACCCCGAACGAAGATCAATCTTAGAGAATACAGTAGCTCCTTGCAATTGATCAAATAAGTCATCAATCTTGGGTAATGGGTATTTATTCTTGACTGTCATCTTGTTCAATTTCCGATAGTCAATACATAATCTTAGCGACCCATCCTTCTTTTTCACGAATAGAACTGGAGCTCCCCATGGTGAAGTACTATGTCGGATAAATCCTCGATCGAATAATTCTTGCAATTGGACTTTCAACTCCTTAAGTTCCTTTGGAGCCATACGATAAGGTGCCATAGAAATAGGTGAAGATCCCGGATAAGTCTCAATCTCGAACTCTACCTCTCTATCAGGAGGTAACCCAGGCATCTCCTCAGGAAAAACATCAGGAAACTCGCTAACTGTACGAATCTCCTCGATTGTGGACAATGCACCTTTGGTGTTCAAAATACAAGCAATGAAGGTCTCATATCCCTTTCGGATCATACGATCAATTTCCATCGCTGAAACTATATTGGAGAGATAGCCACGCCGTTCACCAATTAACACAACAGTCCGACCATCTGAAGTCTTCAGAGTAGCCCGCTTGTATTCGCAATCCAGCTTTACCTTGTGTTTATTCAACCAATCCATTCCAAGAATTAGATCGAACTCCTCTAGAGGAAGCTCCATAAGATCAGCGAGAAAAATTTCTCCCTGAACCTCGAGAGGGCAACGCCGAAATACTTTATTCACTAATACCGATTGTCCTACTGGACTCGTAACTGTAACAGTATTTTCAGTGTTCTCTATCGGAATCTGAAGGTTTCGAGATACTGAGCTCGATACATAGGAGTGAGTGGAGCCATTGTCCAGTAATGCAAAGTATGGGATAGAATAAATAGTAAATGTACCTGCAATAACCTCAGGCTCATCTCTGTCATCCCGACGTCTAGTGGCATAAACCAAGGCTGGCTGTCTAGCCTCAGAAACTGTTGGCCCTCTATTTTGCTGAGGTCGAGCTCTACTGTCTGTCCTGGACGCTGAACCACGAGCCTTTACTTGGCTACGATCTCTAATTGGAGTATGTACTGTAGTCTGAGAACGCACAGGAGTCTGGGTAGCGATCCGCTCAGACGAAGCTAGCTGAGGACAATCCCTCCGAAAATGTCCACTAGATCCACAATGAAAACATGCTCCGGTCTTCTTATAACACTCTCCCGTGTGCCGTTTCCCACAAAAGTCACACTGAGGCACTAGAACCGGAACCGAAGAACCACCTCTACTAACAGCTAAAGGTGATGATACAGTAGGCCTGAAGCGTGTATTGCTCCTCTGAGGGGCTGCAGTACGAGTCCTCTTACCGGAATGTGCGGATGATTCAGTAGGGCCAAAAGATTTCCTAGATCGCTCCTGATCAACACGCTCTCTACCAGAAGCTAACGCCTCCATCTCCTCAGCATCCTTGGCTCTGCTTACCAGCACATCAAAAATCTCATCTTGAAGGGCTACCACCTGCCTACGTAGCTCGTATCTGAGTCCAAAGGCAAATTTACGACATCGATCTCTTTCGGTAGGCACCAGACTGATTCCATACTTTAACAATTTCAAGAACTCTATCTCATACTCTGAAACAGTCATGTCACCCTGAACCAAGTCCTGAAACTACTGTCGTCTCTGGACTAAGTAGCGCTCACCCAAGAATCGGCTCCGAAAGCGCTCCTTGAAGAAATCCCATGTCAAACGATCAGTAGAAACACTACTGGTCACTGACTCCCACCATGTGTGGGCATTGCCATCTAACATCGCTACTGCCCCCAAATATCTCTTAGTTGAGTCCAAACCCAACTGATCCATGCGTCTTTCTGTATCCTGTAGCCAATCTTCTGCTTCAGTAGGAATTC
This sequence comes from Hibiscus syriacus, assembly GCF_006381635.1. Classification (NCBI taxonomy): domain Eukaryota; kingdom Viridiplantae; phylum Streptophyta; class Magnoliopsida; order Malvales; family Malvaceae; genus Hibiscus; species Hibiscus syriacus. Next base: position 504,979 of record NW_024063166.1, on the reverse strand, counting down.
CTCCCAGCTGTCCTCCAAAAGTCCTGACCCCATTAGCAATTAGAGTCTGCGAAATAGGAACCTCAGATACAACACCAGCAGCTCTGACTGCTCCCTGTATCAACTGTAGAAATTGTCTACCAAAAGTCTCATCCAAAGCAACTCCGGTAGATTCTGACTCAATATCTGTCGCTCCTATGATCGGTGTAGTCATGCCAATACCATCGGTAGGAGGCATATTCGTTGGGGTCGTAGGAGCAGGATCACCTATCGGAGGTGGGGGATCTACTCGTATCTCATCGATCGGATCTGCAAATCTAGCCACTCGACCACGTCCACGGCTAGTTCGACGACCACGTCTAGCACTCATTTTTGGTGGATCTCAAGTTTGCTACAGAAGATAAAACTTAGGGTTAGATAAGCACTTGGAGTCTCGAACACAGTTAAAATTTTAATAACTTTGTGACATGACCTTAGTAACTTGTTTTGTAAATATTTCAAAATCGTATTTTCAATTTGGACTCATACACAGTCCGAGGTTTAAAAACCAAAGGCTCTGATACCAATAAATGTAACCCCCTAAACCCGGCCTATGCGTTTCGACTAAGTCTAGTGGATCACATTATGATTCTTTAAGACATTTTTCCGAAACCGTTATTCAAACAATGTAAAATCACATTATAAATGACATGAAATTATAATAAATCATACTATCAAAACCTAACTTGTAAATATAATACCAATAAGTAATAAATTAATTTAAAACATATCTTAAAAATCAAATCACGATAAACCGAATAGTAATAGTAAAAATTTCATCATATTAAAATCCCATACTTTAAATTAAGGTCCATGTTAACAAAATAAAGACAACTTGCAAGGTAAAAACATTACAATCAAATATACTTCAAGAGATATGTTGATCCTCCAAGTGCTCAATCCAAGGTATCTAACCAACAGTATCTGAAAGGGGGAAAAACATTTTCGAAAAGTGAGCTAGGCTCAGTGTGTCCCAACATTACCATAAAAATTCAATAGGTACACTAAACAAATCATAGTCCATTAAGTCCCATAAAATTATACTGCAGTAAATCTCTTTACAAAGCGTTACCCTAAGGGAACATCTTAGGGCCTGAGAGCCTACCCAAGATAGATTTCGGGGCCGTGGGGCCTACCTAAGAACACATCTTAGGGCCGCAGGGCCTACCCGAGAATGATCTCAGGGCCGCAGAGCCTACCTAAGAGTCACATTAGGTCCGTAAAATTTTCCAGCTTGATCAGAGCTGTACTTTATAAATTCGTATTCCAAAAATTTAATTGCACCGTGTTATAAATTCCATAATCCATAAACATGGTAATCATATACCATTTCAAAACAAATATCAGATAACAGTCATAATCCATAAATCATCACATTAAATCGGTGCATCAACAAATCGGAAACCAAAGAATTCAGTGTACCACATATTAAAACAAATAAAACAGTTCAGTAATAAATAGGAAACACACCTCGATAATAGTTCAATCGTGGATCTACTGATTGCTGGTTTCACCACGCTCTGCTACAGTTTTCGAACCTAATTTATAATATCACTATATTACTAATGGGTAACATAAATAAATCTCTAAAATCATAAAATTTACGAGTCTTACGAGTGAATACTGGTATACGTGGTTTAACTGATCTAGAAGAGTTGGGTCGAGCTATCGAACGATCCGGAGAGTCTCTTGTACCTTCAAACAATAATAATTAATCAGCCCCAAATCTTACTTAATTGTTCAAAGCTAGAATTCTTAAGTATATAAGCATTTTTCGGGTTTGACTATCATTTTGGGGTATTTCGAGTCTGAATTTGGCCAAACGGATTGCGGAATCGGAATCAGGACGTCGAAAAATATAAAGTATGACTTTTTGAAAATTCAGATTCTTGGTCAAAGTCAAAGTCAACCACTTTGACCGTAGATTTGGAGACCTTCGGATTCGAATTTGACAAAACGGACCACGGAAACGGATTCGGCACGTCGAAAACTATCAGGATAGGTATACTCGGAAAAGATTAACGGTCGTTTAATGCTCGGTCAAAGCCATTTTAAGTTTTGGTCAAAGAAAGTCAACGGTCAACGGTCAACGGTCAATGGTCGGGTCGACGGTCGGGTCGGGTCGGGTCAACGGTCGGGTCGGGTCAGACCGGTCAAACCGATTCAGACCGGTCAAACCGGTTCGAACCGGTTAAAACCGGTCAGAACCGGTTGAAAACCGGTCAAACCGGTTTCCAGCAGCCACTCGCCCTGCGGCGGCGCGTGTGGCGCGTGAGGCGTCCTCCGGGGCCCTAAAAATCCCGGAAAAATTTCTAAAAATTATTTTGAGCGATTTCAAGATACTTACAACGATCGGTTCAAATTTTTGAACGGCGGAGAGCTCGATTTCAAATCGGCCGAATCTTTGACTGCACCACCTCCTCACGCGCCGCCGTCTACGGCGGACAAGATTGACACCGGTGAACTCGGAACGGCACAAGGAACACGATGGTGCGGGAGGTGTCGTAAACAGAGCAACGATCAGTGGTGAATTTAAGATTTTCTCGGCGATAGAGCTAACAAAACCGTCGCTACTTTGACTGGAAATTCCCGACGTTTGGCCGCGTTTCGCTTCAATTAATTTGAAGGTTTTGCTCCTCGCTCGATGATGAACACAACGGTGGTTTCAAAACAACGATCGGAATTCGGACGGCGTCGGAATCGAGTTTGGAAGTTGTGTGCGTGAGTAAGAATTTCACAATTGTTTTCTGTTTTGAAAACAGAAAACCATTCATACGTTTATATGAAATTTTCTGCCGACACTAAAAGGAGTAATGCAGGGCTTGGTCCCTGAATTTCCTTTAACTTCTAAAATGGCCTAAAATTTTGAAAACTTTCGATTTAATCCTCAAAATTTTGCCAAATTACTTAATTAAATTTTTTTTTCTCTAAATTTTATTCCGGGTTGTTACATGCCAATTGGGAAAAGGAGAACTTGCTAATCTAACAAATAGTTTTCATTTTATTGACAATAAAAATGAACCAAAACCCTGAACAACCTTCAATTTTGGTATGGAATTGACTTTGATCTGAGCAGGTTCCCTTTCTCGAACTCACTTGGTATGGATACAAAGGAAATTCTCATAAAATCAATAAGTTTCTGTATGGAGGAAAAACCATCGGTCAGTAAATACCATCAAACAGAAAGAATGAGAGAAACATTCACCAAATATATCCCAACATGTTATTTTCGATGGAAATCAACAGTCCCACAGAAGTTCTAATAGATTAGTATCCTTTATGTTGGAAGCTTCTATGTTCCATTTCATGTAACAGCTGAGGCATGTATACAATAAAATAAAAAAATATCATACATTTTTCTAGAATAGAAATAAAGGGCAAAACTCAAAAGGTAGAAAAAGACTACCTTAGCATCTTCATAAGTTGACATGTAACCAATAGATACTCTAACCGCTCCAGTTGGTTTTCCATTTATTACATCATTGTCATCCCAACAAACATGCCCAGCCTGAACTCAAAGCAAAGCAAAAGTAAGACAATCATGCAGTAGGAATAGGTAGGGTAGAATGAAACAAGAACAATAAATGGTTGCTGTTGCAAAATAAACTCTAAAAGGGGAGGAAAATATCCTTCATGCAGTCATGTCCTAAAGAAAACTCACTCGTTTTCCTGTTCGCTCTAACAGTCCACTAACTTCTCCAGTTCCATAAAATGAGGTACCAGCAGGAAGCTTAACAAGAAGCAAGTCCACCAGATCAGTTAACAAATAAAGTGAACAAGAGAAGAGACTTAACTCTAAAAGAAAAAAATACATTATCAAAGTGAAAACAGAATATGCTGAATAATAAATGCACAATGGTTTGCCGAGGCAAAATATTCTAAAATGCAAAGCAGTATTAGACCTCAAGTTTGACAATTTGTTGTCCTAGACGACACTCAAAGGAAGGGATATACAAAGGAGCCTTGTTGCTCAGAATTGGTACATCCCATTTTTCATTTTCGACAATCCAATAATTTCGCAACAAAAAGTTAAAACCAGAAGCAAGACTGAATATGATTGAGAGAAGCAAACAATCAAATAAACTGAGGCATGCTGTGACAATTAGGGAAATCATTTCAATCCATTCAGATCCACAACCAAACCCCAACCCCTAATTCAGTTATTAACTTATCAACAATTCAACACCATACCTATGAACATTGAACAAGATTAAGCGCATTCAGAGCTATAAATCTCCGAGAAACCACAACAAATATGGGATTTTGAACAATGGGGAATCGATCAAAACAATCCCTAACCTGAAATAAGCCCGAAATATGAACTGGGTCGGTTGAATCTCCCCACTTTGGACCCTGGAATCAAAGACCTGCTAACAAAGAAAGTAAACCCAGATTCAGGAACATGCACATTCAGGATTTAAACGATTCAAGAGAGGGAAAAGGGTGGTAATGGGTGAAGAAAATTACCTTCGGTGAACTTGATAAAGGGTGCTTCGAAAGAGGGGTAGGCGCAAGAGCTGCCATTGAAATCAGATGGATCTTAAAAAAAAGCTAAAGAAAAATATAAGAGAATAATGAAGAGTGCTTTGGTGATGAAAAGGAAATGAAGGAATTAAAGGAAGAAACAATGAAGTTTCGGTGTGGAGCAAGGGACGGGAGAAGGAATTTCAAAATCAGTATGGAGCAAGGGACGAGAAAAGGTGGAAAATGACTTACGGATTTCCAAACAGTAAGTCATTTACAGTGTTTTTCCTTAAGTTTTCCGTTGACTGGAAAACAACTTACATTGACCTTTTATTTTATGGGAACCAAACATAGGAAAAGAGGCCAACCAAACAGACCCTAAATGATTCTAAGACGAGCATATCAGCATAAAATGCACAATAATACGAAAGGCATGTTTAATAGAATAACCATGAAGAATACTAAAATGATCTTATCTTACTGTAAGATTTTTGGCTTTCTGTGATGAACAATATTCGTTTGTGAAATTAGAGTCATCACTCAATAATAAATTATAAAGCTTCTCAGTTGTGCAAGGAAATACATCCTGCAGGAAACATTCATGAATCATAAGCATAGAAATTCACATCATAATAAAACCCACAAAGGCAGAAAAAGATAGGATGCATACATTGTAGATACCAACTAGAACCTGTTCTTTGATGAAAGGTATTTTTTCAGTTTTAGGTTTAGATTCTTTATCTGGAGGAGTTCGATCTTGCCTTCTACTACTGCTCGCACGCAATGCTGATGCTGCTCGCTCCTACATGTTGGCAAAATAAATCAAATAAATTAAATTTTGATCTAATTAGTTGGTTTAAAGGGGGGGAATTAACATAAATACAAGCAAACAAGGATTGAGACCAGAAACAATCATTTTGTGGATATAAAAGCAAAAAGTTCAGAGCTGTTGTAGTATTTGCATTCACAACCAATTGTATTCACCCTGCACATTCTCATTGATCTAACCATGTAACTTTGTTTCCTGGGTAGTTGAAACACATCATTGGGGTATATCGCAGTTGGAACACTGCCTCCTAAACTGTATTGTATCAATTCAGTTAAGGACTTCTCTTTATTATTCAGCTTTTACAATCTCTCCAGCCACATATTCCCATCTGTTCTTGTTTCTTTTATAATTTTAATCCTACTCGCTGAACACAAACCAGCATTTCCCTACCTCTTCAACTTATATAAATAACATTTCCCAGCACCAATATTTCCCAGTCTCGATCTTTACCCCCTTTCTTTGAGCTCCCACAGTATTCTCAAGTTCTTCAATCCATCACAAGCTAAATTCTTCCTTTTTCACCCAATTTAGTGAATTCCTATTACGGAAGTACATATATATATATATATATATATATATGGCTTCTTCAAAATGCATTTACAATTAAATTCTCCTCTCTCACAGTAGATGGAGAAAACAATAAGAATAAGATTGTTTCAGCACTAGTTGAATATCAAAGGCCATCTTTTTGGGGAGAAAGAAAAGCCTTCAGCTATTAATTTTCATTGTTTCTAAAGATGAAAGGAAAACTAATTTTCTGTCCATATAAAAGTGATAATAAAAAATCAGGAGTGAAGTTCTGCAAAAGAAAGAATCAAATAAGAAGTAACAGATCACAGGGACATGCAAAAAAAACCTTCTTCTCAGCTTCCAACATTGCATGGTGGTTTTTTGTTGCACGCTGTTATGCTCGTACTGTGTGGTTCCTGTTCCAAAATGATGCAAATTTATACCTGAAAAAATAAGAATATAGAAAAATAAACACACCTTTACTCAATTCATGTTATAAACAGTCTCACTCATGCAATTAGGTTTACTCCTTACAATGTAATAACCTTAATATGGTTTTAAAATGAAAAGATTTCTGAATGGGAAACTGTAGAAAATGGGGGAGGGGGGAATCGACCAGTACAAACGACAAAAATAGAAATACGTATAATTTTAAATGAAAAAGAAGAGTGGTCCTTCAGAATGTGAATCAAATAAGAAGTAACAGATCATAGGGAAAACATGCAAAAAAACCTTCTTCTCAACTTCCAACATTGCATGGTGGTTTTTTGTTGCACGCTGTAATGCTCATACTGTGTGGTTCCTATTCCAAAATGATGCAAATCTGTACCTGACTCTACCTGAAAAAATAAGAAGATAGAAAAATAAACACACCTTTACTCAATTCATGTTATAAACAGTCTCACTCATGCAATTAGGGTTACTCCTTACAATGTAATAACCTTAATATGATTTTAAAATGAAAAGATTTCTGAATGGGAAACTGTAGAAAAGGGGGGAGGGGGAATCGACCAGAACAAACGACCAAAATAGACATACGTATAATTTTAAATGAAAAAGAAGAGCGTTCCTTCAAAATGTGATATCACTGCATCTTTCTTTAATGGAAAAAAAACTTTTCTTATTCAAGAATATAATTGAGCACAAAATGCAAAACAACCATTGAAATAAAATTAATACAAAAAATTAATGAAAAAATGTAATTTTTTTATATGACTTAGTATTTTTCACGTGCCAACAAAGCACCACAAGATTGGTAGAGAAAACCTTTTGCCAGCAGTTCACCACCAAAGCGATACAAACTTGTAGGAAAGACGGCACGAAGCAGCATTGTTAAGTATCATGTAAAGCAACTAGCCATTGGAATAAAAATCCTAGAAACAAGAAAGAACTAGCGTAGTGTGATATGTGATAAAAATAAAGTTATAAATGTTCTAGCTGAATGAGAAAACTTCTCCGGAATTTCTGAGGTCCAAAAAATCTTATATTTGAGATTCGTTGTTATGTCTAAAGCTAAAATAAAAATAATAAAAATCAGAATCGAAGTTTATGATATGAAATGCTAATAGGAAGAGAATATTTTTCTTGAGAAATGTAGACCTAATATATATAATCTTTGTAAAACATAAGTGTCATAACCATTTTTTTTTAAAACAATTAAATATTATTTTTAAAAACAATTATGACTTTAATTTGGAAAAATGGGTGATTTTGCATTGATTTGAATAAAATTAAAAAGAGTCGCCATCAACCTTTGGGTTAGGTAGGTCGAATACCTAAAAACGTCTTTTAAAACAATTTTAAGAAAAATCATTTTTTAAGACAAGATTCGGTCTGCGTTACCAAAGATTCATTTAAATGGATTCGGGAGTCGATTACGTGCGGGGAAGGGTAAGCACCCCACAACGCCCAAAAACTGGTACTGTGTCGCTTACATGTTGTCGTAAAATGGTGGAAACTATAAATCGAATATAAAGTTAAATTACGATCCATTTATTGAAATTTAATTAATTTACTTCGAGTTAACTATTTAAAGAAAATCCTTTAACTCGATAAGAAATCTTGAAATTTGCAATCCTCCGTCGGGAAAGCTATTTCAACTATTTCTCTTTTGTAAAAGAATATTCTACCATTGATTATGTAAAAAAAATTGCGAATCAAATATAACTAAAAACGATGTTTACATACGGGTAAATTGATTAACTAAAAACGTGAATTGAATACAAATTAAAAATTTGAAATTTACATTCACATAAAATAAAATAAATTGTCACTTAAAATAACACACATTGCATCGTTTGAATAAATTAATTAGCAAAATATACTCGACTTATTTCAAGTTTCTATGTCGTTAAAATGCCGTACCGGATCACACCACTTCGATCAAGTGGTACTTTCCACGCCCATTCTACGCATACGTGTTCTTGAAAATATAATCGAATATTTCTTACATAGATAAAGATATAATGAAAATAAATGTAATTGGAAATACAAAAATAAAATATTTACATTAAATGAAATTGAAAACATTATTTACATAATCCAAATAATTAAGTAATGAGTAAAATACACATCCATACATAAATGTCTAAAAATAAATTAGTAAATATTACAAACCAAAATTAATATAAAACATTTAAGAGGCTAAAATAATATAAACAGAAACTTAGGAGGCTAAACAGCAAAAACAGAAAGTTAATGGACCAAAAAAAACACTAACCGAAATTTAAAGGACTAAATAAAAAATAAAAATAATTTAGAGCCCATATCACAAACATTAAACAGTCAAATACTAGAAGTGAAAATAACCCAAAAGTAAAGCTTATGACTAAATTGAAATTTCACAGAAACATGGAGGATCAAATAGTAATTAGATAAAATGTCAGACAGTGACCAAAATAGAACATTTGCAAGTATGATGGCTGAATTCAAACATCCACAAAATATCACAATACAAGAACTTAGGACTAGACTGAAACTATTACAAACATAATGTCTAAAAGTCAAATATTCACAAAAATGACATAACATACATTAATAGGACTAAAATAAAATATTTAAAAATGGGATGGCCAGATTCGAATATCAAAGAAACATACATGAAATATTAAATCAGTGGCTAAGATGTAACATTTAAAAATATTGAAACCAGAACCAAATATAAACCAAAAAATGTTATAATACCTAGGATAGTGACTAAAATGAACCTAAAAGAAAATTTAAGCCTAAATCAAATATTAATCCCAATCGAACCCACAAGCCAACATAAAGGACCGAAATGAAAAGGATACAAAACAGATGACCAAAATCATAAACCTCACCGAAAATAAAAACTAAGAACAAAGATGGACTAAAATAGAAGGCAACCCAGTTTAAAGACTAAAACATAAATGTTAATAAATTCCATTAATATACATACAATGATCAAAATAAAATTAATCACAAATCAATAAACCTGAATAGGCATAAAACCAAACTAACATTACAGAAAATTTAAGGACTGAAATAAACATTTCACAAATTCCAGGCTTGATATATAAAAATTGTCATAAACATCAACACATATGTTAGGACGAAAATATAACAAGAAATAAAAAGGAGACTCAAATAGAAAAACTGAAACCTAAAAGACTAAATAGGAATTAAGCCATACACAAGCCAATGGCTAAAATAAAATATTCACAAATATAGTGACCAATGTCAAATATTAACAAAAATAACTTAACAAATAATAAAAGGACTAAAATATAAATAAGGAAACATCAGAATCTGAAATCAAATAAATGAAACTTCATTTAATGGCTAAATAATACGGTTACAAAGCATCAGGGACCAAAAGCGTAGTTACCCCATGCGTGAAATTACAGAAACCGTCCCCTCAAAACGACGCCGTTTCCCACAAGCTATAAATAGCCCAAATATCTCCTTGAACCGGCCATCTGTTTCATTTTCCCTTCAACATGAGAAAGGGAAGAGAGAGAAGAGGAGAGAGTGAGAGAGAGATATCTAGAAAGCTCTCTGGAAACGGCGAGATTCCGCCGTGCCGGCCGCCACTGACCGGCGGCCGCCGCCGTACGCCGGCGCCGAAGGGAGAGAAAACGACACTATTCAAAGCGTCTCCAGACCCTGAGCAAGGATCTGGCCTCCGTTTGGCCTAAAAGTGGCTCAATCACAGTGGATTAGGGGAGAAACCTTTCGGTTTCTCCACCTCCGGCGACCGGTTTTCATCGGTGTTCGACCAAGGTATGGTCTCTATTCTCTCCTCTTTTTCCTATCTTCTGTTTTTTTTTATGTTTTCTCTTTCTTTTTTTCTGAACCCGAATGGTCTCCCGTTCTTCTCTCTGTTTTTTTTTCGAATGCCCCCCTCCCCCTTTTTGTTGCTGCATGTACTTTTATCTTGTTTGTTGGGTGAGATGATGATGATATCTAGAATAGGGGTATGAGTCTCATTGATTTTGCAGGATTAAATCCCGTAAATATCGGGATTTAGGTTATATTTTATTTGGGGGTTTTAAAATTTGGGGAGTTGGTGCACTGTAGATGATAACTTGGGGTTGATTTGTTTTCTGATTTTTCACTGTAGATGACGATGGTGGCGCGGGAACGGCGGCTGGACCATCGGAGTGGGCCGGAACAGTGACGGCGGCGCGGCTGGAAGTCCAACAGAAGCGGCGGCGGCGGCTAAATATTTAGGGTTTTGAAACCCTAATTTTTGTTGGGCTCGTGTGATGGGCTCGGGTTAAGCCTAGGTTGGGCCTTGTTGTATTGGGCTTTGGCCTGCAAAAAAAATATGTAATAATAAATAATAATAAAATAATAAGATAACGATAATAATAATAATAATAATAAAATAACGGAAAAAAAAAAAAAAAAAAAAACCCGGACAAAAACGGGTGTCCACAGCTGCCCCTCTTTGCACATTCTTGTGTTAACAAGAATAGGGCAAAGACGACAAAAAAACACGTTTTTGTCTGGTTCTCCTCCTTCTTAAACTTAGCAATTGGATAATGTTGGTTGTTGGGGACGACACTGCTCATACGTGATGAAGAGTTCGGGTCGTCTAAGGGTGACATGGTTCCTACGTGATGAAGACATCTGGTCGAAGGATGACACTACTCATACATGATGAAGAGTTCTTGGCCATCTTAAGGTGATAACACGGTTCCTACGTGATGAGGACGGCTGGTTATCTATGGTTGACACGGCTCCTACGTGATGAGGAGATCTGATCTGGGGAATGACACGGCTCATACGTGATGAAGAGTTCTGGCCATCTAAAGGTGATAACACAGTTCCTACGTGATGAGGACGGCTGGTTATCTATGGTTGACACGGCTCCTACGTGATGAGGAGATCTGGTCAGCTGATGACACGGCTCATACGTGATGAAGAGTTCTGGCCATCTAAAGGTGATAACACGGTTCCTACGTGATGAGGACGGCTGGTTATCTATGGTTGACACGGCTCCTACGTGATGAAGAGCTCTGATCTGGGGATGACACGGTTCCTACATGATGAGGACGGCTGGCCATCTTTAGGATTTATGGTTTCAAGAGAAACCAAATCAAAGATTTGTTTCAAAAGAAAAACAAGCTCAAAGATAATGTGTTTCAAAAGCAACTGTCTCGAAAGAGACAAAATTCATTTCAAATGAAACAACTCAAAAGATTACGTTTAAAGGGAATTGTCTCAAGCGAGACAAAATTTGTTTTTAAGGGAAACATTCTCAAAGATTGGTTTTTCATGGGAAACCGCCTCAAATGAGACAAAATTCATTTCAAGGGAAACGATCTCAAAGATGTTTGTTTGTTTCAAGGGAAACAAATTCAAAGATGGTAAATTTTGTTTTCCAAATAAACAAACTCAAAGATTTTTCTCAAAGAAACTGTCTCGAGAGACACAAACTTTTGTTTCCAAAGAAAGAGATTCAATGATTTTTTTTAAAAGAAATTGTTTTAAGGGATAAAACATTGTTTCCAGAGAAACAAACTCAAAGATGATCTTGTTTTAAGAGAAAATGTTTCAAGAGAAAATGTTTTTAATTGTAACGACCCAAAAAATGGTTTTATTTCAATTGAAACAAACTCAAAGATTTTGTATTTCTAGAGAAACTGCCTCAAGGGAGTCAAAATTTGTTTTAATAAAAACAATCTCAAAGGTGGGTAGTTTTAAAACAAATGGTCTAAACGATCTCAAAGGTTGGTATTTTCAAAAGAAGTTGTCTCGAGAGACAAAATTTTGTTTCAAAGGAAACAAACTCACAGATTTTTTCAAAAGAAATTGTCTTTAAGAGATAAAATTTTGTTTCAAAAGAAACATACTCAAAGATGAATCACATCTTAAGTGAGACCAAATTTGTTTCAAATGAAACAATCTCAAAAGTTAGTTTTTCATTAGAAACTGTCTCAAGAGAGACAACATTTGTTTTTAAAGAAATAGACTCAAAGATGATTTTGTTAAGAGAAACAAACTCAAAGATTTTCAAAATGAACATATTTAAAGATTTACTTCAAGAGAGACTGCCTCAAGAGATACAAAATTCATTTTAAGAGAAACAGATTCAAAGATTTTTTCAAAAGAAATTATCTTAAGAGAGACAAAATTTTGTTTCCAAAGAAACAAACTCAAAGATTTTTGTTTCAAAAGAAATTATCTTAAGAGAGACAAAATTTTGTTTCCAAAGAAACAAACTCAAAGATTTTTTGTTTCAAAAGAAATTATCTTAAGAGAGACAAAATTTTGTTTCCAAAGAAACAAACTCAAAGATTTTTTCAAAAGAAATTATCTTAAGAGAGACAAAATTTTGTTTCCAAAGAAACAAACTCAAAGATTTTTTCAAAAGAAACATCTCAAAGATTTTTTTTTTCACAAAATTGTCTCAAGAAAGACAAAACTTTGTTTCAGACTCAAGGATTTTTCACGAAATTGTCTCAAGAGAAACAAAACTTTGTTTCAAAATAAATAGACTCAAAGATTTTTCAAAAGAAACAATCTCAAAGATTTTTTCACAAAATTGTCTCAAGAGAGACAAAACTTTGTTTCAGACTCAAAGCTTTTTCACGAAATTGTCTCAAGAGAGACAAAACTTTGTTTCAAAATAAATAGACTCAAAGATTTTTTAAAAGAAACAACTCAAAGATTTTTTCACAAAATTGTCTCAAGAGAGACAAAAATCGTTTTAAAATCTCAAGTGATATCACTTTTGCTTTAAGTACCACAACCTTGAAATTTGTATTATGAGAGAAAATGATGTCTCAAGCGAGACAAAATTTGCTTTAAGATATAGTCTCAAATGAGACAAAATTTGTTTTTAGAGAAATTGTCTCAAGCGAGACAAAGTTTGTTTTTGAGAAAACGATCTCAAGTGAGATCAACTTTGTTTAATGTGAAACAAATTCGAAATTTGGATCTCAAAGGGAAAAGGTCTCAAGCGAGACGAAATTTGTTTTGAAAGAAATAACAATCTAAGGTGAGATTAATTTTGTTTTTAGTGAATCAAATTCAAAATTTGTATCTCCAAGGAAAAATGTCTCAAGCGAGACGCAATTTGTTTTAAAGAGAAAGTTGTCTCAAGCGAGACAAAATAAAATTTGCTTTTAAGAAAACTATCTCTAGCGAGACGCCACTTTATTTATATATATTTTTTAAAAGAAAATAATCTCAATAGCTCAAAGTTTGTCTATTGATTCCTGCATGTTGAGGAAACGTTTTCAGAAGATCTGATTGTTGACTTCAGGAAGCCAAATATGTGGATTGCATTGTTCTTTCAAGCTGAAAACATCTGGTTATTTCCGAGCTCTTATTTCCTGAAAAGATCAGAATGATGCATTTTTGACTACTCTCTAGGATGTTATGAGGGATGTCAATATGAAATTTATTTGATTTTTTTTATTGAATTTGTCCTCAAGAGAAAAATGTCTTTAATGCACCTGATGATAAATGTTTAATGCAACTATGTAACATGCATGTATGTGTTGATGTATGTATATATGTATGTATGAGTTTGATGTATATATGTATGTATGAGTTGATGTATGTTTCTCAATCTGTAAGGAGGATGGCTGCGAGAGCAGTCTTCACTCTATCATTGATTCAGCTTGTCTGCATTTCCACTAGGGTGTACTCCTGCAAACTTAGACCTGAGACAATTTGTTTTCCTTGCCCCATCAAATTTTGCCCCAAAAATTTGGCTTTCTTTTGCCCCAGCTTCGATCTTGAGCTTCATATAGATATATATTTTTTTGAATTCCAAGATACGCCTCCAGAGAGATTATCTTGTTTGAAAATGTTTTTCTTCTTCTTTTATTTTCAAAAGTCTGAAAATATCAATAGTTTTGAAAAATGTTTAATCAAAAGTTTTGAAAATATTGCTCCTTTCAAGGTTTCACAATTGACAAATCATAAAACAAGAGTTCATTGGATATCAAAGAATTAATTACTCTTTTAATCTTTCAATAAATTATAGCTATTTGACAAGTGTCAAGATCAATGCTATCTTTGAGAGATGGTTAAGTAAGGAAGGATAAAAAAGTCTCAAGTGGTTAATTTTGGTCAAGAGTATAGTGTTCTCATTTATTTGATGTTCTCTGATCTGATGGAGTAGCTTCTGTACTCAGCTATTGGAAGTGTTCTCTGACTCCCAACTCTCATGTTCTCATTCATGTTGTGTGATGCCTCATCAAGGGATTTGTGCAATCGTCTCCTATGTAATAATCTTCATATTCGAGCCGCCCTTTCAGGTTTTCAACTCGAATCCTCCTTTGGCTTCAAGACGTTACTCAGAATTTTACGTCTTTAACCCCCCTTTGTTATTTTTCTCTATCATGCATTAAAGATTTTTAGAAAATCTTTATAAGTAAAATATTAATCCTGATGAGCGGGATGAAATCTGAAGATAGTCTCTTCTGTTTAGAAATCCATGTATGATTAGAAGGGACTTTTTAGGCACGTAATGTGGGTCATGGTTCAGGGTAATGAAAGAAAGGGATAAAAGGCCCAAACATGTGTTTTAAGGGTATTTGAACCAAGGATCAATTAACTCTGATGCCTTTGATCTTGTTTTGCTCAATTTGAATCTACTCGCATGTCTTTCTCTTGATGTTTTATGATCTTCGAGTCAAATGATTCTAGAGTGATTGTGTTTGATTAATCTCACGATTTGAAGCTTAATGCGTCATTTGAGTCAAGGGACTCTTCGTCTGTATTCTTTATCCTCTTTTTGTTCTTTGCTTTTTCTTTGATTTTTGCTTTGATTTTTCTCTTTGCTCTTTGTTTTTTTCTTTGGTTTGATCTTTGCACTCTGCGTCTGGTTCACCTTTCGGTATCTCATTTGGATCAATTTTCTTCACTCAGATTTCCTTCACATTGCCCCCCCAGTGTGGAGGGTGATCCTTGGTTAGGGTTGAATCAAAAGAAAATATCATTCAGGCTCAAAGGGGACACAAGGGATATATTTTCTCCTTTTGTGAAGGGATAAAGAAAGAAAGCCGTTCATCATCTCATACACAGAAGTCCTTGCAGAAGAAGTATCCCTAGGGGGATAGATTTTCAAGATTAATTGTTTATTCACATGAAGAAAAATGTAATTAATGCATGATAGAATTATTTTGAATGAATTCTATTTTTTCTCTTCGCTTCTTGCTCTCAACATGTCTCAATTGCTCATGCTCGTCTTCAGAAAATTGATGCGAGATGCCCCACACTGTGTCTTCTTTGTAGAAAGGTTTAAGTTCAATTGAACATCCTGTACTCAATGTCTGTAGGTTTTATTGGTAGAAATGTTGGTTTTACGTCTAAGAAGACGATGATGACTTTATAGGCTCAAGGAAAGGTACGAGTATGACTTTTGTGTCTCAAAAAATAAATGCAGTGTTTCAAGGTGGAAAGAATGTTTCAAGGCCTTAAAGAGAGGGAATGTTTCAAGGTCGAAAAGAATATTTCAAGGTCTCAAAGAGATAGAATGTCAAAAATTGGTTATTTGGTAGTGACCAGGAATTATTTTGGGTAAAAATCGAGAGATTTTATTTTAAGGTTTTAGACAGGATAAAATAGGTCTAATCTTGCCATATGTCAAAAAATCTATAATTCTTGAAGAATTAAAAGAATATGTAATTCATTCGATATTCAAAGAACTAAAGATTAAAATTTGTTCAATTATTTAACCTTAGAAAGTAGCATCATTTCAGTCATCAAAGATTAAAAATATTTAAGCAAATATTGAAGAAAGAACAAAAACGAGTTCAAACAAAACAATCTCTATGGATGCAAGTGGTTGATGCAATGACTTCTCTGGCTTAGTATTAGGATACCCCTGAATAAATCATATTATGGATTTTGTGCTTTAGTGTCTTGCAGTTGTCAGTGGTATGCCCCGAGCTCCCAATATGATAGCTGCATATGGCGTTAATATCATGGCCTTCAGGATATGGGGTCTCTCTTGGTTTGGATTGAACTGGAGTCACAAGGTTCCTCTCAACTAGCATTGGGAGCGATTCTTCATATGTCATTGGGAGTGGATTGATGTGACAGAATGCCTTATGAGGTTTGGTCCCCAGATTAGCTAGATAAGATCCTTCAAATGTAATATCATCTCTTTCCTCATTGTCGGAATGACTAGTGCCTCCTATCTGGCCATTATTGGCTGCTCTTTCGATCATTTCTCCACACATGACAATGTCAGAAAAATTCTTAGTGGCAACCCCTATCATGTAGTCGATATAAGGAGATTGTAATGTATCTATGAATATAGTGATGAACTCTCTTTCAGTCACTGGTGGATGCACTTGAGATGCAATATCCCTCCATCGTTGTGCGCACTGTCGAAAACTTCATAATTCTTCATCCCCATATTCTGAAGCATTGTTCGATCGGGAGCCATATCAATCATGTGCTTGTATTGGCCCAGAAAAGCACTAGCCAAATCCCTCCAGGAGCGAACTTGAGAACGACTCAGTTGGTGGTATCACCTTGAAGCAGGTCCAATCAAACTGTCTTGAAAGCAGTGGATCAACATCTGATCATTGTTAGTGTATCCAGTCATTCTTCGAATAAACATCGTGAGGTGGGCATTGGGACAACTGGTTCCCCTGTACTTTTCAAACTCGGGCTTCTTGAATTTGGGCGGGAGCACCAAGTCGGGAACTAGTACTAGTTCTGTTGCATCCATCCCGTTGTGAGAATTTTGTCCTCTCATTCCATGGAGTGTCTCTCTGCACCACTGTTTCAAATTATCTGGGATCTCGTTCTTGGCTCTTCTCGTCGCTAGGTGACTAGAAATCCTGTTGGGCGAGATAATTGGTTGCGAACTAGCCTGTGCTTTCACACCTTTAACTGTTTCACGGGTTAATGAAATCTTTTCTTTACCTTTTTCTTGGTTGAGCTCAGCCATCTTTGCTACCATTTGGTCAACTAGGTCTTTTTGGTTTTGCAAGATACAATCCACGGTGGTCTTTTGCATCTGCTCCATTTTAACCTCCCACTCAACTTGCATCTTTTGCAAACTTTCGTTCAGCTCTTTCTTTAATTCCTCAAATTTTGCATCCATTCTCAGTACTGTGTGAATGCAATTGCACAGTTAAAAGTGCTTCCTCAAAGTTTCCAGCAAGGTATGATTAATGCATGTAAACATGCTTAAATGAATGTTATGCAAAATGCAACGATGCAAATGCAAATGCAGAAATGTGGATCCCAACAATGAATATTTTAGAACAATTTTCACCAGAAATAAAAGTTTTCACATTACAAGATAGTCCACTTTACAGACTTGACTTCTCTTAAATGTTGAATCTGAAATGGGTCGCTGCTTCATCTGGGATCTTCATCCTTGAAAATGATGCCCCTCAAGCGTTTTGTAAACAGACTCTTTTAACACCCCGGCGATGCTGAAGTCAGTGCATCACTCTTCGATGAATAACGTCGGAACGATCGTAAATAATAATCTACTGCTGGATTAATCCCCAGACTTCAGTCTTAAATGTTGCACGATCTTCGAGCTCACTGCTTTGTCTCGGATCTTTGTATTTGGAACTGATGCCCCTAAAACAATCTGTAACCTAACTCTGTTAATGCCCCAGTGGTGCGGAAGTCAGTATGCCGCTCCTTGATAAATAGCGATGAAATGATCGTAGATAAAAATCGACTGCTGGATCACTCATCGGATCAGTGGCTCATCATTTTAGTCTCGAACGTTTCACGATCGTCTTGAGCAAGTCTCCTTCTCGTACTCTGTGCATTTCTTTTTAGCCTTCGGTGCATGTCTGTGTACGCGACTGCTTGGTTGAAAACTTTTATCTCTTCTTGTGAAAATTTTCTCTCGAATATCCCCTTGCTGATCAACATTTTCGCATTATGTTATGATGATGCAATGTAAAGAAGAATGAAAAAAACAAAAACAACAGAAAATAAATAAGTTAGTGCACACAAAGAAAATAAAAGAAATTGGTTAGTACAGGTAAGACAATCGATATAGTAACACCTACCCATCATGATATCTACCCGAGCATGCTTTAAATAGATAATAATCCTACCCGTACATGTTATCTACCCAAAATGAATAATTTCAAAAAATTGGTCCTAACCGCATGGTATCTAGTTCGTATGCTTTTATTCAAAAAGAAAACAAATTCTACGAGATTAAAACAAAAGATAAGAGTTTAGAAACACTCCTCCTTTGTGTACACCTAGTTTGGGTACCTACTGACAGACAAAGGTTCGGTATGACTATACCTAGGGTGATAGTTCGACGGTTCACTATATGCTTGGTTTCGGCTCTAACGGAAAAAAAAGGACTCGATGTCGGTGCCCCATTGGGCTGCCAAACCCTCTATCCTCACCCATTACAGGTTTCAAACGGAACGAGTTCAATTCGAGGGGATTCATTGCCTTATACCCGTACGAGGAATAAATCCCTACGAAGGTATAAGGTATGTATCCCATGGGTTATTTGCTAAAACTCATACGAAGAATAAATTCTTACGAGAGTAAAGCATTCACCCCGACTAATTTGGCTCGAAGCTCGTCTCTAGAGCTTATGTTATGCTAATGCGAGTGATGTGTGTGAGGAGGAACATACCTACCTTCGACCCAAAAGGAAAACAAAACACAGAAAAGATGATAAAATCTTGATAAAGCTGAAAGCCAAAAATAAAATGTTAGTATGCCAAAAACGAAGCAATTAAAAATTTCAATAAACGGATCATAAGTTAACTATGTACTAGAAATCATAATTTCCACCAAGACGACAATGTGTAAGCGACATACAGCTTGACTCTCTAAAAAAACTCCCCAGCAGAGTCGCCAAGCTGTCATAACCATTTTTTTTTAAAACAATTAAATATTATTTTTAAAAACAATTATGACTTTAATTTGGAAAAATGGGTGATTTTGCATTGATTTGAATAAAATTAAAAAGAGTCGCCATCAACCTTTGGGTTAGGTAGGTCGAATACCTAAAAACGTCTTTTAAAACAATTTTAAGAAAAATCATTTTTTAAGACAAGATTCGGTCTGCGTTACCAAAGATTCATTTAAATGGATTCGGGAGTCGATTACGTGCGGGGAAGGGTAAGCACCCCACAACGCCCAAAAACTGGTACTGTGTCGCTTACATGTTGTCGTAAAATGGTGGAAACTATAAATCGAATATAAAGTTAAATTACGATCCATTTATTGAAATTTAATTAATTTACTTCGAGTTAACTATTTAAAGAAAATCCTTTAACTCGATAAGAAATCTTGAAATTTGCAATCCTCCGTCGGGAAAGCTATTTCAACTATTTCTCTTTTGTAAAAGAATATTCTACCATTGATTATGTAAAAAAATTGCGAATCAAATATAACTAAAAACGATGTTTACATACGGGTAAATTGATTAACTAAAAACGTGAATTGAATACAAATTAAAAAATTTGAAATTTACATTCACATAAAATAAAATAAATTGTCACTTAAAATAACACACATTGCATCGTTTGAATAAATTAATTAGCAAAATATACTCGACTTATTTCAAGTTTCTATGTCGTTAAAATGCCGTACCGGATCACACCACTTCGATCAAGTGGTACTTTCCACGCCCATTCTACGCATACGTGTTCTTGAAAATATAATCGAATATTTCTTACATAGATAAAGATATAATGAAAATAAATGTAATTGGAAATACAAAAATAAAATATTTACATTAAATGAAATTGAAAACATTATTTACATAATCCAAATAATTAAGTAATGAGTAAAATACACATCCATACATAAATGTCTAAAAATAAATTAGTAAATATTACAAACCAAAATTAATATAAAACATTTAAGAGGCTAAAATAATATAAACAGAAACTTAGGAGGCTAAACAGCAAAAACAGAAAGTTAATGGACCAAAAAAAACACTAACCGAAATTTAAAGGACTAAATAAAAAATAAAAATAATTTAGAGCCCATATCACAAACATTAAACAGTCAAATACTAGAAGTGAAAATAACCCAAAAGTAAAGCTTATGACTAAATTGAAATTTCACAGAAACATGGAGGATCAAATAGTAATTAGATAAAATGTCAGACAGTGACCAAAATAGAACATTTGCAAGTATGATGGCTGAATTCAAACATCCACAAAATATCACAATACAAGAACTTAGGACTAGACTGAAACTATTACAAACATAATGTCTAAAAGTCAAATATTCACAAAAATGACATAACATACATTAATAGGACTAAAATAAAATATTTAAAATGGGATGGCCAGATTCGAATATCAAAGAAACATACATGAAATATTAAATCAGTGGCTAAGATGTAACATTTAAAAATATTGAAACCAGAACCAAATATAAACCAAAAAATGTTATAATACCTAGGATAGTGACTAAAATGAACCTAAAAGAAAATTTAAGCCTAAATCAATATTAATCCCAATCGAACCCACAAGCCAACATAAAGGACCGAATGAAAAGGATACAAAACAGATGACCAAAATCATAAACCTCACCGAAAATAAAAACTAAGAACAAAGATGGACTAAAATAGAAGGCAACCCAGTTTAAAGACTAAAACATAAATGTTAATAAATTCCATTAATATACATACAATGATCAAAATAAAATTAATCACAAATCAATAAACCTGAATAGGCATAAAACCAAACTAACATTACAGAAAATTTAAGGACTGAAATAAACATTTCACAAATTCCAGGCTTGATATATAAAAATTGTCATAAACATCAACACATATGTTAGGACGAAAATATAACAAGAAATAAAAAGGAGACTCAAATAGAAAAACTGAAACCTAAAAGACTAAATAGGAATTAAGCCATACACAAGCCAATGGCTAAAATAAAATATTCACAAATATAGTGACCAATGTCAAATATTAACAAAAATAACTTAACAAATAATAAAAGGACTAAAATATAAATAAGGAAACATCAGAATCTGAAATCAAATAAATGAAACTTCATTTAATGGCTAAATAATACGGTTACAAAGCATCAGGGACCAAAAGCGTAGTTACCCCATGCGTGAAATTACAGAAACCGTCCCCTCAAAACGACGCCGTTTCCCACAAGCTATAAATAGCCCAAATATCTCCTTGAACCGGCCATCTGTTTCATTTTCCCTTCAACATGAGAAAGGGAAAGAGAGAGAAGAGGAGAGAGTGAGAGAGAGATATCTAGAAAGCTCTCTGGAAACGGCGAGATTCCGCCGTGCCGGCCGCCACTGACCGGCGGCCGCCGCCGTACGCCGGCGCCGAAGGGAGAGAAAACGACACTATTCAAAGCGTCTCCAGACCCTGAGCAAGGATCTGGCCTCCGTTTGGCCTAAAAGTGGCTCAATCACAGTGGATTAGGGGAGAAACCTTTCGGTTTCTCCACCTCCGGCGACCGGTTTTCATCGGTGTTCGACCAAGGTATGGTCTCTATTCTCTCCTCTTTTTCCTATCTTCTGTTTTTTTTTATGTTTTCTCTTTCTTTTTTTCTGAACCCGAATGGTCTCCCGTTCTTCTCTCTGTTTTTTTTTCGAATGCCCCCCTCCCCCTTTTTGTTGCTGCATGTACTTTTATCTTGTTTGTTGGGTGAGATGATGATGATATCTAGAATAGGGGTATGAGTCTCATTGATTTTGCAGGATTAAATCCCGTAAATATCGGGATTTAGGTTATATTTTATTTGGGGGTTTTAAAATTTGGGGAGTTGGTGCACTGTAGATGATAACTTGGGGTTGATTTGTTTTCTGATTTTTCACTGTAGATGACGATGGTGGCGCGGGAACGGCGGCTGGACCATCGGAGTGGGCCGGAACAGTGACGGCGGCGCGGCTGGAAGTCCAACAGAAGCGGCGGCGGCGGCTAAATATTTAGGGTTTTGAAACCCTAATTTTTGTTGGGCTCGTGTGATGGGCTCGGGTTAAGCCTAGGTTGGGCCTTGTTGTATTGGGCTTTGGCCTGCAAAAAAATATGTAATAATAAATAATAATAAAATAATAAGATAACGATAATAATAATAATAATAATAAAATAACGGAAAAAAAAAAAAAAAAAAAACCCGGACAAAAACGGGTGTCCACAATAAGCACTAAATTTCAAAAAGGATTCGGTAATAAATAACATATGAAGTTTCTGAAACACGGTGAGACATCTCTAAATGACACTGTAGAAAAAACTGTCGTATGAGGTAACCAAAATAGGGACTTGTATTCCTCTATATGAAAATGGCTAATCCTCAACCAACAAGTGATTGCATTGCTCAAGCAAATGAGCTTTGTAAGTCACTGGAAAAAAGCCTGAAGGTAGCATACTAGGCTGACATAAATGCTATCATTCCATGTTTTAGCACCTTCATTATGCAAAATATGTATTTTTTTCCATTAGATTCAGTCAGTCCAAAAGTGGAGGACATCAACGGATCCAGGTCCAGCGAACCCAGGGGAGTAAAAATTTGATTTGGCTGCAGGTAAGAAGAATGCATAAGTACATTACCATGGTTGAAAGGTAAAGCCCAAAAAGGCTTAAACAAATAGAAGGTAGTTCTGTTGATCATCCAACCTAGAACTAATAGCAATAGGTGCAGAGGCCCTAAAATTAAATACAAAGACAAAACAAACTTCAAATGAAGCTAATGTGAGATGAGACCACTTAACAGTTATTAGTTGAACTAAAAGATGAATTTAAAAATCATTAGCCTAAGAAGATATAAAATAAAGCCCATGGGGAGAGCTGGAAATGTAAAAGCATTATTGTCAATGATGTCGTCTATTTTGTTTTCTAGAAATAACAATCACTATTGTGAGTATATCCAAGGATGTTACCCTATTCTTCATATGCCGTAGCATTAGTTCCTATTTGTCTATTAGTAGGAGAATAATGAGGAACGAAACATATATGCCCAACTGTTAATCAGTCTCTAAGTCATACGCTTTGAACTTCATCCTCTCCACAATAGAAGAGAATGAACATCGATAATGGTGCCACAATTTTTTTATTTTCTAGCTTTGTCAATGAAATGCATAAGGGCTTTTCTTTTTCTGTTATCTTATGCTCAACTACTACTTCCTTGCTTTTCAACCCATTAAACAAGGACAAATCCTTAAGAAGCAAATATTCAATTAAAAGTTATCCATTTAAAACAACAAAAACTCAAATTTCCCCAAGGAGATTTTGACCTCAAATTAATATAAAATTATATTGCAGTTCAATAAAAAAATAAGGAGAAAATCCTAGTACATTGGCCAAAATTTATACCCAGAAAGCAGCCAAAACAACACATTTGGTAATGTCAAGCTGATATTAGTAACTCATACCGAGCTAAGAAATGACAAGAAAGGACATAATACTCTGTTCAAAATCTTGAAAGAGTAAATCCTAAAGCTCCAATGCTTAATAAAGAATTTAGTAAATCCTAATGGATGTACACCATGCCCACCCACACCCGTCCGAATAATGATTGTTATTGCAGTATTAATGAATGCATGCCGACTCTTACGAATCTGCATAGATAAAATAAAATATTATATGCATAAAATAATTCAAAATTTTCTCCAACTTGGTCAAGAAAATGCATGCAATACTTTATAGTAATTCATTTTTATTCCACAAAACCAACTTTGGAGAAGCGCTGAACAGAAAAATATAGCATACCTCATCTATATTCTCGAATGGAACTACCACCTGTTATTTAAACAAAAATTGTTAAAGATTTGAACATATATCCTTTCAGTTTACAAGTGTCAAATATATATAAAATTTCCTATCTTTTTAGTTAGTTTAGTCGTTTTCCCCTTTAAAAAAATAAAGGGATTAATGCATCTCTGGATTCTACCATTACTAAACTGATTATTACGTTTCAGCTTACCTTATGAAGACAAAACACCTTGGTAATTAATACAACAAACTGGTAAGCTAACCTTAATTTGTTTGGAGAACACATTAGAATGGAAACATATGTGCCATGCGGAGACATACATACGACCATGGTACAAGAATGATCTCTCAAGTGCACACGAATAACTATGCTCCACAACCTGAAAGAAATGTATGTTTGTCAACTGCAGCTAGAAGTGATGAAACAGGATTGCCCCCAGAACTACTATCTGCTACTCTAACCATACCATGCCCAATTTATTTATAAATAGCTCTAGTTAGAAATACATTCTATGAGACTTGCCTCATCTGGATGGAGGTTAAATATTGTCTGTAAAGGCCCTGGCTTTTGATGAACCACTGTAGGCCCTTGTTTTTCTGAAGTAACCCTTCTTCGAGCTCCAGCTCCAGCATATCCATTTACACGCCTGTCAACAGAAGCTTTCAAACTACTAAATGAAATATAGAGACAATAAACATGATTACACATGTATTTTCCATTAAGAGGGACTAACATTGGAAAAAAATTTATCTTAATTATTTTCATTTTTAGCAGATATTCGTATAAAAAGATGCAAAATTACCTGGAAGAATTTACAGGTGATTTTTGTGTTGTAATGTGTAGACAAACCTGAAAGAAGTAAAGCCTCTTATTGATCTTCATAAGAACTAATAAAAGATGTAAAGAAGCCAGAACTTTTTAATGAAAGAGCACCTGTCCAGGTTCCCTGTATAATGTATGCCATACTGGGGGTGCTTTCACCTACACTTTCAACTGGAACAGTAACTGAACCAAGGATTGCACTCTTCCACACTATATTCCAGTCATATATTGTCACATTTATCTGCAGGGTGAGTCAAAAGGATTATCTTAGACAAATAATGCCACATAGGAAAAAAGAAAAGGTGTTTTAAATATGTCTTCGTAAAATTCCCTTTGATTAAAATGCCAAGAACAAGAAGTGTAAACCTGACAAATATGGTATTAGGGACATTCATGTTACATGGATTGGACCAGCAAAGATAAAATCACAATTTGCAGCACCCAACTTCATAAGTGAATGTAAAATTGGTACAATTTTATGATAGGATCCTTGATTTTAGGATTTATTATTTTAAATAACCTATTTCTTAATCTTATGAATTTATATTAGAATATTTAATTTACTTAAATGTTTTTTGTTTCCTCGAGAACCCTAATCCTTGGTCACCAAGATTATGAAACCTATAAATATGTAATGTCATATGGCTATTTTTTCTAAAGCAATCAAATATAACAAAAGTCCTTTTAGCAATTGTTTGGAGGTTAATCCCCTCGAAGTGATCAAATTTTATTTTTTCTTGTTAGTTTTCCCAATTCCCTTTTGGGTTCTTATCATTCTAATAGAAAATGGATCATTTAAAACAAAAATGGTGCTAAAAGAATTTTGAATACTCATCCTAAAGCACCATTGATGTTCATCATGTAAAAGAACCATAAGAAGATAAATAACAAGTTTTAAAGATTGTTACAACATACAAGAAGAGAAGAAAAAATTAGAAGAGGGAGAGAGAGAGAGAGAGAGATGGTTTCTCACCACCAGAATGAAACTAGGCTCATTAAGCACCCACATAAAATGCATATCGGAGAATCTAAAAGAATGAAGAGTTTTTTTTTTTAAAAGGAAAACATTAGTTTCTCTAGAACACAAAGTATAAAAGTATTCAACCTATTGTCCATCTATAGGTTAAACAAATACTTTAAAGTACTGTTTCGGATGAAGGATGGAAAAGATGGATGATAGAAAATTTGTTACTCAAAATTTAGCCAAAAAGCTGGTATGTGTCTGGAAGTCCAAAAAAAATGTCTATTTACCTCAAGAATAACATGTACATAGAAGCAGGAAGAATGATAATGCTGCTTGCTGGAGATAAAATATTATGATTTAAATCAGAAGCACATGCTAATAAACTGAACCCACGGTGTCGTACAGAGAATACAGGTTAAACAAAGAAAGTATGCGTGAGAATGTCCAAGTGCTGCCTATAAAAATCATAACTTATAATATAAACCTGGACAGGAAGCTCATCTACATAGAAATTGAACTCCTCTCCCCACATGGGGTTTCTTGAACCAGGGATCATTGAACTGCAACAACAACACAAGTAAATTCTTAAGAAATGTAAACATAATAGAGTTACATAAGATTATATTTCTTTTAAACAAAAAAAAAGTGTTCTTATGCAGAAGCACAAAGCTATATTTCAGACATTTATTAGTTCTCAAATACAGCATTGTGGAAAATAATTGTTATGCTTACAGTCAAAATTATAAAATTTCATTAGTTTAAAGTTTATACATGTATCACATACACGGTTATCCAGTTCATCAAAGAATAAATGATAGAAGAGTATCAATATCACAGACCTAAGATCAAGAGATCCAAACAACAAAATGAACTTTGTGCTTTCTTTAGTTATCAACCTTTAACCCTATCACTAGTTTTAATTCATATGAACTCTGTATCTTTGCCTTAAGCCAACAGATTTTACAAAAGCTTCAATGCACCACAGTTGAAATTTAATCTATCCAATACAAGATAGGAAACCCATAAATTTCATCAATCCACCTTTGACTAGGAGTGTGGAAGGCTGCCGAGATTAAATAGCTGTC
Source organism: Hibiscus syriacus (assembly GCF_006381635.1). Taxonomy (NCBI): domain Eukaryota; kingdom Viridiplantae; phylum Streptophyta; class Magnoliopsida; order Malvales; family Malvaceae; genus Hibiscus; species Hibiscus syriacus. The sequence goes on along the minus strand of NW_024063166.1, from coordinate 478,147 downwards.
AAGATAAGGAGTTTATGTTTATCATAAATTCTAGTTCTAAATTGCAATTTACTTGTACTTTTATGAGTATATTTTATCGTCTTAGAATATAAAATAAGTTTTTTTAGGAAATAAAGGTTAGGGAAAAGATACCTAGTAGTACTTTACATCTATAATTCTCAGCCTGTTTAAATAGGCTGTTTTTTTTAATCTTTTCAGCATGCAATTATCGAACAAGACCTATGTTCTTTCTTCTTCCTTGGAATATCTACACCTACAACATATAATGGTTAACCCCCCCCCCCCAAATAGCTGTCTTATTTATTAGCACAAACATCAAATAAAAAACACTTTTTTTCCTTAAAGAATCAAAAGTGCAACTATATATCTATAAAAATATTGAACAGACAAAAATTAAAGAGAAAATTAAAAAAAAAACTCAAGATCAAGTAACTGGTCTTTAAATGCTCCAAGGCCAAAAAAACAGCCAAAGTACTAGGTGTGATGATGGTAATGACCATATAAGGGGGGGGGGGGGAGTTGTTATTATAATGTGAGAAATATTCTGCTATTCCCAGCTAGTGCATCTTCTGTTTCACTATTTGTCTAGCCTACTTACAATCCAAAGAAAATAAGCAATATTTAGATGAAAAACATATTGCTAAAAAGAGATGGAAATCATCATCGTCAGAAACTTGTAATGCAAAAAAAAAAAAAAACAACAACAACAACAACCTGAATCTCTTTTCAGAACCACATGTAATGATGATAGCATAAGGATCTGATGTGCCATTCAAGTTTGCACCAATGAGATTCTTGGCTGCCAGCAATTCAACCTGGAAAAGTTAAAAAATACAAAAAGGCAAAAACAATCTCATTTTGAATTCATAACAAGCCTTGTTACATGACATTAAATCACAGAAGTACCTTGATTGTATGGGCAGCATAGGTTGGAAGATCTCCTTTGAACTGGACTATATACAAAATAAGTGCACAACTGCATGTCAAAGAAGTGGAAAATTACTCCATGAAAAGAGCAGCACCCAACACTGTGAACTACAGTAAAATAAGATTCAAAATGTTCGTGTGTACTGATGGTATAGCAGTGTGTTAAAGGGACAAAATCAAAATTACACCTAAAATATTTACTTTTAACGGATATATCGCATAAACCAAAAAGTGTATGATGCCAAGCAGAGAGGTTGTTTGGCCCTTCATCAGAGGAACATCAAGATCCATATTCTTACATATTTTACCAGCAATAAATAATAGACATCGTAAAGAAGAAACTAAGTCATTTCCCGTGATGCAGGCATATAGTGTACCATTGTACTCTATTCAAGAAAAAAATTGCCTAAAAGAATTCCACAAAGTACAAGACAAATGGGTATAAGATTAACGAATAATTAATAAAAATAACCTTTCAAAAATGCGCACTCAATATATATTCCATAATTGAATAAAAAGAGAAACCCAGAAAAGAAACTCACTTCTGAACTAAATAAAATAAAAATTATTTACTAGGAAAAATGATCACTGAATAAGGAACATGAAATGAGCTTCACTAAAAGAAACCAATAAGGTCTTAGAATCTAAATTAATAAGAAAAACTTGATTCTTATTAGTATTTGGAAAATCCATAAAACTTCACTGAGAATCAAAACTAACAAAATTGAGAAATGAGCAACTAAATTGACATTGAAAGTTACCCAACACTTTCCGAAAATTAAAATAGAAAAACCTAATTGTTACAGAGTGAATAGAAGATCCAGAAAAGATCAACCAAAATACACAGAAAAAAAAGGCGATATTGCCTTCAGCCAACGTTACCGTCCATAAGAAAAATGCATAAACAAATAAAATTCTCAAAAGTAAAACCATCAAAATTCATTGAAACAAAAAAAAAATCTTTAAAAGGAAAAGAAAAAGAAAACTGACCTTGTCTTTATCATCAAGAATAATTTCAGCGGTAAAATTCTACTGAAGCAGCGATCGATCACCGCCACCCCCACTTCCAACTTGGAATGTATGAATCTAATAAGAAAGGATCAAGAACAGCGACGTGGCCACCGCCACTTTGACCTCCCACGAAGACGGCACCAGATATTCCTCCCCCAACGCCGCCTCAACCATCATTAATTAACTATTATCTCTATAAAATTATATTAAATTAACAAAATAATTCCAATAAACATTTTGTTTAAAATTTGAAAGGGTTTAATTTTAGGGTTCTTTGACTCGTAAAAGAAACCATCTGTGGATTTTTTTTTTTTTTGGGGGGGGGGAGTCAAAGAAGGAGACCGTTGGAGGTTGAATGGCTTGGAAATGGACAGTTAATGAGTTTTTAATGACTTAAATACCTTTACTCTTCCCTGTAGTTACATGCAATTTCTACCTGTTTGTTTTGTGGTTTTGGTAGGTGGATTTGTAGGGTGGATTTGTAGGGCGGATTTGAAAATTTGCATGAAACGGATTGTTTTATGGTGATGTTATAACTTTGAATAACGGATTAGATAATAAATCCACAAAATTATATCTCAATTTTTTTTATAAATTTGTAAGGAATTATTGTTATTCTTTGATGTTACGGTTCAAGCATCAAGAATTCGAGCGTTCAATATCAAAAGGTTGAGAGTTATCTTTGAACAGATATTACCTTGTACTTAACTGAGATTAATAAAAAAATAATTAACTATTTAACAATAAATATTCATATTCTTGTATATACGGTGCTCAAACTTTGTGCTTTAAGGAATAACAATAAATCTTTTAACCCCTGAAATCATTTGATTCGCGCTTTTCTTTTTAACTTGTTATATTATCGTTAGTCTTAGATAGAAAGATAAATAGATAGGTAGGTAGGTAGTTAGGTAGAAACTTAAATTATCAATAAAAACATGAAAAATTACTTATAAAAATTTAAAATTTTAAGTGGTGTGATCGCATCCTCCAACACCCCAGGGTCCATTCTTGATTACCACCAATTACTTGGTTCGATATTAAAAAAAAAGAAATTGAATTTATGGAGTCATTGGTGCTCGAACCCGAGACGTTTAAGTTACAAACGAAATTTGATTAAACTAAAAGCATAACAACAAAGAAAAAGATGGGCAATATAATAACATTAAGTCGAGATTCGAAGAATACTGATATGAATCTCAAACCAATCCCAAATTCATAAAATAGAATATTCAGGGAGGAGTTATCAATCACCAAATGAAACAATATTCATAGTGTCGACACACTTTTCTGACCGATCCAAAATCATATTACAAGACCAATCTGCTGGCCCAGACCACGGCCCAGCAAGCACCACATGCTCAACACGCATCATGTTTGCTCCGCACGTCTCACCCCAACGACCCGCATCTACGCCGATTTCCTCGGAACAGTCCAACACACCAACAAACACGAAGCATTAGTGTTTTAGTAGGATTTAAACACCCAAAATAGGGATGCTCGGGCCCTATAAAATCCCTTGTAATCAACACAAAGGGATCACATGATTTTCACTAGAAATTACACGAAAAAATACGAGGAAGGGAGGCAAAAAATACATGCGAAAAATACAGGGGTGGATACCAGGTTCATTCGACGAAAATACAAGAGGAAAAACCGAGGGAGATCAAAACAGTTTCAAAAGCAACATAATACCAAAAATCCAAAAAAATTGAGGAAAAAGAACTAGCGAAAGAACGAGAGCCTACCTTTTTCATTGGTCGTCGGGAACTTGAGGGTCGCCGGAGGTTGAGTCACCCAAGGGCGCTGGTGCTTGGTCCCCAATTGCGTTGATCATTGGAGAGTATTCGGTGGGTTGCAGAGAGCTTATTTCTCTCTTTTTAATTTTGGGTTTAAGTTCTGCGTGAATCAGACTCAAATGTTTTGATATGTTTCCATTTCTTTTGTATTGGGGGAATTGCTTGCTTGGTCACTTGGCATTTGATGAGTTATGTTAACTCTACTTTTCCTTGAAGTCTGGCACTATATTATGCATATAATCCATTTTGGTCCTTGTTTCAGATTTCTGCATCTTTTGGATTTGGCCCAATTTTTTCATGCGTGTCATTTCTTAGTCATCGATCACTTATTTTACCCTATTTTGTTTATTTTACATTTGTTTAAATGTCGGTCTTGTTTAATATCATGAACCAACGACATTTCCGATGTTTCTTTTTTATAATATTTGCATAATGATCAATTATTGCTTATTTAATATATTCCATTTATAAGGATTTACGTATTGCTTACATTTATAATATATGTATTCTGCGTTAGTATAAATTATGTAATATATATATTTTTTTCCTTTTTTTATTTATCGTTTTTTATTTTTTTCATTTCATTCTTATGTTTTTTGTTTGATTTATTTAAATATTTATTTATTCTTTTTTATCTAACATTTTCGACACTTTTTAGAAAAATTTCAACCGATCAAAGGTAAGTAACTCGAATCGGATTTTTAAATTTTAATTTAAATGTTTAATTTTCGCGATTAAGACAACCAACAAATTAATTGGTACCGAAAGGGCGGTTCAAGGGTGTTAATCCTTCCTTAACCGTAACCGACTCCCGAACCCGACACGTTTCTGGTAAAACGCATATCAGGTAAGATGGTGTCCGATCTACCTAAACATCTCTTTAAAATGATCGGTGGCTACTCAAACCCAACTCGTTTAATTCAAGTTGAAGCCCAATTCGGGACCCAACCGAAAGACGGTTCCGACACATAGATATGATTAAAATAGAAAAATTATGATGAGTTGCTACTTTATTTTCAAACACTAGTTTTTTTTTACAAATAAAATTCGTTAATTTTTTTAAAAATGAAATATTTTATATTTAATAAATGTTTATAATCATACCCGCAAACTAAACATATAATTAGGATATATTACTATATCCATTGACACAAAATTTTAGTTATTTTAGATCAAATAAGGATTATACAAGGAAAATGTTAAAAATTCATCCTTAAAAACTCGAACAAAATATCAATACAAACAAATCTGATTGCACCGTCAAATGAACCATAACAGGATATCAAACTTTTTAAAGAACATCGATAACCACAAACCAGAGTTAATTGTCGTGAGAAAATATCTTTGAACGCAAACCGCCTATCCAAATCTACTATGAAGTCTAAAGCATGGAAGATCAACATGATAACAAATAAACATCATCTTGATCAGTCAACGTCATCAAATCCAACCATGATAAAATTAAATGAAAAGAACGGCTAAACGATAGACAAAAAAATCAAAAACATGCAAAAAAATAAGAAAAATGTGTCACGAAGGTAGAGGAAATCGTGTCATAAAGATAGAGTTATTGAGAACTAAAAAGTAAAGGAAATGCATAGAGGCGATACCAAAAAAAAAAATGAAAAGTAAAGAATATCAACAATCAACTACCAACATTGATACCGTCGCCAACCAATCAAAGAAGAAAAAAGAGGCGAGCCATTGCACAAAGTTAATAGAAAACTTTTAGGGTTTGTATGGATAGTTTTGCGGTTATAATCTGGCAATTTTCGGTTGGACCTAAAACGTTATATTTTTAATAATATTTTCGGTTGAATCTATTTCCTCCGTTTTTTAACCTTAAATTAAGTTGTCTTTTTCTATACTTTCTCGGGTTTGTATAGTTCTTTTAGAAGATAGTAGTTTGTTTACTTTGAATGTATAAATAATAAGAGTACAACTCTAAAAAGATAAAAGCCAGTTGAACTTCCCTTTTATAGTCTTTGTTCATAATTTACATATGATGGTCAAGCTTTGTAATTTAGGATTCAGATATCTTTTTTTTTTATAAGAATTTCAGGCCTCGTTAAAAACCTCATTCTTGACTAATAGAGTTTTTAGGAAAACTCTTTAATCAGCGGAATGAGGAAAAGAGTGTCTTAGGATTTTATTAATCATAGGCAAAGTACATAAGATACAACCAGAAGACACACTTAAACATAACCAGAAGTATTACAAAACAGAAAATCAAAAAACCAAAAACGACCTGACCACCCTTAAACATCCAAACTATCTCAGCCCCAAAACATCAATAAGCCACCAAAAACCTTATGAGAAACCTCTAAAACAACTAGGTTAATCATCCAATCCCCTGTTTAGCCAGAGTATCAGCCTCACAATTGCACCTCCTCGGGATGTGTCTAACAATAATCTCCCTTCCGAGACTAGAGAGACAATTTTCTCAACCAACGAACTAAAAAAAGGAGGAGATGAAGTCGGTAGCAAAATCCAATCCACTGTTGCTTTATAATCACTCTCTATTATTAACCTTCCCTTCATCGCCCAATCCGACAAGAGAAAGAAATCTATGCCTTTCTCAATGGCTTTCAGCTCAGCCAGTGGAGGAAGACCTGGACCAACAGTATTCGAAAAAGACCTGGATTCAGATATCTTTCATTCAATAAAATTAGTCTAATTTCAAAACAAAAAGGATAAAGTGAGATGTTTCTTCTTCAAAGTTGAACCTTCAATTTGTGTATTTACTTTCTCAATTCTCATTTTTCAAGTTGTATGAAGGAGTGAAGAACACTCGTCAAATTAAAGATTCGATTTTACCAACAGAACAAAAACTTGAAACAACCAATTCATTGGTAAAGAGTCAAAGACGAGTAAAATTAAAATAACAATAGTTCAAAAGTGATTCTCAAACAAGGAACTAAGTGAAATACCAAGCATTTTGGCATATCTGAAGTAAACTGAACACCATCTACCTGCAACAATAGCCTATGGAAAAATCCACCATATATGGTCTTCATAAGTTGTCACTTTCTGCGAGTGATGGCATGAGTATAGTCGGCCTTCCTAGAACAAGCTATTAACACAAAAACGAAATGCATGAGGAGATCCCACACCCAGTTCGAAAGCCAAAACCGTTGCTTGTCCTCCATTAAAATAATCTTGGCTTCATCTAGAAATCTTCGAATTCAAATCTCAAAGATAAGCCTGCTGAGATTAATGAGAATGGGAGAAAAGCAAATCTCATCAAGTGGCCATAACAGATCTCTTCTCATTTCAAGCCAATTGTGGTTGTTCTTTGAGATTTGAGCAACTTTCATTCATTTTGTGTATCCTCAACAGCTTTGTTGAATGAAGCAGCAAGGTACTCGGCCAGACTTTGTTGAGAGTTAAACTTGTTTGAAGAAGCCTCTGAAACTTTTGCCTTCTTTGGGTCAATGGATTTCGGAAGCCAGGAATTTGAAGTGCCCGGAGTACTCGAACTATCCATTCCAGCTTCTTGTCTTTTCCATGGAATAGGTTCTAAATGCTGCCAAGGATCTTCCAACATGGATTGATCAAAGTAACTCTCTGGCCCTAATATCCTGTTTGATGCTGAGCTACGACCACGAAAACCTTGTCCTCGTCCGACACTCCTTCCTAAACCAGGAGTGCTGCTCCCACTGTATCCACGACTCCTGCCTCTTCCTGGACTGAAATAAGCACTACCTCCAGATCCTTGATCAAGATTCGGCCTGTTACCAAACATTTGAGGCCTGGCTGTTCCATAGTTGAAACTAGGGCTATCTCCTAGAGAAAAGTAAGGGCCGGGCAAATTACCATAAGTTGATGTATTAGAAGGATTCCAGACCCTTTTGAGAAGTTCCAGGATGCCTGGGAGGATTACTATACATTCCTCTCGGTGTTCCATCAGATACTAAGTTATAATGATCAGTGGCCTGTGATCCATTCCAAGCACCAGATTGGCCTGGATGCATGAGTGAAGGACTTCTTATTCTTGGGTTGTATGGACCATGGTTATATACACCTTGAGCAGGTGAAAATTGCTTTGCATCTGATGGACAGGCAAATCCCTATCGAAGTTCCTTGGTCCCGTCAAACCAGAATAGTAGGCCGATCAATTAGAAAAACAAAAAGGAATACCAACTCATGTTAATTGAAAAATTAGAGAAATTCCATACAACTAGTTTTAACCGATAACTCAATTCACAAATGATCAGCTTAGTAGTAGCACAAATAAAAAATTATTGCATGCATCGATAATAATATCATGTTTACACAGACAAAAATAGTAGGAAAAAGAGTACCGGGATGGGATGGTGCGTGCCAACCACTGGTAATTGGCGATGTAAACGATTGTTGCACAGTCTGGTTATGAATGTTGCCCCTCTTCTTGTTAGCAGAAAATGCTGCCATGGGATCAGTGTAGTAGTCGAAACGTGGAGCTCCGCCAAAGTCATCCTGCATAGTCGACGGTGTCTTGATCAACGGATTTGAAAGGCAACCAGGCATTGCAGAAGTCTCGAGGTCATTAGACACTTGAGCTTCCATGCGCATTGCTTTCAACCTTTCCTTTCTTTTCTCAGATTCCTCCATTTAACTAGAAGAGGGAACGTGCAAACTTCTTAAGAATGATACCAGCTAGCAAAATCTAAAAACAAATCCTGTCTTTTGCGCATAAGATTCAAAAGCTTATGAAAGATGGATATAAGTTTCAACCTCTAGTTTTTAAGTTCACTTAATTATAAGGTAGTTTCAATTACCACTAAACCACTCAATGATTTCAAATTTTAAATATTACAAATGAGAATACTTCCACCTGCAAACCGTATTGTTCTCTTTCACTTTACAAAGAAGGAGGAGAGTAGATAACACAAACCGAACCATGACTAAAAAACGCATGAGTCGAGTACAAATCAATGTTCAAATAAAGTTTAGGGTTTCAAAGATTACCTTGTTGAATTTTCTGGTCTGTTGGAAACTTGAAGGCAAGAGAGGGGTTGGGTTATGGACCAGAGGAGGAGGAGGAGGAGAGGGTCGGAGTGGGAATAAACAGGAGAAAAGAGAAGATGAATTCCGGGCAGAGCGGTGGCGTATTTGGATAATACAGAAATTTTCAAGTTAAATTTATATCATTAGTATAATATAATTTAGGGTAAAATAATATATTCCTCATTAAATTATACTCTCTCCCCTATTTTACTCACTATATTTTTAATTTTTTTAATTAACTCATTGAACTCTCAAATTACTCATGTTTTGATCACTTTAAATTATTTTATTATTATTTTTGAATGACTTGACATTTTATTATTATTATTTAATATAAAATGATTAAAAATATAAAATAAAAATAGAAGGTGGTCAGACACCACAGTTGATTGTGGTCGTTCAGTCTCAAATTTCATGGGTCTTGTTTTTCTGGACCCCTGAGTTCAAATCTGGTGGTTTGTTCCACTGGAAAATGTCCCAAAACCCATGAATCTTGATTGACACATTTCGGCTTCCTCACTTTCGATCTCCAATTTATGGACTTCATAACAAGTTTTGGCAAAATGAAGGGCGGATTCAGACTCAATATTGAAATGAACAAGACCCATGAAATTTGGGACAGAACGACCACCATCTATGGTGGTCGATGGTGATTTTCGACCACCTTCTATTTTTATTTAATATTAAATAACAAAAAATGTCACATCATAAAAAATAATAAAATAATTTAGAGTGATCAAAACATGAGCAATTCAAAAGTTTAGTGAGTAAATTAGAAAAATTAAAAGTACAGTGAGTAAATTAGGAGAGAGTATAGTTCAGTGAGGAGTTGCGTAATTTACCCTTATAATTTAAGGTAAAGTATACAAATGGTCCCCAACTATAGGATATTATTTTGTTAAGTCTCCAACTATTAAAAATAAAATAATCCTTTAACTATAAGGTGTTGCTTTGCTGAGTCTGTAAACTATTAAAAGTAACAAAATGGTTATCTGATTATTAATATGTTATAAACTGTCTTTTTTCGTTAAAAATGGCGATTGTCTGAGCTAGACAATAACATATTGACAAATGATTGTCGTTGTTTTCTTTCTTCTCTTCTTTTCCTTGATTTTTAGTCACTAGATTCTATCTAGGTCTGTAAACGAACCGAACGTTTAGTGAACCGTTTGTGAATCGTTCGGCGGCAAGTTCGTTTATTTATTAAATGAACGAACATGAACAATATTTTGTGTTCTTTTAATTAAATGAATGAACATGAACAGAGGGCTCGTTCGTTCATTTACGTTCGTGAACGTTCGGTAATATGTTTGTTTATGTTCGTTTACGTTCGTTCATTTATATTCGTTTATGTGCGCTCATTTATGTTTAGCTCAATCTCTCGAGACCCATTTAAAATATTAAAGACCAATAAATTTTAATCTGATACCCATAAATATTTTAAAATTCAATTAATTTTAAATACAACTAAAAAAAGCTCAAAACAATTAAATAAAATATAATCTTAAAATTGTTAGGAAAGAAAAAAAAATCTATTTTCATTTATGTTTGTCAATATGTGTTCGTTTACGTTCGTTTATGTTCGTTTACATCCGTTTGTTTATGTTCTTTCATTTGTGTTCGTTTATCATTTAAATGAAACGAACACGAGCAAGCTACGGACAAGGAATTTTTCATTCGTTTATGTTCCTATTCGTTCATTTATTCGGTTAAAGTTAAACGAACTAACATGAACATATCCCGTTCATATTCGTTTGGTTCGTTTACGGGCATAATTCTATCGATGGTGCAACCCACTTAACTCAATCTTCAATGCCAACCCCATGGATATTACTTAAACTGAAAGGCATGTTGTGCTTGAGTCACCCACATAGATATAAGATTCAACACTCTTTGTCGAACACCATTGCATTCCTTATTTTTCAAAGAATCCAACAAGTTATGGAAAATATAGGAAAGAATAAATGGGTTAGGGGTGGTTTTTAGCGGATTGTTTGTTTTAATTTAGATGAAAAGTTACCGACGGTAATTTAGTGAACTAAAGGAGTTGATAATAGAGAGTTTAGAGAGAGTACATGTTCCTTCTGCAGTCTTGCATGTTGATTTGTATATATGTCTTTAATGTTGATTGTAGACCTAAAACGATGATATTTATTTATAGGTTGATAACATAAATAGATTTGACTGTCAGATAATAAATTTAGTTGATCACGTGAATTTGTCGACGATAACATACAAAGACTGTAATTATAAAAGAAAGATATTTTTTGAAAGTTTTGAGAAACTTCAAAAACCTTATGACTCGATAGACAGAGAAACAACAATGAAAAGGATACGAAGGAAATAAAATATAAACATTATATCCAAATCATCCGAACCATAAATGTCAAAGAGGAGAAAATCTCTTGGAGATGAGAAGAACAATTCGTTTTCAAAAAGTCCCTCGGGACATGGATCGAATTTTCTAAGCACTCGACACTGACTATCATCTGTTAAATTAGAAAATTAGAACAAAATTAGAAAATCTTATTAACTTTTAGGTTACACGTTTAGTATCTAAACTATTAGTTTTTGTTCATTTTAATACCTAATTTTCAAATTTTTTTCAAAATCATACCTAATGTTTAGTTTTTGTTTCATTTTTTTAATACCCCGTTAAAAATTTAATGTTAAATTTTGAAAAATAAAACTAAAGTTTAGAAATTAAAACGGACCAAAATTGATAGTTTCGGTACTAAACGTGTTAAGTTTTTGACGATTAGATACAAAAATGAAACAAAAACTAAATGTTATGTATGATTTTCAAAAAAATAAAAATCTAAGTACTAAAATGGACCAAAACTAATAGTTTATTCTAATTTTTATGCAAAACTCCACACATTAATTTTCAAGTAGAAAATCAGAACAAAGGATGATATATTTTTTTTAGGTGATTGAGATTCTAATATTATTATTTATAAAATGTACGTGAATTTTATCTAATATATATATATATATATATAAATTAATCATATTTACATTTGATGCTAGATCATGTATAAAATTTAATAGGATGTTTGTGTGTCAATTTTTTAATAAATGTTTATGTGTCATTAAATAAATAGAACCGTCCACTAATAATAATAATAATAATAATAAATAATAATAATAATGCAACTTGTTCTTAAAAAGATAAATTTTTTGTTAACAATATATATATATATAGTATTGGGTTTAAATCCAAATTAATATTAATAATAATAATAATTGCAACTTGTTTTGGAAAATATTCTTCTTGTTGAGTTCGACTCACTATTCTTTTCAGATAAACTCTATTATTTCAGATTAAGGTTTCATCCATTTATGTGGTGATAGGCAAGAGTAACGATAAATGGAGCTAGATGGAAGGTGAATTAGGGGTGGGCTGACCTGAAAATATATATTTTTCCATTCGAAATCTGATTTCATTTGAGTTTAAGATGATTTTTTCGGATTTGAAATCTAACTATTCTTTTAAGATAAAACTTAAATTTGATACAATTTGACATAAATATATTTATAAAAAAATTAATTTTATTCGATAAAATAAATATCTAATTAGAAAAATAATATAATCAAATGTATTATTACAAGAGTTAATTGTCATACATCCTCAAACTATGATCTTATTTCTAAATTGGTCCTTAAATTTCTAAATGTTCCAATTTCATCCCTAAAATATGACTGTCATTCTAAATTTGTTCTCCAACTTCTTAACATTTTAGTTTCAGCACCAAACTATATACTTTATTCTAAATTGGTCCCCGAAGTTTTCCAACATTTCAATTTCATCCAAAATTAAATGTATATACTAATCACATTACATATTAATAAAATCGTTAAGTCAAGCTATATTATTATATGTTTGAAAAAAAATAAAGTTTAGGTTAAATTATAGTTAAAACTAATTTCATATTTTGGATGAATTTGGGGTGAAATTGAAGTATTAAAAAGTTTGGGGACCAATTTAAAATGAGGGTCAGTTCAAGGATAAAATTGGAATGTTCAAAAGTTTAAGAACTAATTTAGAATGAGTATCATAGTTTGAGGATGAAATTATAATATTCAAAAAATTAGAGACCAATTTAAAAATAGGATCATAGTTTGGGGACATAGATATAATTAACTCATATTACAATTATTGATATATATATACATACTGTATCATTATATTATTTTTTGGATCAGGAAGATTGACTTAGACTGACCAATCAACGCAGCGAACAGTGCCCTATAACATTGGCTCAAATCAAGTAAATCTGTCCTCAAATTCCATAAACAAATGATGCAGAGATCACAAGTTGTGACTCGCCAACTCACCCGTGACTCACAGAATCTTGCACAGGAAGGGAAAAATATCAAAACTGGGGGGAATTACCATCCCAAAAAAGAAGAGTGAGCATGTGAACAACCAATTAAAGCCATTAAACTGAGCACCTTCGTATACTTTCTAAAGCCATTGACAAATTTGAAACTTGTACAAGCCACTTTTAAAACTAAGTCCTTAACATGATTATTCTCTCTACAGATTTCAAATTTAAACAATTGTATCCGTAGAGTATACGCGTGTTATTAAGATTCTAAATCGATATTATATTATAATCACTTCAAACTAATAAATTATGTTACAAGAAACATTAATTATTACATAGTAAACATATGAAAACATGGGGTGTGGGCAATTTCATGTAACCAACACTCTTCTTCATCAATGCTTTGGGTGCTCATAAACTCTATGCATTATGTATTTCTTATATATATCGCTTCTGTAGTACTTTATGTTTCTAAGAATCAAAATGAGAGAACTCAATGCTACAAAGAAGGTAGCAACAGCCAAAATTATAAACGACAACCTGTAACAATGAGTGCCAATACAAGTCAAAGATTTCACAGATGATCGTGTTAAACCTTTCTTCGCAAGATCCTAAACGCCTCTCGATCGTATAAAACTCCCGTGAGCCTCACGTTGAAGATGTATGAACCGAGTGGACTCAGCAATTGTCCACAATTGAACAACGTGGAGTAGTATTTCAGTCTGAATAGTTCAGAAATGATGGCGAAAATCAATGGCAATTGAGCACCGAATGAGAATCCGATGATGATGGATGCTGCATAGAGGAGCCTGGAACTGAAAATGCTAAAAGGTAGCCGATGCATGCGATAAGAAGGACCATCGTCATCATCAATGGTCTCGGAAGCTTGTATTTTACGATCATCGTCTCCGATACGAAGCCGAAAAACACCCTTCCGAAGAAATTCCAGATGCTAACGAGGGAGACGAAAGAGGTGACTGTTTTATTCGGGTAGCCGAGTAACTCACCGATTTTCCCCAAGTTGTCGAATGCGGTTAAGCTTGGACCCAGTCCACAGAATGTTGACAGAAACAAAACCCACATGTCGATGCTTGTTAATGCTTGTAGAATCGTGTAGTCTTCTCTTCTCTTGGGCTTGTCAAAAATGGTTAAAAACATGACTTTACTACCTTTTCATCGATCATTGGCCTCGGTTCAGCTACTGTGATCTCGGTTGGAGGATCAATGGGCTGTTTTTGGATGTGTAGACACCAGTTTTTGTTCGGGTCAAAAAAATATTATTAAATATTATTATTACTATTATTATTATTATTATTATTATTATTATTAATTATTACTATACCTAAACCACTAAATAAATTAATCTCCACCCACACCACTATCCACCAAATCATCCACTAAATATTAAAAAAAACCATACTAAAACCCACCAAACATTAAATAAAGCCCCCACTTATTCCATTATACCCACTAAAAACCACATTATTCTCCACTAAAAAAACCCATAAAATAACATGCAATTATCATTTTGCAAGGAGAGCCAAACGTGGGGGAGACCAGATAATACATCAGGGGAGCAAAACGTGGGAGGCCAGATACGGGAGAGAGAAAAGGAAAAAAAGGCTTCAGTGATTCTGTCGGATTCTGGCCGGTGATCGGATAATACGATCACCATTCCTAACGGTCAAAAGTTGCGTAAGACCATCACGAACAACATACTGAAAATTCAGGACGATCGGACGGTGGACGGCGGTGAATCGGAGAAAATAAGCCGAACGGTTTTTGGCCTCTTGCCAGCGATCGGGATCTCCGATCAATATTCCGAACGGTCAAAAGTTGCGCGAGACCAGAAAAAACAACATACTGAAAATTCAAGACGATCGGACAGTGGATGACGGCAGATCGGAGAAAATAAGCCAAATGGTTTTTAGCCTCTTGCTGGCGATCGGAATCTCCGATCAATATTTCAAATAGTGAAAAGTTGTGTCATGTCAACACGAACAGCATACTGAAATTTCATGACGATTGGACGGTGGACGGTGGTGAATTGTAGAAAACAAATCCGGACGGTTTTTGGCCTCTCGCCGTTGATCGGGACTTCCGATCAATATTCCGAACGGTCAAAAGTTGCGGGAGGTCAACACGAACAACATAATGAAATTTCAGGACAATCGAACAGTGGCACAGCAGCGCAGCAACACGATGGCCGGTGAATCATTTATGACACATGTTATGTATTTTTGATATAATTTCTGCTTAATCCCTGAACTTTTATGTGTGTTTTTCATTCCAGCATATGAATATATATGTTTTCTTGATTTTAACACTTTAGTTTCTGTTATTTTATTTTAGTCATTTAAGTTTATGTTTTTGCTATTTATGTCATTTAAATTTCTGTTTTAGCTATTTTAGCCTTTTGAGTTTATGTTTTTACCATTTAATCCTTTAAGTTCATGTTTTTGCTAGATCTATTATTCAAATAAATAGTTTCTTTAATTAATTAATATGAAGTAAGTTATTAATATTTAATAAATAAATCATATTTTAACTTGATATTTGACTCAGGATTTCCACCATTACGACAACGTGTAAGCGAAACAGTACCAATTTTGGACGCTGTGGGGGTGCTAATCATTCCCCACGTGTAATCGACTCCCTAACCCGTTTTAATCGAATCTTTGGTAAAAGCAGACTAACTTTTGTCTTAAAAAATGATTTTTCGTAAAATTGTTTTAAAAGACGTTTTTAGGTATTCGACCTACCTAACCCAAAGGTTGATGGCGACTCTATCCAATTTTATCCAATTTAATTAAAAATACCCATTTTCCAAAATTAAAAGTCGTAACTATTTTTAAAATAATAAATAATCGTTCCAACCTAAAAACGGTTATGACAGCTTGGCGACTCTGCTGTGGACCTTTTAGAGAGTCAGGCTATAAGTCGCTTACACATTGTCGTTTGGTGGAAATTATGAGTTCGAGTATTTAGTTAATTTGTGATCCTTTTATTGAAGTTTGTAATTACTTCATTTTTTGTTATACTAACATTTTGATTTTTGTTTTCAGATCTGTCCAAGTTTTTATCGGAGTGATTCTGTTTTCCTTTTGAGTCAAAGGGTTGAATGTTCCTCCTCACACACATCACGGGAATTTGCATAACATAAGCTCTACACCTGAGCTCCGAACCCTTTTAAGTGAGGGTGAAAGCGACGCCTTCGTGAGAATTTATTCTCCGCATAGGCCTAGCAAGTAACCTTCGGGATTCATATATCTTATGTCTTCGTGTGAATTTATTCTCCGCATAGACATAAGGGAATGTATCCTCTCGAATTGAACTCGTTCCGCTCGAAACCTGTAATGGGTGAGGATCGAGGGTTTGACAGCCCAATGGGGCACCGACATCAAGGACAATTCGAGTACCCTTTTCCTCATAGAGCCAAAACCATGCATATAGTGAATCGTAGCATGGTCACCATAGGTATAGTCATACCAAACCTCTGTTCGTCAGTAGGTACCCAAATTAAGTGTACACAAAGGAAGAGCATTTCTGAACATTTTCTTTTGCTTTAAATTTTGTTGAATGACAATATGCGAACTAGATACCATGCGGTTAGGATTAATTTCTTGTAAATACATTTTTGTGGGTAGAAAGCATGTTTTGGTAGGATTACTGTCTAATAAAAGCATGCTCGGGTAGATATCATGACTGAGTAGGTGTTATATTCATCTTTGAATAACATTTATCTATACCGATTGTCTTACCTGTATAACTGATCTTTTTTTATTTATGTACACTAACCTATCTCCCTTCTTTTGTTTGTGCCATTTTTTATTCTCTGCATTGCATTTGCATTGTCATAACATAATGCAAGAGGTGTTGATCCACAAAAATATGTTTGTTAAACATGAATAGTTTGCATTAATGGACAAAGGGGTTGTAATACAAGAGATGAAAATACAGAAGACAGTCTACAAAGCGACTATGTGTCACATTCAATCCAGAAGATGTGGTGCCCACAATTGAAGAGTATATCACTCTACTGCATCATAAATGACTCAGAATGAATCGGGTAGTTGGCGACTATGTGTCACATTCAAATGCAGATGTGTGCCAACCACTGGTAGTTGGCAATGTAAACGATTGTTACACAGTCTGGTTATGAATGTTGCCCCTCTTCTTGTTAGCAGAAAATGTTGTCATGGTGGGTCAGTATAGTAGTCGAAATGTGGAGCTCCGCCAAAGTCATCTTGCATAGTCGACGGTGTCTCGATCAACGGATTCGAAAGGCAACCAGGCATTGTAGAAGTCTCGAGGTCATTAGACACTTGAGCTTCCATGCGCATTGCTTTCAACCTTTCCTTCCTTTTCTCAGATTCCTCCATTTAACTAGAAGAGGGAACGTGCAAACTTCTTAAGAATGATACCAGCTAGCAAAATCTAAAAACAAATCATGTCTTTTGCGCATAAGATTCAAAAGCTTTTGAAAGATGGATATAAGTTTCAACCTCTAGTTTTTAAGTTTACTTAATTATAAGGTAGTTTCAATTACCACTAAACCACTCAATGATTTCAAATTTTAAATATTACAAATGAGAATACTTCCACCTGCAAACCGTATTGTTCTCTTTCACTTTACAAAGAAGGAGGAGAGTAGATAACACAAACCGAACCATGACTCAAAAACGCATGAGTCGAGTACAAATCAATGTTCAAATAAAGTTTAGGGTTTCAAAGATTACCTTGTTGAATTTTCTGGTCTGTTGCAAACTTGAAGGCAAGAGAGGGGTTGGTTTATGGACCAGAGGAAGGGGAGGGGGTCGGAATGGGAATAAACAGGAGAAAAGAGAAGATGAATTCCGGGCAGAACTGTGGCGTATTTGGCGATGCCACTACTTGGAGGAGTTTTAGAAAAACTTTTTTTTCCTCCATCTTATTCGGATAATACAAATTTTTCATACAAGTTAAATTTATATCATTAGTATAATATATTTTAGGGTAAAATACTCTATTCCTCATTAAACTATATTATATCTCCTATTTTACTCACTGTACTTTTAATTTTTTAATTAACTCTGAACTCTCAAATTGCTCATGTTTTGATCACTCTGAATTATTTTATTATTATTTTTGAATGATGTGACATTTTTTATTATTATTTAATATAAAATTATTGAAAATATAAAATAAAAATAGAAAGTGGTTAGATGCCACAGTCGACTATGGTCGTTCAGTCTTAAATTTCATAGGTTTTGTTTGTCTCGACCCCTGAGTTCATATCTGATGGTTTGTTTCACTGGAAATGTCTCAAAACCCATGAATCTTGACTGACACATTTCGACTTCCTCACTTTTGATCTCCAATTCATGGACTTCATAACAAGTTCTGACAAAATGGAGGGCGGATTCAGACTCAGTGTCGAAATGAACAAGACCTATGAAATTTGGGACAAAACAACCACCATCTGTGATGGTTCGGCGGTGATTTCCGACCACCTTATATTTTTTATTTAATATTAAATAATAAAAATGGCACATCATAAAAAATAATAAAATAATTCAGAGTGATCAAAACATGAACAATTCGAAAGTTGAGTGAGTAAATTAGAAAAATTAAAAGTACAGTGAGTAAAATAGAATAGAGCGTATAGTTCAGTGAAGAATTGTGTAATTTACCCTTATAATTTAAGGTAAAGTATACAAATGTTCTCCGACTATAGGATATTGTTTTGTTAAGTCACCAACTATTAAAAGTAAATAGTCCTTCAACTATAGAGTGTTGCTTTGTTGAGTCCGTAGACTATTGAAAGTAACAAAATGATTATCCGACTATTAATATTTTCTAAACTATCTTTTTTCGTTAAAAAATGACGATTGTCTGAGCTAGACAATAACATATTGACAAACGATTGTCGTTGTTTTCTTTCTTCTCTTCTTTTCCTTGATTTTTAATCACTAGAATTTATCAGGCATGTAAATGAACCTAACGTTCAGTGAACCGTTCGGCGAGAAGTTTGTTTATTTATTAAATGAACGAACATGAACAATATTTTGTGTTTGTTTAACTAAATGAACGAACATGAACAGAGGGCTCGTTCGTTCATTTACATTCGTGAACGTTCGATAATATGTTCGTTTATGTTCATACATTTATGTTCGTTTACGTTCGTTCATTTATGTTCGTTTATGTTTGTTTATGTGCGCTCATTTATGTTTAGCCCAATCTCTCTAAACCCATTTAAAATATTAAAGCCCAATAAATTTTAATTTGATACCCATAAATATTTTAAAATTCAATTAATTTTAATTACAACAAAAAAAGCTCAAACAATTAAATAAAATATAATCTTAAAATTGTTATGAAAGAAAAAAAATATTTTTCATTTATGTTCGTTCATCTGTGTTCGTTTACATTCGTTTATTGTGTTCGTTTATGTTCATTTACATCCGTTTATTTATGTTCTTTCATTTGTGTCCGTTTATCATTTAAATGAACGAACATGAGCAAGCTACATTCCTTAACGAACGAACACGAATAAGAAATTTTTTGTTTGTTTATGTTCGTGTTCGTTCATTTGTTCGGTTAAAGTTAAACGAACTAACATGAACATACCTTGTTCATATTCGTTCGGTTCGTTTACAGGACTAATTCTATCGATGGTGCAACCCACTTAACTCAATCTTCAATTCCAACCCCAAGGATATTACTTAAACTGAAAGCCATGTTGTACTTGAGTCACCCACATAGATTTAAGATTCAACACTCTTTGTTGAACACCATTGCATTCCTTATTTTTCAAAGAATCCAACAAGTTATGGAAAATATAGGAAATAATAAATAGGTTAGTGGTGGTTTTTAGCGGATTGTTTGTTTTAATTTATATGAAAAGTTACCGACAGTAATTTAGTGAACTAAAGGAGTTGATAATAGAAAGTTTAGAGATAGTGCATGTCCTTTCTCCAGTCTTGCATGTTGATTAGTATATATGTCTTTAATGTTGATTGTAAACTTAAAACGATGATATTTATTTATAGGTTGATAACATAAATAGATTTGACTGTCATATAATAAATTTAGTTGATCACGTGAATTTGTCGGCGATAACATACAAAGACTATAATTTTAAAAGAAAGATTTTTTTGAAAGTTTTAAGAAACTTCAAAAACCGTATGACTCGATAGACAGAAAAATAACAATGAAAAGGATACGAAGGAAATAAAATATAAACATTATATCCAAACCATCCGAACCATAAATATCAAAGAGGAGAAAATCTCTTGGATACGAGAAGAACAATTCGTTTCCAAAATGAAATTTATGATCAATCATAGATCAAATGAAGTCTCTCTGGGTGTACGTTAGCAGGTCTAATGATCTCTCAGATTTTCTTCCTTGCTTCTAATTCTTGTTCGTTCTCGCTTTTCGGGAGTATTCTTGATCTGTTGCTGAAATGGAATCGGGTTCCTTAAGTCTGGATTGGTTCGTGGGTTCGAAGGACCATTCTCTTGATTTTTTTCCCCCGAGCTAAAGGATAGTGTGGCTACTGTTAAGCCTCCGCCTGAGGTGATCGATGAAGGAATTGTAAACTGGAACCATGCTCTGGTAGGTCAATTCATCGGATCGACCCTTAGCTTTGGATCTATACAACGTATAATTGAAACGATTTGGGGGAAACCTTACAAGGTTAAAGTTAGTCTAGCCTGCCCTAATATCTTTGTTTTTTCGTTCTTAGATGTTGAATTGAGGGACTGGGTTCTGGAAAATGGACCTTGGCATGTTCAGAACAAGCCATTAGTCTTGAGGAATTAGTTACCTGGTATGCAGAAGCTTAGCTTTGACCTCTCCTTTATGCCGATTTGGGTGTAGCTCTATAATGTCCCATTAGAGCTCTATTCGCTTAAGGGACTAAGTTACGTTGCTAGTGCCTTAGGTATTCCTTTGTACATTGACACTATAACATCCTCAAAGGAGAGACTCGAATATGCTAAGTTGTGTGTGGAGATTGAAGCTGGAGCTGTTATTCCAGAATTCATTCATGTTATCTTAAAGAATGAGTCCTCTGTGAGTGTGAGAGTGTATGTTCCTTGGTTACCCAAATGTTGTGCTAAGTGTAAATCATTTAGGCACCATGTGAACTCGTGTATTGAGGCTAGATAACCTTCTTAGAAACTAAAAGAGGTGCAAGTCTGGAGGAAAAAAGATAGTAAGGATATAGAACCTGTTAGTAAGGAAACCTTGCCAACTTCTGTTACTACTGGTACAGGGACAGTTGAGTCTGCTAATACTTCCAATGTGATGAACCAATGTCCAATCCTGTCTTCAGAAACTGGTTACAATCCTAAAGATTTACAAGTGGGCAATGCTATGGAGAAAACAGTGCATGCTTTACAAGAGGTCAGTGAGCCTGATTTAGTGGATGCCATGATGGATGTTGTTAATTCTTCACTAAATACCACTGTGACACTGAAGTTGGATGACTCAGATTCAATTGTGCATGAAAGAGTTCTTGCTGTTGAAGATATTGATGTTAATCATTCACAGGG
This sequence comes from Hibiscus syriacus, assembly GCF_006381635.1. Lineage (NCBI taxonomy): Eukaryota > Viridiplantae > Streptophyta > Magnoliopsida > Malvales > Malvaceae > Hibiscus > Hibiscus syriacus. The sequence goes on along the minus strand of NW_024063166.1, from coordinate 456,550 downwards.
ACCTATTCAGTCTGGTGATTTTTCTTCCCTTCAAGACTCTTTGAAAAAGAAGTCAAAGGGGAGGAAAAAAGAGGTTACTGACTCTTTAAGAAAAATGGAGGGTGTGGCAGAGGGTACTAGGAAAGCCCGAGTGGCTTCTATGGGGGTAGCCATGCTGCTCAATGAGATTAAAACTAAAAAGAAAGATCACCCTGAGAAAGCCAGGAGTACCGTGGTGAATTTGAACACAGAAGGTAGTGCTCAGTTTGCTTCCTCTTGATGATTGTCAGCTTCTGGAATGTTAGGGGGATTAACAATTCCCTTAAACAGCTGAATGTGTTAAAGAGATTACATTCTTTTGAGTTGGATATTTCTGTTCGATGGAATCTCGCATCAGAAGAGAGAATTCTACTAATTTTATTTATGCTTTGTCTGGAGAGTGGTGTTTTGCTGAGAATTATGACTTTACTGAAGGTGGCAGATTGTGGATCTTTTGGAGAAAACATCTATCATTTTATGTTCTGAGATGTTGTGATCAGGCTATTTCTATCATTGGTATTGTTGAGGGGGCATATGACTACTATTACTACTGTTTATAGCAGCAACAATGGGGTTGTTAGGAGGAGTCTTTGGGAGCACTTGAGTATGGTTGAGAATGACATTGGGACATCATCTTGGCTGATTGGGGGGACTTTAACATCATTTACAAAGCAGAGGAGAGCTCTGATTTTGAAGTCATGTGAGTCCATTTCCTTTCTGATATGAAGGATTTTCAGGATTGTATGGAAGGTCTAGAGCTCATGGATCACCCATTCCTTGGACCTTTATTTACTTGGTCCAATAAGGAAGAAGGTTCTTACTTAGCACGTAAGTTGGACAGAATTCTTGTTAATGACCAATGGCTGGTGGATTTTACAGATTCTTTTGTTGAATTCAAGGCCCAAGGGATCTCTGACCACTGTCTTGGAGTACTATAGACACACAAGGGAGTGATGACCAAGAATCCTCGACCCTTCAAATTTTTTAATTGTTGGACTGGCCATGAAAAGTTTCTTGCTACTGTTAAGGACTCTTGGCAGGTTCAATGTGGTGGATCTCCCATGAGTTGTCTGTTTAACAAGATGAAAATACTTAAGCCTTTACTTAAGGAGTTCAACTTGGAGTATTTTACTGATATCTCTGGTAGAGTCCAAAATAAAAGAGTTGAATTGGAGCATATCCAAATATTCAACCTGGCTCACACTAATCGGAGGAAGATTGAAGAAGAAATGAAAATTCAAGCTGATCTAGTGGACTTGGAAGTTGCAGAAGTTGATTTTTACAGACAGAAAGCCAAGGTTCATTGGCTAAGGAAGGGGGACTTGAATACCAAGTTCTTTCACCATAGGGTTCAATCTAACAAGAAAATGAACACTATTAGAGTCATTAAGAGTGAGGATGGGCAGATCTATGATTCATTTGAAGGAATGGCTGCTGAGTTAGTGGGTTACTTCACAAACCTCATTGGCTCTCCTGACCCTTTAGTTAAAGGGTGCTTAGCTGAAGACCTGAAAGACTTGCTGAGTTTCTATTTGCCTGACGGAGCAAACACTTTACTTACAAAGGAGGTGAGTGATTTGGAGATTAAAGAGGCCCTTTTTAGATAAGGTAAAGACAAAAGTCCAGGCCCAGATGGTTACACTTCTGGATTCTTTAAAGTTGCCTGGGACATTGTTGGCAGTGACTTTTTTTCTGCTGTGAGGTATTTCTTCCAAACATCTTGCTTGTTGCCTGCTTTTAATGTCACAACTTTAGTTTTGGTCCCAAAGTCCCTAAATGCTTGTTTGGCTAAGGAATTTAGGCCTATTTTCTGTTGTTCAGTGGTTTATAAAACCATTACTAGAATCCTTGTTAATAGGCTTACACCCTACCTCCTTGGCATGATTTCCCACAATCAGTCTGTCTTTATTAAGGGTAGGAGTATAGTTGATAATACTCTATTAGCCCAGGAGATTGTGAAAGGCTACTCTAGGAAAAGTCTTTTTCCTAGATGTTGAGTTAAAATTGATTTACAGAAGGCTTTTGATTATGTTAACTGGGACTTCCTACTGATTTTTTTTGAGGCTATGGGGTTTCCTGATATTTTCTACAACTGGATCAAGGTCTGTATTACAACCCCAATATATTATGTTTGCTTGAATGACAGCTTGGTGGGGTATTTCAAGGGGGTAAGGGGTATTAGGCTAGGAGACCCCTTATCCCCTTATCTTTTTATCATAGTGATGAATGTCCTTACCTCACTGCTGAATAATGCTGCCAAACATAGAATTTTTAGATTCCACCCCAAATACAAAAGATCCTCCCTAACTCATTTATGTTTTACGGATAACCTTCTTGTGTTCTGTCATGGCTCTCTTGATTCTGTACTAGGTGTCTAGAGTACTCTTGAGGGGTTTTATATCATATCAGGTCTTAAATTGAATGCTTTGAAGTATGAACTATTCGTATGTGGCTTAAGTGGGAGTACTATTGACATGATACAATCTGTTACTGGATTTAGAGTGGCACAACTCCCTGTTAGATATCTTGGGGTGCCCCTAGTTACTCGTAAACTCACAAGTAAGGATTGTTCTGCTCTATTGGTGAGAATTAAAGACAAGCTAAGTCAATGGTCTAGCAAGAAACTTAGTTTTGGGGGTAGGCTACAGCTGATCAAATTGTTCAGTATTTTTAATTATTGGAGCAGGCAACTCATAATCCCTAAGGTAGTTGTAAAAGATGTTGAGAGACTTTGTATGTGTTTTTTCTGGAAAGACAATGACTCATTAGCCAGTGGAGCTCGTGTAGGCTGGAACTAGATTTGCTATCTCAAGTCTAAGGGTGGCCTGGAACATCCACCATCAATTTCTGACTGTGCTTTTGAATCGAGTATCTTTCTTCTTGAAGTTAAAACTTGACTCTAAAAGCTGCAAAAAATATGTATAAAAAATTATGAATGTGATGATCTTAAGTATATCTAAGATGCATGCAACATGAATTAGTTTTATCTCCTTGTGCTTTGTCTGCTTATTCCTACATGTGGAGGAAATGCCTTCAGAAGATCTGGTCATTTACATCTGGATGTTGAATCTCCAAAGATACCCAATATTCGATGTTGAATCTTCAAAGATGCCCCCATTGTCCCTCATTTCTTGCTTCAGTATTGATTCTAAGCATGAGTTTGGTGTTTGAGAGCCACATGTCATTTACCAAGGTCCACTCTTGAGAGATTGTCTTGTTTGAAAAACAAATGTTTTTTTTCTTCTTATTTTCAAAATTTTGAAAATTATCGAAAGGAATTTTTTAAAATGTTACCTCTTTATAGGTTTCACAATTGAAGCAAATCATAAAACAAGAGTTCATTGGATATCAAAGAATTAATTACACTGTTAATCCTTTAATAAATTATAGCTATTTGACAAGTGTCAAGATCAAAACTATCTTTGGGAAATGGTTAAGAAAGGAAAGGATGATAAAATCTCAGGTTATTGTGTTTGGTCAATGGTTTGGCCTTCTTATTTCTTTGATATTCATTGATCTGATGGGCTAGCTTGTATGCTCATCTACTGGAAGTGTTTTCTGACTCCCAGCCTTCATGGTCATGCTCGGATTGTGCGATGCCTTATCAAGGAATTTGTGCGATCGCCTCAGCTGTACCATTTTTATATTCGAGCCACCTTTTCGGGTTTTCAACTCGAACCCTCCTTTGGTTTCAAGACGTCATTCAGAATTTATGTCATGAACCCCCTTTATTATTTTCTCTATCATGCATTAAAGATTTTAGAAAACCTTTGCAAATAAAGATTAATCCTGATGTCGGGATGAAATCTGAAGATAGTCTCTTATGTTCAGAAATCCATGTATGATTAGAAGGGACTTTTAAGGCACGTAACGTAGGCCATGGTTCTTGGTTATGAAAGAAAAATGATAAATAAGTCCAAACAAGTGTTTCAGGGTATTGAACCAATGATCAATTCATTCTGATGCCTTTAATCTTGTCTTGCTCAACTTGAATCTCCTTGTATGTGTCTCTCTCTTGATGCTCTATAATCTTCGAGTGAAGTGATTTTGGAATAATTATACTTGATCAATCTCATAGTTTGATGCTCGATGTGTCATTTGAGTCTATTCTCGTCCATTTTTTCCTTTTTCTTTTTTCGATTGGATCTTCGCACTTGGCATTTGGTTATCCTTTTGATATCTCCTTTGATTTTATGTCTTCACTCATGTGAGCAGATTTCTTCCACCTTGCCCCCAGTGTGGGGGGTGATCCTTGGTTAGGGTTGAATTAGAAGAAAAAATATTATAGGCTCAAAAGGGGACAACAAGGGATATATATATATATATATATATATATATATATATATATATATATATATATATATATATATATATATATATAATGAAACAAAGTCGTTCATCATCTCATACACAAAAGTCTTCGCATAAGAGGTATCCCAGGGGGATAGATTTTCAAGATTAAGTTTTATTCACATGAAAACAATGTAATTAATGCATGATAGAATTATTTCGAAGTAATTCTCCTTTCTGCTTATTGCTTCCAGCATGTTTCAATTGTTTAGGATCATCTTCAGGTAGTTGATGCCAGATGCCCCATGTTGTGTCTTCTGGTAGGAAGGTTCATGCTCAAATGAACAACTCAATACCTTAGGTTTTATTGGTATAAGGATGTCAGTTTTGCGTCTAAATAGACGATGATGTGACTTTATTGACTTAAAGGTATCGATATGACTCTCTGTATCTCCATGAATTATCGAAGGATTTTTTTGTTTTTGTTTTTTCTTTTTTGGAACAGGATAAGAAATGTTTGATCTTGTAATATGTCAAAAATCTATAGTTCATGAAGAATTAAAAGAATATTTAATTCATTTAATATTCAAAGAACTAAATATTAAAATTCGTTCATTTATTTCACCTAAGAAGGTAGCATAAATTCAGTCGTTTTAAAGATTAAACAAACATGAAAGATCAAAAACGTGTTCAAACAAAACAACGCTCTCAGTGCAAATGGTAGATGCAATGCCCCCTTCTTCGATTTTCCATGCCCCTGAATCCATCAGGTTTTGAAATGTTGACTAGTCTTCTGCCTTCGTCTTTCACCGGTTGAATAACCTGTCGAACCGTTCTGGCTTCTCTGGATGAATCGTGCAAGTGTTGAACTGCTTTTTGTACTTGTTCCATGAAGTCTCGAATAAATGTATCTATGGCATTCATCTTTTGTTGAACCTGTTTCCAACGAATACGTCACCGGAGCCTTCCATCGAAAGAAGTATCTGAACCGTATTTGTTTGCTTCTTGAATTCGTCAACAATGGCCTCCAATTTCAACTATCGTTTTGCCATTGTTGTCTTTGAAGAGATTCCCAAGATCAGTAACATTTATCTTTCCCCTGCAACCTCTGCCAGTCAGTTCTTCAAAGGTTGACTTTCACTGTGCTTGATGTATACCCGGTTCATTCTGATTCCCTCGCAATGCCGCAATGTAGTATACTCTTCAATTGTGGGCACCACGTCTTCTGATTGAATGTGACACATAGTCGCCTTGTAGACTGCCATCTGCCTTTTTCAACTCTTGTATTACAACCCCTTTGTCCATTAATGCAAACTATTCATGCTTAACAACCACATTTTTGTGGATCAACACCTCTTGCATTATGTTATGACAATGCAAATGCAATGCAGAGAATAATGAAAAAAATGACACAAAAAAAAGATAAGTTAATGTACATAAATAAAAAGAAAGAGATCAGTTGTATAGGTAAGATAATCAGTACAGATAAATGTTATTCAAAGATGAATATAACACCTACCCTGTCATGATATCTACCCGAACATGTTTTAATTAAATAACACTCCTACCCGGACATGTTATCTACCCGAACATGCTTTAATTAAATAACACTCATACCCGGTCCTGCTATCTACCCGAAATAATTTTTCAAGAAATTAATCCTAACCACATTGTATCTAGTTCGCATGGTGTTATTCAACATAATTTAAAAAAAAAAAAAAGTTAAAAAAACGCTCCCTCTTTTGTGTACACTTAATTCGGATACCTACCGACGAACAGATGTTCGGTATGACTATACCTATGGTGACCGTTCTACGGTTCACAATATGCATGATTTCGGCTCTATGAGGAAAAAGTACTCAAATTGTCCTTGATGTTAGTGCCCCATTGGGCTGCCAAACCCTCGATCCTCACCCATTACAAGTTTTGAGCGGAACGAGTTCAATTCGAGAGGATACATTCCCTTATGTCTATGCGGAGAATAAATTCACACGAAGACATAAGGTATATGAATCCTGAAGGTTACTTGCTAGGCCTATGCAGATAATAAATTCTCACGAAGACGTCGCTTTTACCCTCACTTAAAAAGGGTTCGGAGCTCGGGTATAGAGCTTATGTTATGCAAATACTAGTGATGTGTGTGAGGAGGAACATTCAACCCTTTGACTCAAATGGAAAACGAAACTCGATCATCTTGAAAAGATCTGAAAGTAAACATTCAAATGTTAGTATAACAAAAAATAAAGCAATTACAAACTTCAATAAATGAATCCCGAAGGTTACTTGCTAGGCCTATGCAGAGAATAAATTCTCACGAAGACGTCGCTTTTACCCCCACTTAGAAAGGGTTCGAAGCTCGGGTATAGCGCTTATGTTATGCAAATGCTCGTGATGTGTGTGAGGAGGAACATTCAGCCCTTTGACTCAAAAGGAAAACGAAACTCGATCATCTTGAAAAGATCTGAAAACAAACATTCAAATGTTAGTATAACAAAAAATGAAGCAATTACAAACTTCAATAAATGAATCATAAATTAACTAAAAACTCGAACTCATAATTTCCATCACAACGACAATGTGTAAACAACTTACAACTTGACTCTCTAAAAAATCCCCAGCGGAGTCGCCAAACTGTCATAACCGTTTTTAGGTGGGACAATTAAATATTATTTAAAAAACAGTTACGACTTTAATTTGAAAATTTAGGTAATTTTGGATTTAATTTATATAAATTGGATAGATTCACCATCAACCTTTGAGTTAGGTAGGTCGAATACCTAAAAACATCTTTTAAAAACAATTTTAAGAAAAATCATTTTTAAAGACAAAAAGATGGTTTGTGTTTACCAAAGATTCGATTAAAACGGGTTCGGGAGTCGGTTACACGTAGGGAAGGATTAGCACCCCCACACCGCCCAAAATTAGTACTGTGTCGCTTATACGTTGTCGTAATGGTGGAAATCCTGAATCAAATATCAAGTTAAAATATGATTTATTTACTGAATATTAATTAATTTGCTTGAAATCAATAACTTAAATGAGGAAATTCAAAGGACTGAAATAAAAACAAATAAATATCATAATCCTAAATAAAAAAATAAAAAAATATGTATTTAAATTTATAAAGACCAAAATATAGAGAAACAAAAATTTTAAGGATCAAAATAGCAAAAATATAAAGTTAAAGGACTAAAATAGCACAAACAGAAACTTTAAGGACTAAAATAAAAGTTACAAATAAACCAAAGTCTAAATAGCAAATATTAAATAATAAGTACTAAAAAATGAGAATAGCCAAAAAATAACAATAAGAACTAAAATAAAATAAATAGAAACATAAAAGGGCCCAACAGTAATTAAAGTAGATGCAAACTAGCGACTAAAATGTAATAATTACACATATCATAGCCAAATTGGAATATTAACAAAAATACACAACAACCTGGAATTAATGACTAAAATAAAATACTTGTAAACATGGTGAACAAATTCGAATAACAACAGAGAACGCACCACACACTAACTTAATGACCAAAATGAAATAATAACAGATATTACTACCAAAGTCAAATAATAATCAAAATCCCATAACAGGTAATAACAGGATTAAAACACAAATATTGAAACATTAAAACTTAAATATTGAAACATTAAAACTTTAAATAAAATAAACATAACTTCATTTAATAGCTAAAAGGTAAGGTTACAAAGTAGAAGAGACCAAAAGTGTCATTTACCCTTAATATGAAAATATGCAGAATCAACGCCGCATCAACGCCGCATCGGCCGCCTCTAACGGTTGAAAACGCCGTCCGCCGGCGTCGGAGGGGAGAAACGATGGTATGACCCGAAGCATCAAGTGGTCTAGAACAAGGATCTGGGGTCCTTTTTACTTAAAAGTGGCTCAATCGCCGCAAATCTAAGAAGAAACCTTTCGGTTTCTTCATCTCCGGCGATCTAAGCCTTCACCGGAATTCCTCGAGGTATTCTCTCTCTTCTCTTCTTATTTTTCCTCCTTTCGGTGTTTTATCTCTGTTTTTTTTTTGTTCCAGCTCCTCCCTCCCCCTTTCTTCCTTTGGTTCGAGAGCTCTCTGTCATTTTATGGTTGCATGTCAATGATTTTGTGATGACTTTGGTTGTAGCAGGTTGAATCCCGTATTTTTCGTGGTTTAGGTAAAGTTTGGTGGGATTTTCTTTTGACTTTTATTGATGATTTGGTGTAGGTTTATCTCCAACGGCGGTGCTTAAGCGGCAGCTGGAGTGGTGGCTCGGTGATAGCAGATATTCGTATAAAAAGATATTATTTTCATTTTTAGCAGATATTCGTATAAAAAGATGCAAAATTACCTGGAAGAATTTACAGGTGATTTTTGTGTTGTAATGTGTAGACAAACCTGAAAGAAGTAAAGCCTCTTATTGATCTTCATAAGAACTAATAAAAGATGTAAAGAAGCCAGAACTTTTTAATGAAAGAGCACCTGTCCAGGTTCCCTGTATAATGTATGCCATACTGGGGTGCTTTCACCTACACTTTCAACTGGAACAATAACTGAACCAAGGATTGCACTCTTCCACACTATATTCCAGTCATATATTGTCACATTTATCTGCAGGGTGAGTCAAAAGGATTATCTTAGACAAATAATGCCACATAGGAAAAAAGAAAAGTTGTTTTAAATATGTCTTCGTAAAATTCCCTTTGATTAAAATGCCAAGAACAAGAAGTATATGGTATTAGGGACATTCATGTTACATGGATTGGACCAGCAAAGATAAAATCACAATTTGCAGCACCCAACTTCATACGTGAATGTAAAATTGGTACAATTTTATGATAGGATCCTTGATTTTAGGATTTATTATTTTAAATAACCTATTTCTTAATCTTATGAATTTATATTAGAATATTTAATTTACTTAAATATTTTTTTGTTTCCTCGAGAACCCTAATCCTTGGTCACCAAGATTATGAAACCTATAAATATGTAATGTCATATGGCTATTTTTTCTGAAGCAATCAAATATAACAAAAGTCCTTTTAGCAATTGTTTGGAGGTTAATCCCCTCGAAGTGATCAAATTTTATTTTTTTCTTGTTAGTTTTCCCAATTCCCTTTTGAAGAACCCCGGGTTCTTATCATTCTAATAGAAAATGGATCATTTAAAACAAAAATGGTGCTAAAAGAATTTTGAATACTCATCCTAAAGCACCATTGATGTTCATCATGTAAAAGAACCATAAGAAGATAAATAACAAGTTTTAAAGATTGTTACAACATACAAGTAGAGAAGAAAAAATTAGAAGAGGGAGAGAGAGAGAGAGAGAGAGAGAGAGATATGGTTTCTCACCACCAGAATGAAACTAGGCTCATTAAGCACCCACATAAAATGCATATCGGAGAATCTAAAAGAATGAAGAGTTCTTTTTTTAAAAGGAAAACATTAGTTTCTCTAGAACACAAAGTATAAAAGTATTCAACCTATTGTACATCTATAGGTTAAACAAATACTTTAAAGTACTGTTTCGGATGAAGGATGTAAAAGATGGATGATAGAAAATTTGTTACTCAAAATTTAGCCAAAAAGCTGGTATGTGTCTGGAAGTCCAAAAAAAATGTCTATTTGCCTCAAGAATAACATGTACATCGAAGCAGGAAGAATGATAATGCTGCTTGCTGGAGATAAAATATTATGATTTAAATCAGAAGCACATGCTAATAAACTGAACCCACGGTGTCGTACAGAGAATACAGGTTAAACAAAGAAAGCATGCATGAGAATGTCCAAGTGCTGCCTATAAAAATCATAACTTATAATATAAACCTGGACAGGAAGCTCATCTACATAGAAATTGAACTCCTCTCCCCACATGGGGTTTCTTGAACCAGGGATCATTGAACTGCAACAACAACACAAGTAAATTCTTAAGAAATGTAAACATAATAGAGTTACATAAGATTATATTTCTTTTAAACAAAAAAAAAGTGTTCTTATGCAGAAGCACAAAGCTATATTTCAGACATTAGTTCTCAAATACAGCATTGTGGAAAATAATTGTTATGCTTACAGTCAAATTATAAAATTTCATTAGTTTAAAGTTTATACATGTATCACATACACGGTTATCCAGTTCATCAAAGAATAAATGATAGAAGAGTATCAATATCACAGACCTAAGATCAAGAGATCCAAACAACAAAATGAACTTTGTGCTTTCTTTAGTTATCAACCTTTAACCCTATCACTAGTTTTAATTCATATGAACTCTGTATCTTTGCCTTAAGCCAACAGATTTTACAAAAGCTTCAATGCACCACAGTTGAAATTTAATCTATCCAATACAAGATAGGAAACCCATAAATTTCATCAATCCACCTTTGACTAGGAGTGTGGAAAGCTGCCGAGATTAAATAGCTGTCAAGATAAGGAGTTTATGTTTATCATAAATTCTAGTTCTAAATTGCAATTTACTTGTACTTTTATGAGTATATTTTATCGTCTTAGAATATAAAATAAGTTTTTTTAGGAAATAAAGGTTAGGGAAAAGATACCTAGTACTTTACATCTATAATTCTCAGCCTGTTTAAATAGGTTGTTTTTTTTATCTTTTCAGCATGCAATTATCGAACAAGACCTATGTTCTTTCTTCTTCCTTGGAATATCTACACCTACAACATATAATGGTTAACAACCCCCCCCCCAAATAGCTGTCTTATTTATAGCACAAACATCAAATAAAAAACACTTTTTTTCCTTAAAGAATCAAAAGTGCAACTATATATCTATAAAAATATTGAACAGACAAAAATTAAAGAGAAAATTTAAAAAAAAAAACTCAAGATCAACTGGTCTTTAAATGCTCCAAGGCCAAAAAAACAGCCAAAGTACTAGGTGTGATGATGGTAATGACCATATAAGGGGGGGGGGGAGTTGTTATTATAATGTGAGAAATATTCTGCTATTCCCAGCTAGTGCATCTTCTGTTTCACTATTTGTCTAGTCTACTTACAATCCAAAGAAAATAAGCAATATTTAGATGAAAAAAATATTGCTAAAAAGAGATGGAAATCATCATCGTCAGAAACTTGTAATGCAAAAAAAACAACAACAACCTGAATCTCTTTTCAGAACCACATGTAATGATGATAGCATAAGGATCTGATGTACCATTCAAGTTTGCACCAATGAGATTCTTGGCTGCCAGCAATTCAACCTGGAAAAGTTAAAAAATACAAAAAGGCAAAAACAATCTCATTTTGAATTCATAACAAGCCTTGTTACATGACATTAAATCACAGAAGTACCTTGATTGTATAGGCAGCATTGGCTGGAAGATCTCCTTTTGAACTGGACTATATACAAAATAAGTGCACAACTGCATGTCAAAGAAGTGGAAAATTACTCCATGAAAAGAGCAGCACCCAACACTGTGAACTACAGTAAAATAAGATTCAAAATGTTCGTGTGTACTGATGGTACCAAGTTCAATAGCTATAGCAGTGTGTTAAAGGGACAAAATCAAAATTACACCTAAAATATTTACTTTTAACGGATATATCGCATAAACCAAAAAGTGTATGATGCCAAGCAGAGAGGTTGTTTGGCCCTTCATCAGAGGAACATCAAGATCCATATTCTTACATATTTTACCAGCAATAAATAATAGACATCATAAAGAAGAAACTAAGTCATTTCCCGTGATGCAGGCATATAGTGTACCATTGTACTCTATTCAAGAAAAAAATTGCCTAAAAGAATTCCACAAAGTACAAGACAAATGGGTATAAGATTAACGAAAAATTAATAAAAATAACCTTTCAAAAATGCGCACTCAATATATATTCCATAATGGATTAAAAAGAGAAACCCAGAAAAAAACTCACTTCTGAACTAAATAAAATAAAAGTTATTTACTAGGAAAAATGATCACTGAATAAGGGACATGAAATGAGCTTCACTAAAAGAAACCAATAAGGTCTTAGAATTTAAATCAATAAGAAAAACTTGATTTTTATTAGTATTTGGAAAATCCATAAAACTTCACTGAGAATCAAAACTAACAAAATTGAGAAATGAGCAACTAAATTGACATTGAAAGTTACCCAACACTTTCCGAAAATTAAAATAGAAAAACCTAATTGTTACAGAGTGAATAGAAGATCCAGAAAAGATCAACCAAAAATACACAGAAAAAAAAGGCGTTATTGCCTTCAGCCAACGTTACCATCCATAAGAAAAATGCATAAACAAATAAAATTCACAAAACTAAAACCATCAAAATTCATTGAAACAAAAAAAAATCTTTAAAAGGAAAAGAAAAAGAAAATTGACCTTGTCTTTATCGTCAAGAATAATTTCAGCAGTAAAATTCTCCTGAAGCAGCGATCGATCACCGCCACCCTCACTTCCAACTTGGAATGTATAAATCCAATAAGAAAGGATCAAGAACAGCGACATGGCCACCGCCACTTTGACCTCCCACGAAGACGGCACCAGATATTCCACCACCAACGCCGTCTCAATCATCATTAATTAACTATTATCTCTATAAAATTATAGAAAATTAACAAAATAATTCCAATAAACATTTTGGTTAAAATTTGAAAGGGTTTAATTTTAGGGTTCTTTGACTTGTAAAAGAAACCCATATGTGGATTTGGGGGGTCAAAGAAGGAGGCCGTTGGAGGTTGAATGGCTTGGAAATGGACCGTTAATGAGTTTTTAATGACTTAAATACCCTTACTCTTCCTGTAGTTACATGCAATTTCTGCCTGTTTGTTTTGTGGTTTTGGTAGGTGGATTTGAAGATTTGCATGAAACGGATTGTTTGATGGCGATGTTATAACTTTGAATAACGGATTAGATAATAAATCCAAAAAACTATATCTCAATTTTTTTTTATAAATTTGTAAATGAATTATTATTATTCTTTGATGTCACGGTTCAAACATCAGGAATGTCAAGAATTCGAGTGTTCAATATCAAAAGGTTGAGAGTTATCTTTGAACATATATTACCTTGTACTTAGATTAATTAAAAAATATTTAACTATTTAACAATGAATGTTCATATTCCTGTATATATGGTGCTCAAACTTGGTACTTTAAGGAATAACAATAAATCTTTTAACCTCTGAAATCATTTGATTCGTACTTTTCTTTTTAACTTATTATATTATCGTTAGTCTTTTATATATATATAGAAATTTAGAGATATGAAATTTTAAGGATGCAAACTTAAATTATCAATAAAAACATGAAAAATTACTTATAAAAATTTAAAATTTTAAGCGGTGTGATCGTATCCTCCAACACCCCAGGGTTCATTCCTGATTAGCACAAATTACTTGGTTCGATATTAAAAAAAGGAATTGAATTTAATTGAATAGAGATAATTTTTTAATTAAACTAAAGTTAATTACAAAGTAGTATATGTTCTATATATTATCACCATTTGATAATAAATATCTAATTACTCTTGCAGTCGTTGATGCTCGAACCCAATTCGTTTAAGTTACAAACGAAATTTGATTAAACTAAAAGCATAACAACAATGAAAAAGATGGCCAATATAATAACATTAAGTCGAGATTCGAAGAATACTGAAATGAATCTCAAACCAATCCCAAATTCATAAAATAGAATATTCAGGGAGGAGTTATCAATCACCAAATGAAACAATATTCATAGATATGGTTAAAATAGAAAAATTAGGATGAGTTGCTACTTTATTTTCAAACACTAGTTTTTTTTTCACAAATAAAATTCGTTAATTTTTTTTTTAAAATGAAATATTTTATATTTAATAAATGTTTATAATCATAAACACAAACTAAACATATAATTAGGATATATTACTATATCCATTGACACAAAAATTCAGTCATTTTAGATCAAATAAGGATTATACAAGAAAAATGTTAAAAATTCATCCATAAAAACTCGAACAAAAGATCGATATAAACAAATCTGATTGCATCGTCAAATGATCCATAACAGGATATCAAACTTTTTAAAGAACATCGATAACCACAAACCAGAGTTAAATGTCATGAGAAAATATCTTTGAACGCAAACCGTCTATCCAAATCTACTATGAAGTCTAAAGCATGGAAGATCAACATGATAACAAATAAACATCATCTTGATCAGTCAACGTCATCAAATCCAACCATGATAAAATTAAATGAAAAGAATGGCTAAAACGATTGAGAAAAAAATCGAAAACATGCAAAAAAAATAGAGAAAAATGTGTCATGAAGGTAGAGGAAAGCGTGTCATAAAGATAGAACCATTGAGGACTAAAAAGTAAAGGAAATGCATAGAGGCGATACAAAAAAATAAAGGAAAAATAAAGAATATCGACGATCAACGACCAACACTAATACCGTCGCCAACCAATCAAAGAAGAAAAAAGAGGCGAGCCATTGCACAAAGTTAATAGAAAACTTTTAGGGTTTGTATTCGTAGTTTTGCGGTATAATCTGGTAATTTTCGATTTGATCTAAAATGTTATACTTTTTAATAATATTTTCGAATGAACCTATTTCCGCCGTTTTTTAACCTTAAATTAGGTTATCTTTTTTCTAGACTTTCTCGGGTTTGTATAGTTCTTTTAGGAGATAGTAGTTTGTTTACGTTGAATGTATAAATAATAAGAGTACAACTCTGAAAAGATAAAAGCCAGCTGAACTTCCCTTTTAGAGTCTTGGTTCATAGATATCACTCATTCAATAAAATTAGTCTGTTTAATTTCAAAACAAAAAGGATAAAGTGAGATGTTTCTTCTTCAGAGTTAAACCTTCAATTTGTGTATTTACTTTCTCAATTCTCATTTTTCAAGTTGTATGGAGTGAAGAACACTCATCAAATTAAAGATTCGATTTTACCAACAGAACAAAAACTTGAAACAACCAATTCATTGGTAAAGAGTCAAAGACGAGTAAAATTAAAATAACAATAGTTCAAAAGTGATTCTCAAACAAGGAACTAAGTGAAATAGCAAGCATTTTGGCATATTTGAAGTAAACTGAACACCATCTACCTGCAATAATAGCCTATGGAAAAAACCACCATATATGGTCTTCATAAGTTGTCACTTTCTGCGAGTGATGGCATGAGTATAGTCGGCCTTCCTAGAACAAGCTATTAACACTGTAAGCTGTAGACGTGCACGTACAATAGCATGGCTATAGCATGTGGATAGTTTCAGTTATATTTGGCGCCAGAGTTTGTTAGATTGTTAGAGCAGTTATTAGCTCAACACCAGCTATAAAGCTGGCATACTTGTGAACTGTAAAAACATAAGAAATATACTGATCTTTGTATTCTGTTCTTCAACTTGGTATCTTTCGCCGATCGATCTTGGGTTTCTTAATTCACAACTTGTGTCTGTGCATCTTGGTTTGGAGCTTCATGGAGTCGTTCACACGTACCGGCTTCTCTCACAAGAGAATCAATGTCGTTCTTGATGAGACAAATTTCCTCCTGTGGAAGCAGCAAATCCTGCTCACGGTAAGGAGCCACCGACTTGAACGTCTGCTAACTGGAGTGCTCAGGCCACCACCGGAGACAATACTCGATGACTCTGGGGTAACTCGTGCCAATGATGCATTTGAAGATTACGTAGCGCAGGATAGTGCGCTGGCCTCTTGGCTTCTATCAACCATCAGTTCTCCTCTGCTTCCTCACTTTGTGGGTGCTGAATCTGCAGCCGATGTGTGGAATATTGTTCAACAACTTTTGCGAGCAGGTCCACGACTGCTGCCATGAGCTTGCATTGCAAACTACAGTCACTCCAGAAAGGCAATGACAGTATGCGGGTATACCTTACTCGAGTGAAGGAAGTGTGCGACGCACTAGCATCGTGTGGCAGCGCTGTTTCACATGTTGGCCATGTTGCAAGCATTTTGAAAGGCCTGCCTAGGGAATATCAACCATTTATGGCTTTCATCACCACAATGAAGGAAACGTTATCTTTGGATAGTTTACATACTGTTCTGTTAGATGCTGAAGCACAACTGGCCGGGTTTGATGAGCAATTAGATCACGTACCTATGGCCGCCAATATAGCTGAAAGAAAGGAAGTTCATGATTCGTCTTTTAATGGGCGTCGAGACTCTAAAAACATACGCCCATCGACTGTCAACAGAACTGGTGGTCAAGGTCGAGGCCGAGCCAAAGTTCAATGCCAACTTTGCGGCAAAGTTGGTCACATGGTAGATCGTTGCTGGCACCGGTTTGATGAGGAATTTATGTGTGTGACGTTTGACTCTCAAACTCACAATACTCGTAAAAGTCAGTCTATCAACGCTCATTACTCGGCTGCTGATACTTCGAGACTCGGCTGTGAATGCTGCAAGGGCCACTCCCAAGAAGCAGGCAGTATGCAAGCCAACACTGCTTCTAGATTTAATGACCACTGGGTGGTCGACTCTGGAGCCACGCATCATATTACCCCAGATGCAACAAATGTTTCGAACACCACTGAATTTCGAGGTCCAGGTAAACTAACTATCGGAAATGGGGCCTCCATTGATATTCATAACATTGGTACTGCTCAACTTCCTCTTACTACTGACTCGTCAAGAACCCTGATCTTGAACGAGTGTTACATGTACCTTATATAACCAAAAATTTGCTTTCCGTATCCAAGCTTGCTAGGGACAACAAGGTTTATCTTGATTCCATGCTGTAAGATGTCTTGTTCGTGATGAACGTTCCAAGGCGATCTTACTTCAAGGTGTGAGAAAGGTGGTTTATATGTGTTTTCGCTGAGCGGGCTTGATGCAGAAAAGAAGACTGCTGAAGCTAACATTGCATCTGCCTCTCAATCTGAGCTGTGGCATCGACGGTTGGGGCATCCAGCTAGTTTTGCGTTTAGTAAAGTTGCAAAAGAACTTGATGTAAGACTTGACCTTGATGTTAATAAAACTTGTGTGGCTTGCTTATGGGTAAAAGTCACAAGCAACCGTTTCCTTCATCAAGTACCCAATACAGTGCACCATTTGAGCTAATTTTTTCTGATCTTTGGGGACCTCCTCATGTTGCTTCTAATGGTTATATTATGTAACGTTTATAGACGCCTTTACTCGTTTTACTTGGCTTATCTACTCAAAGATAAAGCTCAAGCAGTTGAAGCATTCAAGGGATTTCACAAGTTAGTTACAAATCAATTCGGTGGCTCGATTAAAGCGTTGCAATCAGATTGGGGTGGAGAATATCGAGTGTTTTCTGTCTTACTTGCTAAATCCGGGATAGTGCACCGACTGACCTGCCTCACACGTCTGAGCAAAACGGTGTGGTCGAACGCAAGCATCGCCATGTCGTTGAGTTAGGTCTTGTACTGCTGGCCCAAGCTTCGTTGCCTTTGCAATACTGGTCATATGCCTTCGTAACTGCTGTTCATCTCATAAATCGTCTTCCAACATCTGTTCTTGGAGGGATTACACCATACGAGAAGTTGACTCAAAGAAAACCGGATTATGCTTATCTCAAGGTCTTCGGATGCCAGTGCTTTCCACATCTCAGACCCTTCCAGAATAACAAACTATGTTTTCGATCACAATCCTGCATATTTCTTGGCATTAGCCCTCAACACAAGGGTTACCAGTGCTTGGCAAACAATGGTAGAGTCTACATCTCTAGGCATGTGGTATTTAACGAATCTGTTTTTCCATTTGCAGAAAAAAACGCAGCCTGCTCATCACGTGGTTCGCAGGGTGTTTGCTTGCAAAATATTCCGATTGTAGCTGATGTAAAGAAGTTGAGTCTTGATACTATGTCTACAAACCATCAGGATGCTGCAGTTGTTGAAGACAGTGATGAACAACAGTGCCAGAATATGGTTGAATCAAATAACAACAATGTTGGGACCACACAAGGTGAAGGGTTAATTCCTATAGCTGGCTCGGGGGCAGAATTCAATGTGCCTGTTGTAAATGATACTGATGCAGTAACTAGCTCAAATCGAGAGCATGAAGAATTGGTGTCACCTACTGTTGCACCTACTTTACCAGTGATGGAAAATCATCATCCGATGATAACACGCAGTAAACGTGGTATTACACACCCAAGTTGTATTCTATTCATTTTGATAATGAGATTCCCTCCTCGGTACAAGAGGCGCTACAGACGACCGAGTGGAAGGAGGCAACGCAAGCCGAGTTCGAAGCACTTCAAAGGAACAATACGTGGGAACTGGTCAAATTGCCAGAAGGTCACACTCCTATTGGGTGCAAATGGTTGTTTAAGCTAAAGCGTAACCCCGATGGTTCTATACACCGCTATAAGGCACGACTAGTTGCGAAAGGCTACTCGCAAATACCAGGACATGATTTCCTCGATACATATAGCCCGGTTGTTAAGTTCGCCTCCCTTAATGCAATCTTGGCACTAGCAGTGTCTAATAACTGGGAGTTGAGACACATTGATGTGAACAATGCCTTCCTCAATGGTGATCTTACTGAGGATGTATTCATGAAGCAACCACCAGGATTTGAACAATTTGCTGAAGATGGATCTACACTGGTCTGCAAGCTTCAAAAGGCCTTGTATGGACTGCGCCAGGCGCCCAGGAATTGGCACGCTAAGCTCCGCAACAGTCTTGTACAGATGGGTTTACAGCTTCACGAGCAGATGCATCCTTTTTTGTTTGCAAACGAGATACTGGCAATGTGTATGCATTAGTATACGTTGATGATATCGTCATTACGGGGCCCTCGTCGTGTGAAATTCAAGCAGTAGTTCAGTTACTCAGTTCTGCTTTTTCGCTTAAGGATCTTGGTGCACTTCATTTCTTCTTGGGAATTGAAGTTCATCGCTCCCGTGAATGTCTCTTCTTGAATCAGAAGAAGTTTGTGCTAGAGTTGCTAGAAAAAACGAACATGACAAGGGCAGCTGCTTGCCATACACAATGGTTCTGGCACCAAAGCTGTCAAAGGATGCTGGAGAGTTACTGCCGAATCCAAGTGAATACCGCAGCGTAGTAGGGTCATTGCTATACTATGTCACACCCGACCTGATTTGTCTTATAGTGTGGGAAAGGTGGCGCAATTTATGCATGCACCACGAGAAATGCATTGGCTTGCAGTCAAGCGAATCCTTCGATATCTGGTTGGTACGATAGATTACGGGTTAATGTTTCAAGCAAGCAAGGCAGAACTGACTGTATCAGCATTTGCAGATGCTGATTGGGGAGCAAATGTAGACGATCGAAGGTCAATCTCTGGCTATGGTGTGTTCATTGGCAAATGTTTAGTTGCATGGAGTTCAAAGAAACAAAAAACCGTATCTCGATCCACAATGGAGGCTGAAATAAGAGTTTGGCTGACGCAACAGCTGAAGTCGCTTGGACGAGCTCTTTTCTTGCAGATTTGGGGTTTCAGCAGTTGAGAGAGCCAGTGCTTTGGTGTGACAACACAGGAGCAGTAGCCATGAGTGCTAATCCTGTGTATCATGCTCAATCGAAGCATATAGACCTCGATATACACTTCGTTCGGGAGAAGGTTGCAGCTGGTCAGTTGAGGGTTAACTACATACCAGCCGGGCATCAAATAGCTGATGGTTTCACCAAACCACTCTCCAAGTCTGCATTTGAAGAATTTCGCCGCAATGTGTGTGTTGTACCAGGGTTGTAACATTGTCTTAATAAAAAAAAAAGAAAAAAAGAGTAGAGGGAATGTAAGCTGTAGACGTGCACGTACAATAGCATGGCTATAGCATGTGGATAGTTTCGGTTATATTTGGCGCCAGAGTTTGTTAGATTGTTAGAGCAGTTATTAGCTCAACACCAGCTATAAAGCTGGCATACTTGTGAACTGTAAAAACATAAGAAATATACTGATCTTTGTATTCTGTTCTTCAACAAACACAAAAACGAAATGCAAGAGGAGATCCCAGACCCAGTTCGAAAGCCAAAACCGTTGCTTGTCCTCCATTAAAATAATCTTGGCTTCATCTAGAAATCTTCGAATTCAAATCTCAAAGATAAGCCTGCTGAGATTAATGAGAATGGGAGAAAAGCAAATCTCATCAAGTTGCCATAACAGATCTCTTCTCATTTCAAGCCAATTGTGGTTGTTCTTTGAGATTTGAGCAACTTTCATTCATTTTGCGTATCCTCAACAGCTTTGTTGAATGAAGCAGCAAGGTACTCGGCCAGACTTTGTTGAGAGTTAAACTTGTTTGAAGAAGCCTCTGAAACTTTTGCCTTCTTTGGGTCAATGGATTTCGGAAGCCAGGAATTTGAAGTGCCCGGAGTACTCGAACTATCCATTCCAGCTTCTTGTCTTTTCCATGGAATAGGTTCTAAATGCTGCCAAGGATCTTCCAACATGGATTGATCAAAGTAACTCTCTGGCCCTAATATCCTGTTTGATGCTGAGCTACGACCACGAAAACCTTGTCCTCGTCCGACACTCCTTCCTAAACCAGGAGTGCTGCTCCCACTGTATCCACGACTCCTGCCTCTTCCTGGACTGATATAAGCACTACCTCCAGATCCTTGATCAAGATTCGGCCTGTTACCAAACATTTGAGGCCTGGCTGCTCCATAGTTGAAACTAGGGCTATCTCCTAGAGAAAAGTAAGGGCCGGGCAAATTACCATAAGTTGATGTATTAGAAGGATTCCAGACCCTTTGAGAAGTTCCAGGATGCCTGGGAGGATTACTATACATTCTGTAGACATCAATTTTTTCATTTTAAATTTAAATTTATTATTATTATTATTATTATTATTATTATTATATAATAATAATTATTATTATTATTATAATAATAATAATTATTATTATTATTAATATATATTATTTATTAATATTACAAAACCCAAATCGAGGCCCAATTACAAACTTAGTGGCCCAGATCCAGAAGCCCATAGCAAACCCTAAACCTAATTTAGGGTTTATATCATCCCAGCAGCCAGCCGCCTTGCCGACGTCGTAGCACGGCTGCCGGGCGGTGGCCTCTCTCTCAGTTTTAGAGAGAGGCAAGAGAATTCTGGTTCTCTCTCAGTGTTGAGAGATAAGGGAGAAAGGAGAATGAGAGAGCTGGCCCTTCGGGCCAGCTGTTTGGGGGATTTATACCCCTTCCCGAACGACGTCGTTTTGGGAAGAGGTATATGCGTAATTTACATGTATGGCTAAACCCTTTCCGTAGCCATCCGAGTTTTGTAATTATTCATTTTAGTCACTGAAACTAACTTTTGAATGTTCTAATTCAGTCTTCGAATTTCATTTTATTATGTTTTAGTCATTACCAGTATTAAATAATATATTTAAGATAAATATCACATTTAGTCCCTAATAATTTTAATATTTCTATTTTAATCACCGATTAAATAAATAATGGTTAATTACACTACTAGTATTTATATTTTATGATAATTCTAATCATGTCTCTTAAATATTTATATTTTTATAATTTTATCATTAAATTTTATATAATCTTAATTTTAACCATAAGTTTTATTATTTTTACATTTTTAAGTTCATATATTTATGAATATGATCCATTAGTTTTTAATATTATTACTTTTAATTTCTTTCATTTTAATTATTATTATTTTATTTTATTATTACGTTTGATATATGTTTAAATTATTATCTTCATGATTATTTTATTATTATTATTAAATTATATAAACATATTTATATAATATTTATTTATTTATTCTATTTGTTTATTAAATAAAAATCCTATTTATAAATTTAATTTTATAAATTACTTTTAAGAAAAATAAACATATTTTGATATGTATTTATTTTTTAATATCTAAGAAAAGAGCTGTCTTAAAATACCTAGAAGTCCTTTTCTGATATTCTTAAATAAATAAATGTTTTTTTCATATATCAATATATTTTAATTATTTTTAGATAAATGTTTTATTAACATTTATTATTCATTAATATCAAAGAAAAGAGCTGTCTTAAAGCACCTAGAAGCCATTTTCTGATATTTCTAAATAAGTAAATATCTTATTTATATATTAATATTTTTTCTTAAAATTATTTGAAATAAAAGGATTATGAATTAAATATATTTTTGAATTTTTAAATTCCAATAATAGAGACAATTTATAATTAAAAAGTACCAATTTTGGGCATTGTAGGGGTGCTAATCCTTCCCTAAACGTAACCGACCACGAATCCCTTTTTATTAATAAAAAGAACGAATTTTTGGTTATAAACGCAGATCAGTTCATCTTTTAAATGATGTTTTCTTAAAAACTCTTTTAAAAGATAATTTTTAGGTAATCGACCTACCTGACCCAAAAGGCTGATGGCGACTCCCGAATTATTTTTTAAAACCATTTATTCACATTATTTTTCCCGCCAAGTATAAAAATTTCGTGCCCGGACGAAAACCAGTTACGACAGCTTGGCGACTCCGCTGGGGATTCGGTCAAACTTTTAAAATCAATTATAAATTGTCTCTATCAGTTAGAAATTTAAAATTCATATATTTAATTTTTAATTCTTTTCTTTCAAATTTTTTATTACTTATTATTTTTATACTTTTTTATTCAGGTTTTATTTTATTTATTTTTCTGTTAGAAGTTTGAACATTTCTCCTCACACACAACACTTGCATTGCATAACATAAAGCTCTATAATTGAGTTTGTCCCTTTTAAGTGGGAGTGAAAGCAACGTCTTCGTGAGAATTTATTCTCCGTGTTAGTCATAGAGAAATGTATCCCCTCGAATTGAACTCGATCCGCTTAAGTCTGTAATGGACTAGGATTGAGGGTTTGGCAGCCTAAGGGGGCACTAACAAGGACAATTCGAGTACCTTTACTCCTAGAACTAAAACCCTGCATATAATAAACCTTAGAACTTCTCCTGATATAAGACAGTACTGAACCTCTGTCCTTAGGTGTACACAAAGGAGAAATAAGCTTTAGCTTTTAATTTTTTAATTTATTATTTTTTCTGAATAAATGCATGCGAACTAAAAATCATGCGGTTAGGTTAATTTTTCCAAACAAAGCATGGAACTAGAAAGCATGAGGTTAAGATTTATACCTTGATAGATAGATTTTTTCATTAGTTAGTACTAACTATTTTATTTTTTCTCATTTCTTTTGTTTACATTGCATGATCATGGCATAACCAAAAGGTGTTTACTGGAAAGACTGTTCATCATATTGGAAAGAAATCGTAAATGGACAAAAAGTTTTATGATCAAACAAAATATGATGTGGCCAAGAAAAGACATCCTGAGGAAACTCCAAGGATAGAAGCAAGCTATGCACTCAAAGATCGTATGCCCATTGAAGAGCAAAAGGAGATACGAGAAATAAGAGAGCAAATGAACAGGATGATGGATAGAATATCTGTTTTGAACAAAGGAAAAGAAATTCCTGCACGGAAAGAGAAAGAGCTCAATGAACTTAACCCTGCAATGTCAGATACGCAAGGGACTTCGGATCTTAACCAACTTGAGAAATTACAGTCAATCATCATTCGTATTCACAAATCGTATGGAGATACTAAAGAAATAGTGACCACTGTAAAAGCTCCCAGAGATGAGAAGAAATCATGTAATCTGAAATCATCGAAGTTTAATCTGCTCCCGACATCTAAAACTCAGGATCAATCCAAGACAAAAGGTGG
This sequence comes from Hibiscus syriacus, assembly GCF_006381635.1. Taxonomy (NCBI): domain Eukaryota; kingdom Viridiplantae; phylum Streptophyta; class Magnoliopsida; order Malvales; family Malvaceae; genus Hibiscus; species Hibiscus syriacus. The sequence continues at coordinate 432,628 of NW_024063166.1, read as the reverse complement.
TTCTCATTTTGATGCTATCCCTATATCGTATAAAGAATTATATGATAAGCTACTTGAAGCACGAGAAGTGGCCCCGTACTATATAAAACCATTCCAACCTCCGTATCCAAATTGGTATGACATCAACGCTTATTGTGAATATCATGCCGGAGCTCAAGGACATACCATTGAGAATTGCCTTGCTTTCGAACCTCGAGTTCAAAGTCTTTTGGATCAGGGAATCTTGCAGTTTATGATAAATGATCAACCTAGTTTGGTAACTGAAGATCCTTCCAGATCAACACCAAATGTATTCAAAGGTAAGAGCATCAGTAGGGGCGTCCAAAAGGAAGAAGATTTGCTTAGATTCGAAGTTCAAATACGTCATTTGAAGGAGCAAAACAATGAATTGAGCACCAAAATGGAAACCATGCAGGAAGATTTCCAGAAGGTCAGTCAAACCTTTCAAAATGCTGGCATAGGAAACACCCCAGAAGAGTGGATCAAAGGGGTCACCAAACTGAAAAAGAATTGTAAAATACATGAAGGTTGAGCAAAGAAGTTTTATCATGATTTACGAGTTGCAGAAGAAATACGCAATATGTCTGTCAGTGAATTAAAAAGATGTCAAGTCGAAAATCAAAGGTTGAATAGTGCTATGACTAACATGGAAGCATCATATCAGATCTATCAGCATGAGGTTAATACTGAATTAAAAGCCATTATCGAAAAGAACAAGACATTGAAGAAATATTTAGATGATTATGGGGATATTGTACGAGAACTCTGTAACCACGAAGATTTTCTCAAGAAAAAATGAACAACATTGTTTACAACTCCGAGAATCGACACGAAGGATAAAGGAAAAAGACAATATCATGAATGAAGCTGCTGCTCAAGCAAACAATATGGCACATAAGCTGGTGGACTTAGCTGGCTTCACGAGAGAATTAAAGCAGATGGATAATTCCACACCTGAGTATGAGTGGAAGTTAGTTTGGCTTTTAAGTGAAATAGAGAAATTAGGAGTGAAAGTTATTCCCTATATGTAAAAGTTTTGTTTAATACACGGAGACTTTTGTGTTCAATGAAATCTATTCTAAGATGATCACTCTTGAGTAACACCTTTTCATATATGCATTTTCATTTTGCATCTTTGCATTTTTCATTTTGCATTCATACTTTTATGTTTGCCTTTGAATTGCACATTTTGCATTCTTATTTTTCCATTTATGCATTTTTCACATTTTTTATTTAAGTACTGTTATGTACTTTAATTATAAAAACATGTAAATAATTCATGAAAGGTTTCTGTAACAGTAAAAAACCAAGATCATTCATTTATTTTACTGTACCATCATCATGAAAACAATGGAGCAATCTTATGAGGGACTACAAGATAAGTGGCTAGAACAATTGATAGGGTTACCTCGGGATACAAGGAAAGAAGCATCAGATTCAATACCAGATGGATCAAATCAAATTATTCAGTGTGTGGCATCTGATAAAGAAGAGATAACTGCTAAAGAGAAATTATGCTATCAGATTGAAGAGTCGAGAAAGATAACATAACCTGGGGCATCCCACTCGAACCCAAGGAATAGCCTCGTTAATTATTCACAGTATGAAGAAAGATTCAAGAAGATGGATGAAGCAATCAGAAATATGAAAAGTGTTAATGCCTACCACAAAGAATTAGAAGCAAGAAAGCTCAGCTTGGTTCCAGATTTGATTATTCCCCATGAATTCAAAATGCCTGATTTTGAGAAATATGATGGCACCAGTTGTCCCTTAATCCATTTGAGAATGTTTTGCAGAAAAATGGAATGATATTTGAGTTCTGATGATCTATTAATTCACTATTTCCATGATAGTCTTGTTGGCCCAACAGTAGTCTGGTACAATCAGTTGACCCAAGAACAGATCAAGAGATGGGTAGATCTAGCTGATGCATTTTTTGGACAATATCGGTATGTTAAAGGCTTAGCTCCAACACGTATGGATCTTCGAAGAGTAAAGAAGAAAACCAATGAAAGATTTCAAGAATATGCCCTAAGATGGAGAGGAGTGGCAGCACAAGTTCAACCTCCCATGTTAGAAGAAGAGATATCACATATGTTTCGGGATTCCATTCTCGTTCCTTTCTGCGAATTGATGCAGGCAAATCCGACGAAGGAATTCAAGAATCTTATGACAAGTGGAGATTTAATTGAGAATGTAATTAGTAAAGAAAACTCAAAAGTCACATCCAGAGCCCGACTGATCAAAAAACAAAAGCTGATGATGTGAATGTATGTCGCATCCAGAATCCCCGCAACTACAAAAGAAAAAGATCAAATAACTGTTCGGATCGACCAAAGAAAGTCATGAGATCAAGAAAAACTTTGGAAGTATTCCAAACTTCCATTTCAGACTTGTATCCTCATTTGGTTAAAGGTCAATACATCACACCAAGACCAACTAAAGTGACACCAAACCCTTCTGCTCATAGCTATGATCAAGATAGAGTTTGTAATTTTCACTTGGGGGTATCTGGGCATTCTACAGGCAATTGTAGGCCACTGTTAAAAGAAATTGAGATGCTTGTTGACAAAGGGGTTTTGACACAAGAAATGATCAAGAAATGGGGGGCAAATAAGGATGAGAACCCTGATCTTATTACACACTCGACATTAAAGGAGTAATGATGCATAAACAAATGGAAGTATTATCTACCACTGTAGTACCTTCCATTTTCAGCATCTTGTTTGAACTTGTTTTTTTGTTTCTTTCTCCGCTTTTGTGCAATAAATAAATTTGTGTTGTTTATTAAGGTTATGAGCAAGGAATCAAGTTTTAATCTTGAGATTATTGAGTATCAAGTAGATTAAATATTCTTTTAATTTTTTAAGAGTTATAGATCTGTGGCAAGTGGTAAAATTATATCTTCCATATCTCATTCAACGCCAATTACTTGACCCTTACCAAAACCAAATCCTGACACTACATTTATCTGAGATTCTGAAGTAATGTCTCTACCTATTTTTGAGACACAAACTCTAGATGTTTACCTTCTCGGGTAGAGTTGATTGATTGATGATACTACCTTCCACCATATACATGACTTTATAAGTCACACATTTGTCCTTCCAAATACAAAACCATCCAAGCCAAAAAAACCTCAAAAGAACCAAACTTTCAATTATCTGTGAATCTTACTGCAAGAAGAGACGAGATGAGGCATCATGGACCAACTTATTGAAGATGATTTTGAGTGATTAGGGCATACTTAAAGAAGAAGGGAAGAGTGATTGATTGAAATAAATATATCATGCATTAATTACATTTTTCATGTAAGTAAAGTTAATCTTGAATATTCATCCCCCTGGAGATACCTCTTTTTACAAGGACTTCTATGTATGAGATGACTAAACTTCGCACACAGATCAAGCATGCCAACTCAGTGACATATCGCCCAAAGATGAATGGGGCATTTGCAGGAGCAAATAAGAACCTTAAGAGGATCATTACAAAGACCACTAAAGCTTACAAGGTTTGGCACGAGAAGCCACCTTTTGCCTTATATGCATATTGAATTACTGTGCGAACATCTATTGGGGCAACACCTTATTGTTTAGTCTATCGGATGGTAGCAGTATTACCAATTGAAGTTGAGATCCCATTATTTTGTATCCTCAAGGAGGAAAAAATTGGAGAAGACTGAATGTATCCAATTTCGATTTGATCAATTAAACCTTATTGATAAGAACCAATTGAAAGCTATCTGCCATGGGCAGATGTATCAGAAATAGACGATGAAAGGTCACAAACAGAAATTCGAGAGAGTTCCAAAAGGGTGATCTAATGCTGAAAATGATCTTGCTTATACATAATGAATGCCTAATTGGGAAGGGACCTATCTAGCAAAAAAAACTGAAAAAAAAAATTGAATCAAGATGGGTGACTCATGGAGCCTCAAGTTACAAGATGGATCAAAGATCCATATTCAACAAGAAGAGCAAGAAATGCTGAAGATATGAGAAAATTGAAATGAACCCAAAATTTGGCAGTCTAGAGGGATCCAGATGATGGAAAAATCCCCAGCAAGGCAGATCCAAGTCAAGCAAAGCAAGATTGAAGGCATCTAAAGAGAATATCTTCAGAATTCATTCCGCCTCTCAAGATTGATTTTTATTTGCAAAAATTGGTTTTTTTAAAATCTTTAATGCATGATATGAAAAATGATAAAGGGGGTTCAAGATGTAAATTTTTAAATAATATCTTGAAACCAAAGGAGGATTCGAGTTGAAAACCTAAAAAAAAGGCGGCTCGAATATTGAATGGTGCAACAATGACATAAGAGACGATCTTAAGCTCTTAATAAAGCACCGCACATCCCAAAGACGTTCCTGAGAGTAGAGAAACAAGAAGCATCTCTACAAGATGGGCATAACAACCATTTCTTCAAGTTAGTGGAAGCCGAAACGACATACTGAACCAACTTGAAAGAACCTACTTTACCAAAATCCACCTACACCTTAAATCAGTCAATAGTTTTGACACTTGCCATAGGACTATGATTTTTGAATGATTTAAAAGTGTAGTTGATTTATCTGATATTCATTAAACTCATTGTTTATGATTCGATTATATTGTGAACCTGAAAGGGATAATACTTTACAAAATTCTTTCATAAAGAAAGGAGAAAAAAACATTTTCAAACAGGATAGTCTCAAATGAGAAAGGTCCTTGAAGCAATTATTGCTTATTCTACCTCTGTTGTAGAAAAAGAACGAATGAGGCCAGAAGAATGAAGCACTTCACATTTTTTAAGGCAAGTGGTCCAAGAAGCCAGAAAGTTTGGGGAATTGAACTTGTGACACTCCCCTATGACATTGTTAGCAGCTCATCAAGAAAGATTATCGTTTATCTCATGTTGAGGGCGATAAGCATCACCAGACAGATTATTTTCCCCAACCCTCAATTTATGTTCTCTAGAAGATTACATCATAGAACCATGAGCAAGTCACTACCTGCACTCTGGTGTTAGCTCAAGTCTTGATACATCATTGCTACTTCTTCTATGCCGATCACTTTCTTTGTCAAAATGATATCCATTATGTCCTTCAGAAGATTGTTGAATTTGAATTTGAGGACTTATGGCACAGAATAAGACGTTGGAACAAATTCTACATTTGTATGCCGTACAAGATTCCAAAAGTTGAGATAACCAGTTTTACCATCAACTAAACCTTTCCATGGTTAGGGAAGAGTGGGATATGACAGTGTGTATTTTGGAGCAGCAGAAGAGACAGTCACTGTGGCAGTCATTGCAAGGAAATGCACCAACGAAAATCTTCTAATTCATCCTGATGATGTTTATTTCTTCCAGTAAGGTTGTTATATTGGATGCCATCGACAATAAGGTTGAATCCTCCAAATCTACTCATCAATTGCTCCAATTGATCACTATTCAGTTCTTGCACATCTGTTTTCAAAGGTATGCCAAGACAGTAGAAGGCAACCTCTGCATCACTGATCTCAGAGAAAAGAGACAGAACATTGATACCATCGGGGAACATGTCTCTAACAGATTCTTCTCCTCGTGTATGGTTTTTAGGGAAACCTAGAAGCATTTCCACCTCATCAGGTTCAAGTGGAACATTTTTATTCCTTCCAACCTATACCAGATTCCATTTTCAGCACTCATCAAAAACATACTTCTGGACACTCGAAGGTGGCTCATCATCTGAAGTTTCAAGAGCCTTACGGATCTTTTCTGTCAATTTGGCACTTCTTGTACATTTTTGTAAACAATTCAAATTTGTTCTTGAAGCCCAGAAAGGCCACCATGTTTAGTGAATGGAAAAGCATCATGTATGGCGCAAGGAGGAAAAAGAACAAAATGAAATCTGTTCTTAATTGGCATATTATGAATATAGCCCCTTTTCAGTGTAGTAGCATGAAAATACTTCGAATTTACAAATTCTGGCTCTCCATCGAATAAGTACTGTGATATTCCAGTCCAAACATTAACTGGAGCAAGTGCCACGTTCTCATAGTAAAAATAAGGAGCCCCAATAGCATCTTCTGGAAGTGTTCTTTGAGTTATCTGATCTGGTTCGTTACCAATCATTGGATTAGGAAGATGAACTGCATGATCGTCTTCATTAAGAAGCTTCTTTTCAAGCTTCCTCTGCTTCTTCCTTCTCCAAAAATCATAGCCGTCGTCTTTTCTTGTAATTGGAGTTATTGCATAACGGCTTCCTATCTTCTACTGAAAGAAGTGCGTCAGCAGCCTTAGCCATTTGAGCAGCACATATAAAATCTGTTAATTCTGGATTGATGAATCCGGATCACATCTCTTCATGATTATTGAAGCCTCGGCCTCTCAATATCCTGTTTTTGTCAAGTATAACAGTTTATTCTCCTCATCAGAATCAAAATTCATGATTTCCTCGATATCAGAAGAACTATCAATATCTGTGAAATCATCCTGAAAGATCGCTTCATAATCAGATGAGTTGTTATCAGAATCAACATGTTGCATGGATGCGGATTTTTTTATGAGTCTGTACCACTGTATATGTAGTCTTGCTATTGCATCAGATTACTGTTCGCATAAATTGGTTTCTCTCCCACAGAAAAGTATATTTCAGAGACAACCTTCACTGAAAGCTGGTAAACCATTGTGTCAGCCTGGAACGGATTACCAAGCTATTTTTACTACTCTGTCTGATTAAATCCCTCTATATACAGAAAATGGTCACTTCATTCAAAAGAGGCACATATCTCAGACGTTTCTGTCAAAATGATTGATTGTTTCTTAAGTCTGTGACAACGTGAAGAGGATTCCTCCAGTTACTTGACAACACTGATGTTTCGTGACACCAGGAGAAGAGTATTCAAGATAAATAGATTTGGGGCACGAATAAAGCCACGAGTACCTACAACAGTGTATTGTCAAAATTAGACCTCGTGGGGATCATGATATTCAAGTCAAACAGACATTGAGAGTAAACCAGAAGCAAAATATTAGGGCATCTCGAAAGCCCATTTCAGACTGAAATGTTTCATGTGGGACATCTTGAGGGCTCATTTCCACCAGAAATAGAATATTGGGGCATTTTGAAGGCTCACAACAATATGAATATTTGGGCATTCTTGAAGGCTCATCTCAACAAGAAGTAATGTTGAGCATACTTTTAGCATCTGTATCAGCAAATGTTGGGGCATTTTAAAGGTTCCTTCAGATAGATCCATGTGGGGCATTTTGAAGGCTCAGATTAACAAGAAGCAAATGTTGGGGCATGCTGAAAGCCCATTTCAATCAAAATCAAGAATGTCGATGCATTCTGCACGCTTGTATTAGCCCATGTTTGGGTATGCTGAAGGCCCATATCATCCTGTGTTAAAGATCATTGATTTAAGAAAATATTTCCAATGAGACAGAAATATATGAAGAATGAAAATGGTGAAACAGTGACAGTCGAGCTGACTATACATAATTGCTTCGTTCATCAGGCAGTTACATTATGATCATGTTGTTGAACAAATGTTTACTCAGCAAGTATGTTTTCAAATATCTAATCTTCTTAACCGTATGTCACATAATAGTATGTTCTTTGTTAAGATACATTACGGTTGTATGAATAAAGATGATCCCCAGGCAGACTACTCGATCTAGGGTTCAATTCCTCAAGATCTCATCTTTGAATTTTGCATTCTGTGTGTCGGTGACAATTGAAAATATTTCTTTGAGATTCCTGGCAGTTATTTTCAACCATACTATTGAGGTTATGAAGCTGTTTTTCACATTAGTTTTTGTTTACTTGATGACATTGAAGAGAGAAGCTCAACTTACACATATTACCCATTCCCGTTGTTACTGGGGTCATTATTGCTAGCCAGGCTGAACTGAGTTTTTATCTATTTTGGGTTTTATCATGTGCGTTTCATCCCCAGCAGCAAGAATTCTACAGATATCGTTCTGTACATGGATCCTATAGCTGAAGTGTTTCTACTTTCTATAACACTCAGTTATAGAAGAAAACATAATCAGTATTACATTTGCCTTTGCCAGAGATGATATCAAGATCAGTTGGTATTTCGTATTCAATTCGACACCAGCACATTTTGTGAATTTGACCAACTTTTTGGTCATACCAACATATCACTTGTATCCCCATTGAGTTTTGTTCTCAAATGGTCTTGTGACATCATACAAAAGATTTGAACACTAGGCAAAGAGCTTCAATGATTGAGAAATCTTGGCAGAAGCCACAGAAAAGGATGAATGTGTTGTCAAATGCTTCCTTGACCAACAATCCGAGTAGAAACCACAGGAAAAGATGAATGTATTGTCAAATGTTTTACGAACCAGTGATTATGGTCCTGAACCAATGTTGCAATCATATGGTTTCCATTTATTGATCCAAGATGAAGTTTGTCTTCTTCAACCCCAAGATTAGAAGTGAGATATAATGAAGATTTCTTTCCAAGGAGAGCTGAAATTTTAAACAAGAAACTAATGGGGTCAACTAAGGTTGAACTACAGGTTGTTGTTAAGCATCTCGATATGATATGGTCCAAGTTGCCTTATTCGAGATCTGATTATATGTGGAGACATGAAAGGAATTGGAATAAATCTTCCTTGTGATATGTTTCAAGAGTTAAATTGGAACAGACTCTACTCTCCTAATTAATCCCTGCTGAGTCAGACATATCTACATCTACACTCTTCAAAGATGATAGACTCCTTTTTCAAAGATGATAGATTCTCTTTTTAAAGATGATAGATTCTCTTTTTAAAGATGATAGATTCTCTTTTCAAAGATGAAAGCTTTATTGGATTTCTACACAATTCCAAGCAAAGAAGGTTGGTTTTATCAAAGATAAAATGGGCATCAAAGTCATAGTTCTGACTACGGCAAGAGTTCCATAAATGAAACATTTCTTCTGAGACTTTCATAAAGCAAAGAAGACGCAAAGATATAAGTTGATCAGATGATTCTACAGAAATGTAAGCTTGATAGCATAAGTTTCTACACTGATATCCAGAGGTAACCCTGGCAATAAATGATGAACTGAAAGAAGATCGAGTTCACCACTTTGAAGTCAAATGAAGATTGCATCAACATTCATGCATTCATAAAAATATCATTTATACAATAGACAATGCATTACATTGATACATTTGAGTGCATTCAAACATGAAGTTTTATAGATCTTCGGAAGAACGAAGAAGGTAAAAAATACCTTACAAGAAGAAGGTATTCAAAACCAAAAATACAGGAATCACGCAAACATCTGAAGAAGAGATGGACCAATCCACAAGAATGAGCATTATCTTGAGATTGGGGCATGTTACCCAATCAATATGTTATTTCAAAAACATAATGAGAAAACGATTTCCATAGTTTCTCATTTTATCTTTTCTAAAAATGAAACTGTTGAAAAGTAAGAAAACGATTTTCTTAGTTTTTTTACTTAGTAAACTATTTCCAACAACCTTATCTTGAGATTGGGGCATGTTACCCAATCAACAGGTTATCTTGAAACATAATGAGAAAACGATTTCCAAAGTTTCTCATTCAATCTTTTCTAAAAATGAAATTGTTGAAAAGTAAGAAAACGATTTCCTTAGTTTTTTTTTACTTAGTAAACTATTTCCCACATCTGTAAGTCCTGCAGTGCATGATGTTTCCAAAAAGCCTTCGGGAGCTTTTTGATGTTGTTACTTTGAAAAATAATGAGAAAATGATTTCCATAGTTTCTCATTTAATCTTTTCTAAAAATAAAATTGTTGAAAAGTAAGAAAACGATTTCCTTAGTTTTTTTACTTAGTAAACTATTTCCCACATCTGTAAGTCCTGCAGTGCATGATGTTTCCAAAATGCCTTCGGGAGCTTTTTGATGTTTTCAAAGCCTTAGGGTCATCTGTAAGTCCTGCAGTGCATGATGTTTCCAAAAAGCCTTCGGGAGCTTTTTGATGTTTTCAAAGCCTTAGGATCATCTGTAAGTCCTGCAGTGCATGATGTTTCCAAAAAGCCTTCGGGAGCTTTTTGATGTTTTCAAAGCCTTAGGGTCATCTGTAAGTCCTGCAGTGCATGATGTTTCCAAAAAGCCTTTGGGAGCTTTTTGATGTTTTCAAAGCCTTAGGGTCATCTGTAAGTCCTGCAGTGCATGATGTTTCCAAAAAGCCTTCGGGAGCTTTTTGATGTTTTCAAAGCCTTAGGGTCATCTGTAAGTCTTGCAGTGCATGATGTTTCCAAAAAGCCTTCGGGAGCTTTTTGATGTTTTCAAACCTTCGGGTCATCTGTAAGCCCTTCAGTGCATGATGTTTTTTTAAGACCTCTAGAATGATGTTTTCAAACATTTTCATCCTACTCAATAGAAGCCAAATGAAAAAATTATTGTCTTTTTTGTCTTTGCTCTATTCTTGTTAACACAAGGATGAGCAAAGAGGGGCATCTGTAGAAATCAATTTTTTCATTTTAAATTTAAATTTATTATTATTATTATTATAATTTAGGGTTTGTATCATCCCAGCAGCCAGCCACCTCAATTCACAGCCGTTTGATCTGGCTTTGATCCAACGGCCCAGATGGTTCCAGGAAAGGAAGCCCTAGGGTTTCCTAACCCTAGGTTATCATCCAGCTGCCTTTTCAACTACCACGCGGCGCCTCCTCTGCTACCAACACCACTGCCGACGCTCCACTAGTGCCACGCCTCCGATGAAGACTCTAGAAGACTCAGAGCAGCCGCACACGTTGAAGTCTAGAGTGAGTCACCACTATAGTTTGGTGACTCACCAAACTTTGCCCTATTATCCGGTCCGAAGAAGACACTGTGGTGGCTATAAAAGCCACCACGGAACCTGCAAAAGAAAAGAGGAGAGGAAGAACCGGAGATAACAGAAACAACAGCAAGCCAAACAAAACCCATAGCAACAAATCAAAAAGCAAAGAGAGAATAGAGTGAGAAAACTTACCACCGAGGAAGCTACGCCATAGTCAGAACCTCCGCACGCCGCAAAAGAAATCAAAATACTGAGAGTATTTCTGTAGATCTAGGTAACTATAAGGCTTTTTAGAGAAAAAGGACACCGGATTCGTCTTTAGGACGTTCAGATCTTTATTTTGGGAAATTTTGAAATTTTCCGGCCACCGGCAGCGGTGGCCGGCGGTGGTTGCCGACGCCGTAGCACGGCTGCCGGGCGGTGGCCTCTCTCTCAGTTTTAGAGAGAGGCGAGAGAATTCTGGTTCTCTCTCAGTATTGAGAGAGAAGGGAGAAAGGAGAATGAGAGAGCTGGCCCTTCGGGCCAGTCGTTTGGGGATTTATACCCCTTCCCGAACGACGTCGTTTTGGGAAGGGGTATATGCGTAATTTACATGTATGGCTAAACCCTTTCCGTAGCCATCCGAGTTTTGTAATTATTCATTTTAGTCACTGAAACTAACTTATGAATGTTCTAATTCAGTGTTCGAATTTCATTTTATTATGTTTTAGTCATTACCAGTATTAAATAATATATTTAAGATAAATATCACATTTAGTCCCTAATAATTTTAATATTTCTATTTTAATCACCGATTAATTAAATAATGGTTAATTACACTACTAGTATTTATATTTTATGATAATTCTAATCATGTCTCTTAAATATTTATATTTTTATAATTTGATCATTAAATTTTATATAATCTTAATTTTAACCATAAGTTTTATTATTTTTACATTTTTAAGTTCATATATTTATGAATATGATCCATTAGTTTTTAATAATATTACTTTTAATTTCTTTCATTTTAATTATTATTATTTTATTTTATTATTACGTTTGATATATGTTTAAATTATTATCTTCATGATTATTTTATTATTATTATTAAATTATATAAACATATTTATATAATATTTATTTATTCTATTTGTTTATTAAATAAAAATCATATTTATAAATTTAATTTTATAAATTACTTTTAAGAAAAATAAACATATTTTGATATGTATTTATTTTTTAATATCTAAGAAAAGAGCTGTCTTAAAATACCTAGAAGTCCTTTTCTGATATTCTTAAATAAATAAATGTTTTTTTCATATATTAATATATTTTAATTATTTTTAGATAAATGTTTTATTAACATTTATTTATTCATTAATATCAAAGAAAAGAGCTGTCTTAAAGCACCTAGAAGCCCTTTTCTGATATTTCTAAATAAGTAAATATCTTATTTATATATTAATATATTTTCTTAAAATTATTTGAAATAAAAGAATTATGAATTAAATATATTTTTGAATTTTTAAATTCCAATAATAGAGACAATTTATAATTAAAAAGTACCAATTTTGGGCGTTGTAGGGGTCTAATCCTTCCCTAAACGTAACCGACCACGAATCCCTTTTTATTAATAAAAAGAACGAATTTTTGGTTATAAACGCAGATCAGTTCATCTTTTAAATGATGTTTTCTTAAAAACTCTTTTAAAAGATAATTTTTAGGTAATCGACCTACCTGACCCAAAAGGCCGATGGCGACTCCCGAATTATTTTTTAAAATCATTTATTCACATTATTTTTCCCGCCAAGTATAAAAATTTCGTGCCCGGACGAAAACCGGTTGCGACACATTCCTCTCGGTGTTCCATCAGATACTAAGTTATAATGATCAGTGGCCTGTGATCCATTCCAAGCACCAGATTGGCCTGGATGCATGAGTGAAGGACTTCTTATTCTTGGGTTGTATGGACCATGGTTGTATACACCTTGAGCAGGTGAAAATTGGCTTTGCATCTGATGGACAGGCAAATCCCTATCGAAGCTCCTTGGTCCTGTCAAACCAGAATAGTAGGCCGATCATTTAGAAAAACAAAAAGGAATACCAACTCATGTTAATTGAAAAATTAGAGAAATTCCATACAACTAGTTTTAACCGATAACTCAATTCACAAATGATCAGCTTAGTAGTAGCACAAATAAAAAATTATTGCATGCATCGATAATAATATCATGTTTACACAGACAAAAATAGTAGGAAAAAGAGTACCGGGATGGGATGGTGCGTGCCAACCACTGGTAGTTGGCGATGTAAACGATTGTTGCATAGTCTGGTTATGAATGTTGCCCCTCTTCTTGTTAGCAGAAAATGCTGCCATGGGGTCTGTAACAACCCGAAAAAAAAAATTTAAATTGGTGTAATTTGGTGACTAAATTAAAAGTTTTCAAAACTTATAGGCCATTTTAGAAGTTAGAAAAAAAATTCAATGACCAAGCCCTGCATTATACGTTTGAGTGTCGGCAGGCTTTTCTTTTAAAGGAAATGAATTGGTTTCTGCGTGAAAACACAGAAAACCAATTCATAAAATTCCCTTTCCAGCAACCTTCTTTAAAGTCTGATTTCGATACCGTTCGAGCTCCAATCATAAAATTAAAACCACTGTCGTGTTCATCTTCGACCTGTGATCAAAACCCAGTAAACCAATTATAGCGAAACGCTGTCAAACGACGTGAATTTCGAGTCAAAGTCTCGATGTTTTTATAGCACCACCGCCGGGAAAATCTTAAATTCATCTCCGATCGTTGATCGGTTTTCGACACCTCCCGCACCATCGTGTTCCTGGTGTCGTTCCGAGTCCGACGGTGTCATCATTGTCTCTGTAGGCGACGGCGCGTGTGGGAGGTGGAGCGGTCAAAGATTCGACCAAGTTGAAATCGAGCTCTCCACCGTTCAAAAATTTGAACCGAGGTTGGTAAGTGACTCAAAATCGCTTAAAATAATTTTTAGAAATTTTTTCAGGAATTTTTGGAGTTCAGAAGAGCCTTCTCGCGCCCCCACGCGCCGCCCCTGCGCGTGGGGGAGTTCCGAATCTGCTGGGTGATGTTGTGACCGGTTTGACCGGTCTGACCCGACCCGACCCGGTGACATTCTGGGAAATATTTCAAAAAATGTGACAGTTTGGGAATTTTTTTGAAAAAGGTGACATTTTGGGAAATATTTCAAAAAATGACATTTTGAGAATTATTTTGAAAAAGGTGACATTCTGGGAAATATTTCGAAAAAGGTGACATTCTGGGAATTCTTTTGAAAAATGTGACATTTTGAGAATTTTCGAATATGGACTATTGAACCCCTTTGACCGGCTTTAAACAGCCATTAAACGACCTTTGATTTTGTTCGAGTATACCTATTCTGACATTTTTCGACTTGCCGAATCCGTTTCAGAAGTCCGTTTCGCTAAATTCGAACTCGAAGGCCTCCAAATCACCAGTCAAACCCGTTGACTTTGATTTTGACCAAGAATTTGAATTTTTGAAATGTCATACTTTATGTTTTTCGACGTCCTGATTCCGATTCCGCAATCCGTTTGGTCAACTTCAGACTCGAAATCCTCCAAATTGGTAGTCAAACTCGGAAAATGCTTATATACTTAAGAATTTAGCTTTGAACAATTAAGTAAGACTTGGGGGCTGATAAATTATTATTGTTTGAAGGTACAAGAGACTCTCTGGATCGTTCGACAGCTCGACCCAGCTCTTCTAGATCAATTAAACCACGGGTGCCAGTATTCACCCGTAAGATCCGTAAATTTTATGATTTTAGAGATTAATTATGTTACCCATTAGTAATATAGTGTTATTATAAATTAGGTTCGAAAATTGTAGCAGAGCGTGGTGAGACCAGCAATCAGTAGATCTACTACTTGAACCTATTATCGAGGTGTGTTCCCTATTTATTACTGAACTGTTTTATTTGTTTTAATATGTGGTACACTGAATTCTTTGGTTATTGTTTTATTAATGCACCGATTTAATGTGATGGTTTATGGATTATGACTGCTATCTGATTTTGTTTTGAAATGGTATATGATTACCATGTTTATGGAATTTATGTCAATGTGCAATTGAATTTTTGGAATACGAATTTATAAAGTACAGCTCTGATCAAGCTGGAAAATTTTACGGACCTAATGTGACTCTTAGGTAGGCTCTGCGGCCCTGAGATCATTCTCGGGTACGCCATGTGACCCTAAGATGTGTTCTTAGGTAGGCCCCACGGCCCCGAAATCTATCTTGGGTAGGCTCTCAGGCCCTAAGATGTTCCCTTAGGGTAACTCTTTTATGGGATTTACTGCAGTATAATTTTTATGAGATTTACTGGACTATGATTTGTTTAGTGTATCTATCATGATGTTATAGTAATGTTGGGAAACACTGAGCCTAGCTCACTTTTCGAAAATGTTTTCCCCTTTCAGATACTGTTGGTTAGATACACCTGATCGAGCACTTGGAGGATCAACATATCTCTTGAAGTATATCGTATTGTAATGTTTTATCTTTTAAGTTGACTCTATTTTGGTAACATGGGTCTTATTTTAAAGTATTGGATTTTATAATGATTACTCCTTTGCTATTTATATTTGGTTTATCGTAAATTTGGATTTTTAAGATATGTTTAAATTAATTTGTTTTTCCTCATTATATTTATGATTTGTATTTTTATAGTATAAATTATTATAATCTCATAAACGTCATTTATAATGTGATTGTACCATGTTTGAATAATGGTTTCGAAACAATATCTTTAAGAATCATGAATGTGATTCACTAGACTTAGTCGAAACGTATAGACCGGCTCTAGGGGGTTACATTTAATTGGTATCAGAGCTTTTGGTTTTTAAACCTCCGACTGTGTATGAGTCCAAATTGAAAATACGGTTTTGAAATATTTTACAAAACCTGTTGCTAAGGCCATGTCTCAAAGTTTTTATGATTTTAATTGTGTTCGAGACTCCAAGTGCTTATATAACCCTAAGTTATATCTCCTGTAGTAAACTAGAGATCTACAAAAATGAGTGCTAGACTTGGACGTCGAACTAGCCGAGGGCGAGGTCGAGTGGCTAGATATGCAGACCTGATCGATGAGGTTCGAGTAGATCCCCCCACCTCCGACAGGTGATCCTGCTCCTGTGACCCCGACAAATTTACCTCCTGCTGTTGGGATTGACATGACTACACCGATCAGGGGAACAACCGATAGTGAGCCTGATTCTACCAGAGTTGCATTTGATGAGAATTTTGGTAGACAATTTTTACAGTTGATTCAAGGAGCAGTCAGAGCTGCTGGTGCTGGATCTGAGGTGCCTATTTCTCAAACTCTGATCGCCAATGGGGTCAGGACTTTTGGAGGAAAGCTTGGAGGAATTCTTACTGAAGCATAAGATTGGCTTCAAAATACAGAAAGACGCATGGATCAGTTGGGTTTGGACCCAACTAAGAGATATTTGGGGGCGGTAGCGATGTTAGATGGCAATGCCCACACCTGGTGGGAGTCAGTGACCAGTAGTGTTCCTATCGATCGTTTGACATGGGATTTCTTTAAGGAGCGCTTTCGGAGTCGATTCCTGGGGGAGCATTACTTAGTCCAGAGACGACAGTAGTTTCAGGACTTGGTTCAGGGTGATATGACTGTTTCAGAGTATGAGATAGAGTTCTTAAAATTGTTAAAGTATGGAATCAGTATGGTGCCTATTGAGAGAGATCGATGCCGTAAATTTTCCCTCGGACTTAGATATGAGCTACGTAGGTAGGTGGTGGCCCTTCAAGATGATATATTTTTGATGTGCTGGTGAGCAGAGCCAAGGATGCTGAGGAGATGGAGGCTTTAGCTTCTGGTAGAGAGCGTTTTGATCAGGAGCGATCTAGGAAATCTTTTGGCCCTATTGAATCATCCGCACAGTCCGGTAAGAGGACTCGTACTTCAGCCCCTCAGAGGAGCAATACACGCTTCAGTCCTGCAACATCATCACCTTCAGTTATTAGTAGAGGTGGTTCTTCGGTTCTGTTTCAAGTGCCTCATTGTGACTTTTGTGGTAAACGGCACACGGGAGAGTGATATAGGAAGACCGGAGCATGTTTTCATTGTGGATCTAGTGGTCATTTTCGGAGGGATTGTCCTCAGCTAGCTTCGTCTGAGCGGACTGGTACCTAGACTCCTGTGCGTTCACATACTACAGTACAGACTCCAATTAGAGATCGTAGCCAAGTAAAGGCTCGTGGTTCAGCATCCAGGACTGACAGTAGAGCTCGACCTCAGTATAATAGAGGGCCAATAGTTTCTGAGGCTAGACAGCCAGCTTTGGTTTACGCCACTAGACGTCGGGATGACAGAGATGAGCCTGAGGTTATTGCATGTACATTTACTATTTATTCTATTCCATACTTTGCATTACTGGACAATGGCTCCACCCACTCCTATGTATCGAGCTCAATATCTCGAAACCTTTAAATTTCGATCGAGAACACTGATAATACTGTTACGGTTACGAGCCCAGTAGGACAGGCAATATTAGTGAATAAAGTATTTCGGCGTTGTCCTCTGGAGGTTCAGGGAGAAATTTTTCTCGCTGATCTTATGGAGCTTCTTTTAGAGGAGTTCGATCTAATTCTTGGGATGGATTGGTTGAATAAACACAAGGTAAATCTGGATTGCGAATACAAGCGTGCTACTCTGAAGACATCAGATGGTCGGACTGTTGTGTTAATTGGTGAACGGCGTGGCTATCTCTCCAATATTGTTTCAGCTATGGAAATTGATCGTATGATCAGGAAGGGGTATTAGACTTTCATTGCCTGTATTCTGAACACTAAAGGTTCCTTATCCACGATCGAGGAGATTCATATAGTTGGCGAGTTTTCTGATGTTTTTCCGGAGGAGCTGCCTGGGTTACCTCCTGATAGAGAGGTAGAGTTCGAGATTGAGACTTATCCGGGATCTTCACCTATTTCTATGGCACCTTATCGCATGGCTCCAAAGGAACTTAAGGAGTTGAAGGTCCAATTGCAAGAATTATTCGATCGAGGATTTATTCGGCATAGTACCTCACCCTGGGGAGCTCCAGTTTTGTTTGTGAAAAAGAAGGATGGGACGCTAAGGCTATGTATTGACTATCGGATGTTGAACAAGATGACGGTCAAGAATAAGTACCCATTACCCAAGATTGACGACTTATTTGATCAGTTGCGAGGAGCTACTGTATTCTCTAAGATTGATATTCGTTCGGGGTATTATCAATTGAAAGTTAAGGGGTCCGATGTTGCAAAAACAACCATTCGCACTAGATATGGTCATTATGAATTCTTAGTAATGCCTTTTGGTTTGACGAATACTCCCGCAGCTTTTATGGATTTGATGAATCGTGTGTTCAGGCCATATTTGGATCAATTTGTGGTTGTCTTTATTGATGATATTCTAGTTTATTCTCGGACGGAAACAGAGCATGACGAGCATTTGAAGATTGTTCTGCGGACCTTGAGAGAGCATCGATTATATGCCAAACTAAGCAAGTGTGAGTTTTGGCTTCAAGAAGTGTCGTTTTTTGGGCACATTATTTCTGCTCGAGGTATTCATGTCGATCCAAGCAAGATCGAGGCTATTGTGAATTGGAAATGACCCAAGAATGTCTCTAAGATCCGCAGTTTCTTGGGCTTGGCTGAATATTATAGACGTTTTGTCGAGGGCTTCTCAATCATTGCTGCTCCTTTGACAAAGCTGTTAAGGAAGAACATGCCATTTGATTGGGGCGAGGCACAATAGGAGAGCTTTGAGAAATTAAAGGCGGTTTTGACTTAAGCACTAGTGTTGATTCAACCAGAGTCCAGGAAGGATTTTATAGTGTATAGTGATGCTTCACATTCTGGACTTGGTTGTGTTCTAATGCAGGAGGCTAAGGTAGTGGCTTATGCGTCACGTCAACTGCGACCACATGAGTGTAATTATCCAACTCATGATTTGGAGTTAGCAGTAGTGATTTTTGCCTTGAAGATTTGGAGACACTATCTTTACGGAGAGAAGTGTTATATTTTCACTGATCATAAGAGCTTAAAGTATCTTTTGACCCAGAAGGAGCTTAGGCTAGAGCTTCTAAAGGATTATGAATGTGGGATTGATTATCACCCTGGTAAAGCTAACATTGTGGCGGATGCTTTGAATCGAAAGGCGGTAGCGGAGTTGAGGTCTTTAATGGCCAGGATGAATCTATATGACGATGGCACTTTGTTAACATAATTACAAGTTAAACCGACTTTGGTTGATGAAATTAAAGTTAAGCATCCCCTTGATAGCTCCTTGCTATCCATCTTTGAGCAAGTAGAGCAGGGGACAAGCTCAGATTATGCCCTTGATAAGGATAAAGTTTTATGCTTTAAGGGTCGATATTGTGTGCCTGATGATGTTGAGTTGAGGCAGATTATTCTTAATGAGGCACACAGTAGTCCATATGCTATGCACCCCGGTGGAGATAAGATGTACCGAAATTTGAGAGAGAGGTATCATTGGGTCGGCATGAAGAAGGATATCTCAGATTTTGTGGCTAGGTGTTTGACTTGTCAGTAAGTTAAAGCAGAACATCAACATCCATCAGGTTTGTTACAACCTATCAAGATTCCTGAATGGAAATGGGAGCGTATTACTATGGATTTTGTTACCGGATTACCTATGACTCCTTCGAAAAAGGATTCAGTTTGGGTGATTGTTGACAGACTTACAAAGTCAGCTCACTTCATTCCTGTGCGGGTAAATTATACTTTGGACAAGCTGGCGAGATTGTATATTTCAGAGATTGTCAGATTGTATGGTGTTCCATTGTCTATTATTTCTGATCGAGATCCGAGATTTACTTCGAGATTTTGGAAGGCGCTACATACAGCTTTGGGAACAAGATTGGATTATAATACATCCTTTCATCCACAAACTGATGGTCAATCTGAGAGAGTGATTCAGATTCTGGAGGATATGTTGCGGGGTTGCGTAATTGATTTTCATGGTAGCTGGGAGAACTTTTTATCGTTGGCTGAATTTGCTTACAATAACAGTTATCAGACCAGCATTCGTATGGCACCCTACGAAGCACTCTATGGGCGTAAATGTCGCACCCCGATTTGTTAGACTGAGTTACGTGAAAGGAAGACGTTGGGACCTGAGTTAATACGCGAGACGGAGGACACAATCAAATTGATTCGTGACCGTCTGAAAGAGGCATTTGAAAGACAGAAGTCTTATGCAGATCAAAGGAGGAAAGATATTCAGATTGAATTTGGAGATTAGGTCTTTTTAAAAGTATCACCCTGGAAGAAAGTATTGAGATTTGGGCGTAAGGGTAAATTAAGTGCAAGATTTATTGGACCTTTTCGTATATTGAAGAGGATAGGACCTATCGCATATCAACTTGAGTTGCATCCCCAGCTCAGTCGTATTCATGATGTCTTTCATGTATCAATGTTGAGGCGATATCGTCCAAACCCAGGTCACATCATTCAGGTTGAAGAGGTAGAGTTGAGACCTGATTTGTCATATGAGAAGGAGCCCATTCAGATCTTAGAAAGAGATGAGAGAGTTCTTCGGAATAGGCGTATTCCAATGGTAAAAGTTCAATGGAGTAATCGAGACCCCTCTGAAGCTACTTGGGAGACATTGGAGTCCGTGGAGGCTCAGTTTCCTCAACTATTCTCATGAAGTAAATTTCGAGGACGAAATTTCTTGTAGAGGGGGAGAATTGTAACAACCCAAAAAAAAATATTTAAATTGGTGTAATTTGGTGAAATTTGGTGACTAAATTAAAAGTTTTCAAAACTTATAGGCCATTTTAGAAGTTGGAAAAAAATTCAATGACCAAGCCCTGCATTATACCTTTAAGTGTCGGCAGGCTTTTCTTTTAAAGGAAATGAATTGGTTTATGCGTGAAAACACAGAAAACCAATTCATAAAATTCCCTTTCCAGCAACCTTCTTTAAAGTTTGATTCTGACGCCGTTCGAGCTCTAATCGTAAAATTAAAACCACCTTCGTGTTCATCTTCGACCTATGATCAAAACCCAGTAAACCAATTATAGCGAAACGCTGTCAAACGACGTGAATTTCGAGTCAAAGTCTCGATGTTTTTATAGCACCACCGCAGGGAAAATCTTAAATTCATCTCCGATCGTTGATCGGTTTTCGACACCTCCCGCACCATCGTGTTCCTGGTGTCGTTCCGAGTCCGACGGTGTCGTCATTGTCTCCGTAGGCAGCGGCACGTGTGGGAGGTGGAGCGGTCAAAGATTCGTTCGAGTTGAAATCGAGCTCTCCACCGTTCAAAAATTTGAACTGAGGTTGGTAAGTGACTCAAAATCGCTTAAAATAATTTTTAGAAAATTTTTCCAGGAATTTTTAGAGTCCGGAATAGCCTTCTTGCGCCGCCCCTGCGCGTGGGGGAGTTCCGAATCTACTGGGTGATGTTGTGACCAGTTTGATTGGTCTGACCCGACCCGTTGACCCGACCCGACCTGGTGACATTCTGGGAAATATTTCGAAAAAAGGTGATATTTTAGGAATTTTTTTGAAAAAAAGGTGACATTCTTAGAAATATTTCGAAAAAAGTGACATTTTGAGAATTATTTTGAAAAATGTGACATTTTGGGAATTTTTGAATGTGGACTATTAAACTCGTTTGACCGGCTTTAAACAGCCATTAAACGACCTTTGATTTTGTTCGAGTATACCTATTCTGACATTTTTCGACGTGTCGAATCCGTTTCCGAAGTCCGTTTCGCTAAATTCGAACCCGAAGGCCTCCAAATCATCAGTCAAACCCGTTGACTTTGATTTTGACCAAGAATTTGAATTTTTGAAAAGTCATACTTTATGTTTTTCGACGTCCTGATTCCGATTCCGCAATCCGTTTGGTCAAATTCAGACTTGAAATCCTCCAAATTGGTAGTCAAACCTGGAAAATGCTTATATACTTAAGAATTTAGCTTTGAGCAATTAAGTAAGACTTGGGGGCTGATAAATTATTATTGTTTGAAGGTACAAGAGACTCTCCGGATCGTTCGACAACTCGACCCAGCTCTTCTAGATCAATTAAGCCACGGGTGCCAGTATTCACCCGTAAGATCCGTAAATTTTATGATTTTAGAGATTAATTATGTTACCCATTAGTAATATAGTGTTATTATAAATTAGGTTCGAAAACTGTAGCAGAGCGTGGTGAGACCAACAATCAGTAGATCTACTACTTGAACCTATTATCGAGGTGTGTTCCCTATTTATTATTGAACTGTTTTATTTGTTTTAATATGTGGTACACTGAATTCTTTGGTTACTGTTTTATTAATGCACCGATTTAATGTGATGGTTTATGGATTATAACTGCTATCTGATTTTGTTTTGAAATGGTATATGATTACCATGTTTATGGATTTATGGAATTTATGTCAATGTGCAATTGAATTTTTGGAATACGAATTTATAAAGTACAGCTCTGATCAAGCTGGAAAAATTTACGGACCTAATGTGACTCTTAGGTAGGCTCTGCGGCCCTGAGATCATTCTCGGGTAGGCCCTGCGGCCCTAAGATGTGTTCTTAGGTAGGTCTCACGGCCCCGAAATCTATCTTGGGTAGGCTCTCAGGCCCTAAGATGTTCCCTTAGGGTAACTCTTTTATGGGATTTACTGTAGTATAATTTTTATGAGATTTACTGGACTATGATTTGTTAGTGTACCTATCATGATTTTATAGTAATGTTGGGACACACTGAGCCTAGCTCACTTTTCGAAAATATTTTCTCCTTTCAGATACTGTTGGTTAGATACACCTGATCGAGCACTTGGAGGATCAACATATCTCTTGAAGTATATCGTATTGTAATGTTTTATCTTATAAGTTGACTCTATTTTGATAACATGGGCCTTATTTTAAAGTATTGGATTTTATAATGATTACTTCTTTGCTATTTATATTTGGTTTATCGTAAATTTGAATTTTTAAGATATGTTTAAATTAATTTGTTTTTCCTCATTATATTTATGATTTGTATTTTTATAGTATAAATTATTATAATCTCATAAACGTCATTTATAATGTGATTGTACCATTATTGAATAATGGTTTCGAAACAATAACTTTAAGAATCATGAATGTGATTCATTAGACTTAGTCGAAACGTATAGACCGGGTCTAGGGGGTTACATTTAATTGGTATCAGAGCTTTTGGTTTTTAAACCTCGGACTGTGTATGAGTCCAAATTAAAAATACGGACTGTGTAGTAGTCGAAACGTGGAGCTCCACCAAAGTCATCCTGCATAGTCGACGGTGTCTCGATCAACGGATTCGAAAGGCAACCAGGCATTGCAGAAGTCTCGAGGTCATTAGACACTTGAGCTTCCATGCGCATTACTATCAACCTTTCCTTTCTTTTCTCAGATTCCTCCATTTAACTAAAAGAGGGGAACGTGCAAACTTCTTAAGAATGATACCAGCTAGCAAAATCTAAAAACAAATTCTGTTTTTTGCGCATAAGATTCAAAAGCTTTTGAAAGATGGATATAAGTTTCAACCTCTAGTTTTTAAGTTCACTTAATTATAAGGTAGTTTCAATTACCACTAAACCACTCAATGATTTCAAATTTTAAATATTACAAATGAGAATACTTCCACCTGCAAACCGTATTGTTCTCTTTCACTTTACAAAGAAGGAGGAGAGTAGATAACACAAACCGAACCATGACTCAAAAACGCATGAGTCGAGTACAAATCAATGTTCAAATAAAGTTTAGGGTTTCAAAGATTACCTTGTTGAATTTTCTGGTCTGTTGGAAACTTGAAGGCAAGAGAGGGGTTGGTTTATGGACCAAAGGAGGAGGAGGAGGAGGAGAGGGTCGGAGTGGGAATAAACAGGAGAAAAGAGAAGATGAATTCCGGGCAGAGCGGTGGCGTATTTGGCGATGCCACTACTTGGGAGAATTTTAGAAAAAACTTTTTTTTCTCTATCTTATTCGGATAATACAGAATTTTTCAAGTTAAATTTATATCATTAGTATAATATAATTTAGGGTAAAATAATCTATTCCTCATTAAACTATATTATCCCCTATTTTACTCACTATATTTTTAATTTTTTAATTAATTCAATGAACTCTCAAATTGCTCATTATTTTATCACATTAAATTATTTTATTATTATTTTTTAATAACGTGATATTTTTTTATTATTTAATATAAAATAATTAAAAATATAAAATAAAAATAGAATGTGGTCAGACGCCACAGTTGAATGTGATCGTTCAGTCTCAAATTTCATAGGTCTTGTTTGTCTGGACCCCCTGAATTCAAATCTGGTGGTTTGTTTCACTGAAAAATGTCTCAAAACCCATTAATCTTGATTGACACATTTCGGCTTCCTCACTTTTGATCTCCAATTTGTGGACTTCATAACAAGTTATGGCAAAATGAAGGGCGGATTCAGACTCAATATTGAAATGAACAAGACCCATGAAATTTGGGACAGAACGACCACCATCTATGGTGGTCGATGGTGATTTTCGACCACCTTCTATTTTTATTTAATATTAAATAACAAAAAATGTCACATCATAAAAAATAATAAAATAATTCAGAGTGATCAGAACATGTGCAATTCAAAAGTTTAGTGAGTAAATTAGAAAAATTAAAAGTACAGTGAGTAAATTAGGAGAGAGAGTATAGTTCAGTGAGGAGTTGTGTAATTTACCCTTATAATTTAAGGTAAAGTATACAAATGGTCCCCGACTATAGGATATTATTTTGTTAAGTCTCCAACTATTAAAAGTAAATAATCCTTTAACTATAAGGTGTTGCTTTGCTGAGTCTGTAAACTATTAAAAGTAACAAAATGGTTATCTGACTATTAATATGTTATAAATTGTCTTTTTTCGTTAAAAATGACAATTGTCTGAGCTAGACAATAACATATTGACAAATGATTGTCGTTGTTTTCTTTCTTCTCTTCTTTTCCTTGATTTTTAGTCACTAGATTCTATCTAGGTCTGTAAACAAACCGAACGTTCAGTGAACCGTTTGTGAATCGTTCGGCGGTAAGTTCGTTTATTTATTAAATGAACGAACATGAACAATATTTTGTGTTCTTTTAATTAAATGAATGAACATGAACAGAGGGCTCGTTCGTTCATTTACGTTCGTGAACGTTCGGTAATATGTTTGTTTATGTTCGTTTACGTTCGTTCATTTATATTCGATTATGTGCGCTCATTTATGTTTAGCTCAATCTCTCGAGACCCATTTAAAATATTAAAGACCAATAAATTTTAATCTGATACCCATAAATATTTTAAAATTCAATTAATTTTAAATACAACTAAAAAAAGCTCAAAACAATTAAATAAAATATAATCTTAAAATTGTTAGGAAAGAAAAAAAATCTATTTTCATTTATGTTCGTCCATCTGTGTTCGTTTACGTTCGTTTATGTTCGTTTACATCCGTTTGTTTATGTTCTTTCATTTGTGTTTGTTTATCATTTAAATGAACGAACACGAGCAAGCTACGAACAAGGAATTTTTCATTCGTTTATGTTCCTATTCGTTCATTTATTCGGTTAAAGTTAAACGAACTAACATAAACATATCCCGTTCATATTCATTTGGTTCGTTTACGAGCATAATTCTATCGATGGTGCAACCCACTTAACTCAATCTTCAATGCCAACCCCATGGATATTACTTAAACTGAAAGGCATGTTGTGCTTGAGTCACCCACATAGATATAAGATTCAACACTCTTTGTCGAACACCATTGCATTCCTTATTTTTCAAAGAATCCAACAAGTTATGGAAAATATAGGAAAGAATAAATGGGTTAGTGGTGGTTTTTAGCGGATTGTTTGTTTTAATTTAGATGAAAAGTTACCGACGGTAATTTAGTGAACTAAAGGAGTTGATAATAGAGAGTTTAGAGAGAATACATGTACCTTCTGCAGTCTTGCATGTTGATTTGTATATATGTCTTTAATGTTGATTGTAGACCTAAAACGATGATATTTATTTATAGGTTGATAACATAAATAGATTTGACTGTCAGATAATAAATTTAGTTGATCACGTGAATTTGTCGGCGATAACATATAAAGACTGTAATTATAAAAGAAAGATACTTTTTGAAAGTTTTGAGAAACTTCAAAAACCTTATGACTCGATAGACAGAGAAACAACAATAAAAAGGATACGAAG
This sequence comes from Hibiscus syriacus, assembly GCF_006381635.1. Taxonomy (NCBI): domain Eukaryota; kingdom Viridiplantae; phylum Streptophyta; class Magnoliopsida; order Malvales; family Malvaceae; genus Hibiscus; species Hibiscus syriacus. The sequence goes on along the minus strand of NW_024063166.1, from coordinate 406,626 downwards.
GAAATAAAATATAAACATTATATCCAAATCATCCGAACCATAAATGTCAAAGAGGAGAAAATCTCTTGGAGATGAGAAGAACAATTCGTTTTCAAAAAGTCCCTCGGGACATGGATCGAATTTTCTAAGCACTCGACACTGACTATCATCTGTTAAATTAGAAAATTAGAACAAAATTAGAAAATCTTATTAACTTTTAGGTTACACGTTTAGTATCTAAACTATTAGTTTTTGTTCATTTTAATACCTAATTTTCAAATTTTTTTCAAAATCATACCTAATGTTTAGTTTTTGTTTCATTTTTTTAATACCCCGTTAAAAATTTAATGTTAAATTTTGAAAATTAAAACTAAAGTTTAGAAATTAAAACGGACCAAAATTGATAGTTTCGGTACTAAACGTGTTAAGTTTTTGACGATTAGATACAAAAATGAAACAAAAACTAAATGTTATGTATGATTTTCAAAAAAATAAAAATCTAAGTACTAAAATGGACCAAAACTAATAGTTTATTCTAATTTTTATGCAAAACTCCACACATTAATTTTCAAGTAGAAAATCAGAACAAAGGATGATATATTTTTTTTAGGTGATTGAGATTCTAATATTATTATTTATAAAATGTACGTGAATTTTATCTAATATATATATATATATATAAATTAATCATATTTACATTTGATGCTAGATCATGTATAAAATTTTAATAGGATGTTTGTGTGTCAATTTTTTAATAAATGTTTATGTGTCATTAAATAAATAGAACCGTCCACTAATAATAATAATAATAATAATAATAATAATAATAATAATGCAACTTGTTCTTAAAAAGATAAATTTTTTGTTAACAATATATATATATATAGTATTGGGTTTAAATCCAAATTAATATTAATAATAATAATAATAATTGCAACTTGTTTTGGAAAATATTCTTCTTGTTGAGTTCGACTCACTATTCTTTTCAGATAAACTCTATTATTTCAGATTAAGGTTTCATCCATTTATGTGGTGATAGGCAAGAGTAACGATAAATGGAGCTAGATGGAAGGTGAATTAGGGGTGGGCTGACCTGAAAATATATATTTTTCCATTCGAAATCTGATTTCATTTGAGTTTAAGATGATTTTTTCGGATTTGAAATCTAACTATTCTTTTAAGATAAAACTTAAATTTGATACAATTTGACATAAATATATTTATAAAAAAATTAATTTTATTCGATAAAATAAATATCTAATTAGAAAAATAATATAATCAAATGTATTATTACAAGAGTTAATTGTCATACATCCTCAAACTATGATCTTATTTCTAAATTGGTCCTTAAATTTCTAAATGTTCCAATTTCATCCCTAAAATATGACTGTCATTCTAAATTTGTTCTCCAACTTCTTAACATTTTAGTTTCAGCACCAAACTATATACTTTATTCTAAATTGGTCCCCGAAGTTTTCCAACATTTCAATTTCATCCAAAATTAAATGTATATACTAATCACATTACATATTAATAAAATCGTTAAGTCAAGCTATATTATTATATGTTTGAAAAAAAATAAAGTTTAGGTTAAATTATAGTTAAAACTAATTTCATATTTTGGATGAATTTGGGGTGAAATTGAAGTATTAAAAAGTTTGGGGACCAATTTAAAATGAGGGTCAGTTCAAAGATAAAATTGGAATGTTCAAAAGTTTAAGAACTAATTTAGAATGAGTATCATAGTTTGAGGATGAAATTATAATATTCAAAAAATTAGAGACCAATTTAAAAATAGGATCATAGTTTGGGGACATAGATATAATTAACTCATATTACAATTATCGATATATATATACATACTGTATCATTATATTATTTTTCGGATCAGGAAGATTGACTTAGACTGACCAATCAACGCAGCGAACAGTGCCCTATAACATTGGCTCAAATCAAGTAAATCTGTCCTCAAATTCCATAAACAAATGATGCAGAGATCACAAGTTGTGACTCGCCAACTCACCCGTGACTCACAGAATCTTGCACAGGAAGGGAAAAATATCAAAACTGGGGGGAATTACCATCCCAAAAAAGAAGAGTGAGCATGTGAACAACCAATTAAAGCCATTAAACTGAGCACCTTCGTATACTTTCTAAAGCCATTGACAATTTGAAACTTGTACAAGCCACTTTAAAACTAAGTCCTTAACATGATTATTCTCTCTACAGATTTCAAATTTAAACAATTGTATCCGTAGAGTATACGCGTGTAATTAAGATTCTAAATCGATATTATATTATAATCACTTCAAACTAATAAATTATGTTACAAGAAACATTAATTATTACATAGTAAACATATGAAAACATGGGGTGTGGGCAATTTCATGTAACCAACACTCTTCTTCATCAATGCTTTGGGTGCTCATAAACTCTATGCATTATGTATTTCTTATATATATCGCTTCTGTAGTACTTTCTGGTTCTAAGAATCAAAATGAGAGAACTCAATGCTACAAAGAAGGTAGCAGCAGCCAAAATTATAAACGACAACCTGTAACAATGAGTGCCAATACAAGTCAAAGATTTCACAGATGATCGTGTTAAACCTTTCTTCGCAAGATCCTAAACGCCTCTCGATCGTATAAAACTCCCGTGAGCCTCACGTTGAAGATGTATGAACCGAGTGGACTCAGCAATTGTCCACAATTGAACAACGTGGAGTAGTATTTCAGTCTGAATAGTTCAGAAATGATGGCGAAAATCAATGGCAATTGAGCACCGAATGAGAATCCGATGATGATGGATGCTGCATAGAGGGAGCCTGGAACTGAAAATGCTAAAAGGTAGCCGATGCATGCGATAAGAAGGACCATCGTCATCATCAATGGTCTCGGAAGCTTGTATTTTACGATCATCGTCTCCGATACGAAGCCGAAAAACACCCTTCTGAAGAAATTCCAGATGCTAACGAGGGAGACGAAAGAGGTGACTGTTTTATTCGGGTAGCCGAGTAACTCACCGATTTGCCCCAAGTTGTCGACTGCGGTTAAGCTTGGACCCAGTCCACAGAATGTTGACAGAAACAAAACCCACATGTCGATGCTTGTTAATGCTTGTAGAATCGTGTAGTCTTCTCTTCTATTGGGCTTGTTAAAAATGGTTAAAAACATGACTTTACTACCTTTTCATCGATCATTGGCCTCGGTTCAGCTACTGTGATCTCGGTTGGAGGATCAATGGGTTGTTTTTGGATGTGTAGACACCAGTTTTTGTTCGGGTCGAAAAAATATTATTAAATATTATTATTACTATTATTATTATTATTATTATTATTATTATTAATTATTATTATACCTAAACCACTAAATAAATTAATCTCCACCCACACCACTATCCACCAAATCATCCACTAAATATTAAAAAAAAACCATACTAAAACCCACCAAACATTAAATAAAGCCCCCACTTATTCCACTATGCCCACTAAAAACCACATTATTCTCCACTAAAAAAACCCATAAAATAACATGCAATTATCATTTTGCAGGGAGAGCCAAACGTGGGGGAGACCAGATAATACACCAGGGGAGCAAAACGTGGGAGGCCAGATACGGGAGAGAGAAAAGGAAAAAAAGGCTTTAGTGATTCTGTCGGATTCTGGCCAGTGATCGGATATTACGATCACCATTCCAAACGCTCAAAAGTTGCGTAAGACCATCACGAACAACATACTAAAAATTCAGGACGATCAGACGGTGGACGGTGGTGGATCGGAGAAAATAAGCCGAACAGTTTTTGGCCTCTTGCCGGCGATCGGGATTTCCGATCAATATTCCGAATGGTCAAAAGTTGTGCGAGACCAGCACAAACAACATACTGAAAATTCAAGACGATCGGACAGTGGATGACGGTAGATCGGAGAAAATAAGCCAAACGGTTTTTAGCCTCTTGCTGGCGATCGGGATCTCCGATCAATATTTCAAACAGTGAAAAGTTGTGTCATGTCAACACGAACAGCATACTGAAATTTCATGACGATCGGACGGTGGACGGTGGTGAATCGTAGAAAACAAATCCGGACGATTTTTGGCCTCTCGCCGGTGATCGGGACTTCCGATCAACATTTCGAACGGTCAAAAGTTGCGCGAGGTCAACACGAACAACATAATGAAATTTCAGGACAATCGGAGTGTGGCACGACAGCGCAGCAACACGATGACCGGTGAATCATTTATGACACATGTTATGTATTTTTGGTATAATTTCTGCTTAATCCCTGAACTTTTATGTGTGTTTTTCATTCCAGCATATGAATATATATGTTTTCTTGATTTTAACACTTTAGTTTCTGTTATTTTATTTTAGTCATTTAAGTTTATGTTTTTGCTATTTATGTCATTTAAATTTCTGTTTTAGCTATTTTAGCCTTTTGAGTTTATGTTTTTACCATTTAATCCTTTAAGTTCATGTTTTTGCTAGATCTATTATTCAAATAAATAGTTTCTTTAATTAATTAATTTGAAGTAAGTTATTAATATTTAATAAATAGATCATATTTTAACTTGATATTTGACTCAGGATTTCCACCATTACGACAACGTGTAAGCGAAACAGTACCAATTTTGGACGCTGTGGGGGTGTTAATCATTCCCCACGTGTAATCGACTCCCGAACCCGTTTTAATCGAATCTTTGGTAAACGCAGACTAACTTTTGTCTTAAAAAATGATTTTTCTTAAAATTGTTTTAAAAGACGTTTTTAGGTATTCGACCTACCTAACCCAAAGGTTGATGGCGACTCTATTCAATTTAATTAAAAATACCCATTTATAAAATGTACGTGAATTTTATCTAATATATATATATATATTAATCACATTTACATTTGATGCTAGATCATGTATACAATTTTAATAGGATGTTTGTGTGTCAATTTTTTTAATAAATGTTTATGTGTCATTAAATAAATAGAACCGTCCACTAATAATAATAATAATAATAATAATAATAATAATAATAATAATAATAATAATAATAATGCAACTTGTTCTTAAAAAGATAAAAATTTTGTTAACAATATATATATATAGTATTAGGTTTAAATCCAAAATAATCATAATAATTGCAACTTGTTTTGGAAAATATTCTTCTTGTTGAGTTTGACTCACTATTCTTTTCAGATTAACTCTATTATTTTAGATTAAGGTTTCATCCATTTATGTGGTGGATAGGCAAGAGTAACGATAAATGGGGCGAGATGGAAGGTGAATTAGGGATGGGCTGACCTGAAAATATATACTTTTTCTGATTTTATTTGAGTTTAAGATGGTTTTATCGGATTTGAAATCTATCTCTTTTCTTAAGATAAAACTTAAATTTGATCCAATTTCACATAAATATATTTATAAAAAAAGTTAATTTTATTCGATAAAATAAATATCTAATTACAAAAGTAATATAGTCAGATGTATTATTACAAGTTAATTGTGTCATACATCCTCAAACTATGATCTTATTTCTAAATTGGTCCTTAAATTTCTAAATGTTCCAATTTTATCATTCTAACTTTGTTCTCCAACTTCTAAACATTTTAGTTTCATCACCAAACTATATCCTTCATTCTAAATTGGTCCCCTAACTTTTTCAACATTTCAACTTCATCTAAAATTAAATGTATATACTAATTGCATTCCATCTTAATAAAATCATTAACCCAAGCTATATTATTATATGTTTGAAAAAAATAAAGTTTATGTTAAATTGTAGTTAAAACTAATTTCATGTTTGGATAAATTTGGGGTGAAATTGAAATATTAAAAAGATTGGGGACAAATTTTAAATGAGGGTCAGTTCAAGGATAAAATTGGAATATTCAAAAGTTTAAGAACTAATTTAGAATGAATATCATAGTTTGAGGATAAAATTAAAATATTCAAAAACTTAGAGACTAATTTAAAAATAGGATCATAGTTTGAGGACATAGATATAATTAACTCATATTACAATTATCGATATATATATATATATATACTATATCATTATATTATTTTTCGGATCAAGAGGATTGACTTAGACTGACCAATCAACGCAGCGAACAGTGCCCTATAACATTGGCTCAGTTCAAGGAAATTTGTCCTCAAATTCCACAAAACAAATGATGCAGGATCACAAGCTGTGACTCGCCAACTCACCCGTGACTCACAGAATCTTGCACAGAAAGGAAAAAATATCAAAACTGGGGGGAATTACCATCCCAAAAAAGAAGAGTGAGCATGTGAACAACCAATTAAAGCCATTGAACTGAGCACCTTCGTATACTTCCTAAAGCCATTGACAAATTTGAAACTTGTACAAGCCACTTTTAAAACTAAGTCCTTCAAATTTAAACAATTGTATCTGTAGAGTATATACGTGTTATTAAGATTCTAAATCGATATTATATTATAATCACTTCAAATTAATAAAAAATTAAGTTACAAGAAAATGTAATTATTACATAAAAAAATAGAAAACATATGAAAACATGGGGTGTGGGCAATTTCATGTAACCAACACTCTTCTTCATCAATGCTTTGGATGCTTATAAACTCTCTGCATTTTCTCTGTATTTCTTGTATATATCGCTTCTGTAGTACTTTCTGGTTCTAAGAACCAAAATGAGAGAACTCAATGCTCCAAAGAAGGTAACAACAGCCAAAATTATAAACGACAACCTGTAACAATGAGTGCCAATACAAGTCAAAGATTTCACAGACGACCGTGTTAAACCTTTCTTCGCAAGATCCTTAATCGCCTCTCGATCGTATAAAACTCCCGTGAGCCTCATGTTGAAGATGTATGAACCGAGTGGACTCAGCAATTGTCCACAATTGAACAACGTGGAGTAGTATTTCAGCCCGAATAGTTCAGAAATGATGGCGAAAATCAATGGCAATTGAGCACCGAATGAGAATCCGATGATGATGGATGTTGCATAGAGGGAGCCTGGAACTGGAAATGCTAAAAGGTAGCCGATGCATGCGATAAGAAGGACCATCGTCATCATCAATGGTCTCGGAAGCTTGTATTTTACGATCATCGTCTCCGATACGAAGCCGAAAAACACCCTTCCGAAGAAATTCCAGATACTAACGAGGGAGACGAAAGAGGTGATTGTTTTATTCGGGTAGCCGAGTAACTCACCGATTTGCCCCAAGTTGTCGACTGCGGTTAAGCTTGGACCCAGTCCACAGAATGTTGACAGAAACAAAACCCACATGTCGATGCTTGTTAATGCTTGTAGAATCGTATAGTCTTCTCCTCTCTCGGGCTTGTCAAAAATGGTTAAAAAACATGACTTTACTACCTTTTCATCGATCATTTGCCTCGGTTCAGCTACTGTGATCTCGGTTGGAGGATCAATGGGATGTTTTTGGATGTGTAGACATCCGTTTTTGTTCGGGTCGAAAAAATATTATTAAATATTACTATTACTATTATTATTATTATTATTATTATTAATTATTACTATACCTAAACCACTAAATAAATTAATCTCCACCCACACCACTATCCACCAAATCATCCACTAAATATTAAAAAAAACCCACTAAAACCCACCAAACATTAAATAAAGCCCCTACTTATTTCACTATACCCACTAAAAACCACATTATTCTCCACTAAAAAAAACCCATAAAATGACATGCAATTATCATTTTGCATGGAGAGCCAAACGTGGGGGAGACCAGATAATACACCAGGGGAGCAAAACGTGGGAGGCCAGATACGGGAGAGAGAAAAGGAAAAAAGGCTTCAGTGATTCTGCTGGATTCTCGCCGGTGATCGGATATTACGATCAACATTTCGAACGGTCAAAAGTTGCGCAAAACCATCACGAACAACATACTAAAAATTCAGGACGATCAGACGGTGGACGGCGGTGGATCAGAGAAAATAAGCCGAACGGTTTTTGGCCTCTTGCCGGCGATCGAGATCTCCGATCAATATTCCGAACGGTCAAAAGTTGCACGAGACCAACACAAACAACATACTGAAAATTCAAGACGATCGGACAGTGGATGATGGCAGATCGGAGAAAATAAGCTGAACGGTTTTTAGCCTCTTACCAGCGATCGGGATATCCGATCAATATTTCAAACGGTTAAAAGTTGTGTCATGTCAACACGAACAGCATACTAAAATTTCATGACGATCGGACTGTGGTGAATTGGAGAAAACAAATCCGGACGGTTTTTAGCCTCTCACCAGTGATCGAAACCTCCGATCAATATTCCGAACGGTCAAAAAGTTGTACGAGACCAGCAAAAACAGCATACTGAAAATTTAGGACGATCGGACACTGGACGACGGCAGATCAAAGAAAATAAGCCGAACGGTTTTTAGTCTCTTGCTAGCGATTGTGATCTCCAATCAATATTTCAAATGGTGAAAAGTTGTGTCATGTCAACACGAACAATATACTGAAATTTCATGACGATCGGACGGTGGAAGGTGGTGAATAGGAGAAAACAAATCCGGACGGTTTTTGGCCTCTCGCCGTTGATCGGGACCTCCGATCAACATTCCGAACGGTCAAAAGTTGCGCGAGGTCAACACGAACAACATACTGAAATATCAGAACAATCAGACGGTGGCACGACAGTGCAGCAACACGATGGCCGGTGAATCATTTATGACACATGTTATGTATTTTTGGTATAATTTCTGCTTAATCCCTGAACTTTTATGTGTGTGTTTTTATTCCAGCATATGAATATATATGTTTTTTTTATTTTAACACTTTAGTTTCTCTTATTTTATTTTAGTCATTTAAGTTTATGTTTTTGCTATTTATGTCATTTAAATTTCTGTTTTAGCTATTTTAGCCTTTTTTAGTTTATGTTTTTACCATTTAATCCTTTAAGTTCATGTTTTTGCTAGATCAATTATTCAAATAAATAGTTTCTTTAATTAATTAATTTGAAGCAAGTTATTAATATTTAATAAATTGATCATATTTTAACTTGATATTTGACTCAGGATTTCCACCATTACGACAACGTGTAAGCAAAACAGTACCAATTTTGGACGATGTGGGGGTGCTAATCCTTCCCCATGTGTAATCGTATCCTGAACCCGTTTTAATCGAATCTTTGGTAAACGCAGACTAACTTTTGTCTTAAAAAATGATTTTTCTTAAAATTGTTTTAAAAGACGTTTTTAGATATTCGACCTAAGGTTGATGGCGACTCTATCCAATTTTATCCAATTTAATTAAAAATACCCATTTTTCAAAATTAAAAGTCGTAACTGTTTTTAAAATAATAAATAATCGTTCCAACCTAAAAACGGTTATGACAGCTTGGCGACTCTACTGGAGACCTTTTAGAGAGTCAGGCTGTAAGTCGTTTACACATTGTCGTTTGGTGGAAATTATGAGTTCGAGTATTAAGTTAATTTATAATCCTTTTATTGAAGTTTGTAATTGCTTCTTTTTTTGTTATACTAACATTTTGATTTTTGTTTTCAGATTTGTCCAAGTTTTTATCAGAGTGATTTCGTTTTCCTTTTGAGTCAAAGGGTTGAATGTTCCTCCTCACACACATCACGGGCATTTGCATAACATAAGCTCTACACCCGAGCTCCGAACCCTTTTAAGTGAGGGTGAAAGCGACGCCTTCGTGAGAATTTATTCTCCGCCTAGGCCTAGCAAGTAACCTTTGGGATTCATATATCTTATATCTTCGTGTGAATTTATTCTCCGCATATACATAAGGGAATGTATCCTCTCAAATTGAACTCGTTCCGCTCGAAACCTGTAATGGGTGAGGATCGAGGGTTTGGCAGCCCAAGGGGGCACCGACATCAAGGACAATTTGAGTACCCTTTTCCTCATAGAGCCGAAACTATGCATATAGTGAACCGTAGCACAGTCATCATAGGTATAGTCATACCGAACCTCTGTTCGTCAGTAGGTACCCAAATTAAGTGTACACAAAGGAGGAGCATTTCTAAACCTTTTCTTTTACTTTAAATTTTGTTGAATGACAACATGCGAACTAGATACCATGCGGTTAGGATTAATTTCTTGTAAATACATTATTGTGGGTAAAAAGCATGTTTGGGTAGGATTACTATCTAATAAAAGCATGCTCGGGTAGATATCATGACTGAGTAGGTGTTATATTCATCTTTGAATAACATTTATCTATACCGATTGTCTTACCTATATAACTGATCTTTTTTTATTTATGTACACTAACCTATCTCTCTTCTTTTGTTTATGCCATTTTTTATTCTATGCATTGCATTTGCATTGTCATAACATAATGCAAGAGGTGTTGATCCACAAAATCATGTTTGTTAAACATGAATAGTTTGCATTAATGGACAAAGGGGTTGTAATACAAGAGATGAAAATGCAGAAGACAGTCTACAAAGCGACTGTGTCACATTCAATCTAGAAGATGTGGTGCCCACAATTGAAGAGTATATCACTCTACTTTATCATAAATGACTCAGAATGAATCGGGTTTACATCAAGCACAATGAAAGTCTATTTTTGAAGAACTGACTGGCAGAAGTTGCAGGGGAAAAAAGAAGGTTACTGATCTTGGGAGTCCCTTCAAAGACAACAATGACAAAACGATAGCTGATTTGCACGGTTCATCCAGAGAAGTCGGATCGGTTCGACAGGTTTTCAACCAGTGACAGACAAATACAGAAGACTAGTCAATCTGTCAGAAGCTGTCAGAATATTTTTGTCTCTTAAAAGATAAAACACTTTTGTCCCCAATAAGGATTATTTATAATAACAAACATGTTTTCGGATCAATGCCTCGAGCATTTCATGCATTTTTGCATTTTTGTATTTTTGCATCTACATTTCATTTTTAATCATTTTCATAAACATGAAATTTTTTAATGGAGGTTTCGATGCAGTGTTCTTAATCACGTGACACCACATGGAAGCAAGATTTGATCAATTAAAGAAAAATTGAAATCAGTACAGTTGGAGCTTGTTCAGCTAATTGTAGGACTGAGCCATCCAGAATAATTTGAGAAAAGATTCCCCATATCCCGAGGGTTACGATGTTGATATTTTGTACAGTTACCGCATAGGAAGCTCCGGACATTCCTCTGAGAACTGTAAAGCACTGAAGCGCAAGATCCAAAACTTGATGGATTCAGGGGCATGAATAACCGAAGAAAGAGACATTGCATCTACCATTTACACTGAGAGAATTGTTTTGTTTAAACACGTTTTTGATATTTCATATTTGTTTAATCTTCTAAACGATTGAATTTATGATACTTTCTAAGGTGAAATAATTGAGAAAATTTTAATCTTTAGTTCTTCGAATATTAAATGAATTAAGGATTCTTTTAATTCTTCAAGAATTATAGATTTTTGACATATGGCAAGATCAGACCTTTCTTATCCTGTTCAAAAAAAGAAAAAAAAAGAAAAAATCCATCAATTCTTTACCCAGAATAATCCATGGAGAGTCATACCGATACCTTTGAGTCAATAAAGTCACACCATTGTCTTCTTAGACGCAAAACCAACATTTTTTACCAATAAAACCTGCAGACGTTGAATGTTCACTTGAACATGAACCTTCATACCAGAATAAACAATGTGGGGCATCTCGAAGCAATCTTCTGAGGACGAGCCTGAGCAATTGAGGCATGCCGGGAGCAAGAAGCAGAAAGGAGAATTACTTTGAAATGATTCTATCATGCATTAATTACATTGTTTTCATGTGAATAAAACTTAATCATGAAAATCTATCCCCCTGGATATACCTCTTCTGCGAAGACTTTTGTGTATGAGATGATGATCGGCTTTGTTTCATTTATCCATATATGTATATATATATATATATATCCATTGTCGTCCCCTTTTGAGCCTATAATATTTTTCTTCTGATTCAACCCTAACCAAGGACCACCCTCCACACTAGGGGGCAAGGTGGAAAGAATTTGCTCACATGAGTGAAGATATCAATTCAATGGAGATATCAAAAAGTGAACCAATGCCAAGTGCGAAGATCCAATCAGAACAAAAACAAAGCAAAAAAGTGAAGAAAAAAATAAAGACAGGAAGCACATGTAAAGATTTTCTCGAGTCAAAGCATCAAGCTTCCAACTATGAGATTGATCAAACACAATTACTCAAAAATCACTTCACTCGAAGACCATAGAGCATCGAGAAAGACACATACGGGAATATTCAAATTGAGCAAGACGGGATTGAAAGCATCAGAATGAATTAATCCTTGGTTCAATACCTTGAAACACTTGTTTGGGCCTATTTATCCATTTCTTTCAAAACCATGAACCATGACCTACATTACGTGCCTTAAAAAGTCCCTTCTAATCATACGTGGATTTCTAAACAGAATAGACTATCTTCATATTTCATTCCGCCCATCAGGATTAATCTTTATTTGCAAAAAGTTTTCTAAAATCTTTAATGCATGATAGAGAAAATAACAAAGGGGGTTCAAGACGTAAATTATGATGACATCTTGAAACCAAAGGAGGATTCGAGTTGAAAACCTGAAAAGGCAGCTCGAATGTAAAAATTGTGCAGTTGAGGTGATCGCACAAATTCCTTGATAAGGCATCACACAATCTGAGCGTGACCATGGAAGTTGGGAGCCGGTGAACACTTCCAGTAGAGGAGCATACAAGCTACCACATCAAATCAGTGAACATCAAAGAAAAACCATTGACCAAACACAATAACCTGAGTTTCATTTTACCCTTTCCTTACCTAACCATTTCCCAAAGATAGCTTTGATCTTGACACTTGTCAAAAAGTTATAATTTATTGAAGGATTAATAATGTAATTAATTCTTTGATGTCTAATGAACTCTAATTTTATGATTCATCTCAATTGTGAAACCTAAAAGGGGCAATATTTTCAAAACTTTTTGATTAAACATTTTTCAAAACTTTTCTAATACATTTTCAGAACTTTTGAAAATAAAAGAAGAAGAAAAACACTTTTCAAATAATACAATATCTCTAGAGTGGATATTGGTATTTGACATGTAGCTCTCAAACACAAAGCTCATTCTTAGAATCAGTGCTGAAGCAATCAATGAGGAACAATGGGCATCTTTAAAGATTCAACAACAAATGTTGGGGCATATTTGGAGATTCAACATTGAATATTGGGGCATATTTAGGGATTCAACATCCTGATGCAAATGATCAGATCTTCTGAAGGCATTTCCCCCACATGCAGAATCAAACAGACAAAACACGAGGAGATAAAACTAATTCATGTTGCATGCATCTTAGACATACTTAAGATCATCACATTCGTCACTTTTTATACATATTTTTTGCAACTTTTAGAGTTAAGTTTCAACTTCAAGAAGAAAGATACTCGATTCAAATGCACACTCAGAAATTGATGGTGGATGCTCAACTTTACAGCGAAGGGACTTCCCAGTTTCATTCAGAGTCAATTTCAACTTCACATTGAAGGATATTGAACTCGAGACAACACAAGCTCAACTTCACAGCGAAGGGGCGACTGACTGTCAACAAACAACTTCCCAGTTTCATTTAAGAGCCAATTTCAACTTCATAGCGAAGGATATTGGACTCAAAACGACACAATTTGCTCGAGAGTAGATTTCAAATTCACGACGAAGGATATCTAACTCGAAGACAAACTTCACAACGAAGGGGTCATCCACGGTTTTAACTTCACGACGAAGGGAATCGTGTCCACCCACAACATACAATACTTGGATTTCAATTTCACGACGAAGGATATTCAAGTCAAGGCTCAACTTCACGACGAAGGGACCATCCACGATTTCAACTCCACGACGAAGGATATCGTGCCCACACATCCACGGTTTCAACTTCACGATGAAGGGAATTGTACACACAAGCAACATCCATCTCTAGATTGGATTTCAACTTCACGACGAAGGATATCCAACTCAAAGAATGAGTGTCGATCAATAAACTTTCCAGTTTCAGAGTCAATTTCAACTTCACGGTGAAGGATATTGGCCTCGAAACAACGTAACTTAACTTGGATTTCAACTTCACGACGAAGGGAATCGTACCCATAAGCTACATTCATTGGATTTCAACTTCACAACGAATGATATCCAATTCGAGGCTCGACTTCACGACGAATGGGCCATCCACGAAACAAAGTTTTGTCTCTCTTGAGACAGTTCTCTTGAAACAAATTTCGTATCTTTTGAGACATTTTTCTTGAAACAAATTTTGTCTCTCATGAGACAGTTTCCCTTGAAACATATTTTATCTCTTTTGAGACAGTTTCTCTTGAAGCATCATTTGTGAGTCGGGTTCTCTTGAAACCAGTATCCCGAAAGATGGTCTGTCATCCTCATCACGTAGGAACTGTGTTATCCCTCGACCATATCTCTTCATCACGTAGGAGCCGTGTCAACCTTAGATAACCAGTCGTCCTCATCACGTAGGAACCGTGTTATCATCCGTAAAGATGGCATGTCGTCCTCATCACGTAGGAACCGTGTCATCTCTCGACCAGATCTCCTCATCACGTATGGGTCGTGTCAACCCTTATACGATCCGAACTCTTTTAAGTTTCAAAAACAAAAAATAGATCTGGACAAAAACTAGTTGTATTTTTCGTCTTTACCCTATTCTTGTTAACACAAGAATGTGCAAAGAGGAGCAGCTGTAGACACCCATTTTTGTCCGGGTCAAAAAAATATTATTAAATATTATTATTATTATTACTATTATTATTATTATTATTATTAATTATTACTATACCTAAACCACTAAATAAATTAATCTCCACCCACACCACTATCCACCAAATCATCCACTAAATATTAAAAAATACCACACTAAAACCCACCAAACATTAAATAAGGCCCCCACTTATTCCACTATACCCATTAAAAACCACATTATTCTCCACTAAAAAAAACCCATAAAATAACATGCAATTATCATTCAATTATCATTTTGCAGGGAGAGCCAAACGTGGGGGAGACCAGATAATACACCAGGGGAGCAAAACGTGGGAGGCCAGATACGAGAGAGAGAAAAGGAAAAAAGGCTTCAGTGATTCTGTCAGATTCTCGCCAGTGATCAGAATCTACGATCAATATTCTGAACTGTCAAAAGTTGCGCAAGACCATCACGAACAACATACTGAAAATTCATGACGATCAGACGGTGGACGGCGGTGGATCGGAGAAAATAATCCGAACGGTTTTTGGCCTCTTGCCTGCGATCGGAATCTCTGATCAACATTCCGAACGGTCAAAAGTTGCGTGAGGCTAGCACAAACAACATACTGAAAATTCAAGACGATCGGACAGTGGACGACGGCAGATCGGAGAAAATAAGCCGAACGGTTTTTAGCCTTTTGTCGGCGATCGGGATCTCCGATCAATATTTCAAACAGTGAAAAGTTGTGTCATGTCAACACGAACAGTATACTGAAATTTCATGATGATCGCACGGTGGTGAATCGGAGAAAAAAATCTGGACGGTTTTTGGCCTCTCGCCGGTGATCGGGACTTCCGATCAACAGTCCGAACGGTCAAAAGTTGCATGAGACCAGCAAAAACAGTATACTAAAAATTCAGGACGATCGGACGGTGGACGACGGCAGATCGAAGAAAATAAGCCAAACGGTTTTTAGTCTCTTGCTGGCGATCGGGATCTCCGATCAATATTTCAAACGGTAAAAAGTTGTGTCATGTCAACACGAACAACATACTGAAATTTCATGACGATCGGACGGTGGACGGTGGTGAATCGTAGAAAACAAATCCTGACGGTTTTTGGCCTCTCCTCGGTGATCGGGAACTCCGATCAATATTCCGAACGGTCAAAAGTTGCGTGAGGTCAACACGAACAACATACTGATATTTCAGGACAATCGGACGGTGGCACGGCATCACATCAACACGATGGCCGGTGAATCATTTATGACACATGTTATGTATTTTTGGTATAATTTATGCTTAATCCCTGAACTTTTATGTGTGTTTTTCATTCCAGCATATGAATATATATGTTTTCTTGATTTTAACACTTTAGTTTCTGTTATTTTATTTTAGTCATTTAATTTTATGTTTTTGCTATTTATGTCATTTAAATTTTTGTTTTAGCTATTTTAGCCTTTTGGGTTTATGTTTTTACCATTTAATCATTTAAGTTCATGTTTTTGCTAGATCTATTATTCAAATAAATAGTTTCTTTAATTAATTAATTTGAAGCAAGTTATTAATATTTAATAAATAGATCATATTTTAACTTGATATTTGACTCAGGATTTCCACCATTACGACAACGTGTAAGCGAAACAGTACCAATTTTAGACGCTGTGGGGGTGCTAATCCTTCCCCACGTGTAATCGACTCCCGAACCCGTTTTAATCGAATCTTTGGTAAACGCAGACTAACTTTTGTCTTAAAAAATTATTTTTCTTAAAATTGTTTTAAAAGACGTTTTTAGGTATTCGACCTACCTAACCCAAAGGTTGATGGAGACTCTATCCAATTTAATTAAAAATACACATTTTCCAAAATTAAAAGTCATAACTGTTTTTAAAACAATAAATAATCGTTCTAGCGGAGCCGCCAAGCTGTCGCAACCGCCTCTCGGGTGGGCCCGAAATTTGGCTTTGACTTGGAATAAAATATTGGAGTCGCCACCGATCATTTATTTTTCGTAAAAATTTGGTTGATCGGATACCATCTTACCTGATCTGCGTTTTACCAGAAATATGTCGGATTCAGGAGTCGGTTACAATCAAGGAAGGATTAGCACCATTGAACTGCCCTTTCGGTACCATTTAATTTGTCGGTTGTCTTAATTGCGAAAAATTGAAATTTAAATTAAAATTTAGAAATTCGATTCAAATTACTTACCTTTGATTGATTAATATTATCCTAAAAAGATCATAAATAAAGTAAGAAAATAAAACAAACAAATACAAAGAGTTATTATTAAAATCGAAATAAAAAAATAGTAACTAAAAGGAATAAAATAAAATTCACATTAAAAATTAAATTGAAAATAATTAAAATTTATGGATCGAATTAATTTTAGGAACGAGCTGCAAAATAAAAAACAGAAACTTAAGGGATTAAATAGCAAAAGAAATAGAAGTACAAAAATAGCACAAATAGAAAATTAAAGGATTAAAAATAGTATTAATAGAAACTAGAATGTTAAAATAAAATAACAGAAACTAAAGTGTCAAAATCAGAAAAAATACAAAGATAACCGTTTAGATGTATTTTCTCTGATCTGTTGTCGTTCACCGTCCGATTATTCTGAAATTTCAGTATGATATTCGTGTTGACCTCGCGTAACTTTTGACCGTTCAGAATGTTGATCGCAGGCCAGAGGCCCAAAACCGTCCAAATTGTTTTCTCCGATCCGCCACCATCCACCGTCCGATCGTCTTGATTTTTCAATAAGTTATTCGTGTTGACATCGCGTAACTTTTGACCGTTCGGAATAGTGATCAGAGGTCCAGATCGCCGGGGATAATTACGGCAGAATTCAAGACCCTTTTATTATCTTTCTTTCTATTTTTTCCTTTAATTTTCTTCTCTCTCACGTGTGGCTTCCTCTCTCCTCTTCTTGTATATCCTCCCCTTCTTCCTCTCTTCTATTATATATATATATATATAGCATAGGAAAATAATTAGTATAAGTGAAAGAATAAAACATAGAATAAAATATAGAAGAAAATGTTGAGTGGTGAAAAGTTTGGTGAAGACATGAAATATGAGATAGGTGGATTTAATGGATTTTTAGGTTTAGTACTTAGATAATAATAATACTAATAATAATAATAATTAATTAATAATATTTTTTCGATTCGGACAAAAACGGGTGTCTACAAGATGTTCCAAACCAGTAATTCTTCTCTGATGCATGTGAAAAGAGGGGAAAAGACAAGGAAACAAACAACCGTGGCAACACCGGCAAATGCTGCTCTCGAGAAAGTAACTAGCTTCTCTGCTAAAGTCACCGCCATTAAAAACACCGCAAGGACAACTGAAGCTCCGAGGAACTGGTAAAACACGTTCATCTCATTGGGGTGTTTAACCGGCTTCATCGTCCGAATTGTATACACAAACACGACTGAAATCGCAGCCGGAAGCCACCCGATGAGAAGGATGAGAGATTTCGAATCATTCCCGTAAACAGCGAGATAAATCTGAATCATCACAGCTCCACTGAGTCCGGTGAACCCCTTCAACAGACCCAACATCGAACCCCGGCTCTCAGGGAAGTTCTTTACGCTGGTGACAAGCGCACCAGTATCAGCAAAATTCTGGGAATTTGCCCCAATGCAAATATAAACACACATTTGCCAAACCTTCGGCTTCGCTATTCTTCCGGTCACGGCTAACCAAATCATGAAATAGCCTCCGAAGTTGAATGCAGCGCCGAGTAGGAGAACGAACCAAGTGGGAGTAACCTCGGCGATAAGGCCGGAAAACACCCCGACGTTAGCACCCAGATCCTTCGAGAATCCCAAGAGTTCATCGGCTTTGAGTCCCCTTGTCGTCGTCGAACTGCCCATTGCCTCCTCAACTATACTTCCAACTTTCTCTGTTTGTAGTCTGCAGGAATGGAATCGAGAGGAAGAAGAAGAAGAAAGGGATCTGTTGATATAAACTTTGCAGGGTTGATTAAAGAGTTGTTAAGCAAAGGATTATAGATAAAGACAAACTACTCGGGGATTAGACTTTTAAGTTTGACAGGTCACGTTATAGATATTTTATGGTGCCGTTTTCTATTTCTAATTAGGACACGTACTTTTATTAAAAATCTATTTATATAATATTTTATTTTTATTTTTCGTTTTAAGATATATTATTTATAGAGAATGTATACATGTTATCAATAATTAAGAAAATTATAGATATATATTATTTTTTAATAATCCAAACTATTAAAAAAAATGGGTAAAGTACATAAATAGTCCTCTGATTATAGGATAATGTTATGTTTAGTCCTTAAACTATCAAAAGTTATAAAATTGTCATCCGACTATTCATTATGTTCCAAACTCGTCCTTTTCCGTTAAAAAATTAATGATCGTATGAGTTGAACGTTAACATGTTGATTAAGATATGATAATCGTTTTAGATTATGAGACCAAATCTTACCATATTTTAGTTAGTTAGTTAACGTCCAACTTAGACTGTTATTAATTTTTTTAACGAACAATGACGAATTTGGAACATAATAAATAGTCGGGTAACCATTTTATAACTTTTAATAATCAATAAACTCAAATCTGATCAATTATTCTTCGAGCTTTGTGAACAAAAGGTAATCTCTCACATTCTGCTAGAGAAGAAATTAGAAAAATGATAAACCCTATTGGTTGACGCCACAAATTCCATCCCTAAGAACCATATTTTGATTGCGCCTCAACTATATCAACTGTACTTGAACTGTTAGATAATTTTAATCTATGATAACATCATTGTTTCCGTCGTTAGTCCAAATATAGAAGACTATTTTATAATTATTAATAGTTGGAGACTCAATAAAATAATATCATATAGTAATGAGACCATTTGTATACTTAACCCTAAAAATAATTTTAAAATTATTTTATTTTCAAATACTTGTTTTAATTAAACATTTTAGTTTAAATTTATACAAATTTAAATTCTATCTTCAAACTCACTAAAGTAAAACTACTTATCTGTTATAAACTATCATCAGAATAGTTTTTTTTTTAAATTTATCCACTTTAACAATTACTTGGTCATATATTTTTCATCAGAATAATCACTACAAACTATTTAAAAACAAACAAAATATATTAAATAAAATTTTGATAATTATCTAATAATTTAAATATTTAAATAAATTTGGTCTTAATTTTTTTTAAATTATTTAATATTAAGTTCTTTCTTCAAACTTATGAAGAAGCCATTCTTATCCGTTTTTAGTTATAATCAGAATAATCCTCTTTTAACTTATCCACTAATTGCCACATTTATTGTCTCCTTGGGGTGATTGGTCATATATATATAATCTCTTATCATTTCTTCGACAATTATGTATATAATTATTAGGGTAAAGTTCACAAGTAGTCCCTCGATTATAAGGTGATGCTTTGATAAGTCCCTCGACTATTAAAAGTTATAAAATAGTCATTCAATTATAAGATGTTTCTTTGTCTAGTTCATCCGACTATTAAAAGTTACAAAATGATCATCTGACTGTTTAGTATGTTTCAAACTCGTACTTTTTTGTTAAAAAAATGACAACAGTTTAAGTTGTATGTTAACCTGTTGACTGAGATATGATAGATTTTTTTTATCATATGATAGAATTTCTCATATCTCAATCATCAGGTTAACATCAAACTCATATTGTCGTCAATTTCTTAACAAAAAAGGACAAGTTTGGAACAGACTAAATAGTTAGATAACCATTTTGTAATTTTTTATAGTCGATAGACTGAACAAAACAACACACTATAATCGAAAGATTATTTTATAACTTTTAATAGTCGAAAGACTCAACGAAATATCACCCTATAATCAAGGACCATTCATATACTTGACCCTAATTATTAACTAAAAACACATTTAATTCACTATGTCGATTAAATAAAAGATATTTAAGCGATCAAATTTTTCTTTCCATTTGAACTTTGATTACCATTTTCCATTAAAAAATGCAAGGTAGCCTTGATATGTATTTAAACATACAAACAAACAGCCAATTCCCTGGCAAAGAGTCCGGTAAAAGAACAGTCACGCAAACTTCAAGCCTGTAAAGGGTTACCAAAACCGTTATTAGAGTATCACGATCATGCAATAACGATTTTAGAGGGCACCAAAACTGTTATAAAACGGCCACTATTTAAATCCCTGGATACGGAAAACACCTCCGTATCTGGTTTCGAACTTTCTATTCCTGGTCAATTCTGCATGTAAAGGGAATAAGAAGAACGATCTGCATCCCTACAACTACCTATGAAAACTAAAAAGGAAATACATAAGAGTTACTTTATTAGACAAAGATGAGTGATTCTCAAAAGTATTGCTTGTCCTCAATAAAAATAGCCTTGGCATTTCGGCGATCCACATAAGCATTTCTTTTTTCCATAATCCGCTCCGTTGCTTTCGCTCTCATCTGAGTGTGGAATGCCGTAATCGTATGTCAGCTCTGTCATCAGAGGGGTATGTCTCTTAGCAAAGAAAGCAATATGGAGGAGAACTTCATGGTTATGTTTATACATGATCGGCTGCCAGAAAACGTTTGGAGAGCAACTATCATTCATAAATCGAGCAACGTTTCCACTGTTCTTTGAAGTTATGGTTAGGGGAGATGGCATATCGTAATCTTCAGCAGTGTCGGAACTTTCCTCTCCTTCTAATTTAGTTTTGTAATTCCACTTGAAGGATTCATAGACTCGATTTGTCTGAAAACCGTACTCATTGCTTTCGCCGTCTATCCCGTCCTGCCTTGTGTTAGTTTCGTCAATTACTTCACCTGCATATTCACAAATGAATGTACCTGCACGAATAGGGTCCCATGATCACAGACCCGAACCCCTATCTTTCGTCTTAAAAACTTCGAAGTGAACCTTGAAGCCAGTCTGTGTAACCCTATTTTTGCAGTTAGGAAGGCAGTGGCACAAGGAGCCACATTCATATATCATGGGTTTTCGACAAACTATAATCTCGTACGCCGTGTAAGGTAAATCACCTTCATTCTTTTTAATGCAGCAGCAGTTTGAGTTTCCGGCTAGACACGCTTCACGACAATCGCAACCAAAAGAAGGTTACACTAACTTGAATGATTTTGAGTATTTGATCGTAGATAAATAAGTGAAATGAGCGGGGCCCTTTTCATCATCAACCTCATTCACAAGTGAAACGGGTATGCTTTCTGCACCGGAAGTGAGGTCGGGAAGTACAAGTCCATCTCTTGAAGATAAACCTCCTTTCCATTTCTGAATCAATTTTCAAGTCGCAAAACGTCTTTTTGCCTAGGGATCCTAACTAGTTTATACTTGAACATATTACAACTCGATTTTCCCTTCTCCATCCATGACTGCTGGACCTTGTAAAGCCCATCGTATACATAGACCTTCGACGTTTGGTGGGAGGTATCCTGGAAACCTCGAATGACTCTTACTTCATTGACTCGATGCAAGCTCATTTCCAAAGCAAGATTGTCCCTCACAAGCTTCTGATCGGATGCTTCTTTATCACCACTGGGCACTGGCATTCCCACCATGACCAGTATATACCAAAATATCAGGATCTTCGACATCATCATCATACTTTCCAGATGAAATGATGCTTACAGCCACTCGTTCTCCCCTCTAAATCACCCTTCATAGACATGGGGTCAATTCCAGCCATGCACTGAGCATGCAACCCCACTAAGCACAACTCCAATCGGAAGAAGAAAATGTCCCCGATTTCAACACAAGGAATGACTCTGATTCTCTTTCTCGCGTTAGTTCGCACCCCTTTGCTCATCATTATGTTGCTAGCTTTAAGCACCGAACGCTTAATAATCCCAGAATGCGGTTCAGCACTGTCTTCCATTTGGCTAAGCTTTCTCCTAAGTGCATCAAACCTCCAAAGCACATTTTCAACCAATTCCCTGTTCCCGTCATCTCGCTCAGATAAACTAATTCCAAGATTTAAATCAGTAACAGCGGTGAATGCAAACTCAAAAACTTTCCTTTTGTTCGCTTTATTTTTAACGGAACTCAACCCAACTGACTTATGTTCATGCGCATTTTGGCCATTAGAAGCCGATGGTTCCGCTCTAAATAACTGAATCGGCACAGCAGGATAGAACTCGTTTTGGTTAAGACCAGGCATTGAATGAGATCCTTGTGATATGCTAAAGGGGGAAAATGGCGAAAACCCCGACGGAAGGGGGCCATTAGGAGGAGCACAAACGAAAGGCGGACCGTTAGACACAGTTGGGAACTGAGGAACCAAAGTACGTAGCGGTTTTACATCCAAAACTTTAGATTTATCCCTTAAATTTGGTAGAACCGTGTTTATACTCGTCCATTCTTCCATTACAAATGAAAAACTGAAGCTTTTTCAACCAAAATTCTCTTCTTTTTTTCCACAGAACCCAGTGATACCCACTTCAGTTTTATAATCATTAACTAGTTTATGCACAAACCAAATATCCAATGTGAAACAAAATTATACAAAATTCAATAAATACCCACTTCATTTTTCTCCATCCTTACTTTTTTATGCACAAAACAATGGCATACACGAAACCAAATTACACAAAAATAAACCTTTTAGAACAAAACAAAAAGAATCCTTTTTTTCTGAACCAGGAGATACTCATTAATCCATGACTTCGCTATGCAAGCAAAAAATCAATGAAAATACATAAATTAACTAAGAGATTAGGGTTATGTTGCATACAAAAGAGAGAGAAGAAATTATTAAATTCGAAATGAACACAGACAAGAGGCGATTACCTGTCGAAAGAGAGACGGGAAGCTTTGTTGTAAGAATTATTTGAGTTGGAAGTGCTTCCGAGTTTCACCCGATTTAAGACGGTGACTTCTTTTCAATTTTGGGTAAACTGCATAATTATCACTTAAGTATGAATAGGTTTCGTCTTTTAGCACTAAAGTTTAAAACATAATAAAATCATCAATAATGTTATCGTTT
The DNA here is from genome assembly GCF_006381635.1 of Hibiscus syriacus. Lineage (NCBI taxonomy): Eukaryota > Viridiplantae > Streptophyta > Magnoliopsida > Malvales > Malvaceae > Hibiscus > Hibiscus syriacus. The sequence continues at coordinate 382,954 of NW_024063166.1, read as the reverse complement.
TATAACAAATCGATCACTTAACGAATACGTAAAATGTTATCATAAGTTTAGAGATTTTTTTCATTTGAAAAACAAATGTAACATTTAGGTTATAACCGTTTTCCACAAGTAAATTTTTCGATTAGAATAGATAACATTTTAAGTTATAACCTAAAATGTTACGATGTTTATAATAAATCATGTAGTTCACGTATTTTTTTAGGTTTAAACCTAAAAAGGTATCATGAGTTTAAAATCTTTTTCATTCGAGAAATAGTGATAACATTTTAAGTTGAAACCATTCTTCTTATCGAATATGTAACATTTTAAATTGACAACCAAAAACTCATTTTTCTTTATTTCTTTTTTCTTATCAAACAATTATTATTCTATCCTTAAGAAAATCTATCCTTAAGAAAATCTTATTCAATGGCTCCTTATTTTAGGCGTTTTACCTTATACTCTCCCTAATGCTCTAGGTATGATTCACCTCCTCTCTTTTCTCATTTCAACGTATCAGACGATTAGTAGATTAGATTTATTAAATTAAAATTAAATTAAATTAATAAAATATATAAATAATAAGAAATAAAAATATACTTGTACAAATTTACTTTATTAAATAATTTGATTTATAACATTTTAATAGTTTAATGGTCAAAGTAAAATTGACCCCATAGTTCAATGACTATTTGGGGTAGTTTACCCAAAAATTTAAATTCACGTTTTAAGATCTAAATCTGAAAAGGTTTTCAAGGATGAAAATATGGAAGGCAAAAGCTTTAGAAAATCTGGGCAGCTGAAAAGGGTTTCTAACCAACCATAACTTGATATCAAAGATGCACTCCCATATGGTTTTTACGTCAAAAATAACAAGAAAATATAACATTTGAAAAAATAATAAGGAAAATTTTGAAGAAAAAAAAGGAAAGAAAATAAGATATCCAACCTAAAGCAACAACTCTAAAATCCATCACATATCACTAGCAAACACCATTCTTACGTAGTCAGATCCATTATAGCTGAAACGATATCCCCATCGGCAGCCTTGAGTGCCTTGACAGCCTTGGACCTGGAGACTCCCGCTTGTGTCATCACCAACTCAATGTCCTTTGGCTCAACTCCCGTTTCATCAACTTCTTCATCTTCCTGAGCCAAGGCTGATGACGACTCAGGTTTAGACACCACGTGGCTAAGATCAGGAGCCTTAAATTGCTCGGCAGCCTGAGTCTGCAATTGTGAGCTCAAGTCCTCAATCTTAGCCTCTCCAAATATAACATAGGTATCTGACGTGGGGCTCTTGAAGACGTCCGGCTTTGAAATGATAAATAAGATCTGAATTCAACGGTAAAATCAGTTATCATCTAGTAACATACGAGGCAGGGAAGTAATGAATGGTTTAACACTATGGAAAGGGGGCTGACATTTTTGCTCTTCTTGACGGTGACTCGGCTAACACCTGGAATTGGTTTCATCCCGAGCTTCAACATAGCTTTGCGACTCTTCTTTTCGCTTCTGCTTTGCTTTGACCTACCAGTTCCTTCTCCATCAAGATGGCCTAACAGTACATACAATAGGGACAAAAAAATGAACCTCTGAACAAATACAAGTGAAGAAATAACAACCATCCATGCATCACTCATTTATATAAAGAGCAGTTCTCCATTAACATGCTTTTCAATATTTTTACACAGTGATCCACGGAACATGTAATGCATTAATTGGTAAATAATAGATGTCGCTGGTACAAATGAAGTTGCTATGAGGTATACAAAGAATAAACTAAGAACTTTATGCATTGACAATTCAATATTGTCATCGATGAACATGAGACAGTATCTAAATTCATCGAAATAACAATTTAAGAAACTACAACAGAGCTCATTTTGTATCAACCCATAGGTAAAAATCGAGGAGGGGACAACTAGACATGCAGTTCTACAGGTTATGATTCATATCAGTAGCACTAATATAATATGGTCCAAATGCAGGAATGTAATTGATCCGATCCAAATTAAAGCAGTATAAGCTTGATCTGAAGCTCGAGCAAAATTCAAGATTCGAAAAGCTAAAACCAAATATTGAAGCACAAGAATTGAGCTAAATCAACCGGTTGAAATACTGAATATCAACTTGACTAGGAAGTGAAGTTGGTACATAACCACAAATTCAAGCTGCATTAGCCTGTGACTAATGATCCAGCTAGCTTATCTTAAAGCATTTAAAATTTGCTTACATATCACCATACATATATCAATTGAATTATATTAAAATAACAACTAAGCAAACAGAATTTAACCAAATACTGTAACATATATTTCACTCCAAATCAATTTTTTAACAAATGAACAAGATATTACTGAAATAGGAAAATTTACCGTCGGCATCATCTTCATCGTTGTCATCATCCTCCTCGTCGCCGTCTTCTTCGTCGTCGTCATCATCTTCAACTACAGGTTGCTCGGAATGTGAACCCCGAAAGGAGAGAAAATGAAAATCAATAATAAAAAAAGAAGAAATCAAAATGAACGAGTGGAAAAGAAAAAGTTACATCGATTTTTTGTTGTTCGAGATGAGCGGTGAGGATCTCTTCGATCTCTTTGTCGGTCTGAGCAGCCATTTTTGGTTCAGAGACAGAAGCAGAAGAAATAAACCACGTAAAATAAAACCCTAAAACCCAAACATGAAAGCGTCTTAAATCAACAGTGAGCGGCGGTGTGCTCCTAAATTACAACTTTGACACTCTTAAATTGTAATTTTTTAACTTTATTATAAGCTTTTTAAATCATTTTTTTAATTTACTATTTTTTAATAATTATTTTACTACTTAAATTATTATTTTATTACTCAATTTAGTCTAGATTTTGTAACGCTATGACATAATAATATTATAGGTTAAAATCTATATCTAACCTGATTTAACACACATATGTGACATAATAATAAAAAAATACTTTTAATATTTAACAAAATATTAATCATTTTAATCTTTGTTATTTTTTAAAGCTCTTTAGTCTTCAACATTTTATTTTAAGACAAAAGACTCCATCCATTTATCAAAATGCTAGTTAATTTACTATCAACGTCTTGAGATTATGTAACAGACTTACATAACATTACATGTTGATGTCGTAGTGTCACATGTACAAATATAATGACATGTTAATATTTTTTAATAATCGTAATCCAATGAAATACTGATATGTGTTACCATCTCATTAATTTAAATTTAATACACAAACACTTACCGAAAATAAAATATATTATTATCTCTTATAATTGCATCACTTTATATTCTCAACTGAAAGTCTCATGTAAGTTAGGTTTAATGAAAAAATAAGTTTTCAAAATATATCTTAAATTCGTTTTAGGTCTCTATTTTTTTGTTAAAAATAAGTGTCTACTATTTTCTTCATTACACATTTAGGTGCATATGTCGTAACAATCATTAAATTCAACTATTATCTAACAAGTGTTATATATATATATATAATTTAGTTTTTTAAAAAACATAAATTTTTTTTTGAAATTATAAAAAATCTCAAAATTCTAAAAAATCTTAATTTCAATCCCCTTATTATTGTCGGTCTCTATCAACGCCGTCAATCACTCAAAATCCCAGCAATGTGCGACTGCTCAAACACCCAACGGTTAAACCCCCATGTTTCAAGCGACGATTGCAGTGAAAAATGAATGATTGCAGTGACTAGGTGATTTGGCTAAGGATGACGATTTCTCCCGTTGTGCGTTGGAATCTGATTAGATGAAGTCGTCAATGACAAAGGGAGATAACCAAGGCAATACCGGCGGCGACCGGCATGGGTAAAAGGATTTTAAATAAGGGTTTTAGAAATTAGGATTTTTTTTAGATTTAAGAAAAAATTAGGTTTTTTATAAATAATTTAATATATTTTTTATTTTAAAATAAAAAACTTTAAATTTTCATAAGTTTGGCACGTGTCAGATAACGATTGAATTTAACAGTTGTTATAGTCCAAACACTTAAAAGTCTTACGTCGAAAACAATAAGTACTTAATTTTAACTACAAATTCTTTAAGCACTTAAAATTAATTTAAGCCCTTAAAATAACTTAGAGTGTACTTTGAGTTTTTATTTTTACATTAAATCTGTAAATTATAATACCCAATAGTGAAAATGTTGAAAAAAATACAAACAAAGAAAATAAGGCTTTAATATTTTAGAAAAATATTACCTGGAGGCATGGAAAATGAAACTAATTTTCTTTCTATACTTTTTTTTGTTAGTATAGGTAATTATAATATAATATATATTTGAAATTTTTTGAATTATTTAAAAAATATTTTTTTAACTGTTAAGATCACTTATTCATTCTTTCTATATACTATGTTGGATTTATAATATATATATATACACTATGTTGGAAATGGCCGATAAACTAATAGTGATGTTACTGCAAGCTCAATAACTCCTTCTATGATGGATGATAAAATAATAATATTATTTTAATTTTAAAAAATAAAAATAAAGTAATTACATTTGTCGTAATAGTATTCTTTAACGAACTTTACTATATATGTATTTAAAGATGTAACGTTAAAGATGTTAGACATTCATTTTGAGCGGAAAAAAATTAGACATAAAGTTAACGTTATATAGTTTAGAGATTTATTTTTGCATTAAGGCATAAAAAAGTCAAATGTAAAAGAAAGGGGAACCTCTTTATGTATGAGAGAGTAAAATTTGATTCGATTAAAAATTAAAATTTTCAACTTGATTTGATTCGACTAGTAATTTTATATATTTTTTTTAAAAACAATTCGATTAGATTTAATTTGACTTGTAATTTTATAAAATTGACTCGAAAGAATTTCAAATAAAATTTGAGTATAAAATAGGATTTGAATAACTCAAATATTTTCGTAACTAGTGGATTGATTTTCAAGTTTAAATCAGATCCTTCAACTTTACATGATATATGTATATCATATATGAAAAATATATATACATAATGTATAATCATAAGAATCATCTAAATTTAAATTATTTAATGTTATAAATATTTACAATTAAATTTAAACGTTAATTTAAATAACTTTAACAAATTTTTTTGATAATTAAGTTTAACGAAGTTAATCATCGGCAAAAGCGGTAAGTATAGTGTAATTTACAAGAGTATACACAGTAATAAGACAAAACTAAAAGTAGATCTCTTTAGGTTTTATTTTACTACAACGTTAACTTCCTCATTTCTCTTTCTCGCCGCCTTCTTTTTCTTTTTCTTTTTCTTCTTCACTCTCTCTCTCTCTCTCTCTCTCTCCCTCTGCCTCTACCTCGTTGGTACATTCCCTCTCTCTGTTTCTTCATAGGTTCTTATGCATTTCTTTATACGTACTTTTATACGTATATACCAACATAATATGTGATGGGTACTGTTTTCAGGAGAAGGAAAGTTTTTTTTTGCCTTATTTTGTTTTTGTTTCTTTCTGGGTTTTTGTTTTTTCTTCGTTTGTTTACTTTCTTGTTTTATCTTAATGGGTTGTTTGAGTATAGCTTGGAATATATTTCTTTTGCTATTTCTACTTTCATGATCATTTCTTACTTCTCATGTATGTGGGAGCATGTATCATGTATCATGTATGTGAATATGAATATGAATATCATGACGCATGCATGCATGTTGACATGAGCTTTACTTGCATGATGATATCTGAATTACAAATTTGAGGAAGGTGGAGGATTTCTTTGAATTTTCCATTGTTAGCTTTTTCTTTTGAGATGCTGCTTTACTGCTCTATTGCCCCCTCTGTTGGATCATAAACTTGATCCATTATGGGAGCCTAAACCCAAACCCAAACTAAATTGATGTCATTACTTACATCATTTAATTAAAGATGTCATTGCTTACATCATTTAATTAATGATGTCATTGCTTACATCAATTTAGTTAGGTGAGAGTTAGATATTTGTTGAATTTGTAATGGTTTAAATTAGTTTATTTGTGTGGTGTAGGATTGTTCTTGAGTAGTATAAATACCCCTTCCCATTTTAGTTTTAAGCATCAAGAAAAATTAAGAGCTTCTAAGTGAGTGAAGAAGCAAAGTCTTATAAGAGTGAGTTGTAGTTCTTGTTTTCGAGTTAGAGTACTCTTGTAATATTTGTTTGAGTTTCAATAAAAGTTGTTTGTGTGAGCGTTTTATTTCCAACAAAGTGGCATCAGAGCGAGTTGGAAAGATCGAAGGTCTCGACGAGAGGAATACGCCGCCGCCAGAATTTTCTCAATCTGAGTTCTGACGCACCGCCACGCACCGCCGGAAGACTGCTGCCAGAAAATCGAGTTGACTCACTGAATTGAGCCGATTCAGCCGAGTTGGAGCCCTTGACCGAGTTGTCCAAGTCCCTCCAAAGTTTTTTTTCATCGTTCCGGATTCATCCGTGCAATCGGATTTTACAAAATCTCATTATATTGAGAGATATGGCAAATGGTATGGCACCATTCCAAGTTCCGACACTCAACAACAACAACTACGACAATTGGAGTATCAAAATGAAGGCACTTCTTGGATCACAAGATGTGTGGGATATCATAGAGAAAGGCTATAATGAGCCTGCGGATGATGATGTTTTTGCTACTCTTACACCAGATCAAAAGACAACTTTGAAGGATTCAAGAAAGAGAGACAAGAAGGCTCTCTACCTCATCTATCAAGCATTAGATGATGATGGTTTTGAAAAGATTTCAAGTGCAAGCTCTAGCAAGGAAGCGTGGGAGAAGCTGCAAACCTCTTATAAAGGATCCGAGCAAGTGAAGAAGGTTCGTCTCCAAACATTAAGAGGTGAATTCGAATCCTTAAACATGAAAGCATCTGAGTCTATTTCAGATTATTTCTCAAGAGTAGTAGCTGTTTCTAATCAATTAAAAAGAAATGGTGAAAAGTTAGACGATGTGAGGATAATAGAGAAGATACTCCGTTCGTTGGATCCCAAATTTGAGCACATCGTCGTGACGATTGAAGAAACTAAAGACTTGGAAGAAATGAAGATCGAACAGCTCCAAGGATCATTGCAAGCATACGAAGAGAAGCATAAAAAGAAGCATGAGTTTACTGAGCAACTCCTCAAGCTGCACTCAAGGATATGCATGAGAGCCAACGCAATGATAGAAACCAACGTGGCCAAGGCAGAGGTAGAGGCCATGGACGAGGTGGAAGTCGAGGTCGTGGACGAGGCTGGAATTACAACAATAACAATTCCAACAACAACTATGAGAAAGGAGAAAGCTCAAAACGAGGCCGTGGAAGAATTAATCCAAACTCAAAGTATGACAAATCTCAAATTCGATGTTATAATTGTCAAAAATTTGGGCATTATGCTTCAGAATGTAGAGCTCCCAACAACAAATTTGAGGAGAAGGCCAATTACGTGGAGGAAAAGACAGATGGCAAAGAAACTCTTCTTCTAGCACGAAAGGAAACTGATGGTGGCCAAGCAAATTCCTGGTATCTTGACAGTGGTGCAAGCAATCACATGTGTGGAAGGAAAGACATGTTTGTGGAGCTAGACGAGTCAGTAAGTGGAAATGTTTCGTTTGGAGATGATTCCACAATAGCAGTGAAAGGGAGAGGTAACATTCTTATCCGTTTGAAAGATGGGAGACATCAATTTATTTCAAATGTCTACTATGTGCCCAATATGAAAAGTAACATTTTAAGTTTAGGGCAACTAGTAGAGAAAGGTTATGATATTCATATGAATAATTATAATCTTTCTATAAAAGATGATAAGAATAACTTCATTGCTAAAGTGCCGATGTCAAAGAATAGAATGTTCTTGATCAACATACAAAATGATGTTGCAAAGTGCCTGAAAGCTTGCTACAAAGATGCATCATGGCTTTGGCATCTTCGATTTGGGCATCTCAATTTTGGAGGTCTAGAGCTATTATCTAAGAAGGAGATGGTGAAAGGACTACCTCACATCAACCATCCTGACCAACTCTGTGAAGGGTGTCTAGTCGGGAAACAATTCAGGAAAAGCTTTCCAAAGGAGTCAGAGACAAGAGCTAAGAAGCCACTTGAGCTCATCCATACCGATGTGTGTGGACCGATCAAGCCAAGCTCTCTCGGTAACAATAACTATTTTCTTCTCTTCATTGATGATTTTTCAAGAAAAACCTGGGTATATTTCTTGAAACAGAAGTCAGAAGTTTTTGAAGTCTTCAAGAAGTTCAAAGCAGCAGTGGAGAGAGAAAGCGGTAGAAAGATCAAAGCCATGAGATCCGATCGAGGTGGAGAATTTACTTCCAGGGAGTTTCAAGAGTTCTGTGAAGCAAATGGAATTCGTCGACCAATGACAGTTCCTAGATCCCCCCAGCAAAATGGTGTGGCAGAAAGAAAGAATAGAACAATCCTCGACATGGCACGAAGCATGCTCAAAAGCAAGAAACTACCCAAAGAATTTTGGGCGGAAGCAGTATCGTGTGCAGTCTACTTGTCAAATCGATCTCCAACAAGAAGTGTATGGGGAAAGATACCGCAAGAGGCATGGAGTGGAAGAAAGCCTGGCATTTCCCACTTGAGAACCTTTGGAAGTATAGCCCATGTTCACGTACCAGACGAGAGAAGAACGAAGCTTGATGATAAAAGCGAGAGTTTTATCTTCATCGGCTATGATGCTAATTCGAAGGGCTATAAGTTGTACAATCCAGACAATAAGAAGTTGTGATTAGTCGAGATGTGGTCTTCAACGAAGAAGGAGAATGGGATTTTAACTCTCATACAGATGACTTCAATTTCTTTCCTCAGTTTGAAGAAGATGAGCAGACAATGGGGGAACAACTAGATGAATCTCAACAAGAGCTTGCAACTCCACTCACTTCACCAACATCAACCACTCAAGGAGACTCATCACCTTCATCATCGTCAAGTGGGAGTCAAAGTGAAAGAGTTGTGCAACGCACAAGAAGCCTTAGAGATCTCTATGAGGTAACTGAACGACAAGATAATCTTACATTATTTGTTTGTTTGCCGATTGTGAACCAGTGAGCTTTCAAGAAGCGGTACAAGAAAAGAAATGGAGAGATGCGATGGACGAAGAAATCAAGGCCATCGAGAAGAATGACACATGGGAACTTACCTCACTTCCCAAGGGACATAAGGCGATAGGTGTCAAATGGGTGTACAAAACAAAGCAAAATGCCAAAGGAGAGATTGAAAGGCACAAGGCGAGGCTAGTTGCTAAAGGCTATAGTCAAAAGTCTGGAATTGACTATGATGAGGTATTTGCTCCTGTTGCTCGATTGGAGACTATCAGACTAATCATTTCTTTGGCAGCTCAAAACAAGTGGAAGATACAACAGATGGATGTAAAGTCCGCCTTCCTAAATGGAGTTCTTGAAGAGGAACTTTACATTCAGCAACCATCAGGCTATGAAGTCAAAGGGCATGAAGACAAGGTGTTGAAGTTGAAGAAGGCTCTTTACGGGCTAAAACAAGCACCAAGGGTATGGAATAGCCGAATCGACAAGTACTTCCAAGAGAATGGTTTCAACAAATGTCCCTACGAGCATGCTCTATATATCAAGATCAAAGATGAAGATATTTGATCGTGTGCCTCTACGTGGACGATTTGATCTTCACTGGAAGCAACCCAAGCATGTTTAATGAATTCAAGGATGTGATGATGAAAGAATTCGAGATGACAGACATGGGGCTCATGGCGTACTACCTTGGCATTGAAGTTAAGCAACAAAATGATGGAATTTTCATTTCACAGGAAAGCTATGCAAAGGAGATACTGAAGAAGTTCAAGATGGAGAACTGTAAGCCAATAAGCACACCGGCAGAATACGGGATCAAGATGACCAAACATGAAGAAGGCGAAAGTGTAGATCCAACATTCTTCAAAAGTTTGGTAGGAAGTCTACGCTATCTAACTTGCACGAGACCCGATATTCTTCACGCAGTTGGATTGGTTAGTCGCTACATGGAATCCCCAACAACCATCCATTTTAAAGCTGCAAAGAGAATTCTTCGCTATCTGAAAGGTACAATTGACTTTGGCTTGTTCTATTCAGTTTCTAATGATTACAAGCTTGTTGGATATAGCGATAGTGATTGGGGTGGAGACATAGATAATCGAAGGAGCACTACTGGATTCGTATTTTTCATGGGAGATATTGCATTCACATGGATGTCAAAGAAACAACCGATTGTCACATTGTCCACTTGTGAAGCGGAATATGTTGCTGCTACCTCATGTGTTTGTCATGCAATTTGGCTTAGAAATCTATTGAAGGAGATTGGTTTGATACAAGAAGAGCCTACCAAGGTTTGTGTCGACAACAAGTCAGCCATTGCCTTAGCGAAGAATCCAGTATTCCATGATCGAAGCAAGCACATTGATATTCGCTACCACTATATAAGGGAGTGTGTTGCAAGAAAAGATGTGGAAGTTGAATATGTGAAGTCACAAGATCAAGTTGCTGATATTTTTACCAAGCCACTGACCAGCGAAGACTTCTTAAGATTAAGGAACCTACTAGGGGTCACGAGATCAAGTTTAAGGGAGGGTGTTGGATCATAAACTTGATCCATTATGGGAGCCTAAACCCAAACCCAAACTAAATTGATGTCATTACTTACATCATTTAATTAAAGATGTCATTGCTTACATCATTTAATTAATGATGTCATTGCTTACATCAATTTAGTTAGGTGAGAGTTAAATATTTGTTGAATTTGTAATGGTTTAAATTAGTTTATTTGTGTGGTGTAGGATTGTTCTTGAGTAGTATAAATACCCCTTCCCATTTTAGTTTTAAGCATCAAGAAAAATTAAGAGCTTCTAAGTGAGTGAAGAAGCAAAGTCTTATAAGAGTGAGTTGTAGTTCTTGTTTTCGAGTTAGAGTACTCTTGTAATATTTGTTTGAGTTTCAATAAAAGTTGTTTGTGTGAGCGTTTTATTTCCAACACCCTCTCCCTCCAGTTTCTGCAAAATAAGTTTCTTCCATTTCGTTCTTTTTTTTTGGCAAATTAGTCACCAAATTCTTAAATTTGTTCATATTTGTTATCTTGTATTGTATTTAATTCAAAATTCAATTGAGCTAACAAACACTGCAATGTCTGGAATGGTTTCTGATAATTGAAGAACTTAGTCAGCTGTTACTAAAATTTGGAATATTTGTTCAACAAACTCTTTCTGATGTCTTGTTTCAAATTCAAAATTCAATAATAGAAATGCATTTTTTATGATAGTTGGATTCCAGGCTTCAAATATGGTAGCGTTTTATACAATTTGCCTTATGTATCTGCATAATCACTGATTTCTTTCATCTTACATGGTCATATGAAATTAATGATGGTATACATTTAATGGCTTCTGCATTGTCTTATAGTTCTAACTTCCTGTGGGGGAATTCTCTAATTTCATTTCTTTTTTTCTTCTTCTTTTCATTTACCTCCTTTGATCAAAATCATTTGTGCTATTCCCGCCTTGTTTAATTACCGAATTAGCTAATAATCTAGCTGTGTTTATCTTTTAGTTCACGCGCACATTTGATTTTGGAAGATTTGAGTTTTTGAAATTTAATATAAGCTGGTTTTTAATCAGCATGAAGGTGAACCATGGAGCCATCGTCTTTGGTGCATTGCTTTTTGGTACTATGACTGTTGTATGGCTTCTGAACGGATACTGATGGATGTTAATCCAGGTAATAAACTACATTGTGCTGCAAAAGCTGCAGCTGACAAGGAGAAGACGGTTCCCTTGGATAGCTTTGTTTAAGGTGGATGAATAAGTGCAAAGAGAGCATTGATAACATGGAGGTTGTGAGGCATAAACAAAATAAGGCTCCCGAGGATGTCGAGGTTGATATAATAGGATGCACAAATAATAATGACACTACAACAGTTAAAATTGAGGATCCGGATGCAACTGAATGTTCCAGCTCATTTGCTGACACCGCATCTGATACCGATAAATGTTCTGGATTGAGTGATGCTGAAGTCGAATCTCAGTTCGTTGGTGATGCTGCTTTTGCATCTGCTAACGAACCATTTAGTAGTGTGTTTCATATAAGGTTTGCTTTCTTTCCATATTTACGACCTTTTAATCCTTATATATATGTTTGAGCATATCAATAATTTGGATATGCATGTATTTATGTATGTGTATACAGTCAATATTTGGCTACAACTAAAGATTTCCTGTGGTAAATTCTTCAGTTTTTGATTTGTTCCATCCAAATCTTTATTCATTGAAACATTACGTGATTCAAATCAATTTTCACTTTGCATAGCAAGCAGACATGTCGTAATCTTATTTCGTACTTGCCCTTCAGGAAGAAGAGGCTGACAAGCCATTGGAGGAACTTCATTCGGCCTCTCATGTGGCGCTACAAATGGAAAGAACTGAGAATCAAACAAATCGAGTCTCAAGCAGGAAAATACACCAGAGAACTTTCAGCATTCAATAAGAGAAAGTTTCTTGGAATTGATCAATCTGCACTGGAAGGTTTTGGTTCAAAATCATTGCCATTTTCTAGTCAGTATAACCGTAAAAAGGCCATCAAGCGGAGGAGAAGAAAGAGAATTGAAGAAGTAACCGATATAGCCTCATACATGTCATGTCATAACTTATTTTTGTATTTTGGTACGAGCTTTTCCTTTATTCTGCTACGTTTTTGTAGATTTTGGTTTCTCTTAGTTTTGATTGTGAAGTGATCTTTGTCATTGCTTGGTGCAGCTGATATGGACCAACATACAGATTGCAATGATAAATCCGGCATTAATAACGATCAATTGCTTTTCGAGTTCAGAGATGAAAATAATTCCTTGGAGCAAGTACTTAGGAAGATTGAAATTGTGCATGCTAAGGTTCAGAAACTCGGGAATCAATTCAATCAAATTATGTCAAAAAATGTCTCGAAGTTCTCTTCCTCTGAGAATTTAAGCTTCCGTGCTGCTTGTGATGCTCAAACCAGCGTCGCCCCTAGCCCTACGTTGTCAGCTGGCAACGGAGACACAATATCTGTCGGACCTACATTTAACTCAACTCAACAAATTTGCGAATATGCTGGAGATATGGTTATTCCTGCATGTGCCATTTCAAGTTATGGAGAGGCTTTCCATGTTCCTGATATAATCGAAAGCACTGTTGGATTATTGTCGTTTGCTGAAGTTACCTGCCACCAGCCACCACTTGTAGACTCGTGCGAAGATGTAAGCCCTTTTAACATACAGAACTACATGTGTATTCTTGGCTGATGTTTTACCAGATAAGATAACGCCATCGATTTTTATTTTGAACTGAAAGTAAGCTTAACTGATCTGCATTTTCTTTCCCCTAGATATATGATAATTCATTGCAAAGATTTCCGGAGGCATAGGTTAAAACACTGAAAAACGAAAACAATCTAGCAAGTCTGGGTCTCGTATCCCAGCATCGGTTATTTCCTCTGCTATCCGCAGGCTTCAACCTCCTTTGCACAATAAAAGACTGTTATCTGTTTGACATGTTTTTTTCGGCTTCTCATGCATGAACTACTCTCGATTTAGTTATGGCAAATGAGAATCGGTTCATTATGATACCTGATGGCATTTGCAGATTGTGGAAAATGTTCCGATACAGAATGAAGGAAATGCCGGAGATAAACAAGCTTTAATGGCAAGAAACAGTCAATCTATGAAGGAACATCATCAAACCGAGAAAGTAGGAGAGAGCTCCAACCCATCTCGTGTTGCAACATCAGAGCCTAATAACGCAACAAAAAACGTTGTGTCTCAGGATCAATCAATTCTGAGATCATGTCTAGCTTCAGACATCTGTTTCCCCAAGAGTAAAAGAAAGCGAGGGGAACGTAAAGCTGGCTCCGTCGGTTGGAGCAGGAAACCTGCAGGTGAGCCTGATAATAGCCAATGACTTCATTTCTGATGGTCCACTAAGTTTAGCAGGCTCTATATTGCTAACAAATCAAAGCACAGAGGCACTCAGTAGGCACCATAACTGGAACTCCGATTTTTTGGGAGCCACTATATTGTAGTTTCTGATATACTGGCCTCAAACAACAGTTTTCATGGGGCCAAAAAACTAACCTACAGCTCCATGATTTGCTGGCACAGTAAGCTACCCCTCCATCTCAAATGAGTTAAACAACTTATCATAGTGGAAAAGCAATGTATGCCTCAAATTATGGCTATGGTCATCTATGTTACTTAGATTGGGGAGGGAGTGTCGGATACGAGTAGGTGTCTAATACAAGTACGTTCGATTTTTTTCCCTTTTTTGTTCGAGTTTTTCCCGCTGTGGACAACTATGATAATATTGTCCCAAAAGTTGCGAGAATTATGATGCAGAAGATGGGAGTTATTGAAGCAGAAACAAGAGCAGGAGACTGTAGTTGTGCATGCTGTTAAGGATGGGGGCCATAATTCACACACACTTCAAAGAGTGTCAGCAATTGAACATGTTGCCACTTCAACACCTTTGGTTTACTGATTTCTGTTTCCGAAGTCGTACAAAACATGGTAGAAAAAGCAAAAGATGACTGCAAATCCGACTTGTATTCTTTTGACCCCGTAAAACAATATTTGTCAGTCTATGGAAAGATCATATCATTTGATATCCCCTATTCAATAAAATCAGAACAACTTCCAATTTTATGTTCAACACTTTTATGTGTATGTAAATATATTTTGAAACGGCACAAATCAACTTATCTTATTGGTTAAAATGATCGTTGTTATTCTTAGAGATCATGAATTAGATTATCAGTGATTGCAAGAGTGGTTGGACATTCATTGTAAAATAATTTGAGAATATTTAGAAGATATATATACTTTAAAACCAATAATCGCTCAATTGGGTAAAGCTCAAGTCTCGTATGGAGTGATACATGCATGTGATTTAGAGTAAGGTGTTTATGTTGAAATTTGATTTTTTTATATTAATCGTTATAGTGTCTGTCAACCATGTCATCAAAAAAAATAACAATCAATATGATTAAAGTTAATGAAGTAAATTGATTAATTAAAATTTTCATTATTTTATTTTTTTATTAATCCGAAGTAAGTACAAAATAGTATTTGTACAAAGATAATTTTCAACCTCTCAACATTGATGCTTACACCCTTGACATCTATGGTGCTTGAACCTGAGACCTCAAAAAATATTAATAATTCATTTATCACGGAGACCACTTGATTCGTACATTTCTATTTTGTTTTTCACTAAGCACAAAAAAATCCTTAAACCTAAAAAACAATGAAGTTGTTAGTGAAGTTTTATAAGCAAGTACTATTATTTAATATGGAGACAGGCAATGTGAAATTAACCCAACATCCCCAATCATTATGTCTCTCTCCGCAGCAGCTTTTGGAGTTTGTGATATTACACCACCCACGTTCTAACATTTTTTTAATTAATTATTTATATTCAAACTATTAATTCAGATTTAATTTTATATAAGTTTATTTTAAGAGCGATATTTCGAATGCAGTTTGTTTAATTCTAAATGTATTTTAACTTAAAGTATTCCGTAAAAAATTGCCATGGAAAGGTTAATCATGATTTATTCATCTTTATAGTCTGTAAACATAATTGCTCTTTGCCGTCCCTTAGCTTATCATTAGATTGCAAATATTGATTTAAGCATTCACGTATTTTATAATTAAATAAAAATTATTATAACTCTACCTATTTTTCTATTGATTTTGTCAACGATGACATCAGTCTTGATCATTTTATTTCGTTCTTGTTGTACATTTCTTTTACCTTATAGCACGTTATTTGCCTACCCCTCCAATAGATTTGCGATAGTGTAAAGGTTCTTATGTTACTTGTATTTGATTTGTGATTGTCAGTGGTCTTTCAGTAATTAGATTCCCTTTTGTTGATGTTTGTCGATGTGTTCAGATCTATTTTACGAAACATTTATTGTGGTTCGTTCGTTACTCCATCATCTGTAAAACGTTTAGTTTAATTAAGACAAATGAGTATTATTGACGATCACTAGGTTACTATGAACGATAAATGTCATATTCAAAAGAATATTTTCACTATTATTATGTCTTTGAGTTTTCTTTTTTATTTTATTTTATGTTTGAGTTTTTTTGTGGACATAGTCCCTAAAATTCTCTCTTTGATTAAATGATCAGTCGTATTATTAAAATTATATCTTATTTTATTTTAATAAAATTCAATAACGTTTCAAGATTTAAAAGAAAATATATAAATTATTATTAGCAACATTGGAGATATTATTTTTACTTTATGTGAGTTTAAAAATTGTAATATATTTTATTTATTAAAACAACTTTTAGATTTGGCCCGAACTGTTCGGCAGATTCCCACGCGTTACGCACCCATTCGCCGCTTTGTCCTCAAACAATTCTCACCCGCTGTGCGAGACAAGCTACCTTTAGCTAGTAGCCTTTTTTCCTTATTCTTAGCTCCTCGAAAACAACGTTTGACTTGCATGTGTTAAGCATATAGCTAGCGTTCCTTCAGAGTCAGAATCAAACTCTTCTTTTGAGTATGATAGAGCCCTGCAGTGATAGAACCTGGTGAACCGGCGGACGTATTACTTTTCAAACTTATGTGGACCTTTTTTCTCTAACGTTTTTTCTACTTTCTTTAGAAAAATGATTGATATCAAAGAGTCTCGGTCTAATTACTCAACTAATCCACTTGTGGTGCTATGTATAACAGTAGTGTATTTATATAAAAAAAATAGGTTCGAAAGTTGGTTATATATAGAGAATGACTAGCACCCTCACAACGTTATAAAATCAGTATCTAATCGATTAATTGTTATCTTTACAATCAATACACAATTCAAGATCTAATGACCCAATCTATTTAGCTTGTTGACCTACGAATAGTCATAATGATCGTATGTCTAACACCGTCAGCTAGAATCATTATAAATACCTCTCAGCTATAACTAGAGGTTGATGTTCTCCACAATCATCTTCACATAGACTCCCATCCCTTCAATTCTCTCACAGAAAAATACCAACCAACAATTATACTTTTACTAAATGCGACCTCCGTCTAAATCAAAAGAAGTGAACAGTCAACGACGGACGAGATAAACTTATTCTCATTTATAATTATATTTATATTAAAAATTTATTTATAATAATAATTTAAATAAAGTTATATTTTTCATCCATTAAATGAACATATAAATTAAGTCACCCAACTACCGAAATGAAATATGATCGTGCATGATTATTGTAAGAATGGGAAGCCAATGCCAAGCATGTGTTCAACTTCAACGACATTAATTACCCCAAACAATACCACTTGCTATAATTATAAAAACCTTTGGAGAGAACATGATTATAGCATCATGTAGCCTCTGCCTGTTCAAAATGATCTTCAACAATGACTTTAGGATACATCTCAAGTTCATGTTAACTTAGGATCTGCATTAAACTCTTTTCCTCCCTAGCTACTATAAACCAACGCAACAATAATATTCCAATATATAAATTAAAATTAAAATATATAAATAATAAAAAGAATTCCTAATTAAAGATTTCATTATTATACTTATACCTATAAGTAATAATATTCAATGACCGATGTATGATTTTATGTTAGGGAATACCAAATTATATTTATACTTATTTGAAGAATAAAACATCAATTATTCGAGACGATATTTTCTTAAAAGCCAAATTTATATAATCATGAATATTGAACGAATACCTATAAGTTCACGACGGTATTCGATTTTTCCGGCGAATTTTATATATTCCGAGGGTCATTGGTTTTGATTGCTTTAGTTTTGCTCTTGCATTGAATCTTGAACGAGCTGAGAATTGAGGGAAAATATGTAAACAAGTTTGAACCGTTTATATAATCATGCTTACATGGATGATTTCATGTCACATTAGTTAGATGCTGATGATTTCAAAGCTTTCAATTCTTGATTAGATGGTCTTATATTAGTAAGATGAATGTTCTTCGATAATCTGCATCTTTAAGCATTTGATATCTTTGGTACCCTTTTCATGACAGTTCAGCTTGATGAATGAAGTCAGATGAGTTTCTGATCATGGTGTTATTTCAGTATGTGATACTGTTTTTTTTTTAATTAGTGAAAACTGGATAGAGATCGGAACGATGATGGAAAACAAAAGGAGCCCTTGCTCTGTTGATCATACCAGTTTCACTTCTTTGGCATCGAAACGACAGAAGTCCGACTTATCGATCCCCACCAAGGTATTTAGCCTTCTTTACTCAAATTTATGTCTCCTCTTAGGAATATATATTCTTCTATAGTCATTTCATAGTTATACTAAAGGAATCCCTCACCCTTTTTCGAAGGAAGATGCCTAATTTATATCCGCATGGCATAAACTACATTCTCTCGACTTATTTTAGGGGTTATATTCTCGAATATGGTCACGATTGCGTCTTCTGCTATTATTATTTTATCTGCAATGTCAAATTGGTTTCTAGCAATGCAGAGTTTCATCTCTTCATTTCTTCTTTCTGCATACTAATTATTTTAACAGATACAGCTTCTGTTCTCTTGGAAGCAATGGAATACATACGGTTTCTTCACGAACAAGTTAAGGTCGGTTTTTCTTGTCCGTTTTACCTAAATTATCATAGCATGCGTATTAGTTGGTGTTAGTTGCAATTTCTAAATGCATGCTTCTAAAGATCAGCAATTGAAAATTCAGTGAACATATACAGCCTATTAATGGCTTATGATTTACCAGTTGCAGTTATGATTTTAATTATCGTTGTAACATTATTAATGGCTATGACCTTGGTCAGGTTTTGAGTGCTCCGTATCTTCAAACCGGGCCGATAAAACATGCAGCGGAACCAGGTACACAAAGAAATTAGGATATGTAAACATAAAGCCCTATTTACTTCTCATGCTCAACCATTTGTCATCATTTATGTTGAAACACAATGGAACCATGAATTTAGGGAGCCATCATTGGAAAATTATGGTCGGATTTTAAATCGGTTTTTCTTCCAGGATGTAGAGCATTATAGCCTGAGAAGGCAAGGACTATGCCTCGTTCCAATATCGTATACCGCCGGAGTTGCTCGTAGCAACGGTGCCGATATTTGGGCTCCCATCAAGACCACATCGCCAAAATTCGACAAGGCTATCTCACCATTCAATTGACATTTTTCATCGGCTACCGATAGTCTTTGAACATCACTTGAATGGAGTTTAAAAGGTAACCAACTTAATATCGGATGTACAAAATTTCCTAATGCACTAATACAGGATGTTTGTAGGCAAAAACTATTAGGCCTTGATCCGTAGGATTCTGGTATCGAAAAATGCAGTCCGACACCTTCGTCGTTTTAATTCGGTGCTCGGATTAAGCTGCATTTAATCAATTCGATTATAGAAGTTAATTATCGTCTAATTTGATACGATAAATTTATTATAAAAGCCTTTATTATTTTTAGAAAATACTTTATAAAAGTAGGTCTCCTAATCTAGGGTTGATTAAGATTAAATTAACATAAGAAAGTATATGTCACTATCAACATTATTTTTCTTTTACTTCCTATTCTTTGAGGTTAATGTTTTTTTTTTCATTAGTGCATGCTGATGAAGATACACTAGGAAAATTAATTAAAACTATCAAGGAATGGGTTTGATTTAAATCGATATATTATTTTATTATTTATTGTTTTTATAATTTAAACACTTATATTTTTAAAGTTAATTTTATTATTTATTACAAACATCATAAGTTTGAAGGTTTACTACAACCTTTATTTAAAGTTTTTATATGGGAAAAACTACAAAATCTGTCAACAATTTGCAGGGACCTGTAGTTTTACCATTTTTAAATGGCAATCGATGTGGGCAGTTTTGAATCTTTGTAATCATTTGGGAAGACAAAGTCGGTCGAGCGTAACACAAACGAATCTCCCACAGTTGCAGTCCTCCAGTTTTGTTTCTGTTACAAGCAATTTCAGGTGATGCTTTTGTATGGCTCTGAATTATTTTTATAACATCTTGAACCATATAACGGTTTCCTGGTGTAAGTCCCGTAGCTGAATCAAAATAAGTTAGAAATTGTGTTAGGAAGATGAATTATCAACTATTTAATCTTAAAAATTGTTGTATATAATAATAATAATAATATGATAGTGAAACCCATAGATAATACATCATTCCAACTTTTCAACCATCTTATACATAAACTCAATAACAGAAGATATAAAAGCAAGTACAAAGGAAACATACTCACCTGGATTTGTTAAGCCTTGTCTAAGCGTTAAGGCAGATTTGAAGTAATCAAGAGGATTATTAGGGTAATCAGAACATGTTCCATGCTTTAACCATTCAGTCTCCCAAAAGCCAGTACCCGGTTTAGTAGGGTTCTTCAGGTCCGGCCATAATGATATTAAGTTGCTTTCAATTGGAGTAAATGCAGTAGTCTAAATTAGAGAAATAAACGTTAGATCATAATATAAATTTAAATACAAATAAAAAAAGTAAATTAAAAAGTTGATGAGATGCTTACCTCAAGAACTAGTGGGTCAGTAATGGGTGCCTGGGAGTAACAGGGATTAGTGGCTGCGTTGTAAGGGGGAATCGGAACGTCGTTGGCATCTTGAGGCCATATACCGTGGATGGTTAAGACAGTCGGGATGGGAGTACCACAAGCCATGCTGCCGGAATTACACACAGCAAGAGGCCATTGGAGACTGAGTTTATAAAAATGTATGGGGGGTTGAGCTGTAACTAGAACCAAGAAACAAATCACCAAAACAACCACCAACTTATAATTCAACAACATTGTTACAATCAATACTCTCACAATCAACATTCACTATGTGTATAATATTTACAATGGTTAGTCCTTTTTATATTGCAAATGTAGCATCAAACTTGTTTCTGTTTCAGTTTCTATTTCAGTCTGTTATATTGAAAATGTGTTTCTGTTTCAGTTTGTTTTAAGTGGGATACACCTGTGTTTCAGTTTATTCAGTCTGATTGTAGTGGTGGCACACACATGGTTTCTGTTCGGAAGTTAGGCATCAATAATTTACAGCCCTTAAAACCCAAACATCAAATGTAATTTAATAAAATATAAGATTTAATTATCCATGTTATGCAGTTTGGCAGCAGCTGTGATTAATCACGCATTTGTAAACCATTGGATCAAATTAAAGTACATTTACAAGAACCAAATATTACAAAACTAAAAACCCATTTACAAATCTAAACCCAAACATATGCATAACATGCAAGAAGATTCGAAGAAGGGATGAATTTTGGAGAGCAAGAAAAAACGAAAAGAGAAATGCAACCCAATCACTATCTTCGGACAAGGGAGAAAAATCGACAGGAGAAACACCATTTTCGAACATGTTATTTATTCTGTATTTTATTTCAGTCCCTTGTATATGGCTTCATAGTGCCGGATTTCAGCCGGTTGAACTAACTGAGTTGCTGGAGCTGCTAACACAGCCAAACAATCCAGTGTCATGCTATAAATTCAATATAACATAACATTAAGACATTGCACGTGTATTACGGGTACAATATTGTATGTTGTTCTACATTCGAGATGGAATTCGAAAACAT
Organism: Hibiscus syriacus; assembly: GCF_006381635.1. Taxonomy (NCBI): domain Eukaryota; kingdom Viridiplantae; phylum Streptophyta; class Magnoliopsida; order Malvales; family Malvaceae; genus Hibiscus; species Hibiscus syriacus. Next base: position 361,406 of record NW_024063166.1, on the reverse strand, counting down.
ATGAGGAGATAAACAGTGAGAGTGGAAGAACAATGCATGAATACTGCAGAAGAATGGTGTAATTTCTTTTCAGTGGACTAAGCTCCATCTCTTCAATAGTATTTCACGGGAAAGTGAAAATAATTAAAGTCTTTAAAACCCCATCAACCCTTCAACTAGATTCTCTTCAAAGTAATTAGTAACAAATCTTAAACCTTTGAAGTCATCAGTTTGAGAATATGATCCTATAAGGACCCTCCAACGACATGAAAAAACTATCAAAATACTCATATTCGGCACTCACATCCAAGCAAAAACAACCTAAAACAAGACCTATGCAAGACTGCAATCCATTTACCTCTAAAACAAATAACTAAGGTCAAGAATGAAAATCATCACACAAAAAGTCTTGAATTCCAACTCTTAAATTGGAAAAACAAACATGCAAAACCAAGCTAACTCTTTATAAGCACAAACAGAAGCTCATGTGAATTATCATATATATGCAGAAAAAAGACAACAATTTCCATAAATATTCCACAAACGGAACGCTTTCAAGAAAGTAGTACTACCCCATTTACCCCTGCAAATACCCTTAACAATGGCTTCACACAAAACAAGACCAAACCATTGACACTGTTTCATTGGATCTAAAGTACATATAATAATAATAGTTCCTATGTTCAACTTCAAATTACATTCAACTATTGGGGACGTTGAGCTCTCAGAAGCAAATTCAAGTTCGAAGAGCACTCCGTGTGTGGCATATATATGCACCTGCAATCATGATATGCAGGTCAATAGAACTGAAGATCAGAGTTAAAACCTAAGAAAATCTGTAGGACGTAATTTCGTGCATCCACTAAAACAACCAAAAGCAAACAGAAACCTAAACAAGTCAATATCTAGGGCATGTATATACAATTCAAACAATAACAACAATACTTGAGAACATCACTGGACAATATAGTTGACATAAAGTGCATAGGAAGAGACCAAATCCCATTAAATCTTACCTCTTTTGTTGTAGCTCCCCATCCATCTTAGTATTCAACATCAATTTGTTTCACCTCCGGCTGGCCGTCGTATTATACATTCCTCATGCTCTGATCTTCCATTCAATGGAACCAAGCTCTCAACATAAGCAGTAATGTGCATTGTTTCCTGATAAGCGTGAATACCAAGATTTCTAAGCTCTTGTATGGACGGATCAAATAAAACTAGTTCTTGATCCGAGTTCTTGCAGTAATATGCAAGAAGTATCAACATTCTTATACGCATCTTTTACTAGTAGTAGATATCTTAATAATACATATATTCAAAGACGAAGTCAGAATATTAACTCAAGAGAAACATAAAATAGTTAAATATAAAAATAAGAAAAAATTTAGATAAATTAAAAATTGAAATATCTAAATAAATATGTATTCATATATATTTTTCAATAATAACAAATTGAGAGTAATGCCCCGGTACGATGCATAGCTTCATCCCTATATATATTTGTCTTAGCAATTTTACATTAATTTTATTCCAAAATATTCATTTTCTAAAAGTATTCATATATTTCAAATATCAAAGGGTTAAAAGAAGTAGCAACGTTTAAGGGATATTATTCAATAAATATGAACATTAACGTTGTCATTTGCCTATTGCATTGAGAAACTGCATTACAATAACCATTCTCTGTTACTTTCGCTTTCGTGGAAACCTTTTTAAGTCACATTATAAATCTATATCTTGGGAAAAAAAACTCTGGCAACGATGAGTTATCGGTCTCACCTCTGGCAATATGTGACTCTATATTCGAACGGGCAACATCTAACATTGTCTCGATCTCTTTCTTGTACTGCACAAAGATGGTAAAAATACTAAAGTCAACCTCTTCAAATTTTAAGGCTAATACGAAAGCAGGGAGAAAAAAAGGTTTTCAAAGTATGGGATTCGTCGATATGATCGGTGAAGACCATGGTTCAGCTATAGCAATACCTCTTCGACAGCGCCTGACTTAATTTTCGATTGCATCACACACCTTTTCTTAAAATGTGCACCTACAAAAAATTGAAACATCAATTAGTTCAATTCATTGATGTCGAGGAAAAGAAAAGACATGTTTTCAAACTCAGAAACTGCTTGAAGATGTTCATTACTTTCATTATAGACTGATGCATGCATTAAGAGCTAATATCATGTCAGTATAACTTGTAATGAGAGACACAAATCTCTGGAAGACCATATCTCAACAAGAGTTAGATTAGATGAAAAACTAAAGCCAACGCAAAAATGTCAAAAGATATCCCCAAGGGGACACAACCCAGCCACAAGAACTTAAAGAGTCCAACTTGGAAGTCTCAGATTGAACTATGTGAAAGTAGCGAGTTGGATTTAGCAGAATACTGATGCCATTGGTAGTTTGGTACCATAATCTCCATATGTATGGCCAACTTGGAAGTCTCAGATTGAACTATGTGAAAGTAGCGAGTTGGATTTAGCAGAATGTCGGAGGGCTACGGCCATTGTATGGCCATTGGTAGTTTGGTACAATAATCTCCATATGTACCATTAGGGATGTAAATGAGACGAGATAGATCGCGAGCTACTCGAGATCGACTCGATCAAGACTCGATAAATACTCGGATCGAATGGACTCGACTCGAGCTCGACTCGAGTTCTTAACGAGCCGAAACGAGTTATTCGATATTCGACTCGAAAAGCTCGTGAGCAACTCGAAAATATAATATATTAAGATTTTATTTTTAGAAAAAATAAATTATTAATAATATTAATATGTATGCATTGATTTTTTTTAAAAATACAGTAAGATTTTCATGTATTTAAGGTTAATGTTCGAGTCTGAGTTTGAGACTTCAATCGAGTTAAGTTTAAGAATTTTTTTTTCATTTCGAGCCTTTTCGAGCTGCTCACGAGCTTTAGTTCAGGATTTCGAGTTCGAGTCGAGCTTGAAAATTTTAAGCTCGCGAGTTTTCGAGTCGAGTCGAGTCAAGCTCCATTTCAGAGTTTTCGAGTCGAGTCGAGCTCAGCAATACTCGAGCTCGACTCGGCTCGTTTACACCCCCTATGTGTCAGTAAGAGTGAACTTTTCTTTTTGGAAGCAAGTAAATTAATGTGTCAGTTCCAAAGGGATTTTTCCTACTCCGACAGTTTGAACAGAAACTTTCCTCTTGATTGGACTTAGGTGAAGATAAATGCATGATCAATAGCAGTGAGGATGATATGCAAGAAAGTTTATGAACAAACACATGAAAAGCCAGCAAGTGAACTGGTGTGTCAAAAGGACAGTTCCTTTTGCAATAATGAGTCTTACAATTCCCCTCTTGATTGGACTTAGGTTATGATAAGTTTTTGGCCGTGCATTATGGAGCAGATTAAATATTAATCATCTGTAATACTAATGTTAGTTGTAGACACACTTCCTATTTTGTAGTATATACAAAAATTGCATCCAATAGTAGCAATGCTTTCACTAAAAGGGTTGATTTATTCTGTTTCTATGGATCAAAGTTCATTTTATTTTCCTCAAAGAATACAACACAAATAGAGGAGGATTTTTTTGTAACAATCCTTGGTTATCTTTTATTTATTTGTTTGTTTTGGGATCAAAGTTTGAATTATTTATTCATTGGAGTGAGGAACAAAATCAGACCGGAAAATAATAAGAAGGGGAATATTGCTTGCACAGGCAACAGTGAGACTGCAAGGACCTTGCACAAAACAAAAATGTGGGGTATAAAACTATATTCCAAATCAAGAATAAAGATACCCAGCTAATACTTGCTTCAAAGTAGGTGCCAAACTGAACATCATGTGCCTGTTGTACAGTTTCAAAAACCTACGAGAAGAGAGAAATTGAGTAAATTCAATTAAATCAACCAAACATAGAATCTACAATAAAGATGCAAATGATGTTTTTTTTCACTAAACATAGAATCAGCCAAACATATGTATCACAAACATTGAAGTTTTTTTCATTAAAGAAGTAAGACAACCTTAAGTTTATTAAATAATAAATTACTAAACAGATGAAAAAAAGATGTCATACAAGCTTTTTCTTATCTGATGATAAAACAAAATGTTGATCCTCAGTCATGGCACTGTCTGGAGGGCACATAGGATTGTTACAAATGGATCTGAATGTAATCTCTCTCAGTTGACCTTCATATTCATCTGCAGCATGCCACTGTCCCATCTGAAAGTAGAACAGCAGAGTGGGTTCAAACTTTCAATTCATTCAACTAGGGATGAAGAAATCCCTGGGAAGATTACCACTAATTTATATGAGGGAAAAGATGCCATGTTTATACCATCAAAAGTTTAGAGATGTTTAAATCAAGTTTAACCTCGACATTCGGATTTTACAAGCAATATAAATGATTCTAAGACGAGCATATCAGTATAAAATGCACAATAATACGAAAGGTATGCTTAATAGAATAACCATGGAAGAATACTAAAGTGATCTTATCTTACTGTAAGATTTTTGTCTTTCCGTGATGAGCGATATTCGTTTGTGAAATTAGAGTCATCACTCAATAATAAATTATAAAGCTTCTCAGTTGTGCAAGGAAATACATCTTGCAGGAAACATTCATGAATCATAAGCATAGAAATTCACATCATAATAAAACCCACAAAGGCAGAAAAAATTGGATGCATACATTGTATACCAACTAGAACATGTTCTTTGATAAAAGGTATTTTTTCAGTTTTAGGTTTAGATTCTTTATCTGGAGGAGTTGGAGCTTGCCTTCTACTACTGCTCGCACGCAATGCTGATGCTGCTCGCTCCTACATGTTGGCAAAATAATCAAATAAATATATTTTTCATCTAATCAGTTGGTTCAAAAGGGGGGAAATTAACATAAATACAAGCAAACAAGGATTGAGACAAGAAACAATCATTTTGTGAACCTAAAAGCAAAAAGTTCAGAGTTGTTGTAATATTTGCATTCACAACCAATTTTATTCACCCTGAACATTCTCATTGATCTAACCATGTAACTTTGTTTCCTGGGTAGTTGAAACACATCATTGGGGCATATCACAGTTGGAACACTGCCTCTTAAACTGTATTGTATCAATTCAGTTAAGGACTTCCCTTTATTATTCAGCTTTTACAATCTCTCCAGCCACATATTCCCATCTGTTCTTGTTTCTTTTACAATTTTAATCCTACTCGCTGAACACAAACCAGCATTTCCCTACCTCTTCAGCTTATATAAATAACATTTCCCAGCACCAATATTTCCCAGTCTTGATCTTTACCCCCTTTCTTTGAGCTCCCACAGTATTCTCAAGTTCTCCAATCCATCACAAGCAAAATTCTTCCTTTTTCACCCAATTTAGCGAGTTCCGATTACGGAAGTACATATATATATGGCTTCTTCAAAATGCATTTACAATTAAATTCTCCTCTCTCACAGTAGATGGAGAAAATAATAAGAATAAGATTGTTTCAGCACTAGTTGAATATCAAAGGCCATCTTTTTGGGGAAAAAGAAAAGCCCTCAGCTATTAATTTTCAGTGTTTCTAAAGATGATAAGAAAACTAATTTTCTGTCCATATAAAAGTGATAATAAAAAATCAGGATTGAAATTCTGCAAAAGAAACAATCAAATAAGAAGTAACAGATCACAGGGAGAACTTGAAAAAAAACCTTCTTCTCAGCTTCCAACATTGCATGGTGGTTTTTTTGTTGCACTCTGTAATGCTCATACTGTGTGGTTCCTGTTCCAAAATGATGCAAATTTATACCCGACTCTACCTGAAAAAAGAAGAAGATAGAAAAATAAACACACATTTACTCAATTCATGTTATAAACAGTCTCACTCATGCAATTTGTGTTACTCCTTACAATGTAATAACCTTAATATGGTTTTAAAATGAAAAGATTTCTGAATGGGAAACTGTAGAAAGGGGGAGGGGGAATCGACCAGTGCAAATGACCAAAATAGAAATTACATATAATTTTAAATGAAAAAGAAGAGTGTTCCTTCAGAATGTGATATCACTGCATCTTTCTTTAATGAAAAAAAAACCCTTTTTCTCATTCAAGAATATAATTGAGCACAAAATGCAAAACAACCATCGAAATAAAATTAATACAAAAAAATAATGAAAAATGTAAATTTTTGTATACGACTGTAGTATTTTTCACGTGCCAACAAAGCACCACAAGATTGGTAGAGAAAAACTTTTGCCAGCAGTTCACCACCAAAGTGTACACAAACTTGTAGGAAAGACGGGCACGAAGCAGCATTGTTAAGTATCATGTAAAACAACTAGCCATTGGAATAAAAATCATAGAAACAAGAAAGAACTGGCGTAGTATGATATGTGATAAAAATAATGTTATAAACATTCTAGCTGAATGAGAAAACTTCTCCGGAATTTCTGAGGTCCAAAAAATATTATATTTGAGATTCATTATTATGTCTAAAGCTAAAATAAAAATAATAAAAATCAGAACCGAAGTTTATGATATGAAATGCTAATAGGAAGAGAATATTTTTTTTCTTAAGAAATGTAGACCTAATATAATCTTTGTAAAACATAAGCACTAAATTTCAAAAAGGATTTGGTAATAAATAACATATGAAGTTACTGAAACACGGTGAGAAATCTCTAAATGACACTGTAGAAAAAACTGTCATATGAGGTAACCAAAATAGGGACCTGTATTCCTCTATAAGAAAATGGCTAATCCTCAACTAACAAGTGATTGCATTGCTCAAGCAAATGAGCTTTGTAAGTCACTGGAAAAAAGCCTGAAGGTAGCACACTAGGCTGACATAAATACTACCATTCCATGTTGTATCACAACCACCTTCATTGTGGAGAATATGTATTTTTTCCATTAGATTCAGTCATTCCAAAAGTGGAGGACATCAACGGATCCGGATCCAGGTCCAACGAACCCAGGGTGAGTAAAAATTTGATTCGATTGTAGGTAAGAATGATGCATAAGTACATTACCATGGTTGAAAGGTAAAGTCCAAAAAGGCTTAAACAAATAGAAGGTAGTTTTGTTGATCACCGAACCTAGAACTAATAGCAATAGGTGCAGAGGCCCTAAAATTGAATGCAAAGACAAAACAAACTGTAAATGAAGCTAATGTGAGATGAGACCACTTAACATTTATTAGTTGAACTAAAAGATGAATTTAAAAAACATTAGCCTAAGAAGATATAAAATAAATGAGCTTTGTAAGTCACTGGAAAAAAAGCCTGAAAGTAGCATACTAGGCTGACATAAATGCTATCATTCCATGTTGTAGCACCTTCATTATGCAGAATATGTATTTTTTTTCCATTAGATTCAGTCAGTCCAAAAGTGGAGGACATCAACGAATCCAGGTCCAGCGAACCCATGGTGAGTAAAAATTTGATTTGGCTGCAGGTAAGAAGGATGCATAAGTACATTACCATGGTTGAAAGGTAAAGTCCAAAAAGGCTTAAACAAATAGAAGGTAGTTCTGTTGATCATCCAACCTAGAACTAATAGCAATAGGTGCAGAGGCCCTAAAATTGAATAAAAAGACAAAACAAACTTCAAATGAAGCTAATTTGAGATGAGACCACTTAACAGTTATTAGTTGAACTAAAAGAAGAATTTAAAAATCATTAGCCTAAGAAGATGTAAAATAAAACCCATGGGGAGAGCTGGAAATGTAAAAGCATTATTGTCAATGTTGTCATCTATTTTGTTTTCTAGAAATAACAGCCACTGTTGTGAGTATATCCAAGGATGTTACCCTATTCTTCAAATGCCTAGCATTAGTTCCAATTTGTCTAGTAGCAGGAGAATAATGAGGAACGAAACATATATGCCCAACAGTTAATCAGTCTCTAAGTCATACGCTTTGAACTTCATCCTCTCCACAATAGAAGAGAATGAACAATGATAATGGTGTCACAATTTTTTTATTTTCTAGCTTTGTCAATGAAATGCATAAGGGCTTTTCTTTTTCTGTTATGTTATGCTCAACTGCTACTTCCTTGCTTTTCAACCCATTAAACAAGGACAAACCCTTATGAAGCAAATATTCAATTAAAAGCTATCCATTTAAAACAACAAAAACTCAAATTTCCCCAATGAGATTTTGACCTCAAATTAATATAAAATTTTATTGCAGTTCAATAAAAAAAATAAGGAGAAAATCCTAGTACATTGGCTAAAATTTATACCCAGAAAACAGCCAAAACAACACATTTGGTAATGTCAAGTTGATATTAGTAACTCATATCGAGCTAAGAAAGGACATAATACTCTGTTCAAAATCTTGAAAGAGTAAATCCTAAAGCTCCAATGCTTAGTAAAGAATTTAGTTGCTAACCATCATAGCTCCCTAATGGAGGTACACCATGCCCACCCACACCCGTCCGAAGAATGATTGTTATTGCAGGATTAATTAATGCATGCCGACTCTTACGAATCTGCATAGATAAAATAAAATATTATATGCATAAAATAATTCAAAATTTTCTCCAACTTGGTCAAGAAAATGCATGCAATACTTTATAGTAATTCATTTTTATTCCACAAAACCAACTTTGGAGAAGTGTTGAACAGAAAAATATAGCATACCTCATCTATATTCTCAAATGGAACTACCACCTATTATTTAAACAAAAATTGTTAAAGATTTGAACATATATCCTTTCAGTTTACAAGTGTTAAATATACATAAAATTTCCTATCTTTTTAGTTAGTTTAGTCATTTTCCCCTTTAAAAAAGAAAAATAAAGGGATTAATGCATCTCTGGATTCTACCATTACCAAACTGACTATTACGTTTCAGCTTACCTTATGAAGACAAAAAACCTTGGTAATTAATACAACAAACTGGTAAGCTAACCTTAATTTGTTTGGAGAACACATTAGAATGGAAACATATGTGCCATGCCGAGACATACATACGACCATGGTGCAAGAATGATCTCTCAAGTGCACACGAATAACTATGCTCCACAACCTGAAAGAAATGTCAGTTTGTCAACTGCAGCTAGAAGTGATGAAACAGGACTGCCCCCAGAACTAATATCTGTTACTCTAACCATACCATGCCCAATTTATTTATAAATAGTTCTAGTTAGAAATACATTCTATGAGACTTGCCTCATCTGGATGGAGGTTAAATATTGTCTGTAAAGGCCCTGGCTTTTGATGAACCACTATAGGCCCTTGTTTTTCTGAAGTGACCCTTCTTCGAGCTCCAGCTCCAGCATATCCATTTACACGCCTGTCAACAGAAGCTTTCAAACTACTCAATGAAATATAGAGACAATAAACATGATTACACCTGTATTTTCCATTAAGAGGGACTAACACTGGAAATTTTTCATCTTAATTATTTTCATTTTTAGCATATATTCGTATAAAAAGATGCAAAATTACCTGGAAGAATTTACAGGTGATTTTTGTGTTGTAATGTGTAGACAAACCTGAAAGAAGTAAAACCTCTTATTGATCGTCATAAGAATTAATAAAAGATGTAAAGAAGCCAGAACTTTTTAATGAAAGAGCACCTGTCCAGGTTCCCTGTCTAATGTATGCCATACTGGGGTGCTTTCACCTACACTTTCAACTGGAACAGTAACTTAACCAAGGATTGCACTCTTCCACACTATATCCCAGTCATATATTGTCACATTTATCTGCAGGGTGAGTCAAAAGGATTCTCTTAGACAAATAATACCACATAGGAAAAAAGAAAAGTTGTTTTAAATATGTCTTCGTAAAATTCCCTTTGATTAAAATGCCAAGAACAAGAAGTGTAAACCTGACAAATATGGTATTAGGGACATTCATGTTACATGGATTGGACCAGCAAAGATATAATCACAATTTGCAGCACCCAACTTCATAAGTGAATGTAAAATTGGTACAATTTTATGATAGGATCCTTGATTTTAGGATTTATTATTTTAAATAACCTATTTCTTAATCTTATGAACTTATATTAGAATATTTAATTTACTTAAATGTTTTTTGTTTCCCGACTCGACCCGAATATCACACTTAAAAAACCCGACCCGACCCGAACAAAATAAAGTTTCACCCGACCCGACCCGAATATATGAATTAGAAATCCGACCCGACCCGACCCGAAATAATAAAAAATTATTTTTATTTAATAAAAATAGTGACTTAATTGAAAAAAAGAGGGGTATTATTGTAATTATTCCTAAATATATAAGGTAAAATTATATATATTTTCGGGTCGGTCCGGTTTTTTTCACCCTAAACCCGAACTCGACCCGGCCCGACCCGAATATCACACTTAAAAAACCGATCCGACTCGACCCGAATATCACACTTAAAAAACCCGACCCGACCCGAACAAAATAAAGTTTCACCCGACCCGACCCGAATATATGAATTAGAAATCCGACCCGACCCGAAATAATAAAAAATATTTTTATTTAATAAAAACAGTGACTTAATTGAAAAAAATATATAGAGGGGTATTATTGTAATTATTCCTAAATATATAAGGTAAAATTATATATATTTTCGGGTCGGTCCGGTTTTTTTCACCCTAAACCCGAACCCGACCCGACCTGACCCGAATATCACACTTAAAAAAACCCGACCCGACCAAAATAAAGTTTCACCAGACCCGACCCGAATATATGAATTAGAAACCCGACCCGAAATAATAAAAAAATATTTTTATTCAATATATGAATAAGTTACCAAAAGATTGATGAGGGTAGTATAGTCAAATTTCAATTCCCTCCAACAAGGGAATTGAATTCCATCCATTTTTGGATGAAATTCACTTTCCCTCATTTGATGGAATTGAATTCCATCAGAGATTCCAATTCCCTTGAAAAACTTGAACCATGGGAAAGTGGTGGAATTGGATTCCAATTCCCACCAATTCCAAGGGATTCCATCAAACCAAACGCCACCTAAGTCATTTTCCGTGATGCAGGCATATAGTGTACCATTGTACTCTATTCAAGAAAAAAATTGCCTAAAAGAATTTCACAAAATTATATCTCAATTTTTTTTATAAATTTGTAAAGGAATTATTGTTATTCCTTGATGTCACGGTTCAAGCATCAGGAATGTCAAGAATTCGAGTGTTCAATATCAAAAGGTTGAGAGTTATCTTTGAACAGATATTACCTTGTACTTAACTGAGATTAATAAAAAAAGAAAATATTTAACTATTTAACAATGAATGTTCATATTTTTGTATATACGGTGCTCAAACTTGGTACTAAGGAATAACAATAAATCTTTTAGCCCTTAAAATCATTTAGATAGATAGATAGAGAGATGAAATTTTAAAATTTTAAGGATACAAACTTAAATTATCAATAAAAACATGAAAAATTACTTATAAAAATTTAAAATTTTAAGTGGTGTGATCGCATCCTCCAACACCCCAGGGTCCATTACTGATTAGCACAAATTACTTGGTTCGATATTAAAAAAAGAAATTGATTTTTTATCGAGTCATTAATGAATCAGTTGCAGTAATTTGAGCATTTAAGTGAGTATAATACTTCAATTGAATAGAGATAATTTTTTTATTAAACTAAAGTTAATTACAAAGTAGTATCTATTTTATATATTATCAACCATTTGATAATAAATATCTAATTACTCTTGCAGTCGTTGGTGTCCCGTGACGTTTAAGTTACAAACGAAATTTGATTAAACTAAAAGCATAACAACAATGAAAAAGATGGGCAATATAATAACATTAAGTCGAGATTCGAAGAATACTGATATGAATCTCAAATCAATCCCAAATTCATAAAATAGAATATTCAGGGAGGAGTTTATCTAACATTATCAATTACCAAATGAAACAATATTCATAGATATGATTAAAATAGAAAAATTAGGATGAGTTGCTACTTTATTTTCAAACACTAGTTTTTTTTTTTTACAAATAAAATTCGTTTATTTTTTTTAAAAAATGAAATATTTTATATTTAATAAATGTTTATAATCATAAACGCAAACTAAATATATAATTAGGATATATTACTATATCCATTGATACAAAAATTCAGTCATTTAAGATCAAATAAGGATTATACAAGGAAAATATTAAAAATTCATCCATAAAAACTCGAACAAAAGATCGATACGAACAAATCTGATTGCATCGTCAAATGAACCATAACAAGATATCAATCTTTTTAAAGAGCATCGATAACCACAAACCAGAGTTAAATGTCGTGAGAAAATATCTTTGAACGCAAACCGCCTATCTAAATCTACTATGAAGTCTAAAGCATAGAAGATCAACATGATAACAAATAAACATCATATTGATCAGTCAACGTCATCAAATCCAACCATGATAAAATTAAATGAAAAGAACGACTAAAACGATCGAGAAAAAAATCGAAAACATGCAAAAAAAATAGAGAAAAATGTGTCATGAAGGTAGAGGAAAGCATGTCATAAAGATAGAACCATTGAGAACTAAAAAGTAAAGGAAATGCATAGAGGCGATACAAAAAAATAAAGGAAAAATAAAGAACATCGACGATCAACGACCAACACTAATACCGTCGCCAGCCAATCAAAGAAGAAAAAAGAGGCGAGCCGTTGCACAAAGTTAATAGAAAACTTTTAGGGTTTGTATAGGTAGTTTTGCGGTATAATCTGACAATTTTCGATTGGACTTAAAATGTTATACTTTTTTATAATATTTTTATTGAGCCTATTTCTGCCGTTTTTAACCTTAAATTAAGTTATCTTTTTCTAGACTTTCTCGGGTTTGTATAATTCTTTTAGGAGATAGTAGTTTGTTTACGTTAAATGTGTAAATAATAAGAGTATAACTCTGAAAAGATAAAAGCCAGCTGAACTTCCCTTTTAGAGTCTTGGTTCATAGATATCATTCATTCAATAAAATTAGTCTGTTTAATTTCAAAACAAAAAGGAAAAAGTGAGATGTTTCTTCTTCAAAGTTGAACCTTCAATTTGTGTATTTACTTTCTCAATTCTCATTTTTCAAGTTGTATGGAGTGAAGAACACTCATCAAATTAAAGATTCGATTTTACCAACAGAACAAAAACTTGAAACAACCAATTCATTGGTAAAGAGTCAAAGACAAGTAAAATTAAAATAACAATAGTTCAAAAGTGATTCTCAAACAAGGAACTAAGTGAAATACCAAGCATTTTGGCATATCTGAAGTAAACTGAACACCATCTACCTGCAATAATAGCCTATGGAAAAACCCACCATATATGGTCTTCATAAGTTGTCACTTCTGCGAGTTATGGCATGAGTATAGTCGGCCTTCCTAGAACAGGCTATTAACACAAAAACGAAATGCATGAGGAGATCCCAGACCCAGTTCGAAAGCCAAAATCGTTGCTTGTCCTCCATGAAAATAATATTGGTTTCATCTAGAAATCTTCGAATTCAAATCTCAAAGATAAGCCTGCTGAGATTAATGAGACTGGGAGAAAAGCAAATCTCATCAAGTGGCCATAACAGATCTCTTCTCATTTCAAGCCAATTGTAGTTGTTCTTTGAGATTTGAGCAACTTTCATTCATTTTGCGTATCCTCAACAGCTTTGTTGAATGAAGCAGCAAGGTACTCGGCAAGACTTTGTTGAGAGTTAAACTTGTTTGAAGAAGCCTCTGAAACTTTTGCCTTCTTTGGGTCAATGGATTTCGGAAGCCATGAATTTGAAGTGCCCGGAGTACTCGAACTATCCCTTCCAGCTTCTTGTCTTTTCCATGGAATAGGTTCTAAATGCTGCCAAGGATCTTCCAACATGGATTGATCAAAGTAACTCTCTGGCCCTAATATCCTGTTTGATGCTGAGCTACGACCACGAAAACCTTGTCCTCGTCCGACACTCCTTCCTAAACCAGGAGTGCTGCTCCCAGTGTATCCACGACTCCTGCCTCTTCCTGGACTGAAATAAGCACTACCTCCAGATCCTTGATCAAGATTCAGCCTGTTACCAAACATTTGAGGCCTGGCTGTTCCATAGTTGAAACTAGGGCCATCTCCTAGAGAAAAGTAAGGGCCGGGCAAATTACCATAAGTTGATGTATTAGAAGGATTCCAGACCCTTTGAGAAGTTCTAGGATGCCTGGGAGGATTACTATACATTCCTCTCGGTGTTCCATCAGATACCAAGTTATAATGATCAGTGGCCTGTGATCCATTCCAAGCACCAGATTGGCCTGGATGCATGAGTGAAGGACTTCTTATTCTTGGGTTGTATGGACCATGGTTGTATACACCTTGAGCAGGTGAAAATTGGCTTTGCATCTGATGGACAGGCAAATCCCTATCGAAGTTCCTTGGTCCTGTCAAACCAGAATAGTAGGCCGATCAATTAGAAAAACAAAAAGGAATACCAACTCATGTTAATTGAAAAATTAGAGAAATTCCATACAACTAGTTTTAACTTTTAACCGATAACTCAATTCACAAATGTTCAGCTTAGTAGTAGCACAAATCAAATATTATTGCATGCATCAATAATAATATCGTGGTCGTGGTCGTGGTAGTGGTAATACGTGTCTTCGACACGTCCGCGCGGATACTATCTTTTTAGAGAAAATTCTTAAGAAACAAATGCAATACCACCAGTCGCATTGCGATTTTCAACTATCGCAATGCGAATCTGAAAATCGCATTGCGATTTTGGACTATCGCAATGCGAATCTGAAAATCGCGTTGCGATTTATACTATCGCAATGCGAATCTTAAAACCGCGTTGTGATTTTCGACTATCGCAATACGAATCTGAAAATCGCACTGCGAATCTTAAAACCGCGTTGCGATTTTGGACTATCGCAATACGAATCTGGAAAATCGCAACGCGAAATGGGGCCATTTTTGGAAACTGAGTTGCGAAGTTGGAGTTCGCGTTGCGATTTTGTTGGTCATTTTGGCAAATCCAAAAAAAGTTGATTAAAATCGTAAATTATAAGTCATTTTCGGTCACTGAGGTTATTTTCTCTTTTCTATTTTGCATGACGAGAAGAAAAGGGGTAACGACAATGTGCAAAGATTAACAATTAAATGTTCTTGGACTGCACTGACGGGCCAGGCCGAGCCCTCTACTTCTCTAAACCCATAGCTTATCCTAAATCAAATTGAATAAAGTATATAAATGATTTTCGACTATAACACTATTTTGTTGAGTCTCATGATTTTCGACTATAACACTATTTTATTGAGTCTCATGCTTCTAAAGATCAGCAATTGAAAATTCAGCGAGCATATACAGGCCGAGGGTCATTGGTTTTGATTGCTTTAGTTTTGCTCTTGCATTGAATCTTGAACGAGCTGAGAATTGAGGGAAAATATGTAAACAAGTTTGAACCGTTTATATAATCATGCTTACATGGATGATTTCATGTCACATTAGTTAGATGCTGATGATTTCAAAGCTTTCAATTCTTGATTAGATGGTCTTATATTAGTAAGATGAATGTTCTTCGATAATCTGCATCTTTAAGCATTTGATATCTTTGGTACCCTTTTCATGACAGTTCAGCTTGATGAATGAAGTCAGATGAGTTTCTGATCATGGTGTTATTTCAGTATGTGATACTGTTTTTTTTTTTAATTAGTGAAAACTGGATAGAGATCGGAACGATGATGGAAAACAAAAGGAGCCCTTGCTCTGTTGATCATACCAGTTTCACTTCTTTGGCATCGAAACGACAGAAGTCCGACTTATCGATCCCCACCAAGGTATTTAGCCTTCTTTACTCAAATTTATGTCTCCTCTTAGGAATATATATTCTTCTATAGTCATTTCATAGTTATACTAAAGGAATCCCTCACCCTTTTTCGAAGGAAGATGCCTAATTTATATCCGCATGGCATAAACTACATTCTCTTGACTTATTTTAGGGGTTATATTCTCGAATATGGTCACGATTGCGTCTTCTGCTATTATTATTTTATCTGCAATGTCAAATTGGTTTCTAGCAATGCAGAGTTTCATCTCTTCATTTCTTCTTTCTGCATACTAATTACTAAGTTGGATATGGTTTGTTTGTAGCTAATAGAATCCTAATTTACTCCTTTTTCGCAATAGGATAAGAAAGATAAGGTCGGGGAACGAATTGTGACTCTGCAGCAGCTTGTTTCGCCATACGGAAAGGTACATTGATATTTTGTGCATCCATTATTATGGACATAATTAGTGTGGCAAAATGAATTTTGGGCATCCACTGGAGTTTTTGCCTACAAACATCCTGCATTGTGACTCTCTAGTTGATGGACTCCAAAGGGAAACCTTATCATCCCTTCGTAAACACACCAATCCATTATTAGGTTTTATTTCTTTCCATATTTACGACCTTTTAATCCTTATATACATGTTTGAGCATTTCAATAATTTGGATATGCATGTGTGTGCATGTATTTATGCATGTATTTGTGTGTTTTGATTGTGAAGTGATCTTTGTCATTTCTTGGTGCAGCTGATACGGACCAACATACAGATTGCAATGATAAATCCGGCATTAATAACGATCAATTGCTTTCGAGTTCAGAGATGAAAATAATTCCTTGGAGCAAGTACTTAGGAAGATTGAAATTGTGCATGCTAAGGTTCAGAAACTCAGGAATCTTCTCGATCAAGTTATGTCGAAAAATGTCTCGAAGTTTTCTTCCTCTGAGAACTTAAGCTTCCTTGCTGCTTGTGATGCTCAAACCAGCTCCGCCCCTAGCCCTACGTTGTCAGCTGGCAACGGAGACACAATATCTGCCAGACCTGCATTTAACACAACTCAACAAATTTGCGAATATGCTGGAGATATGGTTATGCCTGCAAGTGCCATTTCAAGTTATGGAGAGGCTTTCCATGTTCCTGATATAATCGAAAGCACTGTTGGATTATTGTCGTCTGCTGAAGTTACCTGCCACCAGCCACCACTTGTAGACTCGTGCGAAGATGTAAGCCCTTTGAACATACAGAACTACATGTGTATTTTGGCTGATGTTTTACCAGATAAGATAACGCCATCGATTTTTATTTTGAACTGAAAGTAAGCTTAACTGATCTGCATTTTCTTTCCCCTAGATATATGATAATTCATTGCAAAGATTTCCGGAGGCATAGGTTAAAACACTGAAAAACGAAAACAATCTAGCAAGTCTGGGTCTCGTGTCCCAGCATCGGTTATTTCCTCTGCTATCCGCAGGCTTCAACCTCCTTTGCACAAGAAAAGACTGTTATCTGTTTGACATGTTTTTTTCGGCTTCTCATGCATGAACTACTCTCGATTTAGTTATGGAAAATGAGAATCTGTTCATTATGATACCTGATGGCATTTGCAGATTGTGGAAAATGTTCCGATACGGAATGAAGGAAATGTCGGAGATAAACAAGCTTTAATGGCAATAAACAGTCGATCTATGAAGCAACATCATCAAACCGAGAAAGTAGAAGGAGAGAGCTCCCACCCTTCTCGTATTGCAACATCAGAGCCTAATAACGCAACAAAAAACGTTGTCTCAGGAGCAATCAATTCTGAGATCATGTCTAGCTTCAGACATATGTTTCAGTAAAAGAAAGCGAGGGGAATGTAAAGCCGGCTCAGTCGGTCTGAGGGGGTTACACTCTCTCTCCCTCTGCCTCTACCTCGCTGGTACATTCCCTCTCTCTGTTTCTTCATAGGTTCTCATGCACTTCTTTATACGTACTTTTATACGTATATACCAACATAATATGTGATGGGTACTGTTTTCAGGAGAAGGAAAGTTTTTTTTGCCTTATTTTGTTTTTGTTTCCTTCTGGGTTTTTGTTTGTTCTTCGTTTGTTTACTTTCTTGTTTTAGCTTAATGGGTTGTTTGAGTATAGCTTGGAATATGTTTCTTTTGCTTTTTCTACTTTCATGATCATTTCTTACTTCTCATGTATGTGGGAGCATGTATCATGTATGTGAATATGAATGTCATGACGCATGCATGCATGTTGACATGAGCTTTACTTGCATGATGATATCTGAATTACAAATTTGATTACAAATTTGAGGAAGGTGGGGGATTTCTTTGAATTTTTCACATTGTTAGCTTTTTCTTTTGAGATGATGCTTTACTGCTCTATTGCCCCCTCTCCCTCCCGTTTCTGCAAAATAAGTTTCTTCCATTTCGTTCTTTTTTTTTTTTGGAAAATTAGTCACCAAAGTCTTAAATTTGTTCCTATTCGTTATCTTGTATTGTATTTAATTCAAAATTCAATTGAGCTAACAAACACTGCAATGTCTGGAATGGTTTCTGATAATTGAAGAACTTAGTCAGCTGTTACTAAAATTTGGAATATTTGTTCAACAAGCTCTTTCTGATGTCTTGTTTCAAATTCAAAATTCAAGAATAGAAATGCATTTTTTATGATAGTTGGATTCCAGGCTTCAAATATGGTAGCGTTTTATACAATTTGCCTTGTGTATCTGCACAATCACTGATTTCTTGTATCTTATATGGTCATATGAAATGAATGATGGTATACATTTAATGGCTTCTGCATTGTCTTATAGTTCTAACTTCCTGGGGGGAATTCTCTAATTTCATTTCTTTCTTTTCTTTTCATTTACCTCCTTTGATCAAAATCATTTGTGCTATTCCCGCCTTGTTTAATTACCGAATTAGCTAATAATCTAGCTGTGTTTATCTTTTAGTTCACGTGCACATTTGATTTTGGAAGATTTGAGTTTTTGAAATTTAATATAAGCTGGTTTTTAATCAGCATGAAGGTGAACCATGGAGCCATTGTCTTTGGTGCATTGCTTTTTGGTACTATGACTGTTGTATGGCTTCTGAACGGATACTGATGGATGTTAATCCAGGTAATAAACTACATTGTGCTGCAAAAGCTGCAGCTGACAAGGAGAAGACGGTCCCTTGGATAGCTTTGTTCAAGGTGGATGAATAAGTGCAAAGAGAGCATTGATAACATGGAGGTTGTGAGGCATAAACAAAATAATGCTCCCGAGGATGTCGAGGTTGATATAATAGGATGCACAAATAATAATGACACTACAACAGTTAAAATTGAGGATCCGGATGCAACTGAATGTTCCAGTTCATTTGCTGACACCGCATCTGATACCGATAAATGTTCTGGATTGAGTGATGCTGAAGTCGAATCTCCGTTCGTTGGTGATGCTGCTTTTGCATCTGCTAACGAACCATTTAGTAGTAATTCAAAATCTTGAAAGAGTAAATCCTAAAGCTCCAATGCTTAGTAAAGAATTTAGTTGCTAACCATCATAGCTCCCTAATGGAGGTACACCATGCCCACCCACACCCGTCCGAAGAATGATTGTTATTGCAGGATTAATTAATGCATGCCGACTCTTACGAATCTGCATAGATAAAATAAAATATTATATGCATAAAATAATTCAAAATTTTCTCCAACTTGGTCAAGAAAATGCATGCAATACTTTATAGTAATTCATTTTTATTCCACAAAACCAACTTTGGAGAAGTGTTGAACAGAAAAATATAGCATACCTCATCTATATTCTCAAATGGAACTACCACCTATTATTTAAACAAAAATTGTTAAAGATTTGAACATATATCCTTTCAGTTTACAAGTGTTAAATATACATAAAATTTCCTATCTTTTTAGTTAGTTTAGTCATTTTCCCCTTTAAAAAAGAAAAATAAAGGGATTAATGCATCTCTGGATTCTACCATTACCAAACTGACTATTACGTTTCAGCTTACCTTATGAAGACAAAAAACCTTGGTAATTAATACAACAAACTGGTAAGCTAACCTTAATTTGTTTGGAGAACACATTAGAATGGAAACATATGTGCCATGCCGAGACATACATACGACCATGGTGCAAGAATGATCTCTCAAGTGCACACGAATAACTATGCTCCACAACCTGAAAGAAATGTCAGTTTGTCAACTGCAGCTAGAAGTGATGAAACAGGACTGCCCCCAGAACTAATATCTGTTACTCTAACCATACCATGCCCAATTTATTTATAAATAGTTCTAGTTAGAAATACATTCTATGAGACTTGCCTCATCTGGATGGAGGTTAAATATTGTCTGTAAAGGCCCTGGCTTTTGATGAACCACTATAGGCCCTTGTTTTTCTGAAGTGACCCTTCTTCGAGCTCCAGCTCCAGCATATCCATTTACACGCCTGTCAACAGAAGCTTTCAAACTACTCAATGAAATATAGAGACAATAAACATGATTACACCTGTATTTTCCATTAAGAGGGACTAACACTGGAAATTTTTTCATCTTAATTATTTTCATTTTTAGCATATATTCGTATAAAAAGATGCAAAATTACCTGGAAGAATTTACAGGTGATTTTTGTGTTGTAATGTGTAGACAAACCTGAAAGAAGTAAAACCTCTTATTGATCGTCATAAGAATTAATAAAAGATGTAAAGAAGCCAGAACTTTTTAATGAAAGAGCACCTGTCCAGGTTCCCTGTCTAATGTATGCCATACTGGGGTGCTTTCACCTACACTTTCAACTGGAACAGTAACTTAACCAAGGATTGCACTCTTCCACACTATATCCCAGTCATATATTGTCACATTTATCTGCAGGGTGAGTCAAAAGGATTCTCTTAGACAAATAATACCACATAGGAAAAAAGAAAAGTTGTTTTAAATATGTCTTCGTAAAATTCCCTTTGATTAAAATGCCAAGAACAAGAAGTGTAAACCTGACAAATATGGTATTAGGGACATTCATGTTACATGGATTGGACCAGCAAAGATATAATCACAATTTGCAGCACCCAACTTCATAAGTGAATGTAAAATTGGTACAATTTTATGATAGGATCCTTGATTTTAGGATTTATTATTTTAAATAACCTATTTCTTAATCTTATGAACTTATATTAGAATATTTAATTTACTTAAATGTTTTTTGTTTCCCGACTCGACCCGAATATCACACTTAAAAAACCCGACCCGACCCGAACAAAATAAAGTTTCACCCGACCCGACCCGAATATATGAATTAGAAATCCGACCCGACCCGACCCGAAATAATAAAAAATTATTTTTATTTAATAAAAATAGTGACTTAATTGAAAAAAAAGAGGGGTATTATTGTAATTATTCCTAAATATATAAGGTAAAATTATATATATTTTCGGGTCGGTCCGGTTTTTTTCACCCTAAACCCGAACTCGACCCGGCCCGACCCGAATATCACACTTAAAAAACCGATCCGACTCGACCCGAATATCACACTTAAAAAACCCGACCCGACCCGAACAAAATAAAGTTTCACCCGACCCGACCCGAATATATGAATTAGAAATCCGACCCGACCCGAAATAATAAAAAATATTTTTATTTAATAAAAACAGTGACTTAATTGAAAAAAATATATAGAGGGGTATTATTGTAATTATTCCTAAATATATAAGGTAAAATTATATATATTTTCGGGTCGGTCCGGTTTTTTTCACCCTAAACCCGAACCCGACCCGACCTGACCCGAATATCACACTTAAAAAAACCCGACCCGACCAAAATAAAGTTTCACCAGACCCGACCCGAATATATGAATTAGAAACCCGACCCGAAATAATAAAAAAATATTTTTATTCAATATATGAATAAGTTACCAAAAGATTGATGAGGGTAGTATAGTCAAATTTCAATTCCCTCCAACAAGGGAATTGAATTCCATCCATTTTTGGATGAAATTCACTTTCCCTCATTTGATGGAATTGAATTCCATCAGAGATTCCAATTCCCTTGAAAAACTTGAACCAAACATGGGAAAGTGGTGGAATTGGATTCCAATTCCCACCAATTCCAAGGGATTCCATCAAACCAAACGCCACCTAAGTCATTTTCCGTGATGCAGGCATATAGTGTACCATTGTACTCTATTCAAGAAAAAAATTGCCTAAAAGAATTTCACAAAATTATATCTCAATTTTTTTTATAAATTTGTAAAGGAATTATTGTTATTCCTTGATGTCACGGTTCAAGCATCAGGAATGTCAAGAATTCGAGTGTTCAATATCAAAAGGTTGAGAGTTATCTTTGAACAGATATTACCTTGTACTTAACTGAGATTAATAAAAAAAGAAAATATTTAACTATTTAACAATGAATGTTCATATTTTTGTATATACGGTGCTCAAACTTGGTACTAAGGAATAACAATAAATCTTTTAGCCCTTAAAATCATTTAGATAGATAGATAGAGAGATGAAATTTTAAAATTTTAAGGATACAAACTTAAATTATCAATAAAAACATGAAAAATTACTTATAAAAATTTAAAATTTTAAGTGGTGTGATCGCATCCTCCAACACCCCAGGGTCCATTACTGATTAGCACAAATTACTTGGTTCGATATTAAAAAAAGAAATTGATTTTTATCGAGTCATTAATGAATCAGTTGCAGTAATTTGAGCATTTAAGTGAGTATAATACTTCAATTGAATAGAGATTTTTTTATTAAACTAAAGTTAATTACAAAGTAGTATCTATTTTATATATTATCAACCATTTGATAATAAATATCTAATTACTCTTGCAGTCGTTGGTGTCCCGTGACGTTTAAGTTACAAACGAAATTTGATTAAACTAAAAGCATAACAACAATGAAAAAGATGGGCAATATAATAACATTAAGTCGAGATTCGAAGAATACTGATATGAATCTCAAATCAATCCCAAATTCATAAAATAGAATATTCAGGGAGGAGTTTATCTAACATTATCAATTACCAAATGAAACAATATTCATAGATATGATTAAAATAGAAAAATTAGGATGAGTTGCTACTTTATTTTCAAACACTAGTTTTTTTTTTTTACAAATAAAATTCGTTTATTTTTTTTAAAAAATGAAATATTTTATATTTAATAAATGTTTATAATCATAAACGCAAACTAAATATATAATTAGGATATTACTATATCCATTGATACAAAAATTCAGTCATTTAAGATCAAATAAGGATTATACAAGGAAAATATTAAAAATTCATCCATAAAAACTCGAACAAAAGATCGATACGAACAAATCTGATTGCATCGTCAAATGAACCATAACAAGATATCAATCTTTTTAAAGAGCATCGATAACCACAAACCAGAGTTAAATGTCGTGAGAAAATATCTTTGAACGCAAACCGCCTATCTAAATCTACTATGAAGTCTAAAGCATAGAAGATCAACATGATAACAAATAAACATCATATTGATCAGTCAACGTCATCAAATCCAACCATGATAAAATTAAATGAAAAGAACGACTAAAACGATCGAGAAAAAATCGAAAACATGCAAAAAAAATAGAGAAAAATGTGTCATGAAGGTAGAGGAAAGCATGTCATAAAGATAGAACCATTGAGAACTAAAAAGTAAAGGAAATGCATAGAGGCGATACAAAAAAATAAAGGAAAAATAAAGAACATCGACGATCAACGACCAACACTAATACCGTCGCCAGCCAATCAAAGAAGAAAAAAGAGGCGAGCCGTTGCACAAAGTTAATAGAAAACTTTTAGGGTTTGTATAGGTAGTTTTGCGGTATAATCTGACAATTTTCGATTGGACTTAAAATGTTATACTTTTTTATAATATTTTTTATTGAGCCTATTTCTGCCGTTTTTTAACCTTAAATTAAGTTATCTTTTTCTAGACTTTCTCGGGTTTGTATAATTCTTTTAGGAGATAGTAGTTTGTTTACGTTAAATGTGTAAATAATAAGAGTATAACTCTGAAAAGATAAAAGCCAGCTGAACTTCCCTTTTAGAGTCTTGGTTCATAGATATCATTCATTCAATAAAATTAGTCTGTTTAATTTCAAAACAAAAAGGAAAAAGTGAGATGTTTCTTCTTCAAAGTTGAACCTTCAATTTGTGTATTTACTTTCTCAATTCTCATTTTTCAAGTTGTATGGAGTGAAGAACACTCATCAAATTAAAGATTCGATTTTACCAACAGAACAAAACTTGAAACAACCAATTCATTGGTAAAGAGTCAAAGACAAGTAAAATTAAAATAACAATAGTTCAAAAGTGATTCTCAAACAAGGAACTAAGTGAAATACCAAGCATTTTGGCATATCTGAAGTAAACTGAACACCATCTACCTGCAATAATAGCCTATGGAAAAACCCACCATATATGGTCTTCATAAGTTGTCACTTCTGCGAGTTATGGCATGAGTATAGTCGGCCTTCCTAGAACAGGCTATTAACACAAAAACGAAATGCATGAGGAGATCCCAGACCCAGTTCGAAAGCCAAAATCGTTGCTTGTCCTCCATGAAAATAATATTGGTTTCATCTAGAAATCTTCGAATTCAAATCTCAAAGATAAGCCTGCTGAGATTAATGAGACTGGGAGAAAAGCAAATCTCATCAAGTGGCCATAACAGATCTCTTCTCATTTCAAGCCAATTGTAGTTGTTCTTTGAGATTTGAGCAACTTTCATTCATTTTGCGTATCCTCAACAGCTTTGTTGAATGAAGCAGCAAGGTACTCGGCAAGACTTTGTTGAGAGTTAAACTTGTTTGAAGAAGCCTCTGAAACTTTGCCTTCTTTGGGTCAATGGATTTCGGAAGCCATGAATTTGAAGTGCCCGGAGTACTCGAACTATCCCTTCCAGCTTCTTGTCTTTTCCATGGAATAGGTTCTAAATGCTGCCAAGGATCTTCCAACATGGATTGATCAAAGTAACTCTCTGGCCCTAATATCCTGTTTGATGCTGAGCTACGACCACGAAAACCTTGTCCTCGTCCGACACTCCTTCCTAAACCAGGAGTGCTGCTCCCAGTGTATCCACGACTCCTGCCTCTTCCTGGACTGAAATAAGCACTACCTCCAGATCCTTGATCAAGATTCAGCCTGTTACCAAACATTTGAGGCCTGGCTGTTCCATAGTTGAAACTAGGGCCATCTCCTAGAGAAAAGTAAGGGCCGGGCAAATTACCATAAGTTGATGTATTAGAAGGATTCCAGACCCTTTGAGAAGTTCTAGGATGCCTGGGAGGATTACTATACATTCCTCTCGGTGTTCCATCAGATACCAAGTTATAATGATCAGTGGCCTGTGATCCATTCCAAGCACCAGATTGGCCTGGATGCATGAGTGAAGGACTTCTTATTCTTGGGTTGTATGGACCATGGTTGTATACACCTTGAGCAGGTGAAAATTGGCTTTGCATCTGATGGACAGGCAAATCCCTATCGAAGTTCCTTGGTCCTGTCAAACCAGAATAGTAGGCCGATCAATTAGAAAAACAAAAAGGAATACCAACTCATGTTAATTGAAAAATTAGAGAAATTCCATACAACTAGTTTTAACTTTTAACCGATAACTCAATTCACAAATGTTCAGCTTAGTAGTAGCACAAATCAAATATTATTGCATGCATCAATAATAATATCGTGGTCGTGGTCGTGGTAGTGGTAATACGTGTCTTCGACACGTCCGCGCGGATACTATCTTTTTAGAGAAAATTCTTAAGAAACAAATGCAATACCACCAGTCGCATTGCGATTTTCAACTATCGCAATGCGAATCTGAAAATCGCATTGCGATTTTGGACTATCGCAATGCGAATCTGAAAATCGCGTTGCGATTTTATACTATCGCAATGCGAATCTTAAAACCGCGTTGTGATTTTCGACTATCGCAATACGAATCTGAAAATCGCACTGCGAATCTTAAAACCGCGTTGCGATTTTGGACTATCGCAATACGAATCTGGAAAATCGCAACGCGAAATGGGGCCATTTTGGAAACTGAGTTGCGAAGTTGGAGTTCGCGTTGCGATTTTGTTGGTCATTTTGGCAAATCCAAAAAAAGTTGATTAAAATCGTAAATTATAAGTCATTTTCGGTCACTGAGGTTATTTTCTCTTTTCTATTTTGCATGACGAGAAGAAAAGGGGTAACGACAATGTGCAAAGATTAACAATTAAATGTTCTTGGACTGCACTGACGGGCCAGGCCGAGCCCTCTACTTCTCTAAACCCATAGCTTATCCTAAATCAAATTGAATAAAGTATATAAATGATTTTCGACTATAACACTATTTTGTTGAGTCTCATGATTTTCGACTATAACACTATTTTATTGAGTCTCATGCTTCTAAAGATCAGCAATTGAAAATTCAGCGAGCATATACAGGCCGAGGGTCATTGGTTTTGATTGCTTTAGTTTTGCTCTTGCATTGAATCTTGAACGAGCTGAGAATTGAGGGAAAATATGTAAACAAGTTTGAACCGTTTATATAATCATGCTTACATGGATGATTTCATGTCACATTAGTTAGATGCTGATGATTTCAAAGCTTTCAATTCTTGATTAGATGGTCTTATATTAGTAAGATGAATGTTCTTCGATAATCTGCATCTTTAAGCATTTG
This sequence comes from Hibiscus syriacus, assembly GCF_006381635.1. NCBI lineage: Eukaryota > Viridiplantae > Streptophyta > Magnoliopsida > Malvales > Malvaceae > Hibiscus > Hibiscus syriacus. Next base: position 335,035 of record NW_024063166.1, on the reverse strand, counting down.
ATATCTTTGGTACCCTTTTCATGACAGTTCAGCTTGATGAATGAAGTCAGATGAGTTTCTGATCATGGTGTTATTTCAGTATGTGATACTGTTTTTTTTTTAATTAGTGAAAACTGGATAGAGATCGGAACGATGATGGAAAACAAAAGGAGCCCTTGCTCTGTTGATCATACCAGTTTCACTTCTTTGGCATCGAAACGACAGAAGTCCGACTTATCGATCCCCACCAAGGTATTTAGCCTTCTTTACTCAAATTTATGTCTCCTCTTAGGAATATATATTCTTCTATAGTCATTTCATAGTTATACTAAAGGAATCCCTCACCCTTTTTCGAAGGAAGATGCCTAATTTATATCCGCATGGCATAAACTACATTCTCTTGACTTATTTTAGGGGTTATATTCTCGAATATGGTCACGATTGCGTCTTCTGCTATTATTATTTTATCTGCAATGTCAAATTGGTTTCTAGCAATGCAGAGTTTCATCTCTTCATTTCTTCTTTCTGCATACTAATTACTAAGTTGGATATGGTTTGTTTGTAGCTAATAGAATCCTAATTTACTCCTTTTTCGCAATAGGATAAGAAAGATAAGGTCGGGGAACGAATTGTGACTCTGCAGCAGCTTGTTTCGCCATACGGAAAGGTACATTGATATTTTGTGCATCCATTATTATGGACATAATTAGTGTGGCAAAATGAATTTTGGGCATCCACTGGAGTTTTTGCCTACAAACATCCTGCATTGTGACTCTCTAGTTGATGGACTCCAAAGGGAAACCTTATCATCCCTTCGTAAACACACCAATCCATTATTAGGTTTTATTTCTTTCCATATTTACGACCTTTTAATCCTTATATACATGTTTGAGCATTTCAATAATTTGGATATGCATGTGTGTGCATGTATTTATGCATGTATTTGTGTGTTTTGATTGTGAAGTGATCTGTGTCATTTCTTGGTGCAGCTGATACGGACCAACATACAGATTGCAATGATAAATCCGGCATTAATAACGATCAATTGCTTTCGAGTTCAGAGATGAAAATAATTCCTTGGAGCAAGTACTTAGGAAGATTGAAATTGTGCATGCTAAGGTTCAGAAACTCAGGAATCTTCTCGATCAAGTTATGTCGAAAAATGTCTCGAAGTTTTCTTCCTCTGAGAACTTAAGCTTCCTTGCTGCTTGTGATGCTCAAACCAGCTCCGCCCCTAGCCCTACGTTGTCAGCTGGCAACGGAGACACAATATCTGCCAGACCTGCATTTAACACAACTCAACAAATTTGCGAATATGCTGGAGATATGGTTATGCCTGCAAGTGCCATTTCAAGTTATGGAGAGGCTTTCCATGTTCCTGATATAATCGAAAGCACTGTTGGATTATTGTCGTCTGCTGAAGTTTACCTGCCACCAGCCACCACTTGTAGACTCGTGCGAAGATGTAAGCCCTTTGAACATACAGAACTACATGTGTATTTTGGCTGATGTTTTACCAGATAAGATAACGCCATCGATTTTTATTTTGAACTGAAAGTAAGCTTAACTGATCTGCATTTTCTTTCCCCTAGATATATGATAATTCATTGCAAAGATTTCCGGAGGCATAGGTTAAAACACTGAAAAACGAAAACAATCTAGCAAGTCTGGGTCTCGTATCCCAGCATCGGTTATTTCCTCTGCTATCCGCAGGCTTCAACCTCCTTTGCACAAGAAAAGACTGTTATCTGTTTGACATGTTTTTTTTCGGCTTCTCATGCATGAACTACTCTCGATTTAGTTATAGCAAATGATAGTCTGTTCATTATGATACCTGATGGCATTTGCAGATTGTGGAAAATGTTCCGATACAGAATGAAGGAAATGCCGGAGATAAACAAGCTTTAATGGCAATAAACAGTCGATCTATGAAGCAACATCATCAAACCGAGAAAGTAGAAGGAGAGAGCTCCCACCCTTCTCGTATTGCAACATCAGAGCCTAATAACGCAACAAAAAACGTTGTCTCAGGAGCAATCAATTCTGAGATCATGTCTAGCTTCAGACATATGTTTCAGTAAAAGAAAACGAGGGGAATGTAAAGCCGGCTCAGTTGGTTGGAGCAGGAAACCTGCAGGTGAGCCTGATAATAGCCAATGACTTCATTTCTGATGGTCCACTAAGTTTAGCAGCCTCTATATTGCTAACAAATCAAAGCACAGAGGCACTCAGTAGGCACCATAACTGGAACTCCTTCGATTTTTTGGGAGCCACTATGTTGTAGTTTCTGATAAACTGGCATCAAACAACAGTTTTCATGGGGCCAAAAAACTAACCTACAGCTCCATGATCATGATTTGCTGGCACAGTAAGCTACCCCTCCGTCCAAATGAGTTCAACAACTTATCATAGTGGAAAAGCAATGTAAGCCTCAAATTTTGGCTATGATCATCTATGTTACTTAGATTAGGGTGGGAGTGTCGGATACGAGTATGTGTCTAATACAAGTACGTTCGATTTTTCCCCTTTTTTGTTAGAGTTTTTCCCATTGTGGACAATTATGATAATATTGTCCCAAAAGTTGTGAGAATTATGTTGAAGCAGAAACAAGAGCAGGAGACTGTAGTTGTGCATGCTGATAAGGATGGGAGCCATAATTCACACACTTTGAAGAGTGTCAGCAATTGAACATGTTGCCACTTCAACACCTTTGTTTTACTGATTTCTGTTTGCAAAGTCATACAAAATATGGTAGAAAAAGCAAAAGGTGACTGCAAATCTGACTTGTATTCCTTTGACCCTGTAAAACAATGTTTGTCAGTCTATGGAAAGATCATATCATATGATATCCCCTATTCAATAAAATCAAAACAACTTCCCATTTTATGTTCAACTCTTTTATGCGTATGTAAATATATTGTTTGAAACGGCACAAATCAACTTATCTCAGTGGTTAAATGAATCGTTGTTGTTCTTAGAGATTATGAATTCGATCACCAGTGATTAAATTGAATTCTATTTTATTTTTTATTAATCTGACGTAAGTACAAGACAGTATCTGTTCAAAGATAATTCTCAACCTTTCGATATTAAACACTCACACATCTAGCATTTGTGGTGTGTGGACCCGAGTTTGTGATATTACACCACCCACGTTCTAACATTTTTTTAATTAATTATTTATATTTAATCTATTGATTTATTAATTCAGATTAGATGTTATATAAGTTTATTTTAAGAGTGATATTTCGAATGCAATTTGTTTAATTTATAACGCTAATATTTAAATCTATGATCTATTAATATTTTCTTTTATAAAATTAGAGCAATCAATCATCGATAAATATATAATATAAAAAATAAATTGTACTAGCTGCCAAAACAGAGCCCACCATTTTGGTGGATTTTAGCTTTTAGGCATATAAAATTCATCTAGTTTTAGGTAGGGCTCATACTTTAACGATATTACAGAGGTTAAATAATAAATAATTGATTAAAATATATTTTAAATCCCTATACCCTTCATACATTTAGAATTTGATCCCCTTACTTTTGTTTTCAAAATTGTATTCCTCTATTTGTTTTTGGATTTAATTGTTAAATTCAGATATATTACATTTTCTGTTAAATGAATGCTGAGCTGGTATTTTTTATTTTAAAATATCACATCAACAAATTCAAAAAAGAAAATTCAGTTTTAATAATTAGATTGGATCTTTAAATATGAAAAATTAAAGGAAGTGTTTGAAAAAAATAAAAATGAAAGGATTAAATTGTAAATGCATGAAGAGTAATGTATTTCAACTTAAAGTATTCCATAAAAGATTGCCATGGAAAGGTTAATCATGATTTATTCATCTTTATAGTCTGTAAACATAATTGCCTTTGCCGTCCCTTAGCTTATCATTAGATTGCAAATATTGGTTTATCGTTCACGTATTTTATAATTAAATATAAATTATTATAACTCTACCTATTTTTATTTTTATTTTGTCAGCGATGACATCAGTCTAGATCGCTTTATTTTGTTCTTGTGGTACGTTTCTTTTACCTTACAACACGTTGTTTTCCTACCTCTCTAATAGATTTGCAATTGTCGTTTGTATATGATTTGTGATTGTCAATGACCTTTCAGTAGTTAGATTCTCTTTTGTGATTGTTTATCGATGTATTCAGATCTATTTTGCGAAGCATTTACTTTGATTCGTTCGTTACTCCATCATTTGTAAAACATTTAGTTTGATTGAGACAAATGAGTACTATTGACGATCACTATGTTACTATGAACGATGAATGTCAGATTCAAAAGAATACTTCGACTGTTATTATGTCTTTGAGTTTTCTTTTTTATTTTATTTTATGTTTGAGTTTTTTGGTGGGCATAGTTAGGCATGTAAACGAACCGAACACACACGAACGGAGGTATGTTCATGTTCGTTCATTTAATAAATAAACGAACATAAACGAACATGAATATAAACGAACAAAATTTTTTTTTGTTCATGTTCGTTCATTAAGGAATATAACTTGTTCATGTTCGTTCATTTAATAAATGAACGAACATAAATGAACGAACATAAACGAACATATAATCGAACGTTCACGAACGTAAATGAACGAACGAGCCCTTTGTTCATGTTCGTTCATTTAATTAAACGAACGTAAATCTTGTTCATGTTCGTTCATTTAATAAATAAACGCACATAAACGAACTTCCCACCGCACGGTTCATGAACGGTTCGCTAAACGTTCAGTTCATTTACATGCCTAGGCATAGTCCCTAAAATTCTCTCTTTAATCAGTCACATTATTAAGGCTGTATCTTCTTTTGTTTTAATAAAATTCAATATGGTTTCAAGATTTAAAAGAAAATATATAAATTATTATTAGAAACATTGGAGATATTATTTTTGGGAAGTTCTACCGTAGGGCGACCTTAATATACGGTAAGGAAATGCGCTATCGGTTTTGTTATTATTTTTTTTAACAAAATCTATAAAAACAATTACCTAAAACATTATTGTTTCTACCTAAAACATTAATGTTTTTTAACATTTTCGGTAAAATGCCCAATAATAACAAAACCGGTAGAAAAAAAATAACAAAACCGATAACACTTTACCGGATATGTTAACAAAACTGGTAAAGTGCCCAATAATAACAAAACCAGTAGAAATAATAATGTTTCTGATAATTTTTTATCGATTTTGTTAAAAAAATAATAACAAAAATAATAACTTTTCTTAGCCATATATTAATATTGTCGCACGTGAAACTTTTCAATTATTTTTATTTTATGGGAGTTTAAAAATTGTAATATATTTTATTTATTAAAACAACTTTTTGATTTAGCCCAAACTGTTCCGTAGATTCCCACGCGTTACACACCCATTCGCCGCTTTGTTCTCAAACAGTTCTCACCCGCTGGGCGAGACAAGCTACCTTTAGCTAGTAGCCTTTTTTCCTTCCTCTTAGCTCCTCGAAAACAACGTTTGACTTGCATGTGTTAAGCATATAGCTAGCGTTCCTTCAGAGTCAGAATCAAACTCTTTTTTTGAGTATGATAGAGCCTTTCAGTGATAGAACCTGGTGAATCGGCGGGCGTATTACTTTTCAAACTTATGTGGACCTTTTTTCTTTAACGGTTTTTTCTACTTTCTTTAGAAAAATGACTAGTTGCTCAACTAATCCACTTGTGGTGCTATTGGTATAATAGTAATGTATGTATATCAAAAAATATGCTCGAAAGTCGGTTACATATAGGGAATTACTAGCACCCTCACAACATTTTAAAATCGGTACCTAATCGATTAATTGTTATCTTTACAATCAGTACAAAATTCAAGATCTGACGACTCAATCTATTTAGCTTGTTGACCTACGAATAGTCATAATGATCGTATGTCTAACACCGTCAACTAGAGTCATTATAAATACCTCTCAACTATAACTAGAAGTTGGTGTTCTCCACAATCATCTTCACAGACTCCCATCCCTTCAATTCTCTCACAGAAAAATACCAACCAACAGTTATACTTTTACTAAATGCGACCTCCGTCTAAATCAAAAGAAGTGAACAGTCAACGACGGACGAGATAAACTTATTCTCATTTATAATTATATTTATATTAAAAATTTATTTATAATAATAATTTAAATAAAGTTATATTTTTCATCCATTAAATGAACATATAAATTAAGTCACCCAACTACCGAAATGAAATATGATCGTGCATGATTATTGTAAGAATGGGAAGCCAATGCCAAGCATGTGTTCAACTTCAACGACATTAATTACCCCAAACAATACCACTTGCTATAATTATAAAAACCTTTGGAGAGAACATGATTATAGCATCATGTAGCCTCTGCCTGTTCAAAATGATCTTCAACAATGACTTTAGGATACATCTCAAGTTCATGTTAACTTAGGATCTGCATTAAATTCTTTTCCTCCCTAGCTACTATAAACCAACGCAACAATAATATTCCAATATATAAATTAAAATTAAAATATATAAATAATAAAAAGAATTCCTAATTAAAGATTTCATTATTATACTTATACCTATAAGTAATAATATTCAATGACCGATGTATGATTTTATGTTAGGGAATACCAAATTATACTTATACTTATTTGAAGAATAAAACATCAAATTATTCGAGACGATATTTTCTTAAAAGCCAAATTTATATAATCATGAATATTGAACGAATACCTATAAGTTCACGACGGTATTCGATTTTTCCGGCGAATTTTATATATTCCGAGGGTCATTGGTTTTGATTGCTTTAGTTTTGCTCTTGCATTGAATCTTGAACGAGCTGAGAATTGAGGGAAAATATGTAAACAAGTTTGAACCGTTTATATAATCATGCTTACATGGATGATTTCATGTCACATTAGTTAGATGCTGATGATTTCAAAGCTTTCAATTCTTGATTAGATGGTCTTATATTAGTAAGATGAATGTTCTTCGATAATCTGCATCTTTAAGCATTTGATATCTTTGGTACCCTTTTCATGACAGTTCAGCTTGATGAATGAAGTCAGATGAGTTTCTGATCATGGTGTTATTTCAGTATGTGATACTGTTTTTTTTTTAATTAGTGAAAACTGGATAGAGATCGGAACGATGATGGAAAACAAAAGGAGCCCTTGCTCTGTTGATCATACCAGTTTCACTTCTTTGGCATCGAAACGACAGAAGTCCGACTTATCGATCCCCACCAAGGTATTTAGCCTTCTTTACTCAAATTTATGTCTCCTCTTAGGAATATATATTCTTCTATAGTCATTTCATAGTTATACTAAAGGAATCCCTCACCCTTTTTCGAAGGAAGATGCCTAATTTATATCCGCATGGCATAAACTACATTCTCTCGACTTATTTTAGGGGTTATATTCTCGAATATGGTCACGATTGCGTCTTCTGCTATTATTATTTTATCTGCAATGTCAAATTGGTTTCTAGCAATGCAGAGTTTCATCTCTTCATTTCTTCTTTCTGCATACTAATTATTTTAACAGATACAGCTTCTGTTCTCTTGGAAGCAATGGAATACATACGGTTTCTTCACGAACAAGTTAAGGTCGGTTTTTCTTGTCCGTTTTACCTAAATTATCATAGCATGCGTATTAGTTGGTGTTAGTTGCAATTTCTAAATGCATGCTTCTAAAGATCAGCAATTGAAAATTCAGTGAACATATACAGCCTATTAATGGCTTATGATTTACCAGTTGCAGTTATGATTTTAATTATCGTTGTAACATTATTAATGGCTATGACCTTGGTCAGGTTTTGAGTGCTCCGTATCTTCAAACCGGGCCGATAAATAACATGCAAGCGGAACCAGGTACACAAAGAAATTAGGATATGTAAACATAAAGCCCTATTTACTTCTCATGCTCAACCATTTGTCATCATTTATGTTGAAACACAATGGAACCATGAATTTAGGGAGCCATCATTGGAAAATTATGGTCGGATTTTAAATCGGTTTTTCTTCCAGGATGTAGAGCATTATAGCCTGAGAAGGCAAGGACTATGCCTCGTTCCAATATCGTATACCGCCGGAGTTGCTCGTAGCAACGGTGCCGATATTTGGGCTCCCATCAAGACCACATCGCCAAAATTCGACAAGGCTATCTCACCATTCAATTGACATTTTCATCGGCTACCGATAGTCTTTGAACATCACTTGAATGGAGTTTAAAAGGTAACCAACTTAATATCGGATGTACAAAATTTCCTAATGCACTAATACAGGATGTTTGTAGGCAAAAACTATTAGGCCTTGATCCGTAGGATTCTGGTATCGAAAAATGCAGTCCGACACCTTCGTCGTTTTAATTCGGTGCTCGGATTAAGCTGCATTTAATCAATTCGATTATAGAAGTTAATTATCGTCTAATTTGATACGATAAATTTATTATAAAAGCCTTTATTATTTTTAGAAAATACTTTATAAAAGTAGGTCTCCTAATCTAGGGTTGATTAAGATTAAATTAACATAAGAAAGTATATGTCACTATCAACATTATTTTTCTTTTACTTCCTATTCTTTGAGGTTAATGTTTTTTTTTTCATTAGTGCATGCTGATGAAGATACACTAGGAAAATTAATTAAAACTATCAAGGAATGGGTTTGATTTAAATCGATATATTATTTTATTATTTATTGTTTTTATAATTTAAACACTTATATTTTTAAAGTTAATTTATTATTTATTACAAACATCATAAGTTTGAAGGTTTACTACAACCTTTATTTAAAGTTTTTATATGGGAAAAACTACAAAATCTGTCAACAATTTGCAGGGACCTGTAGTTTTACCATTTTTAAATGGCAATCGATGTGGGCAGTTTTGAATCTTTGTAATCATTTGGGAAGACAAAGTCGGTCGAGCGTAACACAAACGAATCTCCCACAGTTGCAGTCCTCCAGTTTTGTTTCTGTTACAAGCAATTTCAGGTGATGCTTTTGTATGGCTCTGAATTATTTTTATAACATCTTGAACCATATAACGGTTTCCTGGTGTAAGTCCCGTAGCTGAATCAAAATAAGTTAGAAATTGTGTTAGGAAGATGAATTATCAACTATTTAATCTTAAAAATTGTTGTATATAATAATAATAATAATATGATAGTGAAACCCATAGATAATACATCATTCCAACTTTTCAACCATCTTATACATAAACTCAATAACAGAAGATATAAAAGCAAGTACAAAGGAAACATACTCACCTGGATTTGTTAAGCCTTGTCTAAGCGTTAAGGCAGATTTGAAGTAATCAAGAGGATTATTAGGGTAATCAGAACATGTTCCATGCTTTAACCATTCAGTCTCCCAAAAGCCAGTACCCGGTTTAGTAGGGTTCTTCAGGTCCGGCCATAATGATATTAAGTTGCTTTCAATTGGAGTAAATGCAGTAGTCTAAATTAGAGAAATAAACGTTAGATCATAATATAAATTTAAATACAAATAAAAAAAGTAAATTAAAAAGTTGATGAGATGCTTACCTCAAGAACTAGTGGGTCAGTAATGGGTGCCTGGGAGTAACAGGGATTAGTGGCTGCGTTGTAAGGGGGAATCGGAACGTCGTTGGCATCTTGAGGCCATATACCGTGGATGGTTAAGACAGTCGGGATGGGAGTACCACAAGCCATGCTGCCGGAATTACACACAGCAAGAGGCCATTGGAGACTGAGTTTATAAAAATGTATGGGGGTTGAGCTGTAACTAGAACCAAGAAACAAATCACCAAAACAACCACCAACTTATAATTCAACAACATTGTTACAATCAATACTCTCACAATCAACATTCACTATGTGTATAATATTTACAATGGTTAGTCCTTTTTATATTGCAAATGTAGCATCAAACTTGTTTCTGTTTCAGTTTCTATTTCAGTCTGTTATATTGAAAATGTGTTTCTGTTTCAGTTTGTTTTAAGTGGGATACACCTGTGTTTCAGTTTATTCAGTCTGATTGTAGTGGTGGCACACACATGGTTTCTGTTCGGAAGTTAGGCATCAATAATTTACAGCCCTTAAAACCCAAACATCAAATGTAATTTAATAAAATATAAGATTTAATTATCCATGTTATGCAGTTTGGCAGCAGCTGTGATTAATCACGCATTTGTAAACCATTGGATCAAATTAAAGTACATTTACAAGAACCAAATATTACAAAACTAAAAACCCATTTACAAATCTAAACCCAAACATATGCATAACATGCAAGAAGATTCGAAGAAGGGATGAATTTTGGAGAGCAAGAAAAAACGAAAAGAGAAATGCAACCCAATCACTATCTTCGGACAAGGGAGAAAAATCGACAGGAGAAACACCATTTTCGAACATGTTATTTATTCTGTATTTTATTTCAGTCCCTTGTATATGGCTTCATAGTGCCGGATTTCAGCCGGTTGAACTAACTGAGTTGCTGGAGCTGCTAACACAGCCAAACAATCCAGTGTCATGCTATAAATTCAATATAACATAACATTAAGACATTGCACGTGTATTACGGGTACAATATTGTATGTTGTTCTACATTCGAGATGGAATTCGGAAACATATGAGGAGATAAACAGTGAGAGTGGAAGAACAATGCATGAATACTGCAGAAGAATGGTGTAATTTCTTTTCAGTGGACTAAGCTCCATCTCTTCAATAGTATTTCACGGGAAAGTGAAAATAATTAAAGTCTTTAAAACCCCATCAACCCTTCAACTAGATTCTCTTCAAAGTAATTAGTAACAAATCTTAAACCTTTGAAGTCATCAGTTTGAGAATATGATCCTATAAGGACCCTCCAACGACATGAAAAAACTATCAAAATACTCATATTCGGCACTCACATCCAAGCAAAAACAACCTAAAACAAGACCTATGCAAGACTGCAATCCATTTACCTCTAAAACAAATAACTAAGGTCAAGAATGAAAATCATCACACAAAAAGTCTTGAATTCCAACTCTTAAATTGGAAAAACAAACATGCAAAACCAAGCTAACTCTTTATAAGCACAAACAGAAGCTCATGTGAATTATCATATATATGCAGAAAAAAGACAACAATTTCCATAAATATTCCACAAACGGAACGCTTTCAAGAAAGTAGTACTACCCCATTTACCCCTGCAAATACCTTAACAATGGCTTCACACAAAACAAGACCAAACCATTGACACTGTTTCATTGGATCTAAAGTACATATAATAATAATAGTTCCTATGTTCAACTTCAAATTACATTCAACTATTGGGGACGTTGAGCTCTCAGAAGCAAATTCAAGTTCGAAGAGCACTCCGTGTGTGGCATATATATGCACCTGCAATCATGATATGCAGGTCAATAGAACTGAAGATCAGAGTTAAAACCTAAGAAAATCTGTAGGACGTAATTTCGTGCATCCACTAAAACAACCAAAAGCAAACAGAAACCTAAACAAGTCAATATCTAGGGCATGTATATACAATTCAAACAATAACAACAATACTTGAGAACATCACTGGACAATATAGTTGACATAAAGTGCATAGGAAGAGACCAAATCCCATTAAATCTTACCTCTTTTGTTGCAGCTCCCCATCCATCTTAGTGTTCAACATCAATTTGTTTCACCTCCGACTGGCCGTCGTATTATACATTCCTCATGCTCTGATCTTCCATTCAATGGAACCAAGCTCTCAACATAAGCAACAATGTGCATTGTTTCCTTATAAGCGTGAATACCAAGCTTTCTAAGCTCTTGTATGGACGGATCAAATAAAACTAGTTCTTGATCCGAGCTCTCGAGAAACAACTCGCCATTTTTCCAAAACCCCAAAGGCCTCTCAACTCCAACAACAGATTCAACACTGAATTGTTTAGTCCATGACCCATTCATAACCCATAAATCAAAAGACTTGTCAGTTACTTCCCTTGGGTAAAAAAGAGCACCAAGCAATCCATTGAAGTCCAAAAGTTCCAAATAATATTGTTCTAAACTCCCACCAAATTCAGGCAGTGGTGAAGTTGAAAACTTTTCATTAACCATATCAAACGAAAGAATATGGTGATCAACTGCAATTGCCTCGCAATAAATAAACCCATTGACATAATTATTAAAAAAAATAGAAGCAAAAGCATAAACCCCAGGAAATGAAATTTCCTTCCATGAATCACTTTTAAGCGAATATAACTCAACTTGTCTGGTCCAATCTGCCAACAACCCATCATCTAGATTCTCTTCAAAGTAATTAGTAACAAATCTTATACATTTGAAGTCATCGGTTTGAGAATCATACCCAAAACCAAGGAAATTAAAACTAGAGAAATCCAGTAGTCCAGGAGGGCGCTGGACTGTTGATTGAGGAAGGATTTTAAACTCTCTGGTAGATGGGTTCCAAAGGGTAACATTCTGACCAGTACTACCTCGTTCTGATAAACACAATATTCCATTACAAGGGCCATGAACGAAAGGTCCATCCACAAAATTCTCAAAAAAGGGTAAGTGAATATTGTGTTTTACTCTAAAGTTTTGGTCTTTCTCGGTCGAAAGTTGAGAGAAATAATGGATGTCATCAGGGGTGCCACCATGACAACGTTTGAGGAGGAGATTAAGGTTATTGTTTTTGAGGTTGTTCTGATGATGTTTGTTAATGAAATGAGGGGTTTCAAAAGATGAAGACCAGGGCTTACAAACGCACCTGAAACGGGTCAAGGATTTAACAGGAAGCTTTGAGAGAATCTCCAACACCAACATCTCTGGTAATTCGGTTCTAGTTTTGATCAACTCTTGCATCTTCCCTCTTTATCTTCTCTATTTCCTTTGTGTTTTTCAATAGATGATTTTGTTTGGGGGAAAGAAGATGAGAACTAAAACGAAAGAAAACCAAGACAGACAAAACTTATAACAGGTAACGTCAAACGTTTTTCTGTAACAAGAAAACTTCAATACAAACTGATCATTGGTTATACTATTTTGATGGGCCCTTTTAAAACCCATTAGCTTAGACAGGGTTTGTACAATATTAATAATATTTTAAAATAAATAAAATAATATATTTAATAATAATAATATATCTATAATCATTTATTATATTTTAAATGATTAAAATAATCGATTTTATAATAATTTACTACATTTTTTACTATTAAATAATATATTTTAACATTATAAAAATAAAAAAAAACCTCTAAAACTTTAAATATATTATAAATATAAATGAGTAAATTAACAATTTATATAAGGTCGGGTTGGATTAGTGATTTTTTTACCTAAAATATAGTCTCATCCCAACTTGAATCTATATATTATATAACTCGTCATGCCCGAACTCGAAATTTCAATAAACAAATACTGTTTTTTTCGTAACAAGAAAATAATCATAGGTGACACTACATTGACGGGTCTGGCCGAGCCTTTGGTAACTTCTAAAATTCATGAGCTTAACATAGGTAGGGTTGGCACAATATCATTCCCTAAACAGTTGAAATATCAAATATTATTATGAATTTTATTAAGGGTAAATTATACAAGTGATATCTTAAGTTTTTTATCCGTTAGTTTTTTGTCACCGGTTTAAAAAGTTTTTAGTTTTGGTCACTTTCATCTTTGGTCCTTATTGTTGGTAAAAATGGTTAAATTTTAATTTGACCTCTGAATTTAGACAAAATATTAATTTGACCTTAAACTTTACATAAAATACTAATATAACTCTTAAACTCTATATAAAATATGAATTAACCCGTAAATTCAGTCAAAGTTAACGTCTCTACTCGCCACTCATCGTCGTCATCGCCCATCGTCAGTTTTCATCACCAGTCATCGTCGTCGATTGTCATGTCAACACACGTCGCCCATCTTCATCTTCATCTTCATCGTCGTCTGTTCATCTTAACCCCTAAATTCACACTTTTTTGAATCAATTTAAATGTCTAGTGTTATTATTTAGGTGTCTCATTCCTCTTAGTCGTTAAAAATTTCATTACTAATATTTGTCGCTTTTTTAATATTTTTAAATTTGTATTTAAAATAAAATAAAAACTTAAAATTATATTTTTTTAATTAAAAAAACTTAAAAATTCTAATACTTTGAAAACTCTAATTCAAGTAGTCGGTGAGAATTTTGAGAAGGTTTGTCAGTGAAGTAGGGTGTGAAAGTCAAAGTACAACAATGGCATTAATGCAGAGTTTGAACTTTTTGTTAATTCTAATAGGTCAAAGTTTTCTCACTCCGTTGTACTACCACACATGGTGCATGTTCCTAACGGCATTTTGTTAATTCGGCCACAATTTTCTTTAACAAATTCTAAATGTAATTCTAATAGTATCAAAAAGAGAGGGAAAAATTTTAGTGAATAATAGAATGGTTCTAGTGAGTTTAAAACTCATGATCGGTCAAATATGTTTGTTCTAATTTAGCCATAATTAACTTAAGGGTGCAAGGCGAGTCAGTTTGGATTAATCAAGGCAATGCTTTAAAATTGGGAAGACAATCAAAAAATATATGTTTTTTAGAGTAAATACTCATATATTAAAAAAATATCTTCAAGATAGATATAAATTAAATTTTATGATATATATAATTTATAAAATAAATAATTAATTAGAAATTTTGAATTTCAAAATGTGCAATTACCCTGAATATATATTAGTATATATTAAATTAAAGCTCTTTATTTAATCTTATTGTTCTCATCTTCTATAATTAATTATATATTATATCCTCATATTTTATGAGTATTTATACTTTATCTCCTTAAATTAAAATCATAATTCCGTCCTCATAAACGTGGTTCTACCGCTGTTACTTCTTATATATATTCAACGAATTTTAATAACATTTACATATATATATTCAATGAGTTTTAAAATAGTGGACATAAATCCCGTGAATCTTACAATGATCCTATCATAAACTCGTTCATATATAAAAATTATGTTCAATGTTACAAATATATTAGGGACACATGTCAACATTCTTATACGCATCTTTTACTAGTAGCAGATATCTTAATAATACATATATTCAAAGACGGAATCAGAATATTAACTCAAGAGAGACATAAAATAGTTAAATATAAAAAAATAAGAAAAAAATCTAGATAAATTAAAAATTGAAATATCTAAATAAATATGTATTCATATATATTTTTCAATAATAACAAATTGAGAGTAATGCCCCGGTACGATGCATAGCTTCATCCCTACATATATTTGTCTCAGTAATTTTACATTAATTTTATTCCAAAATATTCATTTTCTAAAAGTATTCATATATTTCAAATATCAAAGGGTTAAAATAAGTAGCAACGTTTAAGGGATATTATTCAATAAATATGAACATTAACGTTGTCATTTGCCTATTGCATTGAGAAACTGCATTACAATAACCATTCTCTGTTACTTTCGCTTTCGTGGAAACCTTTTTAAGTTACATTATAAATCTATATCTTGGGAAAAAAAACTCTGGCAACGATGAGTTATCGGTCTCACCTCTGGCAATATGTGACTCTATATTCGAACGGGCAACATCTAACATTGTCTCGATCTCTTTCTTGTACTGCACAAAGATGGTAAAAATACTAAAGTCAACCTCTTCAAATTTTAAGGCTAATACGAAAGCAGGGAGAAAAAAAGGTTTTCAAAGTATGGGATTCGTCGATATGATCGGTGAAGACCATGGTTCAGCTATAGCAATACCTCTTCGACAGCGCCTGACTTAATTTTCGATTGCATCACACACCTTTTCTTAAAATGTGCACCTACAAAAAATTGAAACATCAATTAGTTCAATTCATTGATGTCGAGGAAAAGAAAAGACATGTTTTCAAACTCAGAAACTGCTTGAAGATGTTCATTACTTTCATTATAGACTGATGCATGCATTAAGAGCTAATATCATGTCGGTATAACTTGTAACGAGAGACACAAATCTCTGGAAGGCCATATCTCAACAAGAGTTCGATTAGATGCAAAACTAAAGCCAACGCAAAAATGTCTAAAGATGTCCCCAAGGGGACACACCCCAGCCACAAGAACTTAAAGAGTCCAACTTGGAAGTCTCAGATTGAACTATGTGAAAGTAGCGAGTTGGATTTAGCAGAATGCTGGAGGGCTACGTTCATTGTATGCCAATGGTAGTTTCGTACCATAATCTACATATGTATGGTCAACTTGGAAGTCTCAGATTGAACTATGTGAAAGTAGCGAGTTGGATTTAGCAGAATGCCGGAGGGCTACGGCCATTGTATGGCCATTGGTAGTTTGGTACCATAATCTCCATATGTACCATTAGGGCTGTAAATGAGACGAGATAGATCGCGAGCTACTCGAGATCGACTCGATCAAGGCTCGATAAATACTCGGATCGAATGGACTCGACAGAAGCTCGAGCTCGACTCGAGTTCTTAACGAGCCGAAACGAGCTATTCGATATTCGACTCGAAAAGTTCGTGAGCAACGCGAAAATATAATATATTAAGATTTTATTTTTTTTTAAATAAATTATTAATAATATTAATATTTATGCATCGATTTTTTTAAAAATACAGTAAGATTTTCATGTATTTAAGGTTCATGTTCGAGTTTGAGTTTGAGACTTCAATCGAGTTAAGTTTAAGAATTTTTTTTTCATTTCGAGCCTTTTTGAGCTGCTCACGAGCTTCAGTTCAGGATTTCGAATTCGAGTCGAGCTTGAAAATTTTAAGCTCGCGAGTTTTCAAGTCGAGTCAAGCTCCATTTCAGAGTTTTCGAGTCGAGTCGAGCTCAACAATACTCGAGCTCGACTCGGCTCGTTTACACCCTTATGTACCATAATAAATGTCACTTTAAAGGGAACAAAACTCACCTGCTTTGATATCTAAAGTAGATGAATTTTCACCATTGGTCTCTGCAATCCATTGACAATGTACCTGATGCAGCACAAATAAAATAGTGTCCATTTTAATGTTGAAACTAAAACATATATAATAGAACAGAAACAAGAAAACATCAGACACACACAAACACGAATATATAAGTTGATAGTTCTTCCAAGAGGTTAAACTGTTACTCATACAAAGTTGATAAGATGTCACTCATATATTTGGTCTAATCTTATATTGAACATAAATCACTATTCCTGTTGCCAGTTGGCAAGTGACCAGTTAATCTGCAAGATGGTCTGATCGTAACTGACAGGTATGGTCATTCATTTTAAATATCTAACACTAGAAAATTTTCCTTTGACTCACCTTTAACTCCCCACTTTATATCCGATGGGGAATTAACAGGAAAGGCTAGAAGATGGTGGTTATAGGTTATAATTAATACCAGTAAGAGTGAAGAAAGTTTACAAGCAATTTCATGTGAAGCCAGCGAGTGAACTTTTCTTTTTGGAAGCAAGTAAATTAATGTGTCAGTTCCAAAGGGATTTTTCCTACTCCGACAGTTTGAACAGAAACTTCCCTCTTGATTGGACTTAGGTGAAGATAAATGCATGATCAATAGCAGTGAGGATGATATGCAAGAAAGTTTATGAACAAACACATGAAAAGCCAGCAAGTGAACTGGTGTGTCAAAAGGACAGTTCCTTTTGCAATAATGAGTCTTACAATTCCCCTCTTGATTGGACTTAGGTTATGATAAGTTTTTGGCCGTGCATTATGGAGCAGATTAAATATTAATCATCTGTAATACTAATGTTAGTTGTAGACACACTTCCTATTTTGTAGTATATACAAAAATTGCATCCAATAGTAGCAATGCTTTCACTAAAAGGGTTGATTTATTCTGTTTCTATGGATCAAAGTTCAGTTTATTTTCCTCAAAGAATACAACACAAATAGAGGAGGATTTTTTTGTAACAATCCTTGGTTATCTTTTATTTATTTGTTTGTTTTGGGATCAAAGTTTGAATTATTTATTCATTGGAGTGAGGAACAAAATCAGACCGGAAAATAATAAGAAGGGGAATATTGCTTGCACAGGCAACAGTGAGACTGCAAGGACCTTGCACAAAACAAAAATGTGGGGTATAAAACTATATTCCAAATCAAGAATAAAGATACCCAGCTAATACTTGCTTCAAAGTAGGTGCCAAACTGAACATCATGTGCCTGTTGTACAGTTTCAAAAACCTACGAGAAGAGAGAAATTGAGTAAATTCAATTAAATCAACCAAACATAGAATCTACAATAAAGATGCAAATGATGTTTTTTTTTCACTAAACATAGAATCAGCCAAACATATGTATCACAAACATTGAAGTTTTTTTCATTAAAGAAGTAAGACAACCTTAAGTTTATTAAATAATAAATTACTAAACAGATGAAAAAAAGATGTCATACAAGCTTTTTCTTATCTGATGATAAAACAAAATGTTGATCCTCAGTCATGGCACTGTCTGGAGGGCACATAGGATTGTTACAAATGGATCTGAATGTAATCTCTCTCAGTTGACCTTCATATTCATCTGCAGCATGCCACTGTCCCATCTGAAAGTAGAACAGCAGAGTGGGTTCAAACTTTCAATTCATTCAACTAGGGATGAAGAAATCCCTGGGAAGATTACCACTAATTTATATGAGGGAAAAGATGCCATGTTTATACCATCAAAAGTTTAGAGATGTTTAAATCAAGTTTAACCTCGACATTTTGGATTTTACAAGCAATATAAATGATTCTAAGACGAGCATATCAGTATAAAATGCACAATAATACGAAAGGTATGCTTAATAGAATAACCATGGAAGAATACTAAAGTGATCTTATCTTACTGTAAGATTTTTGTCTTTCCGTGATGAGCGATATTCGTTTGTGAAATTAGAGTCATCACTCAATAATAAATTATAAAGCTTCTCGGCTGTGCAAGGAAATACATCCTGCAGGAAACATTCATGAATCATAAGCATAGAAATTCACATCATAATAAAACCCACAAAGGCAGAAAAAGATGGGATGCATACATTGTAGATACCAACTAAAACCTGTTCTTTGATAAAAGGTATTTTTTCAGTTTTTAGGTTTAGATTCTTTATCTGGAGGAGTTGGAGCTTGCCTTCTACTACTGCTCGCACGCAATGCTGATGTTGCTCGCTCCTACATGTTGGCAAAATAAATCAAATAAATATATTTTTCATCTAATCAGTTGGTTCAAAAGGGGGGGGGAATTAACATAAATACAAGCAAACAAGGATTGAGACAAGAAACAATCATTTTGTGAACCTAAAAGCAAAAAGTTCAGAGCTATTGTAATATTTGCATTCACAACCAATTATATTCACCCTGCACATTCTCATTGATCTAACCATGTAACTTTGTTTCCTGGGTAGTTGAAACACATCATTGGGGCATATCGCAGTTGGAACACTGCCTCCTAAACTGTATTGTATCAATTCAGTTAAGGACTTCCCTTTATTATTCAGCTTTTACAATCTCTCCAACCACATATTCCCATCTGTTCTTGTTTCTTTTACAATTTTAATCCTACTCGCTTATCACAAACCAGTATTTCCCTACCTCTTCAGCTTATATAAATAACATTTCCCAGCACCAATATTTCCCAGTCTTGATCTTTACCCCCTTTCTTTGAGCTCCCAGAGTATTCTCAAGTTCTCCAATCCATCACAAGCAAAATTCTTCCTTTTTCACCCAATTTAGTGAGTTCCGATTACGAAAGTACATATATATATGGCTTCTTCAAAATGCATTTACAATTAAATTATCCTTTCTCACAGTAGATGGAGAAAACAATAAGAATAAGATTGTTTCAGCACTAGTTGAATATCAAAGGCCATCTTCTTTGGGAGAAAGAAAAGCCTTCAACTATTAATTTTCAGTGTTTCTAAAGATGATAGGAAAACTAATTTTCTATCCATATAAAAGTGATAATAAAAAATCAGGATTGAAGTTCTGCAAAAGAAACAATCAAATAAGAAGTAACAGATCACAGGGAGAACTTGCAAAAAAAACCTTCTCAGCTTCCAACATTGCATGGTGGTTTTTTTGTTGCACTCTGTAATGCTCGTACTGTGTGGTTCCTGTTCCAAAATGATGCAAATTTATACCCGACTCTACCTGAAAAAAGAAGAAGATAGAAAAATAAAGAAGATAGAAAAATAAACACACCTTTACTCAATTCATGTTATAAACAGTCTCACTCATGCAATTTGGGTTACTCCTTACAATGTAATAACCTTAATATGGTTTTAAAATGAAAAGATTTCTGAATGGGAAACTGTAGAAAGGGAGAGGGGGGAATCGACCAGTACAAATGACCAAAATAGAAATACATATAATTTTAAATGAAAAAGAAGAGTGTTCCTTCAGAATGTGATATCACTACATCTTTCTTTAATGAAAAAAAAACCCTTTTCTCATTCAAGAATATAATTGAGCACAAAATGCAAAACAACCATCGAAATAAAATTAATACAAAAAATTAATGAAAAAATGTAAATTTTTGTATACGACTGTAGTATTTTTCACGTGCCAACAAAGCACCACAAGATTGGTAAAGAAAACCTTTTGCCAGCAGTTCACCACCAAAGTGTATACAAACTTGTAGGAAAGACGGGCACGAAGCAGAATTGTTAAGTATCATGTAAAACAACTAGCCATTGGAATAAAAATCCTAGAAACAAGAAAGAAGTAGCGTAGTATGATATGTGATAAAAATAATGTTATAAACGTTCTAGCTGAATGAGAAAACTTCTCCGGAATTTCTGAGGTCCAAAAAATATTATATTTGAGATTCATTGTTGTCTAAAGCTAAAATAAAAATAATAAAAATCAGAACCGAAGTTTATGATATGAAATGCTAATAGGAAGAGAATATTTTTTCTTGAGAAATGTAGACCTAATATAATCTTTGTAAAACATAAGCACTAAATTTCAAAAAGGATTCGGTAATAAATAACATATGAAGTTTTTGAAACACGGTGAGACATCTCTAAATGACACTGTAGAAAAAACTGTCGTATGAGGTAACCAAAATAGGGACTTGTATTCCTCTATATGAAAATGGCTAATCCTCAACTAACAAGTGATTGCATTGCTCAAGCAAATGAGCTTTGTAATTCACTGGAAAAAGCCTGAAGGTAGCACACTAGGCTGACATAAATGCTACCATTCCATGTTGTAGCACAACCACCTTCATTGTGCAGAATATGTATTTTTTTCCATTAGATTCAGTCATTCCAAAAGTGGAGGACATCAACGGATCTAGGTCCAGCGAACCCAGGGTGAGTGAAAATTTGATTTGGTTGCAGGTAAGAAGGATGCATAAGTACATTACCATGGTTGAAAGGTAAAGTCCAAAAATGCTTAAACAAATAGAAGGTAGTTCTGTTGATCACCGAACCTAGAACTAATAGCAATAGGTGCAGAGGCCCTAAAATTGAATGCAAAGACAAAACAAACTGTAAATGAAGCTAATGTGAGATGAGACCACTTAACATTTATTAGTTGAACTAAAAGATGAATTTAAAAAACATTAGCCTAAGAAGATATAAAATAAATGAGCTTTGTAAGTCACTGGAAAAAAAGCCTGAAAGTAGCATACTAGGCTGACATAAATGCTATCATTCCATGTTGTAGCACCTTCATTATGCAGAATATGTATTTTTTTTCCATTAGATTCAGTCAGTCCAAAAGTGGAGGACATCAACGAATCCAGGTCCAGCGAACCCATGGTGAGTAAAAATTTGATTTGGCTGCAGGTAAGAAGGATGCATAAGTACATTACCATGGTTGAAAGGTAAAGTCCAAAAGGCTTAAACAAATAGAAGGTAGTTCTGTTGATCATCCAACCTAAAATTAATAGCAATAGGTGCAGAGGCCCTAAAATTGAATACAAAGACAAAACAAACTGTAAATGAAGGTAATGTGAGATGAGACCACTTAACAGTTATTAGTTGAACTAAAAGATGAATTTAAAAAACATTAGCCTAAGAAGATATAAAATAAATGAGCTTTGTAAGTCACTGGAAAAAAGCCTGAAGGTAGCATACTTGTAGAAATCAGAGTAATGATATAGAAATCAGAGTAATTCTCTGTATTTTCTCTTATTCTTTTCAATATGACAGATTACATATTTATATACAAAATATCTCTCTAAAGTAGGAAACTCTAAGAAAGGAAAAATAATAATCCTAGGATATGATCCCTTAAAATAACGGATTGTAGAAATCTATTTACAAAATCATATCTCTATAGGAATGGTAACAAATCATATCTCTATAGGAATGGAAACAAATCATATCTCTATAGGAATGGTAACAAATCATCTCTATAATTCCTACACTCGCCCTCAAGCTGGAGAATATACATTGTATAATCCCAGCTTGAATAGGAATTTATTGAAAACAGGCTTTGGCAAAGCCTTAGTAAGAATGTCTGCAACTTGTTCTTCTGAAGGAATGTATGAAAGTGTGGCTGTCTTTTTGTTAACTTGATCAGCAATAAAATGCCTATCAATCTCAACATGCTTTGTCCGATCATGTTGAACTGGGTTCTTGGCAATTTGAATGGCAGATTGATTATCACATAAAACTTCAAAGTGATCCTCTTGATTAGTGACAAGTTCTTTCAGTAGTTTAAGTAGCCAAATTCCTTCGCATATTCCCAATGTTAGTGCTCTGAATTCAGCTTCAGCACTACTTCTTGAAACGACAGATTGTTTCTTACTTCTCCAAGTTGTAAGGTTTCCCCAAACAAAGGTGCAGTAGCCACTAGTGGATCTCCTTTCAGTAAGGTCTCCGGCCCAACTAGAATCTGTAAAGATCTTAACAGTTATGTCTTGTGTCTTCTTAAACATTAAACCGTGTCCTGGAGTTTTCTTCAAGTACTTGAGAATTCTATTTGCTGCTGCCATATGCTCTTCAGTAGGATTGGTCATGTGTTGACTTATCACATTTACAGGAAATGCTATATCTGGCCTTGTCAAGGATAAATAAATTAGTTTCCCAACTAATCTTTGAAATTTCTCTTTGTCTACTAAGGACCCATCTTCTTTGTTGAATTTCAAGCTCGCCTCCATTGGTGTATCATTCGGCTTACAACCAAGAAAACCAGTTTCTTTGAGTAAATCAAGTACATATTTTCTTTGGTTGATTACAAGTCCTTCTTTTGACCTTGCCACCTCCATTCCTAGGAAATACCTTAGCTTTCCCAAGTCCTTGGTTTCGAATTCCTTATTTAACAACTTCTTCAAATTGCAAATCTCTTCTTCATCATCTCCGGTAAGAATTATGTCGTCCACGTACACAATAAGGATAGCTTTCTTATCTGTAGAAGTTACCTTGATGAAAAGAGTATGATCGGCGAGGGACTGCTTGTAGCCGTTTTTTAGGATGACTTTAGTGAACCTCTCGAACCAAGCTCTGGGTGATTGTTTTAACCCGTATAGAGACTTGTTGAGCTTGCAAACCTTATTGCTACCTTCAGCAGACTGTAAGCCAGGTGGCATTTTCATATAGACTTCTTCTTCTAGCTGACCATTAAGAAAAGCGTTTTTTACATCAAGTTGGTGTAATTGCCAATCGCAATTTACAGCCAAACTTAGGAATACTCGAACAGTATTCAGCTTCGCCACAGGTGCAAAAGTTTCTGTGAAATCTATCCCATATGTTTGCGTAAAACCTTTGGCCACTAGTCTCGCTTTGTATCGTTGGATGCTACCATTAGAGTTATACTTTACAGTAAAGATCCATTTACAGCCAACAACCTTTTTTCCTTGAGGAATGTCTGTAACAGTCCAAGTAGCATTTTTCTCTAGTGCAGAAATTTCCTCTTCAACAGCCTTTCCCCATTTAGAATCCTTTAGAGCTTCAGTTATGCTTGTGGGAACCTGTTCTTTATCCAAGGTTGCTGTAAATGCTTGAAAAGAAGGC
Organism: Hibiscus syriacus; assembly: GCF_006381635.1. Classification (NCBI taxonomy): domain Eukaryota; kingdom Viridiplantae; phylum Streptophyta; class Magnoliopsida; order Malvales; family Malvaceae; genus Hibiscus; species Hibiscus syriacus. The sequence goes on along the minus strand of NW_024063166.1, from coordinate 311,174 downwards.
ATCAGAGAATTATAACCAGCAAATTTTTCAATAGGATGCTTGGTGCACTGTCTAACCCCTCTTCTAATAGCAATAGGGAAGTCATCTAGAGTAGTGGAAGTAGACTTACTGATTTCTTCTTCTATTTCGGCAGCTGGACCCAAATCCAATTCTCGGCAAGAATCAGATTGCAAAACAGCCTCAGGAATGTGTTTTCTTTTCCTTGTATAGAAACGAAGCTGTTTGATTGGTGTTGTTTGTGGGAGATTTTGAATGGGAGTAGGTGTATTTTCAGGAAGGGTATTTAAAGTGGGTATGGGTGAAGTAGTGATAGGAACTACCGGTGGATCAATGGGAGTAGTTACAGGTAACAAATCTATAGGTAAAGACAAGGATGATGGCAATTCTGAAGGTTGAGAATGAAAAGTGGGTGGAGATACCTGATATGGCTGAAAATCTCTCTATGTCTCCCCCTGAATTTCAGCCTGAATGAAATAGGGATCCTGCTCATAAAAAGTGATATCCATAGTGGTGAAAAATCTTTTAAAAGGAGGATGATAGCATTTATAACCCTTCTTGAGTGAAGAATACCCAACCAATACACACTTTATAGACTTAGGATCTAACTAGGACTTATTAGTAGCAGTGTTTTGGATAAAAACAGTACAACCAAAGATTTTAAGAGGTAGAATGGAGGATATAGGTTTAAAATGTGGAAAGTATTGCAAAAATATAGATTGAGGTGTTTTAAAGTGTAAAATCTTACTAGGCATTCGGTTAATTAAATATGTGGCAGTTAATAAGGCTTCCCCCCACAAATATTTTGGAACATTAGTGGTAAATAGAAGTGAACGAGTAACTTCAAGGAGGTGTCTATTTTTCCTTTCGGCAACGCCGTTTTGTTGTGGGGTACCAACACAAGAACTAAGCTGAACTATACCTTTTCCTTGAAAAAAGCACCCAAAGACTTAGAAAAAAATTCACTGTCATTATCAGATTTAAAGAGCTGGATTTTGGTTCCAAATTGAGTGAGAACCATGTTATAAAATTGGGCAAAAACACCAGCAGTTTCGGATTTATCTTTGAGCAAATAAGTCCAAGTTATCCTACTGTGATCATCAATGAAAGTGATAAACCACTTACAATTATCAACATTCTTCACCCGAGAATGACCCCAAATATCACTGTAGATCAAGGCAAAAGGGTGAGAAGGTTTGTATTTAGAAGGAGAATAGGATGATTTAGTGTGTTTGGCAAGAGAGCAAACTTTGCAAGAAAAGGAAGTTGGTTTTTTATCAATGAATAGAGCAGGAAACAACTTTGCAAGATAATGGAAACTAGGATGGCCTAAACGAAAGTGCCATAGCATAATGGTATCATTTTGTTCGAAAGTGGTGAACGATTTAGAGATCTCGGTTGTAGTAGATGAAGGGAGGATGTAGAGGCCATTCTGCAAGCTGGCCTTACCAATCATCTTCTTCGAGTTCAGTGCCTGCAAAGTACAGTCAATATCAGTAAAAATTGCAGAGCAGTGCAAGTCGATGGAAAGTTTACGAACTGAAATGAGATTGCAAGCCAGAGTTGGTACAAAGAGAACATTTTTAAGTGTCATATGTTCATTGAGAACCACAGTGCCATGACCTATTTTGCACATGGAACCATCAGCCGTTTTGATTGCTTTACCGACGTTTGGGAAAAAATTATAAAACAACCCCTTGTTACCAGTCATATGATCTGTTGCACCAGAATCGAGGATCCAATCAGGAGTCAATTGAGAAGATAAAAAAGCTGTAGGAGATGTAATAACCAGACCGGATGATTCTGTTTGAGTGTTAGAATCAGAAAAATTTTCTGGATTTGAAATAATCTCCTGAGTTAACGAAGGAGATGTAGGAGAAGAAGTTGCGGACATGGTCTAGGTTGGAAAGAAATCGTAACCTAAGCTGATACCATGCAGAAATCAGAGTAATGATATAGAAATCAGAGTAATTCTCTGTATTTTCTCTTATTCTTTTCAATATGACATATTACATATTTATATACAAAATATCTCTCTAAAGTAGGAAACTCTAAGAAAGGAAAAATAATAATCCTAGGATATGATCCCTTAAAATAAGGGATTGTAGAAATCTATTTACAAAATCATATCTCTATAGGAATGGTAACAAATCATATCTCTATAGGAATGGAAACAAATCATATCTCTATAGGAATGGTAACAAATCATCTCTATAATTCCTACAATACTAGGCTGACATAAATGCTATCATTCCATGTTGTAGCACCTTCATTATGCAGAATATGTATTTTTTTCCATTAGATTCAGTCAGTCCAAAAGTGGAGGACATCAACGAATCCAGGTCCAGCGAACCCAGGGTGAGTAAAAATTTGATTTGGCTGCAGGTAAGAAGGATGCATAAGTACATTACCATGGTTGAAAGGTAAAGTCCAAAAGGCTTAAACAAATAGAAGGTAGTTCTGTTGATCATCCAACCTAGAACTAATAGCAATAGGTGCAGAGGCCCTAAAATTGAATAAAAAGACAAAACAAACTTCAAATGAAGCTAATTTGAGATGAGACCACTTAACAGTTATTAGTTGAACTAAAAGATGAATTTAAAAATCATTAGCCTAAGAAGATATAAAATAAAGCCCATGGGGAGAGCTGGAAATGTAAAAGCATTATTGTCAATGCTGTCATCTATTTTGTTTTCTAGAAATAACAGCCACTGCTGTGAGTATATCCAAGGATGTTACCCTATTCTTCAAATGCCTAGCATTAGTTCCTATTTGTCTAGTAGCAGGAGAATAATGAGGAACGAAACATATGTGCCCAACAGTTAATCAGTCTCTAAGTCATACGCTTTGAATTTCATCCTCTCCACAATAGAAGAGAATGAACATTGATAATGGTGCCACAATTTTTTTATTTTCTAGCTTTGTCAATGAAATGCATAAGGGCTTTTCTTTTTATGTTATCTTATGCTCAACTGCTACTTCCTTGCTTTTCAACCCATTAAACAAGGACAAATCCTTATGAAGCAAATATTTAATTAAAAGTTATCCATTTAAAACAACAAAAAACTCAAATTTCCCCAAGGAGATTTTGACCTCAAATTAATATAAAATTCTATTGCAATTCAATAAAAAAATAAGGAGAAAATCCTAGTACATTGGCCAAAATTTATACCCAGAAAGCAGCCAAAACAACACATTTGGTAATGTCAAGTTGATACTAGTAACTCATATCGAGCTAAGAAAGGACATAATACTCTGTTCAAAATCTTGAAAGAGTAAATCCTAAAGCTCCAATGCTTAGTAAAGAATTTAGTTGCTAACCATCAGAGCTCCCTAATGGAGGTACACCATGCCCACCCACACCCGTCCGAAGAATGATTGTTATTGCAGGATTAATTAATGCATGCCGACTCTTTCGAATTTGCATAGACAAAATAAAATATTATATGCATAAAATAATTCAAAATTTTCTCCAACTCGGTCAAGAAAATGCATGCAATACTTTATAGTAATTCATTTTTATTCCACAAAACCAACTTTGGAGAAGTGCTGAACAGAAAAATATAGCATACCTCATCTATATTCTCGAATGGAACTACCACCTGTTATTTAAACAAAAATTGTTAAAGATTTGAACATATATCCTTTCAGTTTACAAGTGTCAAATATACATAAAATTTCCTATCTTTTTAGTTAGTTTAGTCGTTTTCCCCTTTAAAAAAGAAAAATAAAGGATTAATGCATCTCTGGATTCTACCATTACCAAACTGACTATTACGTTTCAGCTTACCTTATGAAGACAAAAAACCTTGGTAATTAATACAACAAACTGGTAAGCTAACCTTAATTTGTTTGGAGAACACATTAGAATGGAAACATATGTGCCATGCCGAGACATACATACGACCATGGTACAAGAATGATCTCTCAAGTGCACACGAATAACTATGCTCCACAACCTGAAAGAAATGTATGTTTGTCAACTGCAGCTAGAAGTGATGAAACAGGACTGCCCCCAGAACTAATATCTGTTACTCTAACCATACCATGCCCAATTTATTTATAAATAGCTCTAGTTAGAAATACATTCTATGAGACTTGCCTCATCTGGATGGAGGTTAAATATTGTCTGTAAAGGCCCTGGCTTTTGATGAACCACTGTAGGCCCTTGTTTTTCTGAAGTGACCCTTCTTCGAGCTCCAGCTCCAGCATATCCATTTACACGCCTGTCAACAGAAGCTTTCAAACTACTCAATGAAATATAGAGACAATAAACATGATTACACCTGTATTTTCCATTAAGAGGGACTAACACTGGAAATTTTTTCATCTTAATTATTTTCATTTTTAGCAGATATTCGTATAAAAAGATGCAAAATTACCTGGAAGAATTTACAGGTGATTTTTGTGTTGTAATGTGTAGACAAACCTGAAAGAAGTAAAACCTCTTATTGATCTTCATAAGAATTAATAAAAGATGTAAAGAAGCCAGAACTTTCTAATGAAAGAGCACCTGTCCAGGGTCCCTTTCTAATGTATGCCATACTGGGGTGCTTTCACCTACACTTTCAACTGGAACAGTAACTTAACCAAGGATTGCACTCTTCCACACCATATCCCAATCATATATTGTCACATTTATCTGCAGGGTGAGTCAAAAGGATTCTCTTAGACAAATAATGCCACATAGGAAAATAGAAAAGTTGTTTTAAATATGTCCTCGTAAAATTCCCTTTGATTAAAATACCAAGAACAAGAAGTGTAAACCTGACAAATATGGTATTAGGGACATTCATGTTACATGGATTGGACCAGCAAAGATATAATCACAATTTGCAGCACCCAACTTCATAAGTGAATGTAAAATTGGTACAATTTTATGATAGGATCCTTGATTTTAGGATTTATTATTTTAAATAACCTATTTCTTAATCTTATGAATTTATATTAGAATATTTAATTTACTTAAATGTTTTTTGTTTCCTCGAGAACCCTAATCCTTGGTCACCAAGATTATGAAACCTATAAATACGTAATGTCCTATGGCTATTTTTTCTGAAGCAATCAAATATAACAAAAGGCCTTTTAGCAATTGTTTGGAGGTTAATCCCCTCCAAGTGATCAAATTTTATTTTTTTCTTGTTAGTTTTCCCAATTCCCTTTTGATAGAACCCTGGGTTCTTATCATTCTAATAGAAAATGGATCATTTAAAACAAAAATGGTGCTAAAAGAATTTTGAATACTCATCTTAAAGCACCATTGATGTTCATCATGTAAAAGAACCATAAGAAGATAAATAACAAGTTTTAAAGATTGTTACAACATACAAGTAGAGAAGAAAAAATTAGAAGAGGGAGAGAGAGAGAGAGAGAGAGAGAGAGAGAGAGAGAGAGAGAGAGAGAGAGAAAGCGAGAGAGAGAAGAGAGAGAGAGAGAGAGAGAGAGAGATGGTTTCTCACCACCAGAATGAAACTAGGATCATTAAGCTCCCACATAAAATGCATATCGAAGAATCTAAAAGAATGAAGAGTTCTTTTTTTAAAAGGAAAACATTAGTTTCTCTAGAACACAAAAAGTATAAAAGTATTCAACCTGTTGTACATCTATAGGTTAAACCAATACTTTAAAGTACTGTTTCGCATGACGGATGGAAAAGATGGATGATAGAAAATTTGTTACTCAAAATTTAGCCAAAAAGCTGGTATGTGTCTGGAAGTCCAAAAAAACTGTCTATTTGCCTCAAGAATAACATGTACATCGAAGCAGGAAGAATGATAATGCTGCTTGCTGGAGATAAAATATTTTGCTTTAAATCAGAAGCACATGCTAATAAACTGAACCCACGGTGTCGTACAGAGAACACAGGTTAAACAAAGAAAGCATGCGTGAAAATGTCCAAGTGCTGCCTATACAAATCATAACTTATAATATAAACCTGGACAGGAAACTCATCTACATAGAAATTGAACTCCCCTCCCCACATGGGGTTTCTTGAACCAGGGATCATTGAACTGGAACAACACAAGTAAATTCTTAAGAAATGTAAACATAATAGAGGTACATAAGATTATATTTCTTTTAAACAAAAAAAAAAGTGTTCTTATGCAGAAGCACAAAGCTATATTTCAGACATTTATTAGTTCTCGAATACAGCATTGTGGAAAATAAGTGTTATGCTTACAGTCAAATTATAAAATTTCATTAGTTTAAAGTTTATACATGTATCACATACACGGTTATCCAGTTCATCAAAGAATAAATGATAGAAGAGTATCAATATCACAGACCTAAGATCAAGAGATCCAAACAACAAAATGAACTTTGTGCTTTCTTTAGTTATCAACCTTTAACCCTATCACTAGTTTTAATTCATATGAACTCTGTATCTTTGCCTTAAGCCAACAGATTTTACAAAAGCTTCAATGCACCACAGTTGAAATTTCATCAATCCACCTTTGACGAGGAGTGTGGAAAGCTGCCGAGATTAAATAGCTGTCAAGATAAGGAGTTTATGTTTATCATAAATTCTAGTTCTAAATTGCAATTTGCTTGTACTTTTATGAGTATATTTTATCTTCTTAGAATATAAAATAAGTTTTTTTTAGGAAATAAAGGTTAGGGAAAAGATACCTAGTAGTACTTTACATCTATAATTCTCAGCCTGTTTAAATAGGCTGTTTTTTTTTAATCTTTTCAGCATGCAATTTTTTTTTTTGATAGGAAAAGTAGGACTCATTAGAAACCCCCTTCATGATTAACGGAAACTCGGAAAGAGTTCCTTAATCATCAAAAGGAGGATCAGAGTACCTTGAATTTCATTAATAAACGAAAACATAGGAATACAATACCCTGAACTCCTTTAAGGAGGTCGGCAAAACTAACCAAACAGACCTTAAAAACAACAAAAACAAATCAACCAATACCAGCTTTGGCTAGAGTATCAGCCTCTAGATTAGCTGCCCTATTAACCCTTCTAATAACACCTTCAAAATCTCTAAGTTTCCCAATAATATCCTTAACAACGTGAGCATAAACGACAGGACAAGAAACTGGGTCCTTAACCCAGTCGACGGCCACTCTGCAGTCACTCTCAATTATAAGGCGATCCTTGATCCTGTGTCGAAAAGAGTCAAAGAAAAATAAGCCCTTGGAATATCTACACCTACAACATACAATGGTTAACCCCCCCCCCCCAAATAGCTGTCTTATTTATAGCACGAACATCAAATAAAAAACACTTTTTTTCCTTAAAGAATCAAAAGTGCAACTATATATCTATAAAAATATTGAACAGACAAAAATTAAAGAGAAAATTAAAAAAAAAACTCAAGATCAAGTAACTGGTTAGTTACATGCAATTTCTCAATTCTCATTTTTCAAGTTGTATGAAGGAGTGAAGAACACTCATCAAATTAAAGATTCGATTTTACCAACAGAACAAAAACTTGAAACAACCAATTCATTGGTAAAGAGTCAAAGACGAGTAAAATTAAAATAACAATAGTTCAAAAGTGATTCTCAAACAAGGAACTAAGTGAAATACCAAGCATTTTGGCATATCTGAAGTAAACTGAACACCATCTACCTGCAATAATAGCCTATGAAAAAAACCACCATATATGGTCTTCATAAGTTGTCACTTGTACGAGTGATGGCATGAGTATAGTCGGCCTTCCTAGAACAAGCTATTAACACAAAAACAAAATGCATGAGGAGATCCCAGACCCAGTTCGAAAGCCAAAATCATTGCTTGTCCTCCATGAAAATAATCTTGGCTTCATCTAGAAATCTTCGAATTAAAATCTCAAAGATAAGCCTGCTGAGATTAATGAGAATGGGAGAAAAGCAAATCTCATCAAGTGGCCATAACAGATCTCTTCTCATTTCAAGCCAATTGTGGTTGTTCTTTGAGATTTGAGCAACTTTCATTCATTTTGCGTATCCTCAACAGCTTTGTTGAATGAAGCAGCAAGGTACTCGGCAAGACTTTGTTGAGAGTTAAACTTGTTTGAAGAAGCCTCTGAAACTTTTGCCTTCTTTGGGTCAATGGATTTCGGAAGCCAGGAATTTGAAGTGCCCGGAGTACTCGAACTATCCATTCCAGCTTCTTGTCTTTTCCATGGAATAGGTTCTAAATGCTGCCAAGGATCTTCCAACATGGATTGATCAAAGTAACTCTCTGGCCCTAATATCCTGTTTGATGCTGAGATATGACCACGAAAACCTTGTCCTCGCCCGACACTCCTTCCTAAACCAGGAGTGCTGCTCCCACTGTATCCACGACTCCTGCCTCTTCCTGGACTGAAATAAGCACTACCTCCAGATCCTTGATCAAGATTCGGCCTATTACCAAACATTTGAGGCCTGGCTGTTCCATAGTTGAAACTAGGGCTATCTCCTAGAGAAAAGCAAGGGCCGGGTAAATTACCATAAGTTGATGTATTAGAAGGATTCCAGACCCTTTGTGAAGTTCCAGGATGCCTGGGAGGATTACTATACATTCCTCTCGGTGTTCCATCAGATACCAAGTTATAATGATCAGTGGCCTGTGATCCATTCCAAGCACCAGATTGGCCTGGATGCATGAGTGAAGGACTTCTTATTCTTGGGTTGTATGGACCATGGTTGTATACACCTTGAGCAGGTGAAAATTGGCTTTGCATCTGATGAACAGGCAAATCCCTATCGAAGTTCCTTGGTCCCGTCAAACCAGAATAGTAGGCCGATCAATTAGAAAAACAAAAAGGAATACCAACTCATGTTAATTGAAAAATTAGAGAAATTCCATACAACTAGTTTTAACTTTTAACCGATAACTCAATTCACAAATGATCAGCTTAGTAGTAGCACAAATCAAATATTATTGCATGCATCAATAATAATATCATGTTTACACAGACAAAAATAGTAGGAAAAAGAGTACCGGGATGGGATGGTGTGTGCCAACCACTGGTAGTTGGCGATGTAAACGATTGTTGCACAGTCTGGTTATGAATGTTGCCCCTCTTCTTGTTAGCAGAAAATGCTGCCATGGGGTCAGTATAGTAGTCGAAACGTGGAGCTCCGCCAAAGTCATCCTGCATGGTCGACGGTGTCTCGATCAACGGATTCGAAAGGCAACCAGGCATTGCAGAAGTCTCGAGGTCATTAGACACTTGAGCTTCCATGCGCATTGCTTTCAACCTTTCCTTTCTTTTCTCAGATTCCTCCATTTAACTAGAAGAGGGAACGTGCAAACTTCTTAAGAATGATACCAGCTAGCAAAATCTAAAAACAAATCCTGTCTTTTGCGCATAAGATTCAAAAGCTTTTGAAAGATGGATATAAGTTTCAACCTCTAGTTTTTAAATTTACTTAATTATAAGGTAGTTTCAATTACCACTAAACCACTCAATGATTTCAAATTTTAAATATTACAAATGAGAATACTTCCACCTGCAAACCGTATTGTTCACTTTCACTTTACAAAGGAGGAGAGTAGATAACACAAACCGAACCATGACTCAAAAACGCATGAGTCGAGTACAAATCAATGTTCAAATAAAGTTTAGGGTTTCAAAGATTACCTTGTTGAATTTTCTGGTCTGTTGGAAACTTGAAGGCAATAGAGGGGTTGGATTACGGACCAGAGGAGGAGGAGGAGAGGGTCGGAGTGGGAATAAACAGGAGAAAAGAGAAGATGAATTCCTGCCAGAGCGGTGGCGTATTTGGCGATGCCACTACTTGGGAGAATTTTAGAAAAACTTTTTTTTCTCTATCTTATTCGGATAATACAGAAATTTTCAAGTTAAATTTATATCACTAGTATAATATAATTTAGGGTAAAATACTATATTCCTCATTAAACTATACTCTCTCTCCTATTTTACTCATTGTACTTTTAATTTTTTAATTAACTCACTGAACTCTCAAATTGCTCATGTTTTGATCACTATGAATTATTTTATTATTATTATTGAATAACGTGACTTTTTTTATTATTTAATATAAAATAATTGAAAATATAAAATAAAAATAGAAGGTGGTCAGACACCACAGTCAACTGTGGTCGTTCAGTCTCAAATTTCATGAGTCTTGTTTGTCTCGATCCTTGAGTTCAAATTTGGTGGTTTGTTTCACTGGAAAATGTCTCAAAACCCATGAAAATTGACTGACACATTTTGGCTTCCTCACTTTTGATCTCCAATTCGTGGACTTCATAACAAGTTCTGGCAAAATGTAGGGTGGATTCAGACTCGGTGTCGAAATTAACAAGACCCTTGAAATTTGGGACATAATGACCACCATCTATGGTGGTCGGCGATGATTTCCGACTACCTTCTATTTTTATTTAATATTAAATAATAAAAATGTCACATCATAAAAATAATAAAATAATTCAGAGTGATCAAAACATGAGCAATTCGAAAGTTTAGTGATTAAATTAGAAAAAGTAAAAGTACAATGAGTAAAATAGGAGAGAGAGTATATTTCAGTGAGGAATTGTGTTATTTACCCTTATAATTGAAGGTAAAGTATGCAAATGGTCCCCGACTATAAGATATTGTTTTGTTAAGTCTCCAACTATTAAAAGTAAATAGTCCTTCAACTATAGGGCGTTGCTTTGTTCAGTCTGTAGACTATTAAAAGTAACAAAATGGTTATCCGACTATTAATATGTTCTAAACAATATTTTTTTCGTTAAAAATGATGATTGTCTAAGCTAGACAATAACATATTGACAAATGATTGTCGTTGTTTTTTTTTTCTTCTCTACTTTTCCTTGATTTTTAGTCACTAGATTTTATCTAGGCCTGTAAACGAACCAAATGTTCAGTGAATCGTTTGTGAATCGTTCGACGGGAAGTTCGTTTATGTTTGTTTATTTATTAAACGAACGAACATGAACAATATTTTGTGTTCGTTTAATTAAATGAACGAACATGAACAGAGGGCTCGTTCGTTCATTTACGGTCATGAACGTTCGGTAGTATGTTCATTTATGTTCATACATTTATGTTCGTTTATGTTCGTTCATTTATGTTCGTTCATTTATGTTCGTTTATGTTTGTTTATGTGCGTTCATTTATGTTTAGCCTAATCTCTCTAGACCCATTTAAAATATTAAAGCCTAATAAATTTTAATATGATACCCATAAATATTTTAAAATTCAATTAGTTTTAAATACAACTAAAAAAGCTCAAACCAATTAAATAAAATATAATCTTAAAATTGTTAGGAAAGAAAAAAATCTATTTTCATTTATGTTCGTTCATTTGTGTTTGTTTATTGTGTTCGTTTATATTCGTTTGCATATGTTTGTTTATGTTCTTTCATTTGTGTTTGTTTATTATTTAAATGAACGAACACGAGCAAGCTACATTCCTTAACGAACGAACACGAACAAGAAATTTTTCGTTCGTTTATATTCGTGTTCGTTCATTTGTTCGGTTAAAGTTAAACGAACTAAGATGAACATACCTCGTTCGTATTCGTTCGATTCGTTTAGAAGCCTAATTCTATCGACGGTGCAACCCACTTAACTCAATCTTCAATGCCAACCCCATAGATATTACTTAAACTTAAAGGCATGTTGTGCTTGAGTCACCCACATAGATATAAGATTCAACACTCTTTGTTGAACACCAATACATTCCTTATTTTTCAAAGAATCCAACAAGTTATGGAAAATATAGGATAGAAGAAATGGGTTAGTGGTGGTTTTTAGCGGATTGTTTGTTTTGATTTAGATGAAAAGTTACAAACGGTAATTTAGTGGACTGAAGGAGTTGATAATAGAGAGTTTAGAGAGAGTACATGTTCCTTCTTTAATGTTGATTTGTATATATGTCTTTATTGTTGATTGTAGACCTAAAACGATAATATTTATTTATAGGTTGATAACATAAATAGATTTGACTGTCAGATAATAAATTTAGTTGATCGTGTGAATTTTTCGGCGATAACATACAAAGACTGTAATTATAAAAGAAAGATATTTTTGAAAGTTTTGAGAAACTTCAAAAACCTTGTGACTCGATAGACAGAAAAATAACAATGAAAAGGATACGGAGGAAATAAAATATAAACATTATATCAAAACCATAAATGTCAAAGAGGAGAAAATCTCTTGGACATGAGAAGAACAATTCGTTTTTAAAAAGTCCATCGGGACATGGATCGAACTTTCTAAGCACTCAACACTGATTATCATCTGTTAAATTAGAAAATTAGAACAAAGTTCTCGCCTTATTAACTTTTAGGATAAATTACGTGTTTAGTATTTAAACTATCATTTTGATCCATTTAAGTATCTAATTTTCAATTTTTTTAAAAAATCATACATAATATGTAGTTTTTGTTTCATTTTTAATACCCGTTAAAAAGTTAATATTAAATTTCGAAAAAGAAAACTAAAAGTTTAGGAACTAAAACGGATCAAAATTTATAGTTTAGGTATTAAATGTGTTAAGTTTTTAACGGCCAGATACTAAAATGAAACAAAAAATAAACGTTAGGCAAGATTTTCAAAAAAAATAAAAATTTAAGTATTAAAATGGACAAAAACTGATATTTTATTCTAATTTTTACGAAAAACTCCACACATTAATTTTCAAGTAGAAAATCAGAACAAAGGATAATATATTTTTTAGGTGATTGAGATTTGAATATTATTATTTATGATAATATTATTTATGATAATAATATGATGTTTGTTTCAATTTTTTAATAAATGTTTATGTGTCATTAAATAAATAGAACTGTCCACTAATAATAATAATAATAATAATAATAATAATAATAATAATAATGCAACTTGTTCTTAAAAAGATAAATTTTAATATGATGTTTGTTTCAATTTTTTAATAAATGTTTATGTGTCATTAAATAAATAGAATTGTCCACTAATAATAATAATAATAATAATAATAATAATAATAATAATAATAATGCAACTTGTTCTTAAAAAGATAAATTTTTGTTAACAATATCTATATAGTATTAGGTTTAAATCCAAATTAATATAATAATAATAATAATTGCAACTTGTTTTGGAAAATATTCTTCTTGTTGAGTTCGACTCACTATTCTTTTAAGATAAACTCTATTATTTTAGATTAAGGTTTCATCCATTTATGTGGTGGATAGGCAAGAGTAACGATAAATGGGGCGAGATGGAAGGTGAATTAGGGATGGCTGATTTGGAAATATATATTTTTCTATTCAAAATCTGAATTTATTTGAGTTTAAGATGATTTTATCGGTTTTGAAATCTAATTCTTTTCGTAAGATAAAACTTAAATTTGATCCAATTTGACATAAATATATTTATATAAAAAAGTTAATTTTATTAGATAAAATAAATATCTAATTAGAAAAATAATATAGTAAGATGTATCATTACAAAAGTTAATTGTGTCATACATCCTCAAACTATGATCTTATTTTTAAATTGGTCCTTAAATTTCTAAATGTTCCAATTTTATTTCTAAACTATGACTATCATTCTAAATTTGTTCTCCAACTTCTGAACATTTTAGTTTCATCACCAAACTATATCCTTCATTCTAAATTGGTCCCAGAACTTTTTCAACATTTCAATTTCATCCAAAATTAAATGTATATACTAATCGCATTCCATGTTAATAAAATCGTTAGGACAAGCTATATTATTATATGTTTGAAAAAAAGTTTAGGTTAAATTATAGTTAAAACTAATTTCATATTTGGATGAATTTGGGGTGAACTTGAAATATTAAAAAGTTTGGGGACCAATTTAAAATGATGGTCAGTTCAAGGATAAAATTGGAATGTTCAAAAGTTTTAAAACTAATTTAGAATGAGTATCATAGTTTGAGGATGAAATTAGAATATTCAAAAACTTAGAGACCAATTTAAAAATAGGATCATTGTTTGGACACATATGTAATTAACTCTTATTACAATTATCGATATATATATACTGTATCATTATATTGTTTTTCGGATCAGGAGGATTGACTTTGACTGACCAATCAACGCAGCGAACAGTGCCCTATAACATTGGCTCAAATCAAGCAAATATGTCCTCAAATTCCATAAACAAATGATGCAGAGATCACAAGTTGTGACTCGCCAACTCACCCGTGACTCACAGAATCTTGCACACAAAGGAAAAAATATCAAAACGGGGGGAATTACCATCCCAATAAAGAAGAGTGAGCAACCAATTAAAGCCATTAAACTGAGCACCTTCGTATACTTCCTAAAGCCATTGACAAATTTGAAACTTGTACAAGCCACTTTTAAGTACATAACATATTATTCTCTCTAGAAATTTTAGATTTAAACAGTTGTATATATAGAATATACGCGTGTTATTAAGATTCTAAATTGATATTATATTATAATCACTTCAAACTAATAAAAAATTAAAATGTAATTATTACATAAAAAAATAGTAAACATATGAAAACATGGGGTGTGGGCAATTTCATGTAACCAACACTCTTCTTCATCAATGCTTTGGGAGCTCCTAAACTCTCTGCATTTTCTCTGTATTTCTTGTATATATCGCCTCTGTAATACTTTCTGGTTCTAAGAACCAAAATGAGAGAACTCAATGCTCCAAAGAAGGTAACAGCAGCCAAAATTATAAACGACAACCTGTAACAATGAGTGCCAATACAAGTCAAAGATTTCACAGATGATCGTGTTAAACCTTTCTTCGCAAGATCCTTAATCGCCTCTCGATCGTATAAAACTCCCGTGAGCCTCACGTTGAAGATGTATGAACCGAGTGGACTCAGCAATTGTCCACAATTGAACAACGTGGAGTAGTATTTCAGCCCGAATAGTTCAGAAATGATGGCGAAAATCAATGGCAATTGTGCACCGAATGAGAATCCGATGATGATGGATGCTGCATAGAGGTAGCCTGGAACTGGAAATGCAGCTAAAAGGTAGCCGATGCATGCGAGAAGAAGGACCATCGTCATCATCAATGGTCTCGGAAGCTTGTATTTTACGATCATCGTCTCCGATACGAAGCGGGAAAACACCCTTCCGAAGAAATTCTAGATGCTAACGAGGGAGACGAAAGAGGTGACTGTTTTATTCGGGTAGCCGAGTGACTCGCCGATTTGCCCCAAGTTGTCGAATGCGGTTAAGCTTGGACCCAGTCCACAGAATGTTGACAGAAACAAAACCCACATGTCGATGCTTGTTAATGCTTGTAGAATCGTGTAGTCTTCTCCTCTCTCGGGCTTGTCAAAAATGGTTAAAAAACATGACTTTACTACCTTTTTCATCGTCTAGTTGCCTCGGTTCAGCTACTATGATCTCGGTTGGAGGATCAATGAGCAGTTTTTGGATGTTCCAAACCAGTAATTCTTCTCTGATGCATGTGAAAAGAGGGGAAAAGACAAGGAAACAAACCACCGTGGCAACACCGGCAAATGCTGCTCTCGAGAAAGTAACTAGCTTCTCTGCTAAAGTCACCGCCATTAAAAACACCGCAAGGACAACTGAAGCTCCGAGGAACTGGTAAAACACGTTCATCTCATTGGGGTGTTTAACCGGCTTCATCGTCAGAATTGTATACACAAACACGACTGAAATCGCAGCCGGAAGCCACCCGATGAGAAGGATGAGAGATTTCGAATCATTCCCGTAAACAGCGAGATAAATCTGAGTCATCACAGCTCCACTGAGTCCGGTGAACCCCTTCAACAGACCCAACATCGAACCCCGGCTCTCAGGGAAGTTCTTTACGCTGGTGACAAGCGCACCAGTATTAGCAAAATTCTGGGAATTTGCCCCAATGCAAATATAAACACACATTTGCCAAACCTTCGGCTTCGCTATTCTTCCGGTCACGGCTAACCAAATCATGAAATAGCCTCAGAAGTTGAATGCAGCGCCGAGTAGGAGAACGAACCAAGTGGGAGTAACCTCGGCGATAAGGCCGGAAAACACCCCGACGTTAGCACCCAGATCCTTCGAGAATCCCAAGAGATTGAGAGTGGTCTGATCATAATCAAGAGTAGCTTTGATCTCTTTCGATTAGGTTCCAAACAGATAGGTTGCACCGGCACCGGCCATGATTAGAAAAGATGCAAAAAGTGCGAACCATCGTCCTCGAAGGAACTGTACAGTGAAAGGCAACAGTTCATCGGCTTTGAGTCCTCTTGTCGTCGTCGAACTGCCCATTGCCTCCTCAACTATACTTCCAACTTTCTCTATTTGCAGTCTGCATGAATTGAATCGAGAGGAAGAAGAAGAAGAGAAAGGGATCTGTTGATATAAAATTTGCAGGGTTGATTAAAGAGTTGTTAAGCAAAGGATTATAGATAAAGACAAACTACTCGGGGATTAGACTTTTGAGTTTGGTAGGTCACGTTATAGATATTTTATTGTGCCGTTTTCTATTTCTAATTAGGACACGTACTTTTATTAAAAATCCTATTTATATAATATTTTATTTTTATTTTCGTTTTAAGATATAATACTTATAGAGAATGTATACATATTATCCATAACTAAGAAAGTTCTGGATATGCATTATTTTTTAACAATCCAAACTATTAAAAAAAATAGTAAAGTACATAAATAGTCCTCCTATTATAAGATAATGCTTTGTTTAGTCCTTAGAATATCAAAAGTTATAAAATGATCATTCGACTATTCATTATGTTCTAAACTCGTCCTTTTTCGTTAAAAAATTAATGATCTTATGAGTTGAACGTTAACATGTTGACTGAGATATGATAGTCGTTTTAGATTATGAGATCAGATCTTACCATATCTTAGTTAGTCAGTTAACGTTTAGCTCATATTGTTGTTAATTTTTTAACGGACAATGACGAATTTGGAATATAATAAATAGTCAGGTGACCATTTTGTAACTTTTAATAATCAATGAACTCAAATCTGATCAATTATTCTTCGTGCTCTGTAAGCAAAAGGTAATCTCTCACATTCTGCTAGAGAATAAATTAAAAAAACGATAAACCCTATTGATCGACGCCACAAATTCCATCCCTAAGAATCATATTTTGATTGCGCCTCAACTTTATCAATTGTACTTGAATTGTTTGATAATTATAGTCTACGATAACATCACTGTTTCCGTCGCTAGTCCAAAAACATAAGACTATTTTATAATTTTTAATAGTCGAAAGACTCAATAAAATAATATCCTATAGTTATGGGACTATTTGTATACTTTATCCTAAAAAATAATTTTAAAATTATTTTATTTTCAAATACTTGTTTTAATTAAACATTTTTAGTTTAAATTTATACAAATTTAAATTCTATCTTCAAACTCACTAAAGTAAACATACTTATCTGTTATAAATTATCATTCTTTTTTAACTTATCCACTTTAACAATTACTTGGTCATATATTTTTCATCAGAATAGTCACTACAAACTATTTAAAAACAAACCAAATATATTAAATAAAATTTTGATAATTATCTAATAATTTAAATTTTTAAATAAATTTGGTTTTAATTTTTTTATAATTATTTAATATTAAGTTCTTTCTTCAAACTTATGAAGAAGCCATTCTTATTCGTTTTTAGTTATAATCAGAATAATCCTCTTTTAACTTATCCACTAATTCCAACAATTATCGTCTCCTTGGGGTGATTGGTCATATATATATATATATATATATATTTGCCATACACATATAATAATCTCTTATCATTTCTTGACAATTATGTATATAATTATTAGGGTAAAGTACACAAGTAGTCCCTCGATTATAAGGTGATGCTTTGTTAAATCTCTCGACTATTAAAAGTTATAAAATAGTCCTTCAACTATAAGATGTTATTTGTCGAATCCTCCTACTATTAAAAGTTACAAAATGATCATATGACTATTTAGTATGTTTCAAACTCGCACTTTTTCGTTAAAAATTTGACAACAGTCTAAGTTGGATGTTAACATGTTGACTGAGATATGATAGATTTTTTAGATTATGGGATCGAATTTTATCATATCTCAGTCATCAGGTTAACATCTAACTCAGATTGTCGTCAATTTCTTAACGAAAAATGATGAGTTTGAAACATACTAAATAGTTGGATAACCATTTTGTAACTTTTGATAGTCGAGGGACTGAACAAAACAACACCCTATAGTCGAAAAATCATTTTATAACTTTTAATAGTCGAAAGACTCAACGAAACATCACCCTATAGTCAGGGGAGAATTCATATATTTTACCCTAATTATTAACTAAAAACACATTTAATTCACTATGTTGATTAAATAAAAGATATTTAAGCGATCAAATTTTTCTTTCCATTTGAACTTTGATTACCATTTTCCATTAAAATATGCAAGGTAGCCTTGACAGGTATTTAGACACACAAACAAACAGCCAATACACTGGCAAAGAGTCCGGTAAAAGAACAGTCACTCAAAAGTCAAGATTGTAAAGGGCTACCAAAACCGTTATTACGAGTATCAGGGCACCAAAACCGTTATAGAACGACCATTATTTAAATCCCTGGATACGGAAAACACCATATCTGGTTTCGAACATTCTATTCCTGGTCAGTTCTGCATGTAAAGGGCACAAGGAGAACAATATGCATCCCTACAACGACCTATGAAAACTAAAAAGGAAATACATAAGAGTTACTTGATTAGACAAAGATGAGTGGTTCTCAAAAGTATTGCTTGTCCTCAACAAAAATAGCCTTGGCATTTCGGCGATCCACATGAGCATTTCTTTTTTCCATAATCCGCTCCGTTGCTTTCGCTCTCATTCGAGTGTGGAATGCCGTAATCGTATGTCAGCTCTGTCATCGGAAGGATATGTCTCTTAGCAAAGAAAGCAATATGGAGGAGAACTTCATGGTTATGTTTATACATGATCGGCTGCTAGAAAACGTTTGGAGAGCAACTATGATTCATAAACCGAGCTACGTTTCCACTGTTCTTTGAACTTATGGTTAGGGGAGATGAGATATCGTAATCTTCAGCAGTGTCGGAACTTTCCTCTCCTACTAATTCAGTTTCGTAATTCCACTTGAAGGACTCATAGACTCGATTTGTCTGAAAAACGTACTCATTGCTTTCGCAGTCTCTCCCGTCCTGCCTTGTGTTAGTTTCATCAATTACTTCACCTGCATATTCACAAATGAATGTACCTGCGCGAATAGGGTCCCATGATCGCAGACCCCAACCCCCTATCTTTCGTCTTAAAAACTTCAAAGTGAACCTTGAAGCCAGTTTGTGTAACCCTATTTTTTGCAGTTGGGAAGGCAGGGGCACAAGGAGCAACATTCATATATCATGGGTTTTCGACACACTAGAATCCCGTATGCCGTGTAAGGTAAATCACCTCTATTCTTTTTAATGCAGCAGCAGTTTGAGTTTCCGGCTAGGCACGCTTCACGACAATCGCAGCCAAAAGAATGTTGCCCTAACTTGAATGATTTCAAATATTTGATCGTAGATAAATAAGTGAAATGAGCCGGACCCTTTTCATCGTCAACCTCATTCACGAGAGAAACATGTATGCTTTCCGCACCGGAAGTGAGGTCGGGAAGTATAAGTCCATCCCTTGAAGACATACCTCATTTCCATTTCTGAATCAATTTCCAAGTAGCAAAAGCGTCTTTTTTGTAATACCCCAAAAATTTAGCTAATGACCAAAATGCAAATTTTGAAAGTTTGGTGGTCAAAGTATAAAACTTGGAAGAAATTTTAGGGAATTAAGTGATAAAGTTCCTAAAAAGAATTTTATTCCATAAATGGATTTATTTAGTGACAGTTTATAATTTGGTAAAGTCTGGTAACCAAAGTATAAACTTTGAAAAGTTTAGGGACCAAAATGTAATTTTGGAAAAATTACAAGTGGGTCACGAAAATAAGAAATAAAAATATATTATTTTCACATTTTTTAAATGTTGGAAAATAATATTTTATGGTTTAATTTCATGTTTAAGTTGAACTGTTTGATTAAAGTGACTGAATTATAAATTTTGGAAATTTCAAGGGCAAAAAGGTAAAGTGAAAAACTAATTTGTTCATCTTTGACTATTGAAAGATGACAAGGCTGATATTTATTTGATTTTGAAGATGATAAGGATATGTATCTTGGTTTAATGGTGATTATGAAGTTTCATTAAGGGTAAATTGGTATTTTCCAAGTTAATGATTTAAATAATTTTATTTAAAGGATGATAAGGATGATATCAATCAAACATATCATTCCAAAGTGTTCTTCTCTTCTCCATGGACGTGAGAAAGCTTTCAAGGTTAGAAAAATATTTTTATTTTCAATTTTTGAGCTGATTCCTTTGGAATTGGAGTTATGTCGTGAGATAGGAAAGTGATCTAAGCGAAAAACGCTATCATTTAGTACCAATATTGCTTTCTAATCTTGTTGGATTTAAAAGATCCCAAATCTAAGGGTTTATGTTCATGATAGGATTCATGAAATTGATGATAAATCTTGATGATTTACATGTTGTAGATTCATATTCAAGTATGTATGATGATTAGAACATGTTTAATCTTTCTAAAACGTGTTCTTTAAGTTTTGGCCATGGAATGTTTGAGTAAGAATAATTATGGAAAAATTATATATGGGTTGGAAATGATGAAGGAAGTATTCTACAAGCTTTAGAAAATTTGGTGACTATTTCGTAATTTTTGAAAAGTTTGAGATCAATTCATAAATTCTGGAAAATTGAGGGGTTGTAGTATAAGTGTTGTATAATTGATGTTCTATGTTAGAAATTGTTGACTGGGAATTTAAATGAAGGTATGTGATAAAATGGTGAAGGACCATTTTATGTAATTGGAAAAGTTGGTGCAAATGTTAAAGGGAATTAGTAAGTGTTAAATACTTGGTATAAAATGAGTTTCAAGTATATTATGGAATTGTTAGGGGATGTGTTTATGTTAGTACAATACTGACATAATTATTGATATGAATTTGTGATTTAATACAGATTGTGATTGATTTGTAATCGAAGCAAGTCAAATAGAAAAGGGTTTATTGTGGACAAATAGTGAGGATCATATTGTGGACTATATAAAGTGTCAAGGTGAGTGCAATACATGTATGATATTATACATGGATGTTGTATACATCATTGGAAGACTTGCGATAAGTCGACCTTGTTTATATCAGCATGATATATGTCATTTTAATACTTTGACATGATATTGAAATGTCATAGTATGAAATTTAAAATGAATTGATCATGAAAAATGTAATATTTTACCATGAATATTTTCAGGTATGAACTGCCCAATGTTCAATATTGATAATATACTTTGCCGTGGATGGATTGAATAAATATACTATATGCCCAAGTAAGTCATTGAGGGACAGTGTATAGTTGGCATGCCATAGAGTATAGCAACTGCAGGTTTATAATAACACTATAGTGTAAAAGGGCACTAAGTGCGGGAAGGTGGATACGACCTAATGTATCATGTCCGGATTAACACTATAGCGTAAGCTTAGTGTAGGTGGTGGGCACGACCTTATGTGTCATATCCGGATTAGCACTATGGCGTAAGCTTAGTGCAGGTTTAGCACTACGGTGCAGGTATTTTACTCGAATACCCAGGGTCCTCAGGGTTTTATATGGGTTATGGGCTATGGTTTTATAGATTATTGGTTAATAAATGGTAAGTATGCAAATAAGCCTACGAGCTTATGGAATAAATGGAAAGTATATGGGAAAGAATTTTTATATTCAGTTATAATGTTTTGAACATGGTAAAATAATGGATATATTAGTAACATGACTTTTATGACAATTGATTTTTGACATTGGAATTCATGCATGAATTGTATTGCACTGTTTATTATTATAATTGTCTCACTAAGTATATACTTAGCGTGTGATGACTTTCACACGTAGGTAAAAAGCCAGTAGTAGAATAAGGAGTTCAAAGCGACATCAAGTATCGAGAAGTATATTTCAATATCAGTAAGACATCCTAAGTTGTAATATAAATTTTATTAGTGGCATGTAATTATAAATGTTTTATTTGCTTTGTTGAACAAATTTGGAAACAAAATGATAATTTTATGAGTTTTGTATAATGCTGAAGTTACTGTAGCAGTTATTGTAGCGGTACTATAGCTGTGCATCGATGCACTATAGCAGTGCATCGATACACAATATTAATTCGAAGTTTGGTGCATCGGTGCACTGTTCACGTCACTGTAGCAGTGTAGCGGTACACTGTTCACTATTCACGATACTGTTCATTACTGTTCACGGTACTGTTTATCACTATTCATAAAAAAATCCTTTGAATTAAATTTGTTATAATGAAATATAAATTATATGGAATGATATTTTTTATAATATCAATTATCATTTTAAAGAAAATAAATTTTAATCACTTTTGAATGAGAAATAGTTTTTAAAATTCGGAAAACATCTATAATCTGTATATGTTTAATTATACGGATTATGGGTGTTACATTTTTGCCCAGAGATCCTAACTAGTTTATACTTGAACATATTACAACCCGATTTCTCCTTCTCCATCCATGACTGTTGGATCTTGTAAAGCCCATCGTATACATAGACCTTCGACGTTTGGTAAGAGGTATCCTGAAAAACTCGAATGACTCTTACTTCATTAGCTCGGTACAAGCTCCTTTCCAAAGCAAGATTGCCCCTCACAAGCTTCTGATTGGATGCTTCGTTATCACCACTGGCATTCCCACCATGACCAGTATATACCAAAACATCGGGATCTTCGACATCATCATCATACCCTCCAGATGAAACGATGCTTACAGCCACTCGTTCTCCCTCTAAATCTCCCTTCATAGGCATGGGGTCAATTCCAGCCATGTACTGAGCATGCAACCCCACTAATCATAACTCCAATCGGAAGAAGAAAATGTCCTCGATTTCAACACCAGGAACGACTCTGATTCTCTTTCTCACGTTAGTCCGTACCCCTTTGCTCATCATTATGTTGCCAGCTTTAAGCACTGAACGCTTAATAATCCCAGAATATGGTTCGAAGTTATCTTCCATTTGGCTAAGCTTTCTCCTAAGCATCAAACCTCCAAAGCACATTTTCAACCAATTCTCTGTTCCCGTCATCTCGCTCAGATAAAATAATTTCAGGATTGAAATCAGTAACAGCGGTGAATGCAAACTCAAAAACTTTCCTTTTCTTCGCTTTCTTTTTAACGGAACTCGACCCAGCTGACTTATGTTCATGCACAGTTTGGCCATTAGAAGCCGGTGGTTCTGCTCTAAATGACCGAATCAGCACAACAGGATAGAACTCGTTTCGATTAAGACCAGGCATTGAATGGGATCCTTGTGGTCTGCTAAAGGGGAAAAAATGCGAAAACCCCGACGGAAGGGGGCCATTAGGAGGAGCACAAACGAAAGGCGGACCGTTAGACACAGCCGGGAACTGAGGAACCAAAGTACGCAGCGGTTTTACATCCAAAACTTTAGATTTATCCCCTAAATTTTGTAGAACCGTGTTTATACCCGTCCCTTCTTCCATTACAAACGAAAAACTGAACCTTTTTCAACCAAATTTCTCTCCTTTTTTTCCACAGAACCCAGTGATACCCACTTTAGTTTTATAATCCTTAACTAGTTTACGCACAAACCAAAGCTCCAATGTGAACCAAAATTACACAAAATTCAGTAAATACCCACTTCAGTTTTCTCCATACTTGTTTATGCACAAAACAATGGCCTACACGAAACCAAATTACACAAAAATTAACCTTTTAGAACAAAGTAAAAAGAATCCTTTTTTTCCTGAACCAGAAGATACTCATTTATCCATGACTTCGCTATGCAAGAAAAAAAAAGCAATGAAAATACATAGATTCACTAAATGATTAAGGTTATGTTGCATATAAAGGGAGATAAGAAATTATTAAATTCAAAATGAACACAGACAAGAGGTGATTACCTGTCGAAAGAGAGACGTGAAACTTTGTTGTAAGAATTATTTGAGTTGGAATGCTTTCGAGTTTCGCCCTATTTAAGACGGTGACTTCTTTTTAATTTTGGGTAAACTGCATAATTAGTCATAGGTTTCGTCTTTCAGCAATAAAGTTTAAAAAATAATAAAATCATCAACAATGTTATCATTTTATAACAAATTGATCACTTAACGAATACGTAAAATGTTATAATAAGTTTAGAGATTTTTTTCATTTGAAAAACAAATGTAACATTTAGGTTATAACCGTTTTCTACAAGTAAATTTTTTGATTAGAATAAATAACATTTTAAGTTATAACATAAAATGTTTCGATGTTTATAATAAATCATGTAGTTTAAATAATTTTTTAGGTTTAAACCTAAAAGGCTATCACGAGTTTAAAATCTTTTTCATTTGAAAAACAATGATAACATTTTAAATTGAAACCAATATGTTTCAAACATAGTAATATTTTAAATTGACAACCAAAACCTCATCTTTCTTAATTTCTTTTTTTCTTATCAAACAATTATTATTCTATCCTTAAGAAAATCTTATTCAATGGCTCCTTATTTTAGGCGTTTTACCTTAGACTCTCCCTAATGCTATAGGTATGATTCACCTACTCTCCCTAATGCTCTAGGTATGATTCACCTCTTCTCTTTTCACATTTCAACGTATCACATGATTAGTAGATTAAATTTATTAAATTAAAATTAAATTAATAAAATATATAAATAATAAGAAATACAAATATAATTGTACAAATTTACTTTATTAAATAATTTGACTTACAACATTTTAATAGTTTAAAGGTCAAAATAAAATTGACCCCATAGTTCAGTGACTATTTGGGGTAGTTTACCCAAAAATTTAAATTCACGTTTTAAGATCTAAATCTGAAAAGGTTTTCAAGGATGAAAATATGGAAGGCAAAAGCTTTAGAAAATCTGGGCAGCTGAAAAGGGTTTCTAACCAACCAAAACTTGATATCAAAGATGCACTCCCATATGGTTTTTACGTCAAAAATAACAAGAAAATATAACATTTGAAAAAATAATAAGGAAAATTTTGAAAAAAAAAAGGAAAGAGAATCCATCACATATCACTAGATAACACCATTCTTACGTAGTCAGCTCCATTATAGCTGAAACGATATCCCCATCGGCAGCCTTGAGTGCCTTGACAGCCTTCGACCTGGAGGCTCCCGCTTGTGTCATCACCAACTCAATGTCCTTTGGCTCAACTCCCGTTTCATCAACTTCTTCGTCTTCCTGAGCCAAGGCTGATGACGACTCAGGTTTAGACACCACGTGGCTAAGATCAGGAGCCTTAAATTGCTCGGCAGCCTGAGTCTGCAATTGTGAGCTCAAGTCCTCAATCTTAGCCTCTCCAAATATAACATAGGTATCTGACGTGGGGCTCTTGAAGACGTCCGGCTTTGAAATGATAAATAAGATCTGAATTCAACGGTAAAATCAGTTATCATCTACATCTAGTAACATACGAGGCAGGGAAGTAATGAATGGTTTAACAATATGGAAAGGGGGCTGACATTTTTGCTCTTCTTGATGGTGACTCGGCTAACACCTGGAATTGGTTTCATCCCGAGCTTCAACATAGCTTTGCGACTCTTCTTTTCGCTTCTGCTTTGCTTTGACCTACCAGTTCCTTCTCCATCAAGATGGCCTGACAGTACATACAATAGGACAAAAAATGAACCTATGAACGAATACAAGTGAAGAATAACAACCATCAATGCATCACTCATTTATATAAAGAGCAGTTCTCCATTAACATGCTTTTCAATATTTTTACACAGTGCTCCACGGAACATGTAATGCATTAATTGGTAAATAATAGATGTCGATGGTACAAATGAAGTTGCTATTAGGTATACAAAGAATAAACTAAGAACTTTATGCATTGACAATTCAATATTGTCATCGATGAACATGAGACAGTATCTAAATTCATCGAAATAACGATTTAAGAAACTACCACAGAGCTCATTTTGTATCAACCCATAGGTAAAATCGAGGAGGGGGACAACTAGACATGCAGTTCTACGGGTTATGATTCATATCAGTAGCACTAATATAATATGGTCCAAATGCAGGAATGTAATTGGTCCGATCCAAATTAAAGCATTATAAGCTTGATCTGAAGCTCGAGCAAAATTCAAGATTCGAAAAGCTAAAACCAAATATTGAAGCACAAGAATTGAGCTAAATCAACCGGTTGAAATACTGAATATCAACTTGACTAGGAAGTGAAGTTGGTACATAATCACAAATTCAAGCTGCATTAGCCTGTGACTAATGATCCGGCTAGCTTATCTTAAAGCATTTGAAATTTGCTTACATATCACCATACATATATCAATTTGAATTATATTAAAATAACAACTAAGCAAACAGAATTTAACCAAATACTGTAACATATATTTCACTCCAAATCAATTTTTTAACAAATGAACAAGATATTACTGAAATAGGAAAATTTACCGTCGGCGTCATCTTCATCTTTGTCATCATCCTCCTCGTCGCCGTCTTCTTCGTCGTCATCATCTTCAACTACAGGTTGCTCGTACTGTGAACCCCGAAAGGAGAGAAAATGAAAATCAATAATAAAAAAGAAGAAAACAAAATGAACGAGTGGAAAAGAAAAAGTTACATCGATTTTTTGTTTTTCGAGATGAGCGGTGAGGATCTCTTCGATCTCTTTGTCGGTCTGAGCAGCCATTTTTGGTTCAGAGACAGAAGCAGAAGAAATAAACCACGTAAAATAAAACCCTAAAACCCAAACATGAAAGCGTCTTAAATCAATCAGGGAGCGGCGGTGTGCTCCTAAATTACAACTTTGACACTCTTAAATCGTAATTTTTAACTTTATTATAAGCTTTTTAAATCATTTTTTTATTTTACTATTTTTTAATAATTATTTTACTACTTCAATTATTATTTTATTACTCAATTTAGTCTAGATTTTGTAACGCTATGACATAATAATAATATTATAGGTTAAAATCTATATCTAACCTGATTTAACACACATATATGACATAATAATAAAAAATACTTTTAATATTTAACAAAATATTAATTATTTTAATATTTGTTATCATTTAAAACTCTTTAGTCTTCAACATTTTATTTTAAGACAAAAGACTCCATCCATTTATCAAAATGCTAGTTAATTTACGATCAATGTCTTGAGATTATGTAACAGACTTACATAACAATACATGTTGATGTCGCAGTGTCACATGTACAAATATAATGACATGTTAATATTTTTTTAATAATCGTAATCCAATGAAATAATGATATGTGTTACCATCTCATTAATTTAAATTTAATACACAAACACTTACCGAAAATAAAATATATTATTATCTCTTATAATTGCATCACTTTATATTCTCAACTGAAAGTCTCATGTAAGTTAGGTTTAATGAAAAAATAAGTTTTCAAAATATATCTTAAATTAGTTTTAGGTCTTTAATTTTTTTTTGTTAAAAATAAGTGTCTAATATTTTCTTCATTACACTTTTAGGTATCATTAAATTCAACTATTATCTAACAAGTGTTATATATATATAATTTAGTTTTTAAAAAACATAAACTTTTTTTTTGAAATTATAAAAAATCTCAAAATTCTGAAAAATCTTAATTTCAATCCCCTTATTATTGTCGGTCTCCATCAACGCCGTCAATCACTCAAAATCCCGACAATGTGCGACTGCCTGAACACCCAACAGTCAAACCCCATGTTTCAAGCGAAGATTGCAGTGAAAAATGAATGATTGCAGTGACTAGGTGATTTTGGATAAGGATGACGATTTCTCCCGTTGTGCGTTGGAATCTGATTAGATGAAGTCGTCAACGACAAAGGGAGATGACCAAGGCAATACCGGTGGCGACCGACATGGGTAAAAGGATTTTAAATAAGGGTTTTAGAAATTAGGATTTTTTTAGATTTAAGAAAATTTTAGATTTTTATAAATAATTTAATATATTTTTTATTTTAAAATAAAAAACTTTAAATTTTTATAAGTTTGGCACGTGTCGAATAACGACTGAATTTAACAATTGTTACAGTTCAAACACTTAAAAGTCTTACGTCGAAAACAATAAGTACTTAATTGTAACTACAAATTCTTTAAGCACTTAAAATTAATTTAAGCCCTTAAAATTAAATTAGGGGTTGTTTGTTTACTTCAGAATGATTAAGCGCTGAATGATTCAAATGCTGAATGATTCAGATGCTCTGTATGAATTAGCTCTGAATATGACATGCTGTTTGATAATAGCTCTGAATCATTCAGAATGTACTTTGATGTTGAATCATTCAACACTGTTTTGCTGAATCAATCAGCACTGAATCATTCAGAGGTGAGAAACAAACACGCTGAATGCTGAACGGTTCAGCATTCAGCGCTGAATGGTTCTATTCAGAGCCAAACAAATAGCCCCTTAGAGTGTACTTTGAGTTTTTATTTTTACATTAAATCTGTAAATTATAATACCCAAAAGTGAAAATGTTGAAAAAATACAAACAAAGAATATAAGGCTTTAATATTTTAGAAAAATACCTGGAGGCATGGAAAATGAAACTAATTTTCTTTCTATATTTTTTTTTGTTAGTATAGGTAATTATAATATAATATATATTTGAAATTTTTTGAATTATTTAAAAAAATATTTTTTTAACTGTTAAGATCACTTATTCATTCTTTTTATATACTATGTTGGATTTAATATATATATATATATATATACACTATGTTGGAAATGGCCGATAAACCAATAGTGATGTTACTGCAAGCTCAATAACTCCTATGATGGATGATAAAATAATAATATTATTTTAATTTTTTTAAAAAATAAAAAATAAAGTAATTACATTTGTCATAATAGTATTCTTTAACGAACTTTACGATATATGTATTTAAAAATGTAACGTTAGGGACGTTAGACATTCATTTTGAGCGGAAAAAAATTAGACACATAAAGTTAACGTTATATAATTTAGACACTTATTTTTGCATTAAGACATAAAAAAAGTCAAATGTAAAAGAAAGGGGAACCTCTTTATGTATGAGAGAGTAAAATTTGATTCGATTAAAAAATTAAAATTTTCAACTTGATTTGATTCGACTAGTAATTTTATAATTTTATTTGAATTTTTTTCGAGTAGATTTAGTTCGACTTGTAATTTTATAAAATTGACTCGAAAGAATTTCAAATAAAATTTGAGTATAAAATAGGATTTGAATAACTTAAATATTTTAGTAACTAGTGGATTGATTTTCAAGTTTAAATCATATCCTTCAACTTTACATAATATATCATAAGAATCATCTAAATTTAAATTAATTAATATTATACAACAACAACAACAACAAAACCCTATTCCCATATGCAATGGGGTAAGGGGGAGGTAGAGTAGTAGGCTGCCCCCAACGCATAGTTAAGAGCAGCTTCCGTGGAAGACCTCCGGCAGTCAGAAAATTAAAAATAAAGATAAAATGCAATGCATGTATAAATAAATATTTGAACAGTCTTCATATACAATCTTCATATGCGCGTCATATAATGGGAAGTAATCCTTGCTAATAAATCCCTGCATAATAATCTCAGCATATAGACAGAAACCTAAGACCCGACTAAAATTAAAGAGAGGAAACATGAAGAGAATGATACACAGAAGTTGAACGATAGCAAACTACGAGAATTAATAAAGTTAAAAGGGTTAAAACCTAAACTAAGGCAACATTAATCCGCTACCCTAGTTCTAAGCCTTCATTAATTCCAATGACAGAAACGTATAAAAAGTAGAAGTCATGAGAATTACTATAAAGACATTAAAAGAAGACAGAAATGCTACACCCTATGGATGTGACCCGCACTAATCGACTACCCTGGTCTTAAGTCTCCATAATTTCCTATCAGAGGTCATGTCCTCGGTAAGGGCTAAATCCTTCAAATCAGATCTTAAGCAGTCTTCCCACTTCCGCCTTGGTCGTCCTCTCCTTCTGGCACCGTCGACTGTAATCGACTCTACCCTCCTGACCGCATCCGACGGGTGTCGCCTAAGGACATGCCCAAACCACCGTAGTCTTCCCTCTCTCAATTTTTCGGATACAGACACCACCCCCAAGGACATCCTAATAGCAGAGTTTGGTGTCATGTCCCATAGAGTCTTACCACATGCCCATCGAAGCATTCTCATTTCTGCGGCCTCCATCCTCCTTACGCGATCCTTCTTGATTGCCCAACATTCTGATCCATACAACAGCGCTGGTCTTATTGCCATTCTATAAAATTTTCCCTTAAGTTTTTGAGGCACCTTCTTGTCACACAAAACTCCAGTAGCTGCCCTCCACTTTAGCCATCCCACCTTTATACGGTGTGTAACGTCATCATCTACACCCCCATCCTTATGTATCATAGACCCTAGGTACTTAAAACAATCCTTTGAGGGGAGAACGTGTCCTTCGATGCATACTTCTACATCTCCATCGTTTTGGTTCCCACTGAAGTTTGAACATAAATACTCTGTCTTTTCAATATTGATCCTAAGACCTTTTTCTTCCAAAGCAGTCTTCCAGGTAGCCAGTCTACTATTCAGCTCAGTTTTTGTTTCAGCAACTAGGACAATGTCGTCAGCGAAAAGCATACACAGTAATAAGATAAAACTAAAAGTAGATCTCTTTAGGTTTTATTTTACTACAACGTTAACTTCCTCATTTCTCTTCCTCGCCGCCTTCTTTTTCTTCTTCACTTCACTCTCTCTCTCCCTCTGCCTCTACCTCTACCTCTACCTCTACCTCGTTGGTACATTCCCTCTCTCTGTTTCTTCATAGGTTCTTATGCATTTCTTTATACGTACTTTTATACGTATATACCAACATAATATGTGATGGGTACTGTTTTCAGGAGAAGGAAAGTTTTTTTTTTCCTTATTTTGTTTTTGTTTCCTTCTGGTTTTTGGTTTGCTCTTCGTTTGTTTACTTTCTTGTTTTATCTTAATGGGTTGTTTGAGTATAGCTTGGAATATATTTCTTTTGCTATTTCTACTTTCATGATCATTTCTTACTTCTCATGAATGTGGGATATGTGAATATGAATATGAATGTCATGACGCATGCATGCATGTTGACATGAGCTTTACTTGCATGATGATATCTGAATTACAAATTTGAGGAAGGTGGGGGGATTTCTTTGAATTTTTCACATTGTTAGCTTTTTCTTTTGAGATGATGCTTTACTGCTCTATTGCCCCCTCTCCCTCCAGTTTCTGCAAAATAAGTTTCTTCCATTTCGTTCTTTTTTTTGGCAAATTAGTCACCAAATTCTTAAATTTGTTCCTATTTGTTATCTTGAATTGTATTTAATTCAAAATTCAATTGAGCTAACAAACACTGCAATGTCTGGAATGGTTTCTGATAATTGAAGAACTTAGTCAGCTGTTACTAAAATTTGGAATATTTGTTCAACAAGCTCTTTCTGATGTCTTGTTTCAAATTCAAAATTCAAGGATAGAAATGCATTTTTTATGATAATTGGATTCCAGGCTTCAAATATGGTAGCGTTTTATACAATTTGCCTTATGTATCTGCATAATCACTTATTTCTTGTATCTTATATGATCATATGAAATGAATGATGGTATACATTTTAATGGCTTCTGCATTTTCTTATAGTTCTAACTTCCTGTGGGGGAATTCTCTAATTTCATTTCTTTCTTTCTTTTCATTTACCTCCTTTGATCAAAATAATTTGTGCTATTCCCGCCTTGTTTAATTACCAAATTAGCTAATAATCTAGCTGTGTTTATCTTTAGTTCACGTGCACATTTGATTTTGGAAGATTTGAGTTTTTGAAATTTAATATAAGCTGGTTTTTAATCAGCATGAAGGTGAACCATGGAGCCATTGTCTTTGGTGCATTGCTTTTTGGTACTATGACTGTTGTATGGCTTCTGAACGGATACTGATGGATGTTAATCCAGGTAATAAACTACATTGTGCTGCAAAAGCTGCAGCTGACAAGGAGAAGACGGTTCCCTTGGATAGCTTTGTTCAAGGTGGATGAATAAGTGCAAAGAGAGCATTGATAACATGGAGGTTGTGAGGCATAAACAAAATAAGGCTGACAAGCCATTGGAGGAACTTCATTCGGCCTCTCATGTGGCGCTGCTAATGGACAGAACTGAGAATCAAACAAATCGAGTCTCAAGCAGGAAAATACACCAGAGAGCTTTCAGCATACAATCAGAGAAAGTTTCCTGGAATTGATCAATCTGCACTGGAAGGTTTTGGTTCAAAATCATTGCCATTTTCTAGTCAGTATAACCTTAAAAAGGCCATCAAGCGGAGGAAAAGAAAGAGAATTGAAGAAGCAACCGATATAGCCTCATACATGTCATGTCATAACTTATTTTCGTATTTTGGTATGAGCTTTTCCTTTATTCTTTATCGTTGTTGTTTAAGTGTTTTTCTTGTCTGGCCTTAACCCTGATGCTCAAGTGTGGTTTGCTTGTAATATATTTCGGAAAACAAGAAAACCATTGCAGATGGTGCTTATATTGCCGACGATTTTCCCAACAGAGGTAATATCATTTCCCTTTCCCTGAATCGATCTCCTATATTTTAATTTCATTCATAACTATTCATTTTGCAAAAACCTAGTCCTATGGATCCTAGGATGACACTGAAAATCATTATCATATGTTAACTGTCAAGGCTACGTTTTTGTAGATTTCGGTTTCTCTTAGTTTTGATTGTGAAGTGATCTTTGTCATTTCTTGGTGCAGCTGATACGGACCAACATACAGATTGCAATGATAAATCCGGCATTAATAACGATCAATTGCTTTCGAGTTCAGAGATGAAAATAATTCCTTGGAGCAAGTACTTAGGAAGATTGAAATTGTGCATGCTAAGGTTCAGAAACTCAGGAATCTTCTCGATCAAGTTATGTCGAAAAATGTCTCGAAGTTTTCTTCCTCTGAGAACTTAAGCTTCCTTGCTGCTTGTGATGCTCAAACCAGCTCCGCCCCTAGCCCTACGTTGTCAGCTGGCAACGGAGACACAATGTCTGCCAGACCTGCATTTAACACAACTCAACAAATTTGCAAATATGCTGGAGATATGGTTATTCCTGCAAGTGCCATTTCAAGTTATGGAGAGGCTTTCCATGTTCCTGATATAATCGAAAGCACTGTTGGATTATTGTCGTCTGCTGAAGTTACCTGCCACCAGCCACCACTTGTAGACTCGTGCGAAGATGTAAGCCCTTTTAACATACAGAACTTGCATGTGTATTCTTGGCTGATGTTTTACCAGATAAGATAACGCCATCGATTTTTATTTTGAACTGAAAGTAAGCTTAACTGATCTGCATTTTCTTTCCCCTAGATATATGATAATTCATTGCAAAGATTTCCGGAGGCATAGGTTAAAACACTGAAAAACGAAAACAATCTAGCAAGTCTGGGTCTCGTATCCCAGCATCGGTTATTTCCTCTGCTATCCGCAGGCTTCAACCTCCTTTGCACAATAAAAGACTGTTATCTGTTTGAGTTTGACATGTTTTTTCGGCTTCTCATGCATGAACTACTCTCGATTTAGTTATAGCAAATGATAGTCTGTTCATTATGATACCTGATGGCATTTGCAGATTGTGGAAAATGTTCCGATACAGAATGAAGGAAATGCCGGAGATAAACAAGCTTTAATGGCAATAAACAGTCGATCTATGAAGCAACATCATCAAACCGAGAAAGTAGAAGGAGAGAGCTCCCACCCTTCTCGTATTGCAACATCAGAGCCTAATAACGCAACAAAAAACGTTGTCTCAGGAGCAATCAATTCTGAGATCATGTCTAGCTTCAGACATATGTTTCAGTAAAAGAAAACGAGGGGAATGTAAAGCCGGCTCAGTTGGTTGGAGCAGGAAACCTGCAGGTGAGCCTGATAATAGCCTATGACTTCATTTCTGATGGTCCACTAAGTTTAGCAAGCTCTATATTGCCAACAAATCAAAGCAAAGAGGCACTCAGTAGGCACCATAACTGGAACTCCGATTTTTTGGGAGCCACTATGTTGTAGTTTCTGATATACTGGCCTCAAACAACAGTTTTCATGGGGCCAAAAAACTAACCTACAGCTCCATGATCATAATTTGTTGGCACAGTAAGCTACCCCTCCATCTCAAATGAGTTCAACAACTTATCATAGTGGAAAAGCAATGTAAGCCTCAAATTTTGGCTATGGTCATCTATGTTACTTAGATTAGGGGGGAGTGTCGGATACGAGTATGTGTCTAATACAAGTACGTTCGATTTTTCCCCTTTTTTGTTAGAGTTTTTCCCATTGTGGACAATTATGATAATATTGTCCCAAAAGTTGTGAGAATTATGTTGAAGCAGAAACAAGAGCAGGAGACTGTAGTTGTGCATGCTGATAAGGATGGGAGCCATAATTCACACACTTTGAAGAGTGTCAGCAATTGAACATGTTGCCACTTCAACACCTTTGTTTTACTGATTTCTGTTTGCAAAGTCATACAAAATATGGTAGAAAAAGCAAAAGGTGACTGCAAATCTGACTTGTATTCCTTTGACCCTGTAAAACAATGTTTGTCAGTCTATGGAAAGATCATATCATATGATATCCCCTATTCAATAAAATCAAAACAACTTCCCATTTTATGTTCAACTCTTTTATGCGTATGTAAATATATTGTTTGAAACGACACTGTAAACACTAATTTTTTCATTTCGTTTTATTATTTTTATTAGTAAAATTATTATTATTATTATTAATATTATATATATATTATTATTAATAATATTATTAAATATTATTATTTAAAATAAAAAAGAATTACAAATACCCAAGACCCAAAACCCAGAGCCCGTTTACATGCTCAAACCCAACCAGAACCGGCCCAAAAGATGACCCAAACCCTTCTAGGGTTTGTATCATTTCCAGCAGCCGTCAACATCATCAGTCGTTGGATCTGGCAAGATCCAACGACCCAAAAGGGTTCCAGATTGAAAACCCTAGGGTTTCTAACCCTAGCAGCCAGCCGTTTCCAGATGCTTCCAGCCGCCTCTGATGATTCCAGGTGTCTCCTCCCGCTGCTGCCGACAGTCAGCCACGCCACGTCTCTGCCAGGTGGTCCAACAGCTACTGCCGACACTCCAGAACGTCACGAAGCCACCCACGTCGAGCCCTATGGTGAGTCACCACCATAGCTATGGTGACTCATCGGGCCTTTCATCCTTTGGACCGGTCTGAAGCCATCACCGGTGGTGGCTATAAAAGCCACCGTCCCCTG
This sequence comes from Hibiscus syriacus, assembly GCF_006381635.1. Lineage (NCBI taxonomy): Eukaryota > Viridiplantae > Streptophyta > Magnoliopsida > Malvales > Malvaceae > Hibiscus > Hibiscus syriacus. The sequence goes on along the minus strand of NW_024063166.1, from coordinate 275,891 downwards.
CAAGAAAAGGAGAGAGCCACGAGATAAGAGATACACAAAGAACGGGAGACACAGAGAACGGGAGACGAACAGAACGGGAGACGAGAAACAGAGACGAGCCACGAACCCACAACCAGCAGTAAACCAAAACAGAAACGAAGAGAAGAAGAGGAACTTACCCTTGAAGCCTTGCTCATTGCCGGAAATACCGAGCGTCACCGGAGTCTCATTTTTCGAAGGTAAAAAAATTAGATCTACGTCGATCTAAAGAGATTTAGGGAAAAAAGGAGACTAGAACCGTCATTAGGGCGTTCAGATCTATCTTCTGGGGGTTTTGTAAATTTCCGGCCACCGTTTGACGGTGCCCGGCGGCGGCGATCGCCACCGGAGAACAATGGCCAGTGGCTGCCGGGATTCTCTCCGTTGAGAGAGTTAGAGAGAAGCCAGAGAATTTTTAATTCTCTCTCAGTTAGAGAGAGAAAGTGAAAGAGGAAATTGAATAGAATGGCCTTAAGGCCGTGTATTTTAGGGTTTATAAATCCCTCCCCGAATGACGTCGTTTTGGGGAGGGGTGTATCTGTAATTTTGGGTATGGCTAAACCCTTTCCGCAGGACCTTCTGTTTTGTAACATTACAAATTAGTCATTGAAATCATTTTTGATAAGTTTTAATTCGGTTTTCTAACTTTATTAATTTATAATTTAGCCCATAGCAGTATTTATATATTTTAGGATAAATAACAGATTTAGTCCTATAATTCTAATTAATTTTATTTTAATCCCGAATGCATGTTTTAATCTATTTTAATCTGATATTCAAATTTGATATAAGTTCATTTTAGTCACTAAATTAATAAATAGGTATAATAGTATGTTTAATCCCTGTAATATTAAATAGTTAATTACGAATTAGGTTATTAAATTTTAACATATTATAATTTAGTCATATTTTCATAAATTTTACATTTTACTACTATAGTTTTTATTTTATTTATTTTAGTCACTGTTATTTATATTTTAATTTAATTTATTATTTTAATTTTGTATATTTATTTGCAATATATTTAATTATTATTATTAAATATTATTATTTAATATAAATATATAATAAGTAACATTTATCTATTTGTTTTATATAAATATCATATTTTTATATATTAATCTATTTTTCATTATTATTTTAAGAAAATGTTTTGGATATTTAATTATTTTTTAATATCAAAGAAAAGAGCTGTCTTAAAGCACCTAGAAACCCTTTTCTGATATTTCTAAATAAGTAAATATCTTACTTTTATAAATTATATCAATATATTTTTTATTATTTTTAGAAAAAATGTTTTTATATTTATTCATTTTTTTAATATCGAAGAAAAGAGCTGTCTTAAGGCACCTAGAAGTCATTTTATGATATTTCTAAATAAATAAATATCTTAATGTATAAATTAATAGATTTTCTTAAAAATAAGTTTGAAATAACAGAATTATTAATTAAATATATTTTTGAATTTTTAATTTTCCAATAAATAGAGACAATTTATAATTAAAAAGTACCAATTTTGAGCGTTGTAGGGGTGCTAATCCTTCCCTAAACGTAACTGACTACAAATCCCTTTTTATTATTAAAAAGAACGAATTTTTGGTTAAAACGCAGATCAATTCATCTTTTAACTGATGTTTTCTTAAAAACTCTTTTAAAAGATAATTTTTAGGTAATCGACCTACCTGACCCAAAAGGCCGATGGCGACTTCGAATTATTTTTTTTAAACCATTTATTCACATCACTTTTCCCGCCAAGTATTTAAAAATTCGTGCCCAGACGAAAAACGGTTACGACAGCTTGGCGACTCCGCTGTGGATACTAGTCAAACTTTAAAATCAATTGTAAATTGTATATATCAGTTAGAAATTAAAAATTCATATATTTAATTTTTAATTCTTTTCTTTCAACTTTTTATTACTTATTATTTTTATTACTTATTATTTATTATTTTATTTATTTATTTTATTCAAGAATTAATTATTTTATTTGTTTGTTAGAGGTTTTAACATTTCTCCTCACACACAACACTTGCATAACATAAAGCTCTATAATTGAGTTTGTCCCTTTTAAGTGGGAGTGAAAGCGACGTCTTCGTGAGAATTCATTCTCCGTGTCAGACCTAGCAAGTAACTTTCGGGGTTCATATACTCTATGTCTTCGTGAGAATTTATTCTTCGTGTTAGTCATAGAGAAATGTATCCCCTCGAATTGAACTCAATCCACTTTAGTCTGTAGTGGACTAGGATTGAGGGTTGGCAGCCTAAGGGGGCACTAACAAGGACAATTCGAGTAACTTTACTCCTAGAACTAAAACCCTGCATATAATAAACCTTAGAACTTCTCCTGATCTAAGACAGTACTGAACCTCTGTCCTTAGGTGTACACAAAGGAGAAATAAGCTTTAGCTTTTAATTTTTTAATTTATTATTTTTTCGGAATAAATGCATGCGAACTAAAAATCATGCGATTAGGTTACTTTTTCCAAACAAAGCATGGAACTAGAAAGCATGAGGTTAAGATTTATACCTTGATAGATAGATTTTTTCATTAGTTGGTACTAACTATTTTATTTTTTCTCATTTCTTTTGTTTGTATTGCATGATCATAGCATAACCAAAAGGTGTTTACTTGAAAGACTGTTCATTATATTGGAAAGAAATCGTAAATGGACAAAAAGTTCTATGATCAAACAAAATATGATGCGACCAAGAAAAGACATCCCGAGGGAACTCTGAAGATAGAGAAGAGATATGCACTCAAAGATCGTATGCCCATTGAAGAGCAAAAGGAGATACGAGAAATAAGAGAGCAGATGTCCAAGATGATGGATAGAATATCTGTTTTGGCCAAAAGAGAAGAGATTCCTGCGCAGAAAGAGAGAAAGCTTAATGAAGATAATCATGCAATTTCAGATATGCAAGGGACTTCTGATCCTAACCAATTTGAGAAGTTGCAGACAGTCATCATTCGTATTCACAAATCATCTGGAGATACCAAAGAAATGGTGACCACTGTAAAAGCTCCCAGAGAAGAGAAGAAATCATGTAACCTGAAATCATCGAAGTTTAGTCTGCTCCCGACGTCTAAAGCTCAATCCAAGACAAAAGATGGTTCTCATTTTGATACTATCCCTATATCATATAAAGAGTTATATAAGAAGCTACTTGAAGTGCGAGAAGTGGCTCCCTACTACATAAAACCATTCCAACCTCCGTATCCAAATTGGTATGACATCAACGCTTATTGTGAATATCATGCCGGAGCTCAAGGACATACCATTGAGAATTGCCTTTCTTTCGAACGTCGAGTTCAAAGTCTTTTGGATCAGGGAATCTTGCAGTTTATGATAAATGATCAACCTAGTTTGGTAACTGAAGATCTTGCCAGATCAACACCAAATGTATTCAAAGGTAAGAGCATCAGTAGGGGCGTCCAAAAGGAAGAAGATTTGCTTAGATTCGAAGTTCAAATACGTCATTTGAAGGATCAAAACAATGAATTGAGCACCAAAATGGAAACCATGCAGAAAGATTTCCAGAAGATCAGTCAAGCTTTTCGAAATGATGGCATAGGAAACACCTCAGAAGAGTAAATAACAGGGGTCACCAAACTGAAAAAGAGTTGCAACATACATGAAGATCTTGTCCAAAAACTTTTTGAACATAAAGGTTATTTCACAAGGGAAAATGAGCAACTCCGAGAATTGACACAGGAGATGGAAGAACACTAGAATGTCATGGAAGAAGCTACAGTCCAGACAAGCAATATGACTCATAAGCTGATAAACTAACTTGGTTTTAGAGAAGAAAATAAGAAAGTTATTCCCTATATGTAAAGTTTTGTTGAAGTTAGGACTGAAAGTTGTCCCCTATATGTAAAAGTTTTGTTTAATACACGGAGACTTTTTTGTTCAATGAAATCTGTTTTAAGATGATCACTCTTGAGTAACACCTTTTCATATATGCATTTTCATTTTGCATCTTTGCATTTTTCATTTTGCATTCATACTTTTATGTTTGCCTTTGAATTGCACATTTTTCATTCTTATTTTTCCATTTATGCATTTTTCACATTTGTATTTAAGTATTGTTATGTACTTTAATTATAAAAACATGTAAATAATTCATGAAAGGTTTCTGTAACAGTAAAAACCAAGATCATTCATTTATTTTACTGTACCATCATCATGAAAACAATGGAGAAATCTTATGAGGGACTACAAGATAAGTGGCCAGAACAATTGACAGGGTTACCTCGGGATACAAGGAAAGAAGCGTCAGATTCAATACCAGATGGATCAAATCAAATTATTCAGTGTGTGGCATCTGATAAAGAAGAGATAACTGCTACAGAGAAATCATGCTATCAGATTGAAGAGTCGAGAAAGATAACATACCCTGGGGCATCCCACTCGAACCCAAAGAATAGCCTCATTAATTATTCACAATATGAGGAGAGAGTCAAGAAGGCGGAGAAAGCAATCAGAAACATGAAAGATGTTAGTGCCCACCACAAAGAATTAGAAGCAAGAGAGCTCAGCTTGGTTCCAGATTTGATTATTCCCCATGAATTCAGGATGCCTGATTTTGAGAAATATGATGGCACCAGTTGTCCCCTAATTCACCTGAGAATGTTTTGCAGAAAAATGGAAGGATATTTGAGTTCTGATGATCTGTTAATTCACTCTTTCCATGATAGCCTCATTGGCCCCAACAGTAGTTTGGTACAATCAGTTGACCCAAGAACAGATCAAGAGATGGGTAGATCTAGCTGATGCATTTTTGGGACAATATCGGTATGTTAAAGGCTTAGCTCCAACACGTATGGATCTTCTAAGAGTAAAGAAGAAAGCCAATGAAAGATTTCAAGAGTATGCCTTAAGATGGAGAGGAGTGGCAGCACAAGTTCAACCTCCCATGTTAGAAGAAGAGAATGTAATCAGTGAAGAAAACTCAAAAGTCACATCCAAGAGCCCGACGGATCAAAAAGTGAAAGCTGATGATGTGAATGAGTGTCGCATCCAGAATCTCCGCAACTGCAAAAGAAAAAGAGCAAATAGTTGTTCGGATCGACCAAAGAAAGTCACACGATCAAGAAAAACTTTGGAAGTGATCCAAACTTCTATTTCAGACTTATACCCTCATTTGGTTAAAGGTCAGTACATCACACCAAGACCAATGAAAATGTCACCAAACCCTTCTGCTCATAGCTATGATCAAAGTAGTGTTTGTGATTTTCACTTGGGAGTATTTGGGCATTCCACGGGCAATTGTAGGCAACTATTGAAAAAAATAGAGATGCTTGTTGACAAAAGAGTCTTGACACAAGAAATGATCAAGAAATGGGGGGCAAATGAAGACAATGACTCTGATCTTATTACACACCCGACATTAAGGAGTAATAATGCATAAACAAGTGGAAGTGTTATCTACCACTGTAGTACCTTTCATTTTCAGCATCTTGTTTGAACTTGTTTTTTGTTCCTTTCTCCGCTTTTGTGCAATAAATAAATATGTGTTGCTTTTATGGTTACGAGCAAGGAATCAAGTTTTAATCTTGAGATTATTGAGTATCAAGTAGATTAAAATATTCTTTTAAATTTTCAAGAGTAATAGATCTTTGGCAAGTGGTAAAATTATATCTTCCATATCCCATCCAATGTCAATTACTCGACCCTTACCAAAACCAAATCCTGACACTACAATTATCTGAGACTCTGAAGAAATGTCCCTACCTATTTTTGAGACACTAACTCCAGATGTTTACCTTTTCGGGTAGAGTTGATTGATTCATGATACTACCTTCTACCATATACATGACTTCAAAAGTCACACATTTTTCTTTCCAAATACAAAACCATCACAACCAAAAAAACTTCAAAAGAACCAAACTTTCAATTATCCGTGAATCTTCCTGCAAGAAGAGACGAGATGAGGCATCATGGACCAACTCATTGAAGATGATTTCGAGTGATTGGGGCATACTCAAAGAAGAAGGGAAAAGTGATTGATTGAAATAAATATATCATGCATTAATTACATTTTTTCATGTAAGTAAAGTTAATCTTGAATATTCATCCCCCTGGAGATACCTCTTTTTACAAGGACTTCTATGTATGAGATGACTAAACTTCGCGCACAGTTTGAGATCAAGCATGCAAACTTAGTGTCATATCGCCTAAAGACGAATGGGGCATTTGCAGGAACAAATAAGAACTTTAAGAGGATCATTACAAAGACCACTAAAGCTTACAAGGATGACACGAGAAGCTACCTTTTGCCTTATATGCATATTGAATTACTGTGCGAACATCTACTGGGGAAACACCTTATTGTTTAGTCTATGGAATGGAAGCAATATTACCAATTGAAGTTGAAATCCCATTATTTTGTATCCTTAAGAAGGAAAAATTGGAGAAGACTGAATGTATCCAATTTCGATTTGATCAATTAAACCTTATTGATGGGAACCAATTGAAAGCTATTTGCCATGGGCAGATGTATCAGAAATGGATGATGAAAGGTCACGAACAGAAAGTACATCCGAGAGAGTTCTAAGTGTGATCTAGTATTGCCTTTACATAAAGATTTCCGTGGGAAAAAGAGTCCTTTTCCCGAGAAGTGTTGATCTTGGCAAAAATGGATAGGAAAGTTCTGAGAAACCAAATAAACTCGGATTTGTCAAGAGATATTATGCTTGAAGAAGAAAAATGACAAAAGGAAAAGGAGGTGTTCAAAGCAATTGAAGTCTTATACTCCTCCAGCAAAGACATCAAAGAAAGAAAAAAAAAGGAAAGAAAGGAAAAAAGGGAGAAATTGAATCCATATAGGTGACTCATGGAGCCTCAAGTTACAAGTTGATCAAGTACAATTAGTTCAAAGATTCATATTCAGCAAGAAGAGCAAGAAAAGTTGAAGATATGAGAAAATGGAAATGGACCCAAAAATTTGCAGTCTAGAGGGATCCAGATGATGAAAAAATCCCCAGCAAGACTGATACAAGTCAAGCAAAGCAAGATTGAAGGCATATAAGGAGAGTATCTTCAGAATTCATTCCGCCTCTCAAGATTGATTTTTATTTACAAAAATTGGTTTTTTAAAATCTTTAATGCATGATATGAAAAATGATAAAGGGGGTTCAAGATGTAAATTTTTAAATAACATCTTGAAACCAAAGGAGGATTCGAGTTGAAAACTTAAAAAGGTGGCTCGAATAATGAATGGTGCAACAATGACATAAGAGACGATCTTAAAACTCTTAATGAAGTACCGCACATCCCAAAGATGTTCCTGAGGGTCTGGAAACAAGAAACATCTCTACAAGATGGGCATAAAAACCATTTCTTCAAGTTAGTGGAAGCCTAAAACAACATACTGAACCAACTTGAAAGAACCTACTTTACCAGAATCAACCTACACCCTAAAACAGTCAATAATTTTGACACTTGCCATAGGACTATGATTTTTGAATGATTTAAAAGTGTAGTTGATTTATTTGATATTCATTAAACTCATTGTTTATGATTTGATTTTATTGTGAACCTGAGAAGGGCATTATTTTACAAAATTCTTTCATTCTTCAATAAAGAAAGGAGAAAAAATATTTTCAAACAAGACAGTCTCAAATGCGAAAGGTCCTTGAAGCAATTGTTGTTTATTCTACCTCTTTTGTAGAAGAAGAATGAACGAAGCCAGAATGATGAAACATTTCACATTTTTGAAGGCAAGTAGTCCAAGAAGCCAGAAATTCTGAAGAAGTGAACTTGTGACACTCTCCTATGACATTATTAGCAGCTCATCAAGAAATATTATCGTTTATTTCATGCTGAGGGCAATAAGCATCACCAGACAAATTATTTTCCCCAACCATCAATCCATGTTCTCTAGAAGATTACATCATAGAGCCATGAACAAGTCACTACCTGCACTCTGGTTATACTGTGATGCTGGCTCAAGTCTTGATACATCATTGTTGCTTCTTCCATGCTGATCAATTTCTTTGACAAGATTATATCCATTATGTCCTTCAGAAGATTGCTGAATTTGAATTTGAGGACTTATGGCACAGAATAAGACATTGGAACAGAATCTACCCTTATAGGCCTTTTATATAGGGTAACATTGGTTACAGGATTCCAAAAGTTGAAGATGACCAGTTTTACTGTTAACTAAACTGTTCCATGATTCGAAAAGAGTGGGATATATTGAAACAGCAGAAGAGATAGTCACTGTAGTAATCATTGCAAGGAAATGCCCCAACAAAAATCGTCTAGCTCATCCTGATGATGTTTATTTCTTCCAGTAAGGTTGTTACGCTGGATGCCACCGATAACAAGGTCGAATTCGACAAATCTACTCATCAATTGCTCCAATCAATCACCATTCAGTTCTTGCACATATTTTTTCAAAAATATGCCAAGACATGTAAAAGGCAACCTCTGCACCACTGATCCCAGAGAAAAGAGACAGGACATTGATATCACTGGGGAACTCGTCTCTAGCAGCTCCTCGTGTATGGTTTTTAGGGAAACCTAGAAGCATTTCCACCTTATCAGGTTCAAGTGGAGTAACTTTATTCCTTCCAATCCATACCAGATTCCATTTTCAGCACTCATCAAGAACATACTTCTGGACACTCGAATGTGGCTCATCGTCATAAGCTTTAAGAGCCTTACAGATCATTTCTGTCAATTTGGCACTTCCTGTACATGTTTATAAACAGTTTAACTTTGTTCTTGGAGCCTAGGAAGGCCACTATTTTTTGTCAATAGAAAAGCATCATGTATGGCACATGAAGGAAGTAGAATAAGAGGAAATCTGTTTCTCAATTAGCAGATTATGAACATAGCCCCTTTTCAGTACAGCAACATTGAAAATACTTTGAATCTACAAATTCTGGCTCTACATCAGTACTATGACATTTCAGTCCAAACACCAAATGGATCAAGTGACACTTTCTCGTAGTAGAAATAAGGAGGCCCAATAGCATCTTCTGGAAGTGTTCTTTGAGTTATCTGATCTGGTCATTGGATGTAGAAGATGAACTGCATGATCGTCTTCATTAAGAAGCTTCTTTTCAAGCTTCCTCTGCTTCTTCCTTCTCAAAAAAATCATATCCCGAGTTTCGTCTTTTCTTGTAATTAGAGTTATTGCATAACGACTTCATATCTTCTCCTGAAAGAAGTGTGTCAGCAGCCTTAGCCATTTGAGCAGCACATATAAAATCTGTCAACTCTGTAATTGATGAATCTAGACCACATCTCTCCATGGCTATTGAAGCCTCAGCCTCTGAGAATCTCATTTTTGTCAAGTATAACAGTTTACTCTCCTCATCAGAATCAGAATTCAAGATTTCCTCGGTATTAGAAAGAACTATCAATATCTGTGAAATCATCCTGAAAGATCACTTCATAATCAGATGAGTTTGTTATCAGAATCAACATGTTGCATGGGTGTGGATTTTTCAAGAGCCTGTACTACTGTATATGTAGTCTTGCTATTGCACCAAATTACTGTTCACATAAATTGGTTTCTCTCCCACAGAAAAGTATATTTCAGAGATGGCCTTCACTGAAAGATGATAAGCCACTGTGTCAGCCTGGAACGGATTACCAAGCTATTTTTACTACTATGTCTGATTAAATCCCTATATATACAGAAAATGGTCACTTCATTCAAAAGAGGCACATATCTCAAATGTTTCTGTCAAAATGATTGATTGTTTCTTAAGTCTGTGACAACGTGAAGAGGATTCCTCCAGTTACTTGACAACACTGCTGTTTAGTGACACCATAATGAGAGCATTCAAGATAAACAGATTTGGGGCACGAATAAATCCACAAGTACCTACAACAGTATATTGTCAAAATTAGACCTCGTGGGGATCATGATATTCAAGTCAAACAGACATTGAGAGTAAACCAGAAGCAGAATATTGGGGCATCTCGAAAGCCCATTTCAGACAGAAATGTTTTATGTGGGACATCTTGAGGGCTCATTTCCACCAGAAATAGAATACTGGGGCATTTTGAAGGCTCACAACAATATGAATATTTGGGCATTCTTAGAGGCTCATCTCAACAAGAAGTAATGTTGAGCATACTTTTAGCATCTGTATCAGCAAATATTGGGGCATTTTAATGGTTCCTTCAGACAGATCCATGTGGGGCATTTTGAAGGCTCAGATTAACAAGAAGCAAATGTTGGGGCATGCTGAAAGCCCATTTCAATCAGAATCAAGAATGTCGATGCATTCTGCACGCTTGTATTAGCCCATGTTGGGGCATGCTGAAGGCCCATATCATCCTGTGTCAAGATCATTGATTTGAAAAAATATTTCCAATGAGACAGAAAGATATGAAGAATAAAAATAGTAAAACAGTGACAGTCGAGCTGACTATACATAATTGCTTCGTTCATCAGGCAGTTACATTATGATCATATTGCTGAACAAATGTTTACTCAGCAAGTATGTTTTCAAATACCTAATCTTCTTAACCGTATGTCACATGATAGTATGTTCTTTGTTAAGCTACATTACGGTTGCATGAATAAAGATGATCCCCAGGCAGACTACTCGATCCAGGGTTCAGTTCCTCAAGATCTCAACTTTGAATTTTGCATTCTGTGTGTCGGTGACAATTGAAAATATTTCTTTGAGATTCCTGGCAGTTAGTTTCAACCATACTATTGGGATTATGAAGCTGTTTTTCACATCAGTTTTTGCTTACTTAATGACATTGAAGAGAGAAGCTCGACTTACATATATTAACATTTCCCGTTGTTACTGGGATCATCATTGCTAGCCAGGGTGAACTGAGTTTTCATCTATTTTGGTTTTATCATTTGTGTTTCATCCCCAGCTGCAAAAATTCCACGGATATCTTTCTGTACATTGATCCTATAGCTGGAGTGTTTCTACTTTCTACAATGCTCATTATGAAAGAAAGCATGATCAGTATCACATTTGTCTTTGCCAGAGATGATATCAAGATTAGTTGGTATTTCGTATTCAATTCGACACCAACACATTTTGTGAATTTGACCAACTTTTTGGTCATACCAACATATCACTTGTATCCCCATTGAGTTTTGTTCTCAAATGGTCTTGTGACATCATACAAAAGCTTTGAACACTAGGTAAAGAACTTCAATGATTGAGAAATCTTGGCAGAAGCCACAGAAAAGGATGAATGTGTTGTCAAATGCTTCCTTGACCAACAATCCGAGCAGAAACCACAGGAAAAGATGAATGTATTGTCAAATGTTTTACGAACCAGTGATTATGGTGCTGAACCAATATTGCAATCATATGGTTTCCATTTATTGATCCAAGATGAAGTTTGTCTTCTTCAATCCCAAGATTAGAAGTGAGATATAATGAAGATTTCTTTCTAAGGAGAGCTGAAATTTTAACAATAAGAAACTAGTGGAGCCAACTAAGGTTAAATGACAGGTTTTTGTTAAGCATCTCGACATTATATGGTCCAAGTTGCCTTATTCGAGATCTGATTATATGTGGAGACATGAAATGAATTGGAATAAATCTTCTTTGTGATGTGTTTCAAGAGTCAAATCAGAACAGACTCTACTCTCCTGATTAATCCCTGCTGAGTCAGGCATATCTACATCTACACTTTTTAAAGATGATAGATTCTCACTTCAGAGATGACAAATTTTCTTTTTAAAGATGATAGATTCTCTTTTCAAAGATGAAAACTTTATGGGATTTCGACACAAGTCCAAGCAAAAAGGTTGGTTTTATCCAATACAAGATGGGGCATCAAGGTCATAGCTCTGACTACGGCAAGAGTTCCACAAATGAAACATTTCTTTTGAGACTTTCATGAAGCAAAGAAGATAGCAAAGATACAAGTTGATCAGATGATTATGCAGAAATGCAAACTTGATAGCATAAGTTGCTACACTGATATCCATAGGTAACCCTGACAATAAATGATGAACTGAAGGAAGACTGAGTTCACCACTTTGAAGTCAAATGAAGATTGCATCAACATTCATGCATTCATAAAAACATCATTTACACAATAGACAATGCATTACATTGATACATCTAAGTGCATTCAAACATGAAGTTTTACAGATCTTCGGAAAAACAAGAAGATTCATGGTAAGAAATACCTTACAAGAAGAAGGTATTCAAAACCGCAAATACAGGAATCATGTAAACATCTGAAGAAGTGATGGATGCAATCCACAAGAATGAAAATTATCTTGAGATTGGGGCATGTTACCCAATCAACATGTTATTAAAAAAAAAACAGAATATGAAAACGATTTTCATAGTTTCTCATTTTATCTTTTCTAAAATGAAATTGTTGAAAAGTAAGAAAACGATTTTCTTAGTTTTTTTTACTTAGTAAACTATTTCCAACAACCTTATCTTGAGATTGGGGCATGTTACCCAATCAACATATTATTTTGAAACATAATGAGAAAACGATTTCCATAGTTTCTCATTCAATCTTTTCTAAAAATGAAATTGTTGAAAAGTAAGAAAACGATTTCCTTAGTTTTTTACTTAGTAAACTATTTCCCACATCTGTAAGTCCTGCAGTGCATGATGTCTCCAAAAAGCCTTCGGGAGCTTTTTGATGTTTTCAAACCCTCAGGGTCATCTGTAAGTCCTGCAGTGCATGATGTCTCCAAAAAGCCTTCGGGAGCTTTTTGATGTTTTCAAACCCTCAGGGTCATCTGTAAGTCCTGCAGTGCATGATGTTTCCAAAAAGCCTTCGGGAGCTTTTTGATGTTTTCAAACCCTCAGGGTCATCTGTAAGTCCTGCAGTGCATGATGTTTCCAAAAAGCCTTCGGTAGCTTTTTGATGTTTTCAAACCCTCAGGGTCATCTGTAAGTCCTGCATTGCATGATGTTTCCAAAAAGCCTTCGGAAGCTTTTTGATGTTTTCAAACCTTCAGGGTCATCTGTAAGTCCTGCAGTGCATGATGTTTCCAAAAAGCCTTCGGGAGCTTTTTGATGTTTTTAAACCCTCAGGGTCATTCATAAGACCTCTGGCAGAATGTTTTCAACATTTCCATATTACTTAAAATAAGCCGAATGAAAAATTATTGTCTTTTTTGTCTTTGCTCTATTCTTGTTAACACAAGAATGAGCAAAGAGGGGCAGCTGTAAACACTAATTTTTCATTTCGTTTTATTATTTTTATTAGTAAAATTATTATTATTATTAATATTATATATATATATATTATTATTAATAATAATATTATTAAATATTATTATTTAAAATAAAAAATAATTACAAATACCCAAGACCCAAAACCCAGAGCCCGTTTACATGCTCAAACCCAACCAGAACCGGCCCAAAAGATGACCCAAACCCTTCTAGGGTTTGTTTCATTTCCAGCAGCCGTCAACATCATCAGTCGTTGGATCTGGCAAGATCCAACCCCAAAAGGGTTCCAGATTGAAAACCCTAGGGTTTCTAACCCTAGCAGCCAGCCGTTTCCAGATGCTTCCAGCCGCCTCTGATGATTCCAGGTGTCTCCTCCCACTGCTGCCGACAGTCAGCCATGCCACGTCTCTGCCAGGTGGTCCAACAGCTGCTGCCGACACTCTAGAACGTCACGAAGCCACCCACGTCGAGCCCTATGGTGAGTCACCACCATAGCTATGGTGACTCACCGGACCTTTCATCCTTTGGACCGGTCTGAAGCCATCACCGGTGGTGGCTATAAAAGCCACCGTCCCCTGCAAGAAAAGGAGAGAGCCACGAGATAAGAGATACACAGAGAACGAGAGACGAACAGAACGAGAGACAAGCAACAGAGACGAGCAACAGACGAGCCAGACCCACAACCAGCAGTAAACCAAAACAAAACGAAGAGAAGAAGAGGAACTTACCCTTGAAGCCTCGCTCATTGCCGGAAATACGAGCGTCACCGGAGTCTCATTTTTCGAAGGTAAAAAAATTAGATCTACGTCGATCTAAAGAGATTTAGGGAAAAAGGAGACTAGAACCGTCATTAGGGTGTTCAGATCTATCTTCTAGGGGTTTTGTAAATTTTCGGCCACCGTTGACGGTGCCCGGTGGCGGCGATCGCCACCGGAGAACGGTGGCCAGTGGCTGTCGGGATTCTCTCCGTTGAGAGAGTTAGAGAGAAGCCAGATAATTTTTAATTCTCTCTCTTAGAGAGAGAAAGTGAAAGAGGAAATTGAATAGAATGGCCTTAAGGCGTGTATTTTAGGGTTTATAAATCCCTCCCGAATGACGTCGTTTTGGGGAGGGGTGTATCTGTAATTTTGGGTATGGCTAAACCCTTTCCGCAGGACCTTCTTTGTAACATTACAAATTAGTCATTGAAATCATTTTTGATAAGTTTTAATTCGGTTTTCTAACTTTATTAATTTATAATTTAGCCCATAGCAGTATTTATATATTTTAGGATAAATAACAGATTTAGTCCTATAATTCTAATTAATTTTATTTTAATCCCGAATGCATGTTTTAATCTATTTTAATCTGATATTCAAATTTGATATAAGTTCATTTTAGTCACTAAATTAATAAATAGGTATAATAGTATGTTTAATCCCTGTAATATTAATAGTTAATTACGAATTAGGTTATTAAATTTTAACATATTATAATTTATCATATTTTCATAAATTTTACATTTTACTACTATAGTTTTTAGTTATTTATTTTATTTATTTATTTAATTTTTTATTATTTTATTATGTTTATTTGCAATATATTTAATTATTATTAAATTTATTATTTAATATAATATATAATAAGTACATTTATCTATTTGTTTTATATAAATATAATATTTTTTTATATATTAATCTATTTTTCATTATTATTTTAAGAAAATGTTTTGGATATTTAATTATTTTTTAATATCAAGGAAAAGAGCTGTCTTAAAGCACCTAGAAACCCTTTTCTGATATTTCTAAATAAGTAAATATCTTACTTTTATAAATTATATCAATCTATTTTTTTATTTTTAGAAAAAATGTTTTTATTTATCATTTTTTAATATCGAAGAAAAGAGTTGTCTTAAGGCATCTAGAAGTCCTTTTCTGATATTTCTAAATAAATAAATATCTTAATGTATAAATTAATAGATTTTCTTAAAAATAAGTTTGAAATAACAGAATTATTAATTAAATATATTTTTGAATTTTTAATTTTTCAATAAATAGAGACAATTTATAATTAAAAAGTACCAATTTTGGGCGTTGTAAGGGTGCTAATCCTTCCCTAAACGTAACCGACCACGAATCCCTTTTTATTATTAAAAAGAACGAATTTTTGGTTAAAACGCAGATCAGTTCATCTTTTAACTGATGTTTTCTTAAAAACTCTTTTAAAAGATAATTTTTAGGTAATCGACCTACCTGACCCAAAAGGCCGATGGCGACTCCGAATTATTTTTTTTAAACCATTTATTCACATCACTTTTCCCGCCAAGTATTTAAAAATTCGTGCCCGGACGAAAAATGGTTACGACAGGCACAAATCAACTTATCTCAGTGGTTAAATGAATCGTTGTTGTTCTTAGAGATTATGAATTCGATCACTAGTGATTAAATTGAATTCTATTTTATTTTTTATTAATCTGACGTAAGTACAAGACAGTATCTGTTCAAAGATAATTCTCAACCTTTCGATATTAAACACTCACACATCTAGCATTTGTGGTGTGTGAACCCGAGTTTGTGATATTATACCACCCACGTTCTAACATTTTTTTAATTAATTATTTATATTTAATCTATTGATTTATTAATTCAGATTAGATGTTATATAAGTTTATTTTAAGAGTGATATTCGAATGCAATTTGTTTAATTTATAACGCTATATTAAATCTATGATCTATTAATATTTTCTTTTATAAAATTAGAGCAATCAATCATCATATATAATATAAAAAATAAATTGTACTAGCTGCCAAACAAAGCCCACCATTTGGTGGATTTTAGCTTTTAGGCATATAAAATTCATCTAGTTTTAGGTAGGGCTCATACTTTAACGATATTACAGAGGTTAAATAATAAATAATTGATTAAAATATTTTTAAATCCCTATACCCATAATTTTGTTAAGTAATATTATTATTCAGATTATTACTTTTCTGTTAAATGAATGCTGAGCTGGTATTTTTATTTAAAATATCACATCAACAAATTCAAAAAAAAAATTCAGTTTTAATAATTAGATTGGATCTTTAAATATGAAAATTAAAGGAAGTGTTTGAAAAAATAAAAATGAAAGGATTAAATTGTAAATGCATGAAGAGTAATGTATTTCAACTTAAAGTATTCCATAAAGATTGCCATGGAAAGGTTAATCATGATTTATTCATCTTTATAGTCTGTAAACATAATTGCCTTTGCCGTCCCTTAGCTTATCATTAGATTGCAAATATTGGTTTATCGTTCACGTATTTTATAATTAAATATAAATTATTATAACTCTACCTATTTTTCTTTTGATTTTGTTGGTGATGACATCAGTCTTACCGTTTTATTTCGATATTGTGGTACGTTTCTTTTATCTTATAGCACGTTGTTTGCCTACCTCTCTAATAGATTTGCAATTTTCGTTTGTATATGATTTGTGATTGTCAATGACCTTTCAGTAGTTAGATTCTCTTTTGTGATTGTTTATCGATGTATTCAGATCTATTTTGCGAAGCATTTACTTTGATTCGTTCGTTACTCCATCATTTGTAAAACATTTAGTTTGATTGAGACAAATGAGTACTATTGACGATCACTATGTTACTATGAACGATGAATGTCAGATTCAAAAGAATACTTCGACTGTTATTATGTCTTTGAGTTTTCTTTTTTATTTTATTTTATGTTTGAGTTTTTTGGTGGGCATAGTTAGGCATGTAAACGAACCGAACGCACACGAACGGAGGTATGTTCATGTTCGTTCATTTAATAAATAAACGAACATAAACGAACACGAATATAAACGAACAAAATTTTTTTTTGTTCATGTTCGTTCATTAAGGAATATAGCTTGTTCATGTTCGTTCATTTAATAAATAAACGAACATAAACGAACACGAACGAACGAACATAAACGAACACAATAAACGAACAACACAAACAAAAAAAAAACTTATTCGAACACAACAAACGAATGTAAAAAAAATAAACAACAAGAATAACAACTTAAAATTCATTAATATAACCTGCAACTTTAGAGTTAATTTGTTCGAATACGAAAAAAACATACATAAATCATAAATAAGCTATATGAACATAATAAAATCTTAAAGTTAATTTGTTCAACAAAACAATCTTCTTGAAATCCAAACAACTTCAATAATCTTCGTAACATATTCAACTTGCCCTCTGTTCGAACATAAATGAACGAACATAAATGAACGAACATAAACGAACATATAATCGAACGTTCACGAACGTAAATGAACGAACGAGCCCTTTGTTCATGTTCGTTCATTTAATTAAACGAACGTAAATCTTGTTCATGTTCGTTCATTTAATAAATAAACGCACATAAACGAACTTCCCGCCGCACGGTTCATGAACGGTTCGCTAAATGTTCAGTTCATTTACATGCCTAGGCATAGTCCCTAAAATTCTCTCTTTAATCAGTCACATTATTAAGGCTGTATCTTCTTTGTTTTAATAAATTCAATATGGTTTCAAGATTTAAAAAAAATATAAATTTATTAGAAACATTGGAGATTTATTTTTGGAAGTTCTACCGTAGGGCGACCTTAATATACGGTAAGGAAATGCGCTATCGGTTTTGTTATTATTTTTTTTAACAAAATCTATAAAAACAATTACCTAAAACATTATTGTTTCTACCTAAAACATTAATGTTTTTTAACATTTCCGGTAAAATGCCCAATAATAACAAAACCGTAGAAAAAAATAACAAAACCGATAACACTTTACCGGATATGTTAACAAAACTGGTAAAGTGCCCAATAATACAAAACCAGTAGAAATAATAATGTTTCTGATAATTTTTATCGATTTGTTAAAAATAATAACAAAATAATAACTTTTCTTAGCCATATATTAATTGTCGCACGTGAACTTTTCAATTATTTTATTTTATGGGAGTTTAAAAATTGTAATATATTTTATTTATTAAAACAACTTTTTGATTTAGCCCAAACTGTTCCGTAGATTCCCACGCGTTACCACCCATTCGCCGCTTTGTTCTCAAACAGTTCTCACCCGCTGGGCGAGACAAGCTACCTTTAGCTAGTAGCCTTTTTTCCTTCCTCTTAGCTCCTTGAAAACAATGTTTGACTTGCATGTGGTAAGCATATAGCTAGCGTTCATTCTGAGTCAGGATCAAACTCTTTTTTTGAGTATGATAGAGCCTTTCAGTGATAGAACCTGGTGAATCGGCGGGCGTATTACTTTTCAAACTTATGTGGACCTTTTTCTTTAATGGGTTTTTCTATTTCTTTAGAAAAATGACTAGTTGCTCAACTAATCCACTTGTGGTGCTATTGGTATAATAGTAATGTATGTATATCAAAAATGCTCGAAGTCGGTTACATATAGGGAATTACTAGCACCCTCACAACATTTTAAAATCGGTACCTAATCGATTAATTGTTATCTTTACAATCAGTACAAAATTCAAGATCTGACGACTCAATCTATTTAGCTTGTTGACCTACGAATAGTCATAATGATCGTATGTCTAACACCGTCAACTAGAGTCATTATAAATACCTCTCAATTATAACTAGAAGTTGGTGTTCTCCACAATCATCTTCACACACTCCCATCCCTTCAATTCTCTCACAGAAAAATACCAACCAACAGTTATACTTTTACTAAATGCGACCTCCGTCTAAATCAAAAGAAGTGAACAGTCAACGACGGACGAGATAAACTTATTCTCATTTAATTATATTTATATTAAAAATTTATTTATAATAATTTAAATAAAGTTATATTTTTCATCCATTAAATGAACATATAAATTAAGTCACCCAACTACCGAAATGAAATATGATGCATGATTATTGTAGAATGGGAAGCCAAGGCCAAGCATGTGTTCAACGACATTAATTACCCCAAACATACCACTTGCTATAATTATAAAAACCTTTGGAGAGACATGATTAGCATCATGTAGCCTCTGCCTGCTCAAAATGATCTTCAACAATGACTTTAGGATACATCTCAAGTTCATGTTAACTTAGGATCTGCATTAAATTCTTTTCCTCCCTAGCTACTATAAACCAACGCAACAATAATATTCCAATATATAAATTAAAATTAAAATATATAAATAAAAAAGAATTCCTAATTAAAGATTTCATATATACTTATACCTATAAGTAATATTCAATGACCGATGTATGATTTTATGTTAGGGAATACAAATTATATTATACTTATTTGAAGAATAAAACATCAATTATTCGAGACGATATTTCTTAAAAGCCAAATTTATATAATCATGAATATTGACGAATACCTATAAGTTCACGACGGTATTCGATTTTTCCGGCGAATTTTATATATTCCGAGGGTTATTGGTTTTGATTGCTTTAGTTTTGCTCTTGCATTGAATCTTGAACGAGCTGAGATTGAGGGAAAATATGTAAACAAGTTTGAACCGTTTATATAATCATGCTTACATGGATGATTTCATGTCACATTAGTTAGATGCTGATGATTTCAAAGCTTTCAATTCTTGATTAGATGGTCTTATAAGATGAATGTTCTTCGATAATCTGCATCTTTAAGCATTGATATCTTTGGTACCTTTTCATGACAGTTCACTTGATGAATGAAGTCAGATGAGTTTCTGATCATGGTGTTATTTCAGTATGTGATACTGTTTTTTTTTAATTAGTGAAAACTGGATAGAGATCGGAACGATGATGGAAAACAAAAGGAGCCCTTGCTCTGTTGATCATACCAGTTTCACTTCTTTGGCATCGAAACGACAGAAGTCCGACTTATCGATCCCCACCAAGGTATTTAGCCTTCTTTACTCAAATTTAGTCTCCTCTTAGGATATATATCTTCTAGTCATTTCATAGTTATACTAACCCTTTTTCGAAGGAAGATGCCTAATTTATATCCGCATGGCATAAACTACATTCTCTCGACTTATTTTAGGGGTTATATTCTCGAATATGGTCACGATTGCGTCTTCTGCTATTATTATTTTATCTGCAATGTCAAATTGGTTTCTAGCAATGCAGAGTTTCATCTCTTCATTTCTTCTTTCTGCATACTAATTATTTTAACAGATACAGCTTCTGTTCTCTTGGAAGCAATGGAATACATACGGTTTCTTCACGAACAAGTTAAGGTCGGTTTTTCTTGTCCGTTTTACCTAAATTATCATAGCATGCGTATTAGTTGGTGTTAGTTGCAATTTCTAAATGCATGCTTCTAAATCAGCAATTGAAAATTCAGTGAACATATACAGCCTATTAATGGCTTATGATTTACCAGTTGCAGTTATGATTTTAATTATCGTTGTAACATATTAATGGCTATGACCTTGGTCAGGTTTTGAGTGCTCCGTATCTTCAAACCGGGCCGATAAATAACATGCAAGCGGAACCAGGTACACAAAGAAATTAGGATATGTAAACATAAAGCCCTATTTACTTCTCATGCTCAACCATTTGTCATCATTTATGTTGAAACACAATGGAACCATGAATTTAGGGAGCCATCATTGGAAAATTATGGTCGGATTTTAAATCGGTTTTTCTTCCAGGATGTAGAGCATTATAGCCTGAGAAGGCAAGGACTATGCCTCGTTCCAATATCGTATACCGCCGGAGTTGCTCGTAGCAACGGTGCCGATATTTGGGCTCCCATCAAGACCACATCGCCAAAATTCGACAAGGCTATCTCACCATTCAATTGACATTTTTCATCGGCTACCGATAGTCTTTGAACATCACTTGAATGGAGTTTAAAAGGTAACCAACTTAATATCGGATGTACAAAATTTCCTAATGCACTAATACAGGATGTTTGTAGGCAAAAACTATTAGGCCTTGGTCCGTAGGATTCTGGTATCGAAAATGCAGTCCGACACCTTCGTCGTTTTAATTCGGTGCTCGGATTAAGCTGCATTTAATCAATTCGATTATAGAAGTTAATTATCGTCTAATTTGATACGATAAATTTATTATAAAGCCTTTATTATTTTTAGAAAATACTTTATAAAAGTAGGTCTCCTAATTTAGGGTTGATTAAGATTAAATTAACATAAGAAAGTATGTCACTATCAACATCATTTTTCTTTTACTTCCTATTCTTTGAGGTTAATGTTTTTTTTTCATTAGTGCATGCTGATGAAGATACACTAGGAAAATTAATTAAAACTATCAAGGAATGGGTTTGATTTAAATCGATATATTATTTATTATTTATTGTTTTTATAATTTAAACACTTATATTTTTAAAGTTAATTTTATTATTTATTACAAACATCATAAGTTTGAAGGTTTACTACAACCTTTATTTAAAGTTTTTATATGGGAAAAACTACAAATCTGTCAACAATTTGCAGGGACCTGTAGTTTTACCATTTTTAAATGGCAATCGATGTGGGCAGTTTTGAATCTTTGTAATCACTTGGGAAGACGAAGTCGGTCGAGCGTAACACAAACGAATCTCCCACAGTTGCAGTCCTCCAGTTTGTTTCTGTTACAAGCAATTTCAGGTGATGCTTTTGTATGGCTCTGAATTATTTTTATAACATCTTGAACCATATAACGGTTTCCTGGTGTAAGTCCCGTAGCTGAATCAAAATAAGTTAGAAATTGTGTTAGGAAGATGAATTATCAACTATTTAATCTTAAAAATTGTTGTATATAATAATAATAATATGATAGTGAAACCCATAGATATTACATCATTCCAACTTTTCAACCATCTTATACATAAACTCAATAACAGAAGATATAAAAGCAAGTACAAAGGAAACATACTCACCTGGATTTGTTAAGCCTTGTCTAAGCGTTAAGGCAGATTTGAAGTAATCAAGAGGATTATTAGGGTAATAATAATAATAATATGATAGTGAAAACCCATAGATATTACATCATTCCAACTTTTCAACCATCTTATACATAAACTCATAACAGAAGATATAAAAGCAAGTACAAAGGAAACATACTCACCTGGATTGTTAAGCCTTGTCTAAGCGTTAAGGCAGATTTGAAGTAATCAAGAGGATATTAGGGTAATCAGAACATGTTCCATGCTTTAACCATTCAGTCTCCCAAAAGCTAGTAACCGGTTGGAGTAACAGGGATTAGTGGCTGCGTTGTAAGGGGGAATCGGAACGTCGTGGCATCTTGAGGCCATATACGTGGATGGTTAAGACAGTCGGGATGGGAGTACCACAACCATTCTGCCGGAATTACACACAGCAAGAGGCCATTGGAGACTGAGTTTATAAAAATGTATGGGGGGTTGAGCTGTAACTAGAACCAAGAAACAAATCACCAAAACAACCACCAACTTATAATTCAATTCTACAGGTATCCCGTATCCTGTGTTCGTACATTTCGGATATAGGTACGAGAATAATCCTATAAGGACCCTCCAACAACATGAAAAAACTATCAAAATACTCATATTCGACACTCACATCCAAGCACAAACAACCTAAAACAAGACCTCTGCAAGACTGCAATCCATTTACCTCTAAAACAAATAACTAAGGTCAAGAATGAAAATCATCACACACAAAAAGGTCTTGAATTCCAACTCTTAAATTGGAAAAACAAACATGCAAACCAAAGCTAACTCTTATAAGCACAAACAGAAGCTCATATGAATTATCATATATATGCAGAAAAAGACAACAATTTCCAGAAATATTCCACAAACGAAACGCTTTCAAGAAAGTAGTACTACCCATTTACCCCTGCAATACCCTTAACAATGGCTTCACACAAAACAAGACCAAACCATGACACTGTTTCATTGGATCTAAAGTACATATAATAATAATAATAATAGTTCCTATGTTCAACTTCAATTACATTCAAACTATTGGGGACGTTGAGCTCTCAGAAGCAAATTCAAGTTCGAAGAGCACTCCGTGTGTGGCATATATATGCACATGCAATCATGATACGCAGGTCAATAAAACTGCATATCAGAGTTAACAACTAAGAAAATCTATAGGACGTAATTTTGTACATCCACTAAAATAACCAAAAGCAAAGAGAAACCTAAACAAGTCAATACCTAGGGCATGTATATACAATTCAAATAAAAACAACAATATTTGAGAACATCACTAGACAATATAGTTGACATAAAGTGCATAGGAAGAGACCAAATCCCATTAAATCTTACCTATTTTGTTGTAGCTCCCCATCCGACTTAATGTTCAACATCAATTTGTTTCACCTACGGCTGGCCGTCGTATTATACATTCCTCATGCTCTGATCTTCCATTCAATGGAACCAAGCTCTCAACATAAGCAAACAATGTGCATTGTTCCTTATAAGCGGGAATACAGCTTTCTAAGCTCTTGTATGGACGGATCAATAAAACTAGTTCTTGATCCGAGCTCTCGAGAAACAAACTCGCCATTTTTCCAAAACCCCAAAGGCCTCTAATCCAACAACAGATTCAACATGAATTGTTTAGTCCATGACCCATTCATAACCCATAAATCAAAAGACTTGTCAGTTACTTCCCTTGGGTAAAAAAGAGCACCAAGCAATCCATTGAATTCCAAAAGTTCCAAATAATATTGTTCTAAACTCCCACCAAATTCAGGCAGTGGTGAAGTTGAAAACTTTTCATTAACCATATCAACGAAAGAATATGGTGATCAACTGCAATTGCTCGCAAAATAAACCCATTGACATAATTATTAAACAAAATAGAAGCAAAGCATAAACCCCAGGAAATGAATTTTCCTTCCATGAATCGCTTTTAAGCGAATATAACTCAACTTGTCTGGTCCAATCTGCCAACAACCCTTCATCTAGATTCTCTTCAAAGTAATTAGTAACATATCTTATACATTTGAAGTCATCGGTTTGAGAATCATACCCAAAACCAAGGAAATTAAAACTAGAGAAATCCAGTAGTCCAGGAGGGCGTGGACTGTTGATTGAGGAAGGATTTTAAACTCTCTGGTAGATGGGTTCCAAAGGGCACATTCTGACCAGTACTACCTCGTTCTGATAAACACAATATTCCATTACAAGGGCCATGAACGAAAGGTCCATCCACAAAATTCTCAAAAAAGGGTAAGGAATATTGTGTTTTACTCTAAAGTTTTGGTCTTTCTCGGTCGAAAGTTGAGAAATAATGGATGTCATCAGGGGTGCCACCATGACAACGTTTGAGGAGGAGATTAAGGTTATTGTTTTTGAGGTTGTTCTGATGATGTTTGGTAATGAAATGAGGGGTTTCAAAAGATGAAGACCAGGGCTTACAAACACCCCTGAAACGGGTCAAGGATTTAACAGAAGCTTTGAGAGAATCTCCAACACCAACATCTCTGGTAATTCGGTTCTAGTTTTGATCAACCCCTGCATCTCCCTCTTTATCTTCTCTATTTCCTTTGTGTTTTCAATAGATGATTTTGTTTGGGGGAAAGAAGATGAGAACTAAAACGAAAGAAAACCAAGACAGACAAACTTATAACAGGTAACGTCAACGTTTTTCTGTAACAAAAAACTTCAATACAAACTGATCATTGGTTATACTATTTTGATGGGCCCTTTTAAAAACCCATTAGCTTAGACAGGGTTGTACAATATTAATAATATTTTAATAATTAAAATAATATTAATAATAATAATATATCTATAATCATTTATTATATTTTAAATGATTAAAATAATCGATTTATAATAATTACTACATTTTTTACTATTAAATAATATTTAACATTATAAAAATAAAAAAACCTCTAAAACTTTAATATATTATAAATATAAATGAGTAATTAACAATTTATATAAGGTCGGGTTGGATTAGTGATTTTTTTACCTAAAATAGTATCTCCCAACTTGATCTATATATTATATAACGTCATGCCGAACTCGAAATTTCAATAAACAAATACTGTTTTTTTCGTAACAAGAAAATAATCATAGGTGACACTACATTGACGGGTCTGGCCGAGCCTTTGGTAACTTCTAAAATTCATGAGCTTAACATAGGTAGGGTTGGCACAATATCATTCCGTAAACAATTAAAATATCAAATATTATTATGAATTTTATTAAGGGTAAATTATACAAGTGATATCTTACGTTTTTTATTCGTCAGTTTTTGTCACCGATTTAAAAAGTTTTTAGTTTTGGTCACTTTTATCTTTGGTCCTTATTGTTGGTAAAAATGGTTAAATTTTAATTTGAACTCTGAATTTAGACAAAAATATTAATTTGACCTTAAATTTTACATAAAATACTAATCTAACTCTTAAACTCTATATAAAATATGAACTGACCCTTAAATTCAGTCAAAGTTAACGTCTCTACTCGCCATTCATCGTCGTCATCGCCCATCGTCAGTTTTCATCACTAGTCATCGTCGTCGGTTGTCATGTCAACACGCGTCGCCCATCTTCATCTTCATCTTCATCGTCGTCGGTTCATCTTCACCCCTAAATTCATACTTTTTTGAATCAATTTAAATGTCTAGTGTTATTATTTAGGTGTCTCATTCCTCTTAGTCGTTAAAAATTTCATTACTAATATTTGTCGCTTTTTTAATATTTTTAAATTTGTATTTAAAATAAAATAAAAACTTAAAATTATATTTTTAATTAAAAAAACTCAAATTTTAATACTTTGAAAACTCTAATTCAAGTAGTTGGTGAGAATTTTGAGAAGGTTTGTAAGTGAAGTAGGGTGTGAAAGTCAAAGTTCAACAATGACGTTAATGCAGAGTTTGGACTTTTTGTTAATACTAATAAGTCAAAGTTTTCTCACTTCGTTGTACTACCACACATGGTGCATGTTCCCAACGGCATTTTGTTAATTCAGCCACAATTTTCTTTAACAAATTCTAAATGTAATTCTAATAGTATCAAAAAGAGAGGGAAAAAAACTTTAGTGAAAAATAGAATGATTCTAGTGAGTTTAAAACTCATGATCGGTCAAATATGTTTGTTCTAATTTAGCCATAAATAATTTAAGGGTGCAACGCGAGTCAGTTTGGATTAGTCAAGGCAATGCTTTAAAATCGGGAGGACAATAAAAAAAATATTTTTTTAGAGTAAATACTCATATATTAAAAAAATATCTTCAAGATAGATATAAATTAAATTTTAAGATATATATAATTTATAAAATAAATAATTAATTAGAAGTTTGAATTTCAAAATGTGCAATTACCCTGAATATGACATTCACGGATGAAACATAGTTTCATCCAAGGCCACTATCACTTCTAATTTTTTTTATTAAAATTATATGTATATATTAAATTAAAGCTCTTTATTTAATCTTATCGTTCTCATCTTTTATAATTAATTATATATTATATCCTCATATTTTATGAGTATTTATACTTTGTCTCCTTAAATTAAAATCATGATTCCGTCCTCATAAACGTGGTTCTACCGCTGTTACTTCTTATATATTCAACGAATTTAATAACATTTACATATATATATTCAATGAGTTTAAAATAGTGGACATAAATCCCGTGAATCTTACAATGATCCTATCATAAACTCGTTCATATATAAAAATTATGTTCAATGTTACAAATATATTAGGGACACATGTCAACATTCTTATACGCATCTTTTACTAGTAGCAGATATCTAATAATATATTCAAAGACGGAGTCAGAATATTAACTCAAGAGACATAAAATAGTTAAATATAAAAAATAAGAAAAAATTTAGATAAATTAAAAATTGAAATATCTAAATAAATATGTATTCATATATATTTTTCAATAATAACAAATTGAGAGTAATGCCCCGGTACGATGCATAGCTTCATCCCTACATATATTTGTCTTAGCAATTTTACATTAATTTTATTCCAAAATATTCATTTTCTAAAAGTATTCATATATTTCAAAGTATCAAAGGGTTACAAGAAGTAGCAACGTTTAAGGGATATTATTCATTAAATATGAACATTATCGTTGCCATTTGCCTATTGCATTGAGAAAATGCATTACAATAACCATTCTCTGTTACTTTCGCTTCCGTGGAAACCTTTTTAAGTTACATTATAAATCTATACCTTGGCAAAGAAAAACCATGGTACCTATACATATGACTAACATTTTCATATAGAAAATTACAAAAAAAAAGGAGAGAGATAAGAAATTATACAATAAAATCGAAGGAAATTGATTACCCCAGTTAGCTGATATCGTTTGTAACTGAGGGTGGCGACGATGAGTTATCGGTCTCACCTCTGGCAATATGTGACTTTATATTCGAACGTGCAACATCTAACATTGTCTCAATCTCTTTCTTGTACTGCGCAAAGATGGTAAAAATACTAAAGACAACCTCTTCGAATTTTAAGGCTAATACGAAAGTAGGGAGAAAAAAAGGTTTTCAAAGTATGGGATTCGTTGATATGATCAGTGAAGACCATGGTTCAGCTATAGCAATACCTCTTCGACAGCGCCTGACTTAATTTTCGATTGCATCACACACCTTTTCTTAAAATGTGCACCTACAGAAAATTGAAACATCAATTCATTGTTGTTGAGGAAAAGAAAAGACATGTTTTCAAACTCATAAACTGCTTGAAGATGTTCATTACTTTCATTATAGACTGATGCATGCATTAAGAGCTAATATTATGTCGGTATAACTTGTAATGAGAGACACAAATCTCTGGAAGGCCATATCTCAACAAAAGTTCGATTAGATGCAAAACTAAAGCCAACGCAAAAATGTCAAAAGATGTCCCCAAGGGGACACAACCCAGCCACAAGAACTTAAAGAGTCCAACTTGGAAGTCTCAGATTGAACTATGTGAAAGTAGCGAGTTGGATTTAGCAGAATGCTGATGCCATTGGTAGTTTGGCATAATCTCCATATGTATGGCCAACTTGGAAGTCTCATATTGAACTATGTGAAAGTAGCGAGTTGGATTTAGCAGAATGCTGATGCCATTGGTAGTTTGGTACCATAATCATCTGTAATACTAATGTTAGTTGTAGACACACTTCCTATTTTGTAGTATATACAAAAATTGCATCCAATAGTAGCAATGCTTTCACTAAAAGGGTTGATTTATTCTGTTTCTATGGATCAAAGTTCAGTTTATTTTCCTCAAAGAATACGACACAAATAGAGGATGATTTTGTTGTAAGTAACAATCCGTGGTTATCTTTTATTTGTTTGTTTGTTTTGGGATCAGAGTTTGAATTATTTATTCATTGGAGTGAGGAACCAAATCAGACCGGAAAATAATAAGAAAGAAGGGGAATATTGCTTGCACAGGCAACAATGAGACTGCAGGGACCTTGAACAAAACAAAAATGTGGGGTATAAAACTATATTCCAAATCAAGAATAAAGATACCCAGCTAATACTTACTTCAAAGTAGGTGCCAAACGGAACATCATGTGCCTGTTGTACAGTTTCAAAAACCTACGAGAAGAAAGAAATTGAGTAAATTCAATTAAATCAACCAAACATAGAATCTACAATAAAGATGCAAATGATGTTTTTTTCACTAAACATAGAATCAATCAAACATATGTATCACAAACATTGAAGTTTTTTTCATTAAATAAGTAAGACAACCTTAAGTTTATTAAGTAATAAATTACTAAACAGACGAAAAAATAGGTCATACAAGCTTTTTCTTATCTGATGATAAAACAAAATGTTGATCCTCAGTCATGGCACTGTCTGGAGGGCACATAGGATTGTTACTAATGGATCTGAATGTAATCTCTCTCACTTGACCTTCACATTTTCTGCAGCATGCCACTGTCCCATCTGAAAGTAGAACAACAGAGTGGGTTCAAACTTTCAATTCATTCAACTAGGGATGAAGAAATCCCTTGGAAGATTACCACTAATTTATATGAGGGAAAAGATGCCATGTTTATACCATCAAAAGTTTGGAGATGTTTAAATCAAGTTTAACCTCGACAGTTGGATTTTACAAGCAATATAAATGATTCTAAGACAAGCATATCAGCATAAAATGCACAATAATACGAAAGACATGTTTAATAGAATAACCATGGAAGAATACTAAAATGATCTTATCTTACTGTAAGATTTTTGGCTTTCTGTGATGAGCGATATTCGTTTGTGAAATTATAGTCATCACTCAATAATAAATTATAAAGCTTCTTAGCTGTGCAAGGAAATACATCCTGCAGGAAACATTCATGAATCATAAGCATATAAATTCACATCATAATAAAACCCACAAAGGCAGAAAAAGATAGGATGCATACATTGTAGATGCCAACTAGAACCCGTTCTTTGATAAAAGGTATTTTTTCAGTTTTAGGTTTAGATTCTTTATCTGGAGGAGTTGGAGCTTGCCTTCTACTACTGCTTGCACGCAATGCTGATGCTGCTCGCTCCTACATGTTGGCAAAATAAATCAAATAAATATATTTTCATCTAATCAGTTGGTTCAAAAGGGGGGAATTAACATAAATACAAGCAAACAAGGATTGAGACCAGAAACAATCATTTTGTGGACATAAAAGCAAAAAGTTCAGAGCTGTTATAATATTTGCATTTACAACCAATTGTATTCACCCTGCACATTCTCATTGATCTAACCATGTAACTTTGTTTCCTGGGTAGTTGAAACACATCATTGGGGCATATCGCAGTTGGAACACTGCCTCCTAAACTGTATTGTATCAATTCAGTTAAGGACTTCCCTTTATTATTCAGCTTTTACAATCTTTCCAGCCACATATTCCCATATGTTCTTGTTTCTTTTACAATTTTAATCCTACTCGTTGAACACAAACCATCATTTCCCTACCTCTTCAACTTATATAAATAACATTTCCCAGCACCAATATTTCTCAGTCTCGATCTTTACCCCCTTTCTTTGAGCTCCCACAGTATTCTCAAGTTCTCCAATCCATCACAAGCAAAATTCTTCATTTTTCACCCAATTTAGTGAATTCTGATTACGGAAGTACATATATATATGGCTTCTTCAAAATGCATTTACAATTAAATTCTCCTCTCACAGTAGATGGAGAAAACAATAAGAATAAGATTGTTTCATCACTAGTTGAATATCAAAGGCCATCTTTTTGGGGAGAAAGAAAAGCCTTCAGCTATTAATTTTCATTGTTTCTAAAGATGATAGGAAAACTAATTTTATGTCCATATAAAAGTGATAATAAAAAATCAGGAGTGAAGTTCTTCAAAAGAAAGAATCAAATAAGAAGTAACAAATCACAAGGAGAACATGCAAAAAAAAACCTTCTTCTCAGCTTCCAACATTGCATGGTGATTTTTTGTTGCACGCTGTAATGCTCGTACTGTGTGGTTCCTGTTCCAAAATGATGCAAATTTATACGTGACTCTACCTGAAAAATATGAAGATAGAAAAATAAACACACCTTTACTCAATTCATGTTATAAACAGTCTCACTCATGCAATTAGGGTTACTCCTTACAATATAATAACCTTAATATGGTTTTAAAATGAAAAGATTTCTGAATGGGAAACTGTAGAAAGGGGGGAGGGGGGAATCGACCAGTACAAACGACCAAAATAGAAATACGTATAATTTTAAATGAAAAAGAAGAGTGTTCCTTCAGAATGTGAATCAAATAAGAAGTAACAGATCACAGGGAGAACATAAAAAAACCTTATTCTCAACTTCCAACATTGCATGGTGGTTTTTTGTTGCACGCTGTAATGCTCGTACTGTGTGGTTCCTGTTCCAAAATGATGCAAATTTATACCTGACTCTACCTGAAAAAAATAAAAAGATAGAAAAATAAACACACCTTTACTCAATTCATGTTATAAACAGTCTCACTCATGCAATTAGGGTTACTCCTTACAATGTAATAACCTTAATATGGTTTTAAAATGAAAAGATTTCTGAATGGGAAACTGTAGAAAATGGGGGAGGGGGGAATCGACCAGTACAAGCGACCAAAATAGAAATATGTATAATTTTAAAAGAAAAAGAAGAGTATTCCTTCATAATGTGATATCACTGCATCTTTCTTTAATGAAAAAAACCTTTTCTTATTCAAAAATATAATTGAGCACAAAATGCAAAACAACCATCAAAATAAAATTAATACAAAAAATTAATGAAAAAATGTAAAATTTTGTATACGACTGTAGTATTTTTCACGTTCCAACAAAGCACCACAAGATTGGTAGAGAAAACCTTTTGTCAGCAGTTCACCACCAAAGTGTATATAAACTTGTAGGAAAGACGGGCACGAAGCAGCATTATTAAGTATCATGTAAAACAACTAGCCATTGGAATAAAAATCCTAGAAACAAGAAAGAACTAGCGTAGTATGATATGTGATAAAAATAATGTTATAAACGTTCTAGCTGAATGAGAAAACTTCTCCAGAATTTCTGAGGTCCAAAAAATCTTATATTTGAGATTCATTGTTATGTCTAAAGCTAAAATTAAAATAATAAAAATCAGAATCGAACTTTATGATATGAAATGCTAATAGGAAGAGAATATTTTTCGTGAGAAATGTAGACCTAA
The DNA here is from genome assembly GCF_006381635.1 of Hibiscus syriacus. NCBI lineage: Eukaryota > Viridiplantae > Streptophyta > Magnoliopsida > Malvales > Malvaceae > Hibiscus > Hibiscus syriacus. Next base: position 244,182 of record NW_024063166.1, on the reverse strand, counting down.
TATAATCTTTGTAAAACATAAACACTAAATTTAAAAAAGGATTCAGTAATAAATAACATATGAAGTTCCTGAAACACGGTGAGACATCTGTAAATGACACTATAGAAAAACCTGTCGTATGAGGTAACCAAAATAGGGACCTGTATTCCTCTATATGAAAATGGCTAATCCTCAACCAACAAGTGATTGCATTGCTCAAGCAAATGAGCTTTGTAAGTCACTGGAAAAAAGCCTGAAGGTAGCACACTAGGCTGACATAAATGCTACCATTCCATGTTGTAGCACAACTACCTTCATTGTTCAGAATATGTATTTTTTTCCCATTAGATTCAGTCATTCCAAAAGTGGAGGACATCAACGGATCCAGGTCCAGCGAACCCAAGGTGAGTAAAAATTTGATTCGGTTGCAGGTAAGAAGGATGCATAAGTACATTACCATGGTTCAAAGGTAAAGTCCAAAAAGGCTTAAACAAATAGAAGGTAGTTCTGTTGATCACCCAACCTAGAACTAATAGCAATAGGTACAGAGGCCCTAAAATTGAATACAAAGACAAAACAAACTGTAAATAAAGCTAATATAAGATGAGACCACTTAACAGTTATTAGTTGAACTAAAAGATGAATTTAAAAATCATTAGAATAAGAAGATATAAAATAAATGAGCTTTGTAAGTCACTGGAAAAAAGCATGAAGGTAGTGTGGACACTCGTTTTTGTCCGGGGCTCTCACTCGAATTCTTACTCCGTTTTTTTATATATATATATATTACTATTTAGTTATTATTCCGAAGTTTTGTATGTGATTATCTATTTATATTATTATGAGTGTGTTTAATTGCCTTACGTTTGTTTATATATCTGTGGCTATGTTTCTGATTATATGTATTTACATGGATAAATATGGCAAATCAATTTACTAAGTAAATATTTTATGTTTACAGGTTCGGTTTACAAAAGAGTTTTGTTACATCTGGCTGGACCAGGCAGGCCCAAACTAAAATAGCAGCCCAAGCTGCTAGGGTTAGAGAAACCCTAGCCTCCCTCATTTGTCCCGCCGCCGTTTGTTTTGGACCGTTAGATCTGTTTCTCATCTAACGATCCAGATCAAAGGACCTTTAGGGTTTTCTGTGCCGGTTCCAGCGCCGCAACTCGTATTGGCCGTTGGATCTGGTTTCACGATCCAACGGCTCATGATGAGCCATCGTGCAGATCCACCATGAAGAAGCCCGAGGCAGTGCTCTACCGACGCGCGAATCCACCAAGTAAACCCGTGCTTGTCGGCCACACTCGAGCAGACCGAGACTATGCTCCATCTCTCTAAACGCCCATGACCTGCAACACGCAAATAAGGAAGCAGATAGGGATGGGGGCGGACATCCAAGAATCATCAGCGATTACGAGGAAACAAAAAGAAAAGGAGACATATATCAACCAAAAGAATGGGGGGATGAAGGAGGAGGACACAACCAAAAGATAACGAGAGAATATCAACAAACAGTAGGAATGAGAGAAAACGAAACCCATCAGCAATAAAAAAACTCAGAGCAAACCGAAAAAACCCCATCAAAGCCATTATCAACCAAACAACAGAGAGTCTAACAAAGAGATCCACAGAAAGAAATCCATAAAAAAACCCTAATCTACCAGCCATTAACGACAACCAGAAGCTTGATAAAACAAAACAAAAACCCTTACCTCCTTTAGTTGAAGAGAGAAACCATCACCGCCGCTTGAAACCCGAATCCCGTGAGCCGCTGAGGGTAAGCCCTTTGGTCTTCTAGTGTTTCCTTGTTTGGTTTCAGGTAACGTCAGGGGTCTCGTTGGGGTTGGGTTGTGGTTTTAGCGTTTGAGGTTTGAGGTTCGGTCTGGTTTAGTCTCGGCCTTGCTGGCCGTCGCGAGGGTGGTCACCAGAGAGGTTTTCTCAACCTGAGGGGTGGTAGAGATTTCAGTTAGGGTTTTGTGAAGCTTTGATTTGGGTTGTGGGTTTCTTAAGAGTGAAGGTTTAAGGATAGAAAGGGGATGAGGCGTTCATCGGGGTCTTCGTTGGAGTTGATAGAGGCGGCCATGGTGGCCAGGGAAGTTGTTGGGTTTCTCTGATGAGAGAGTAGGGTTTGGGGGAGAGAAAACCAGAAAAGATAGGGGAAACGGCGGGGTCTGGTTGGTGAGGTTGAGAATAAGAGTGAATTAGGTTTAGGTTTTACCCTAAATTTCCCATATATGTGTCTGATGGAACGACGTCGCTTCGGGTACGGCCAAAACGGCAACGTTTCGATCCAGGGGTATTATCCATGTTTTAGGATAGTTGGGGGTAATCATGCGCGAGGTCCTTCTTTTTTATACCAGTTGTATTTCAGTCCTCAAATCGTGGTTTTCCCATCTTTTAATTTTGGCTCTCTATGTTACGTATGTTACATTTCAGTCCTGAGTTGATGTTGTATTTTATTTTCGAATGTGACATGTAATTTTGGATATTCGACAATTTAATCACTTAGCAAGTTTGTTTATTTTAGTGGTTAAATCCTATTCTTGTATGGCTAGTTTATTTTTTTGTTATTTTGGTCCCTAATTCGAGATTATTGGAATGTGAATTTTGTTTTCTAATTTATCGCGCGTTCTGTTTTAATCCAATATCGTGTTGAGGCCTGTTTTCATGTTGTTTTACATTGGATGTGTAGTTTCAGAAATTATCATTTTAGTCCTATGTAGCGCTTGGGTTATATTATGTTTGCAGTATTTGGAATTGAAATTTTTATGAAAAAGCCCTGTAGTTTATTTTCTTCATATTTTAACCTTAAATATTTACTTTTATGTTTTGACCTCCTTTGTTTAAGACATTCTTCATGTTGCAGGGTTAGTTTAGTTTCACCTTAAGTGTGTACTAGCCATAGGATCGAACTAGCATGATATGTATGCATGGATATTTTATTTCTAGCATGTTGTTCATACGCATTAGGTTAAGGTGTAACTTTTTTATTTTGTAAGCATGTTATCCTCATGAGCATAACTCGACATCATCACATAATTTGACTAAGGGTAATACTCTTTTAGTTTAAAATCGTTCTAAGTAGGCTGTCATAACTGATTCGAGGTCCGCTTTTGACGATTTTTAATTAAAAGTGTATCCCATCAGTGACACATAAGAAATTGATTTATCACTTAAAAATTTGGGAATGAAAGAAAAAGAAATGTTCGGCTATTTAAATTTATCGAGAAAAGGTTGTTATAACTGATTTAAGATCTCGTCTCGATATTTTTAAATAATCGAACATTCTTTATCTTTCTAAATGTCGGGTAATTTTAATTTAATCTGCTTTTGTGTTGATGAATGTTGTAAATATGTATGTTATTGTTTTGTTGGGGATCATAAAGCAAATTAAAATTGAATTTGTAAATTTCATTGCAAAGACATTAATTAATCTACGAGGTACCGATTTAGGGCGCTGTGGGGGTGCTAATCCTTCCCCACGCGTAACCGACTCCCGAACTCGAATTTTGGTAACGTAGACCTAAATTTGTTATTTTAATTAAAATTAATTTTTTAGTTAAAATGGAAAAACATTTTTGGGTGCCCGATCACACCCGAATCAAAGATTGGTGGCGACTCTTCGAACCGTTTTTACTCGTGATAAAATCCCAAATTTTCGAAACGAGAGGTTTTCTAAAATCGTATTGTTTTTAATTTAAAATTCAATCAAACGAGAATAATTAAAATTGACGCGGTTTTTCAAAATCTCGCCCCTCCACCTTTTAAAAAAAATCGTTTCGACAGCTTGACGACTCTGCTGGGGAATTTTTTTAGAGAGTCAGGGCTATAGTCGATTAATTAATTGTTTTTGCAGTTGAAAGTTATAAATTCGTTTTAATTTGTTTTTTGATCCCCTGTTTGGTTTTAATATTGTTTGTTCATAACTTGATTAACAAATAAATAGTTGTACTAATCTATTTGCTATTGGTTTCAGATTAATTATTGTGTTGAAAGAGGTGATTGATTTTTGAATGTTTTGTGAATGTGTGTTGTCTTTTTTCGCTTTTCCTCATATACTGCACAGTTGCATTTGCATAACATGAGCTAAAACCCCGCTCTGTCCTAATTAAGTAGGAGTGAGAGACTACTCCCTCGTGTGGTTTTCACCTCCGCATGGGATAGTGGATCGCTCCTGGAGCTTACGCCTTATGGTCCTCGTGATGGTATTCACCTCCGCATGGACATAAGGAGGTGTATTCCCTCGAAATTGAACTCGATCCCTAAAGCCTGTGATGGGCCAGGATTGAGGGTTTGGCAGCCCAAGGGGGCACTGACAAGGACAATTCGAGAACCTAATACTTTAGAACTGAACCCAGCATATAGTGAACATAGAGCCTGAACTTAGGTCGAGCCTAACCCGAACCTTAAGAATCCCGTGAGGAGGGTACACAAGGAAAAGCTTTTGAGTAATTTATTTTCTCTTTTTTGAATAAATGCATGCGAACTAGAGATCATGTGGTTAGGTTGAATTAGATACCATGCGGTTAGGATTTTTTGTGAACAACAAAACATGGGTAGATATCATGTTGGGTAGGATCTACTAAGCATGATTGGGTAGTCAGCATGTGAGGGTAGGTTTTATTTAATGATTATGATGTTTATTATTTGGTGTTTTTATTATGTGTACTAACCCATTTTCATTTTATGTCTATTTTATTTTTAAGATTTATTGCATTTGCATCTTCATGTCATCCAAAGGTATTAATTCGCAAGTGATTGACTAATAAGAAGGTTGGTCATAATGAGGCAAGATATTCTTAACCATGTAATCAAAATCGAGAGATCCAGAGGCGTTCAGACGATTCATGACGAAGGACATCCGATGAATGAAGGAAGTTTGAAGTTGATCGAAGACTTCTTTCAAAGGGGCGAAGGCTGAAGATTTTCCCTCAAGAGATAGATGCGGTAATACCAAGGACGGAAAGACCCTTCACAAAGACTTGAAGAGCACTTTCTATTGAAAGTGAAGATGGAGATCCCAAGATTCAATTTAAAGACGTCCAACGTCATCAAGGATGATAAAATACGCCGACTATTTTGGAGGTGCAATGTCAGATTCCATTAAGAGTGCGGCTCAAGGAAATGAAAAGATGACGAATCACGATTGTATTTTGGCTATATGGTGTAATGAAATCTTGTTGTCTAAATGAAATGTTGTTCTATAGTGGTCACTTTTAGAATTAACACCTTTTTGCATTTTCATTTGGCATCCACATTTGCATTCGCATTGCTTTAATTTAAGCATTTTTACATGCATCAATCATGAAAACATGAGAGTAACTCGTGAAGGAACTGTGACAGAGAAATACTGGGGAAGTCCAAGCATCACTATAATACAAGGTAGAGAGCCATGGAAGATAGGATTGCTCAAATTGAAAAGGTTCAACTGCAGTTGCAAGATGATCTAAGGAAAATGAGAGAGGATATGCTTAAGGCTCAAGAGGATATGTTGTCTAAGTTGGCAAGTTTGTTGGAAGGGAGAAACCCATAACATAGAAAGGCCCTTGAGCAAATAAATGGAGAACCACTTTATCCTCCAGGGTTTACCCCGGTACAGTCTCAAAATGTCCAAGGCACGTCTGTCCCTACCAAAGTGCATGTCAATCCTATTGGTGTTGCTGTGAATCTTCAACCGGATCCTAGTTCGTACCCCGAAGAAAGTCCCCGTCACCAAGTCTCAGACCTTGATGACGAGGCCAAAAGGAATGAAAACAAACAATTTCAGGAGCAATACGAACAGTTAGCAAGTGAAGTCCAGGTTATGAAGGAATGCACCAGTATGTATCGACTGGACGCTAAAGAATTTAGTCTAGTTCCTGATTTGGTCATGCCTCCAAAATTCAAAACTCCCGACTTCGAGAAATTTGACGGTATTAGATGCCTTTTCCGCCCATATTACAATGTTCTGTAGAAAAATGACTGGGTACATAGGGGACTATCAGCTGTTGATTCATTGTTTTCAAGAAAGCTTGACAGGCTCAGCATTGCGATGGTATAACCAACTAAAAAGAGCCGATATTAGGTCATAGAAAGACCTTGCTAAATCCTTTCTCGACCAATATGAATATGTGAAAGAGGTCAGGCCTAACAGATTGGTGTTGTAAGGAATGAAAAAGAAGCATAGTGAAAGTTTCAGACAATATGCTCATAGATGGAGAGAGGTAGCAGTGCAAGTGCATCCACCATTGGAAGAGGAGGAAACGAATATGCTTTTCATTAGTACTTTGAAGGCTCCTTTTCTCTCACACCTTATCGGCAATCCTTCCCGAAGTTTTGTTGATATAGTTACGATAGGAGAAATGATCGAAATGGCAATTAAAAAGCAGGAAGCTCGAGGGAGGAGAGTCTAGCAACAAACCGTCGATAAAGAAAAAGGAAAACGAAGTCACCCATGTGAGCCAGTACGATTCCAGTAACATCACAATGTCCCGATCTCAGGGAACGGTAGCACCACCTCAAAACGATAATAGACAAGGGGCAAGGGACCCGAGGAGAGGGAGGCCTCAATTTGATCCAATTCATATGACTTATAAGGAGTTATTTCGCGATTTGTACGATCGACATATAGTCTCTCCTTATCATGTGGTACCCATACAACCTCCTTATCCCAAATGGTACGATGCTAATGTTAAGTGTGATTACCATGGTGGGAATCCCGGACATTCTATTGAAAATTGCACTGCATTCAAAAAGGTCATCCAAGCTTTGAGAAGGAGGAATGTTATCAATTTTGATGACAGTGAACAACCAAAGGTAGCCCAAAATCCGTTGTCAAACCATGCTGAAGCCGGGATTAATGCAATCGCTGAAGAGAAAGGAGGGAGGATTATTAAAAATGTTAGTGTGGTAGAATCACCCATGCTCTGGGTATGGGTGCCAAATGGTTAAAGTGGGATTATTGAAGCCCAGTCTGTCATGTGACCAGTATAGCAGTGAAGAGGTGTGCCACTACCATAATTGCGCAGGACACAATATACAGAAGTGTCCTGATTTCTTAGAGTTGGTACAAGGGATGATGGACAAGAAAGAAATCGAATTCTTCAAAGAAGTGGCTGAAAAAGGAAAATCAGAAATTTGCGCTTCTGAAGGATCATCCAAAGGGATATACAGTGTTGGTCGTCCCCTCATCACTCCTCCCAAGAATCAAGTGAACAAAATGGTAGTTTCTCCAGTTCCGTTCCCATACAAAGATAATAAACAAGTGCCCTGGAAGTATAACTGTCAAATGAGAAAAGAGGTAAAGCAACAAGAAGAATCAAATGAAGTGGGACACTTGACCAGAAGTGGTAGGTTCTTTTTTAAAGAGCCTGAGAAGAAAATTGCTGTTGAAAAATGAAAGGGTATTGATGTGCCGATAAAAGAAGATGAGCTCATTATCAGCGAATCGGTGACGAAGGATGAAGCAGTGGAGTTCTTAAAATTCTTGAAACATAGTGAGTTCAACATTGTCGAACAACCGCACGAGCTGTCTGCACGTATTTCTATCCTATCACTTCTTCTGAGTTTAGAGTCTCATCGCAACGTCTTGTTAAAAGTTTTGAATCAAACCTTTGTCCCGAAGAAGTTACCCACGGAAAAGCTGGAGCGACTAGTTGCCAAAATACAAGCCGATAACTCTGTATCTTTTTCTAAGAATGAGATCCCTTCGGGGATGATTAACAATCATAAGGCTCTGCACATTACAGTTAGGTGCAAAGGGCACGTTTTATCCAGAGTACTTATAAGTGATGGTTCAACATTAAATGTAATCCCCTTGGTGACTCTAAAAAAGCTGCCAGTGGACAGTACCCTGATGAGAAACTGTCAAAGCATAGTTCAAGCTTTTGATGGAGCAAAAAGAGAAGTGCTAGGCAAGATTGATATTCCTCTGACTATTGGTCCAGCGACATATGAAGTGGAGTTTCTTGTGATGGACACCAAGCCTACATACAACTGCTTATTGGGAAGACACTGGATTCATCAGGCTGGGGCAGTTTCATCAACTTTACACCAGATGCTAAAGTTCGTATTTGTGGAAGGTTGGTATGCATTCATGCGGAAGAAGACATTATTGCTTCAGTTTCTGCAGCCCCATATGTTGAACTGGAAGAACAAGCTGTTGAATGTCCTTTCAGATCGTTTGAAAATGCCACATTTGTGGCCGAAGGCAAGAAAATCTCAGAGCCTAGATCGTCGTACTGCACCAAAACGGTGCACAAACTGACCCTTGGAAGAGGGGTCAAAGTTGGCCAAGGGCTAGGACGTCAGTTGCAAGGACCAGTTGGGCCAAAATACCCTATTTCTAAAAGAGACATATTTGGTTTAGGGTATCAACCAACTTTGAAGGAAAAACAAAGGGGCATAAAGAGGAGTCGGGAATTGAGAAAGACAAGGTTGACTGGTGAAGACCCATGTTTGGAACCCATGACCTTCCCGCCATTGAGTAGCATCTTCACATCACGAGGGCATATGTTTCAAAGGACTCCGAGAAGTGGTAAAATGATAGTTGAGAATGCCTTGGAGGATTTTGGCATTAATGTTGTAACCAATGAGGAGTTTGAAGAAATGAGAGCTACGGGTGTCTACCTTGCGCCATCAGGCTTTGTGTTGAACAACTGGACTATGGAGGAGCTGCCTGTAGTTTACAAATATTTTGCAGAGTAGCGCGCTAGAACTTTTCCCTATTGTTCATACCCTGGGGCAATAGGCGATCTAATGTAAAGGGTTAAGCTGTGTGTTTTTACTTGCTTTCAATAAAAGATGCATTTCATTGGTCCAAAATGGCAAACATTCTCCCATGCATTTCATTTTTGGTTGTATAATGTGTATATTATTTCTTTCTATTTATTTATATGGGAAAAGATTCTCCCATATATATGTATGTATATCTTCGCTTCCGTTATTCTTTCAGGAACTCAGATATCAATAATACAAATGCTGATGACTCTGACCCGGAGATTGATTTCGAGATGCCCATGTGTCAAGGGGAAATCGAAGGTTGTGATGATGATAAGGGATGTGAACTACCTTCGGAATTACTGAAAATGATGAAACAGGAAGATAAACAGATTCTGCCTCACGAAGAGCTTACGGAGATCTTGAATTTGGGTATGGATGAGGATAGAAAAGAAGTAAAGATTGGACCACCCTGTCTGCGGAAGGAAGGAAGAGCTTGATAGAACTACTAGCAAGAATTCGAGGATGTATTTCTTGGTCGTACGAAGATATGCCAGAACTGGATACATAACTATTTATCCATAAACTGCGACAAAGCTGATTGTAAGCCCGTACAACAGAAACAAGAAGAATGAGACCTGAGATGTTGCTCCAAATTAGAGAAGAAGTGAGGAAACAATTTGATGTCGGGTTTCTCACAGTGGCCAAATATCCTGAGTGGGTGGCGAATATTGTCCTAGTGGCGAATATTGTCCCAGTGCCAAAGAAGGATGAGAAAGTTCGAATGTGTGACTACCGAGCAAGTCCAAAGGATAATTTTCCTTTTGCACATAAACACTTTGGTGGATAATACTACCAGAAATTCTTTGTTCTCATTTATGGATGGTTCTTTGGCTACGATCAAATTAAAATGCACTCTGAAGATACGAACGATGTTTGTCACTACTTGGAGTACATGCATTGTCTGAAAGATTAGCCAGTTGGCAAATCCTGTTGTCCGGATTAGATATCCAGTATGTAAGCCAGAAAGAAGCGCCATAGTAGAATTCATTGCAAGTAGGGCTTCGAAAATATGAACCGTTGAATTTTGATTTCTAAGCTGATGATTTAATGGCTATCTCAGTGGAAGAAACAATTGCATCCACTAGGAAATGCAAGAAGATGAACTTTGATGGCGCTTCAAACGCCTTGGGGCATGAGATTGGGGCAATCTTGGTCTCACTAGATGAAGAGCATTATCCTTTTACCAGTCGGCTCAATTTTGATTGTACAGACAATATGGCTGAGTACAGAGCTTGTGTCATAGGCTTAAGAGCTGCTATTGAACTCAAAGTGTAAATGCCCAAGGTATATGCGATTCAACTCGCGCAATTTACCAACTCAGAGGAGAATGGGAAACGAAAGTCCCAAACCGGTGGAATCCGCAAATTAGTCCTAGAACTTATTGAAGAATTTGAAGAAGTGACTTTCAATTACCTCCCCATAGAAAAAAATCAAATGGCAGATGCCTTGGTTACTCTGGTAACAGTCTTTAAGATGAACAAGCATGCAAATATGATGCCTATCGAGATGAAGGCTTATGATTATCCAGCCCCATTGCTTTAACGTTGAAGAAAAGGAAAATGTGAGACTTAGTACTATGATATCTTGCAGTATATAAGGTATCGAAGTTATCCCAAACAGGCTACGGAGAATGACAAAAGAGCCATTAGAAGAATGACAGTGGGGTATGTACTCAATGGGGAGACCCTGTACAAGAAAAACTTGAATCAAGTCCTATTAAAGTGTGTGGACATTGAAGAAGCCAAGACCATTCCTGAAGAAGCACATGAAGGAGTATGTGGTATCACGCTAATGGATTCATGGAGATAGAATGCATACCCTCCTCATCAGTTGCATGTGATGACAGCCCCGTGGTCGTTTTCTATGTGGGGCATGGATGTTATTGGACAAATTTTGCCAAAAGCGTCAAATGGCCACCGCTTCATTCTGGTAGCAATAGATTACTTCACCAAGAGGGAAGAATCATCTTCCTATGCGAGTGTTACCCAATCAACTGTATGTAAGTTCTTAAAGATGGAAAGCATCTGCAGATATGACTTACCGAAAAGGATTATCTCTGATAATGCATTGAACTTAAACAACAAGATGATGGACTCTGTCTGTGAGCAATTCAAGATAAGCATCATAATTCCACTGTTTATCGCCCAAAGATGAATGGGGCAATAGATGCGGCCAATAAGAACATTAAGAGGCTTATAGAGAAGATGACTGAAACTTATAAAGATTGGCATGAGAAGTTCCATTTGCTCTGTTTGCCTATCGGACTTCTGTACGGACATCAACTGGGGCAACTCCGTTATCTTTAGTTTATGGGATGGAAGCTGTCCTCCCTATTGAAGTGGAAATTCCCTCGCTCCGGGTTTTATCAGAGGTGGAGCTAAATGAGGCAGAGTTGGGTACAGGCCAGATATGACCGATTGAATTTGATTGAAGAAAATAGATTGAAATATTTGTCACGGTCAGATGTACCAGAAGCGGATAATACGAGCACACGATGAGAAAGTTTCCCTTGAGAAATCCACAAAGGGGATCTGATGCTCAGGAGGATATTGCTCGTTCCAAAAGATTTCCGAGGAAATTGGATGCTAGGGGGAATACCCTATGTTGTCAATAAAGCCTTTTTGGGAGAGATCTAGTCTTAACTGAGATAGATGAGTCTGAATTACCTTATCCAGTGAACTCCGATGCAGCTAAGAGGGGTTTGCTTGAAGATGAAAGAAAAAAAAAAAAAAAAAAAATGAAAAAAATGAAAAAATGAAATAGAAAAAATGAAAAAAATGAAAAATGAAAAAAGAAAAAAGAAGAAAAAGAGAAAAGAAGAAGAAGAAAAAAAAACAAAAAAAACAAATAAAAGGGGGGTTCAAGATGAAAACTCGAAAGGTCTTGAAACCAAAGGAGGTCTCAAGTTGAAAACCGCAGAGGGCGGCTTGAGTTTTAAATTCAGAATTTGTGCACGGTGGAGGTTCTGAATTGTTTTGGAAAAGGAAAGAGCTCATGACATGGGTCGTAACGACGACAGTTGGTGATCAGGATTGAGACTAAAGATTAATGAGTCTCGATGAAAACAACCAGAGGAGAGATTGAATGCACATGGGATTCAATACTGGTTTACGGTATCTAATAATGGGAGACTTTGGGGTTCAGAAGTAGCTTTGCACTCTTAGGTGTCATCACAATTTTGGAGTTCCTTTTGACAGAAGCTACGCTCAGGTCATTCTAACGGCGTGCCAGTTCAAAAGCATTTGTGTTATTGATATTTGAATATGCCTATCCTTTTGTTCTTTTTCCAGTTAAAAGTTTGCCATATAGTTGCTAAAAAATCTTTACATTTATAAATAAAGAGATATTTTTCCTTTTCAATTCCCTTTTACAAGCATTTGATTTTGAAAAAAGTTAAAACATATAGCTTAACTTGTGGTACATGAGATCATTTGTATTGTTATGCAAAAGATGTTGAAAAGACATGTATTCTGAAGCTAACATGGTTTTAGCATGTATGTTTGTATGGTTATGGGAAACAGAAACCTTGGGATTCATAGAAAATTCCAGTCATTAATTGATGACCCAAAGAGGACTGTCATTCATCAAGAAGTTGGTCATGGGTACTGGCGGGTTTGAAGAAAGAAAGAAGTCAAAGTCCTGTCAAATCGAGAGACATTGAGATTGTTAACTGGGGTGAACTGGTCAAATGTTCGGTGCCCAAGACGGAATCGAGGTCCATCAGAATCAAAGAAGATGTGTTCCTTCGAAGAAAATGTGTTGAATTGCATAATTGTATACATTTTAGGCATGAATAGGATCATGGCATTACATGATGACTTAAACGTCTACAGGTTTCCCAATGATAGTGGAAGATTGAATATATTGAAGCATCAAGACAAGGATGATTAGTTTGAAATCCTAAAAAGAATGATGACAACAATTGAGCCAGAATAGATTCACATATCTAAGGGCTTTCAGACGAGCTTTCGCAATGAAGATGAATTTTCAGAAATTTTTCTCGAACTCAGAATGTTCGAGTATAATATTTCCAACCATACATTAATGATTGATAATGTTTGATTTTCAGGTTCTACCTTTGAAGCAAATCAAACTTGAGCCTTAACGAAAGGGTAGTGAAGCAAATCATCTGAAAGTCTTCACAAGGAAGTAGTGAAGTAAATCATCCAGAAGCCTTCACAATGAGGTAGTGAAGCAACAGAAGATTGTTCGAGTTCTACTCCCTGAAGAAAAAGAGAGCGGACCCGTAGGAAGATTATTGTTCGAGTTCTACTCCCTGAAGAAAAAGAGAGCGGACCCGTAGGAAGATTATTGTTGAGTTCTACTCCCTGAAGAAAAAGAGAGCGAACCCGTAGGAAGATTATTGTTCGAGTTCTTACTCCCTGAAGAAAATAGGGCAGACCCGTAGGAAGATTATTCTTCGAGTTCTTACTCCCTGAAGAAAATAGGGCAGACCGTAGGAAGATTACTGTTCGAGTTCTACTCCCTGAAGAAAAAGAGAGCGGACCGTAGGAAGATTATTGTTCGAGTTCTTACTCCCTGAAGAAATAGAGAGTGAGCCCGTAGGAAGATTATTGTTCGAGTTCTTACTCCCTGAAGAAATAGAGAGCGAGCCCGTAGGAAGATTACTGTTCGAGTTCTACTCCTTGAAGAAAATAGGGCGGACCCGTAGGAAGATTACTGTTCGAGTTCTACTCCCTGAAGAAAAAGAGAGCGGACCCGTAAGAAGATTATTTTTTGAGTTCTTACTCCCTGAAGAAATAGAGAACAGACCCGTAGGAAGAAGATTTTTCGAGTTCTACTCCCTGAAGAAAGAGAGAGCAAGCCCATAGGCAGATGATTGTTCGAGTTCTACTCCCTGAGGAAAGAGAGAGCGGACCCGTAGGCAGAAGATTGTTCGAGTTCTACTCCCTGAAGAAGAGAGATCGAGCCCGTGAGAAGAAGACTGTTCGAGTTCTACTCCCTGAAGAAGAGAGAGCAGACTCATAGACAGAAGATTGTTCGAGTTCTTACTCCCTGAAGCGATAGAGAGCGAACCTGATTTTGGAGAATTTTTCAAGTCCCACTTACCCTGGAGGAGTGGAGCAGATCCCTTGTCAAGTTTCAAAGCGAAGATGAAATTGGACAAAAATGCGTCGTCTTTTTATCTTTGCCCTATTCTTGTTAACACAAGAATGAGCAAAGAGGGGCAGCTGTGGACACTCGTTTTTATCCGGGGCTCTCACTCGAATTCTTACTCCGTTTTTTTTATATATATATATATTACTATTTAGTTATTATTCCAAAGTTTTGTATGTGATTATCTATTTATATTATTATGAGTGTGTTTAATTGCCTTACGTTTGTTTATTTATCTGTGGCTATGTTTCTGATTATATGTATTTACATGGATAAATATGGCAAATCAATTTACTAAGTAAATTTTATGTTTACAGGCTCGGTTTACAAAAGATTTTTGTTACATCTGGCCGGACCAGGCAGGCCCAAACTGAAATAGCAGCCCAAGCTGCTAGGGTTAGAGAAACCCTAGCCTCCCTCATTTGTCCCGCCGCCGTTTGTTTTGGACCGTTAGATCTGTTTCTCATCTAACGATCCAGATCAAAGGACCTTTAGGGTTTTTGTGCCCGGTTCCAGCCGCAACTCGTATTGGCCGTTGGATCTGGTTTCACGATCCAAATGCTAACGATGAGCCATCGTGCAGATCCACCATAAAGAAACCCGAGGCAGTGCTCCACCGGCACGCGAATCCACCAAGTAAACCCGTGCTTGTCGGCTACACTCGAGCAGACTGAGACTCTGCTCCATCTCTCCAAACGCCCATGACCTGCAACACGTAAATAAGGAAGCAGAGAGGGATGGGGGTGGACATCCAAGAATCATCAGCGATTACGAGGAAACAAAAAGAAAAGGAGACATATATCAACCAAAAGAATGGGGGGACGAAGGAGGAGGTCACAACCAAAAGATAACGAGATAATATCAACAAATAGTAGGAAGGAGAGAAAACGAAACCCATCAGCAATAAAAAACTCAGAGCAAACCGAAAAAAACCCCATCAAAGCCATTATCAACCAAACAACAGAGAGTCTAACAAAGAGATCCACATAAAGAAATCCATAAAAAAACCCTAATCTACCAGCCATTAACGACAACCAGAAGCTTGATAAAACAAAAAAAAACCCTTACCTCCTTTAGTTGAAGAGAGGAACCATCACCGCCGCTTGAAACCGAATCCCGTGAGCCGCTGAGGGTAAGCCCTTTGGTCTTCATTTCCTTGTTTGGTTTCAGGTAACGTCATGGGTCTCGTTGAGTTTGGGTTGTGGTCTTAGCGTTTGAGGTTTGAGGTTCAGTCTGGTTTAGTCTCGGCCTTGGTGGCCGTCGCGAGGGTGGTTACCGGAGAGGTTTTCTCAACCTGAGGGGTGGTAGAGATTTCAGTTAGGGTTTTGTGAAGCTTTGATTTAGGTTGTGGGTTTCTTAAGAGTGAAGGTTTAAGGCTAGAAAGGGGATGAGGCGTTCATCGGGGTCTTCGTTGGAGTTGATAGAGGCGGCCATGGTGGCCAGGGAAGTTGTTGGGTTTCTCTGATGAGAGAGTAGGGTTTGGGGGAGAGAACCAGAAAAGATAGGGGAACCGGCGGGGTCTGGTTGGTGAGGTTGAGAATAAGAGTGAATTAGGTTTAGGTTTTACCCTAAATTTCCCATATATGTGTCTGATGGAACGACGTCGCTTCGGGTACGGCCAAAACGACAGCGTTTCGATCCAGGGGTGTTATCCGTGTTTTAGGATAGTTGGGGGTAATCATGCATGAGGTCTTCTGTTTTATACCAGTTGTATTTCAGTCCTCAAATCGTGGTTTTCCCATCTTTTTAATTTTGGCTCTATATGTTACGTATGTTACATTTCAGTCCTGAGTTGATGTTGTATTTTATTTTCGAATGTGACATGTAATTTTGGATATTCGACAATTTAATCACTTAGCAAGTTTGTTTATTTTAGTGGTTAAATCCTATTCTTGCATGCCTAGTTTATTTTTTTGTTATTTTGGTCCCTAATTCGAGATTATTGGAATGTGAATTTTGTTTTCTAATTTGTCGCGCGTTCTGTTTTAATCCAATATCGTGTTGAGGCCTGTTTTCATGTTGTTTTACATTGGATGTGTAGTTTCAGAAATTATCATTTTAGTCCTATGTAGCGCTTGGGTTATATTATGTTTGCAGTACTTGGAATTGAAATTTTATGAAAAGCCTTGTAGTTTATTTTCTTCATATTTTAACCTTAAATATGTGCTTTTATGTTTGACCTCCTTTGTTTAAGACATTCTTCATGTTGCAGGGTTAGTTTAGTTTCACCTTAAGTGTGTACTAGCCATAGGATCGAACTAGCATGATATGTATGCATGGATATTTTATTTCTAGCACGTTGTTCATACGCATTAGGTTTAGGTGTAACTTTTTTATTTTGTAAGCATGTTATCCTCATGAGCATAACTCGACATCAACACATAACTTGACTAAGGGTAATACTCTTTAGTTTAAAATCGTTCTAAGTGGGCTGTCATAACTGATTCGAGGTCCGCTTTTGACGATTTTTAATTAAAAGTGTATCCCATCAATGACACATAAGAAATTGATTTATCACTTTAAAATTTGGGAATGAAAGAAAAAGAAATGTTCGGCTATTTAAATTTATCGAGAAAATGTTGTTATAACTGATTTAAGATCTCGTCTCGATATTTTTAAATAATCGAACATTCTTTATCTTTCTAAATGTCGGGTAATTTTAATTTAATCTGCTTTGGTGTTGATGAATGTTGTAAATATGTATGTTATTGTTTTGTTGGGGGTCATAAACCAAATTAAAATTGAATTTGTAAATTTCATTGCAAAGACATTAATTAATCGACGAGGTACCGATTTAGGGCGCTGTGGGGGTGCTAATCCTTCCCCACGCGTAACCGACTCCCGAACTCGAATTTTGGTAACGTAGACCTAAATTTGTTATTTTAATTAAAATTAATTTTTTAGTTAAAATGGGAAAACATTTTTGGGTGCCCGATCACACCCGAATCAAAGATCGGTGGCGACTCTTCGAACCGTTTTTACTCGTGATAAAATCCCAAATTTTCGAAACGAGAGGTTTTCTAAAATCGTATTGTTTTTAATTTAAAATTCAATCAAACGAGAATAATTAAAATTGATGCGGTTTTTCAAAATCTCGCCCCTCCACCTTTTAAAAAAAATCGTTTCGACAGGTAGCATACTAGGCTGACATAAATGTTATCATTCCATGTTTTAGCACCTTCATTATGCAGAATATGTATTTTTTCCATTAGATTCAGTCAGTCCAAAAGTGGAGTACATCAACGGATCCTGATCCAGCGAACCCGGGTGAGTAAAAATTTGATTTGGCTGCAGGCAAGAAGGATGCATAAGTACATTACCATGGTTGAAAGGTAAAGTCCAAAAAGGCTTAAACAAATAAAAGTAGTTTTGTTGATCATCCAACCTAGAACTAATAGCAATAGGTGCAGAGGCCCTAAAATTGAATACAAAGACAAAACAAACTTCAAATGAAGCTAATGTGAGATGATACTACTTAACAGTTATTAGTTGAACTAAAAGATGAATTTAAAAATCATTAGCCTAAGAAGATATAAAATAAAGCCCATGGGGAGAGCTGGAAATGTAAAAGCATTATTGTCAATGTTGTCATCTATTTTGTTTTCTAGAAATAACAGCCACTGCTGTGAGTATATCCAAGGATGTTACCCTATTCTTCAAATGTCGTAGCATTAGTTCCTATTTGTCTAGTAGCAGGAGAATAATGAGGAAAAAACATATGTGCCCAACAGTTAATCAGTCTCTAAGCCATACGCTTTGAACTTCATCCTCTCCACAATAGAAGAGAATGAACATCGATAATGGTGCCACAATTTTTTTATTTTCTAGCTTTGTCAATGAAATGCATAAGGGCTTTTCTTTTTCTGTTATCTTATGCTCAACTACTACTTCCTTGCTTTTCAACCCATTAAACAAGGACAAATCCTTAAGAAGCAAATATTCAATTAAAAGCTATCCATTTAAAACAACAAAAACTCAAATTTCCCCAAGGAGATTTTGACCTCAAATTAATATAAAATTTTATTGCAGTTCAATAAATGATTCACATGGTTTTCTGTGATTTTACAAGAAATATAAATGATTCTAAGACGAGCATATCAATATAAAATGCACAATAATATGAAAGGCATGTTTAATAGAATAACCGTGGAAGAATACTAAAATGATCTTATCTTACTGTAAGATTTTTGGCTTTCTGTGATGAACAATATTCGTTTGTGAAATTAGAGTCATCACTCAATAATAAATTAGAAAGCTTCTCAGCTGTGCAAGGAAATACATCCTGCAGGAAACATTCATGAATCATAAGCGAAATTCACATCATAATAAAACCCACAAAGGCAGAAAAAGATAGGATGCATACATTGTATATATCAACTAGAACCTATTCTTTGATAAAAGGTATTTTTTCAGTTTTAGGTTTAGATTTTTTATCTGGAGGAGTTGGAGCTTGCCTTCTACTACTGCTCGCACGCAATGCTGATGCTGCTCGCTCCTGCATGTTGGCAAATAAATCAAATAAATATTTTTCATCTAATCAGTTGGTTCAAAGGGGGAATTAACATAAATACAAGCAAACAAGGATTGAGACCAGAAACAATCATTTTGTGGACATAAAAGAAAAAAGTTCAGAGCTGTTGTAATATTTGCATTCACAACCAATTGTATTCACCATGCACATTCTCATTGATCTAACCATGTAACTTTGTTTCCTGGGTAGTTGAAACACATCATTGGGGCATATCGCAGTTGGAACACTGCCTCCTAAACTGTATTGTATCAATTCAGTTAAGGACTTCCCTTTATTATTCAACTTTTACAATCTCTCCAGCCACATATTCCCATATGTTCTTGTTTCTTTTACAATTTTAATCCTACTCGCTGAACACAAACCAGCATTTCCCTACCTCTTCAACTTATATAAATAACATTTCACAGCACCAATATTTCCCAGTCTCGATCTTTATCCCCTTTCTTTGAGCTCCCACAGTATTCTCAAGTTCTCCAATCCATCACAAGCAAAATTCTTCCTTTTTCACCCAATTTAGTGAATTCCGATTACGGAAGTACATATATATATATGGCTTCTTCAAAATGCATTTACAATTAAATTCTCCTCTCTCACAGTAGATGGAGAAAACAATAAGAATACGATTGTTTCAGCATTAGTTGAATATCAAAGGCCATCTTTTTGGGGAGAAAGAAAAGCCTTCAGGTATTAATTTTCATTGTTTCTAAAGATGATAGGAAAACTAATTTTTTGTCCATATAAAAGTGATAATAAAAAATCAGGAGTGAAGTTCTGCAAAAGAAAGAATCAAATAAGAAGTAACAGATCACACGGAGAACATGCAAAAAAACCTTCTTCTAAGCTTCCAACATTGCATGGTGGTTTTTTGTTGCATGCTGTAATGCTCGTACTGTGTGGTTCCTGTTCCAAAATGATGCAAATTTATACCTGACTCTACCTGAAAAAAATAAGAAGATAGAAAAATAAACACACTTTTACTCAATTCATGTTATAAACAGTCTCGCTCATGCAATTAGGGTTACTCCTTACAATGTAATAACCTTAATATGGTTTTAAAATGAAAATATTTATGAATGGGAAACTATAGAAAAGGGGTGAGGGGGAATCGACCAGAACAAACAGACAAAATAGAAATATGTATAATTTTAAATGAAAAAGAAGAGTGTTCCTTCAGAATATGATATCACTGCATCTTTCTTTAATAAAAAAAACTTTTTTATTCAAGAATATAATTGAGCACAAAATGCAAAACAACCATCGAAATAAAATTAATACAAAAAATTAATGAAAATGTAAATTTTTTTATATGACTTAGTATTTTTCACGTGCCAACAAAGCACCACAAGATTGGTAGAGAAAACTTTTTTCCAGCAGTTCACCACCAAAATGTATACAAACTTGTAGGAAAGACGGGCACGAAGCAGCATTGTTAAGTATAATGTAAAGCAACTAGCCATTGGAATAAAAATCCTAAAAACAAGAAAGAACTAGCGTAGTATGATATGTGATAAAAATAATGTTATAAACGTTCTAGCTGAATGAGAAAACTTCTCCGGAATTTCTGAGGTCCAAAAAATCTTATATTTGAGATTCATTGTTATGTCTAAAGCTAAAATAAAAATAATAAAAATCAGAATCGAAGTTTATGATATGAAATGCTAATGGGAAGAGAATATTTTTCTTGAGAAATGTAGACCTAATATAATCTTTGTAAAACATAAGCACTAAATTTCAAAAAGGATTCAGTAATAAATAACATATGAAGTTTCTGAAACACGGTGAGACATCTCTAAATGACACTGTAGAAAAAACCGTCGTATGAGGTAACCAAAATAGGGACTTGTATTCCTCTATATGAAAATGGCTAATCCTCAACCAACAAGTGATTGTATTGCTCATGCAAATGAGCTTTGTAAGTCACTGGAAAAAAGCCTGAAGGTAGCACATTAGGCTGACATAAATGCTACCATTCCATGTTGTAGCATAACCACCTTCATTGTGCAGAATATGTATTTTTTTCCATTAGATTTAGTCATTCCAAAAGTGGAGGACATCAACAGATCCAAGTCCAGCGAACCCAAGATGAGTAAAAATTTGATTCGGTTGCAGGTAAGAATGATGCATAAGTATATTACCATGGTTCAAAGGTAAAGTCAAAAAGGCTTAAACAAATAGAAGGTAGTTCTGTTGATCACCCAACCTAGAACTAATAGCAATATGTGCAGAGGCCCTAAAATTGAATACAAAGACAAAACAAACTGTAAATGAAGCTAATATGAGATGAGACCACTTAACAGTTATTAGTTGAATAAAAGATGAATTTAAAAATCATTAGCCTAAGAAGATATAAAATAAATGAGCTTTGTAAGTCACTGGAAAAAAGCCTGAAGGTAGCATACTAGGCTGACATAAATGCTATCATTCCATGTTTAGCACCTTCATTATGCATAAATGTATTTTTCCCATTAGATTCAGTCAGTCCAAAAGTGGAAGACATCAACGGATCCTGGTCCAACGAACCCAGGGTGAGTAAAAATTTGATTTGGCTGCAGGTAAGAAGGATGCATAAGTACATTACCATTGTTGAAAGGTAAAGTCCAAAAAGTCTTAAACAAATAGAAGGTAGTTTTGTTGATCATCCAACCTAGAACTAATAGCAATAGGTGCAGAGGCCCTAAAATTGAATAAAAAGACAAAACAAACTTTAAATGAAGCTAATGTGAGATGAGACCACTTAACACTTATTAGTTGAACTAAAAGATGAATTTAAAAATCATTAGCCTAAGAAGATATAAAATAAAGCCCATGGGGAGAGCTGGAAATGTAAAAGCATTATTGTCAATACTGTTGTCTATTTTGTTTTCTAGAAATAACAGTCACTACTGTGAGTATATCCAAGGATGTTACCCTATTCTTCAAATGTCGTAGCATTAGTTCCTATTTGTCTAGTAGCAGGAGAATAATGAGGAACGAAACATATATGCCTAACAGTTAATCAGTCTCTAAGTCATACGCTTTGAACTTCATCCTCTCCACAATAGAAGAGAATGAACATCGATAATGGTGCCACAATTTTTTTATTTTCTAGCTTTGTCAATGAAATGCATAAGGGCTTTTCTTTTTCTGTTATCTTATGCTCAACTACTTCCTTGCTTTTCAACCCATTAAACAAGGACAAATCCTTAAGAAACAAATATTCAATTAAAAGCTATCCATTTAAAACAACAAAAACTCAAATTTCCCCAAGGAGATTTTGACCTCAAATTAATATAAAATTCTATTACAGTTCAATAAAAAAATAAGGAGAAAATCCTAGTACATTGGCCAAAATTTATACCCAGAAAGCAGCCAAAACAACACATTTGGTAATGTCAAGTTGATATTAGTAACTCATACCGAGCTAAGAAATGACATAATACTCTGTTCAAAATCTTGAAAGAGTAAATCCTAAAGCTCCAATGCTTAGTAAAGAATTTAGTAAATCCTAATGGAGGTACACCATGCCCACCCACACCCGTCCGAAGAATGATTGTTATTGCAGTATTAATGAATGCATGCCGACTCTTACGAATCTGCATAGACAAAATAAAATATTATATGCATAAAATAATTCAAAATTTTCTCCAACTTGGTCAAGAAAATGCATGCAATACTTTATAGTAATTCATTTTTATTCCACAAAAACAACTTTGGAGAAGTGCTGAACAGAAAAATATAGCATACCTCATCTATATTCTCGAATGGAACTATCACCTGTTATTTAAACAAAAATTGTTAAAGATTTGAATATATCCTTTCAGTTTACAAGTGTCAAATATACATAAAATTTCCTATCTTTTTAGTTAGTTTAGTCGTTTTCCCCTTTAAAAAAGAAAAATAAAGGGATTAATGCATCTCTGGATTCTACCATTACTAAACTGACTATTACGTTTCATCTTACCTTATGAAGACAAAAAAACCTTGGTAATTAGTACAACAAACTGGTAAGCTAACCTTAATTTGTTTGGAGAACACATTAGAATGGAAACATATGTGCCATACAGAGACATACATACGACCATGGTACAAGAATGATCTCTCAAGTGCACAAGAATAACTATGCTCCACAACCTGAAAGAAATGTCTGTTTGTCAACTGCAGCTAGAAGTGATGAAACAGGATTGCCCCCAGAACTACTATCTGTTACTCTAACCATACCATGCCCAATTTATTTATAAATAGCTCTAGTTAGAAATACATTATGAGACTTGCCTCATCTGGATGGAGGTTAAATATTGGCTGTAAAGGCCCTGGCTTTGATGAACCACTGTAGGCCCTTATTTTTCTGAAGTAACCCTTCTTCGAGCTCCAACTCCAGCATATCCATTTACACGCCTGTCAACAGAAGCTTTCAAACTACTAAATGAAATATAGAGACAATAAACATGATTACACATGTATTTTCCATTAAGAGGGACTAACATTGGAAATTTTTATCTTAATTTTCATTTTAGCAGATATTCGTATAAAAAGATGCAAAATTACCTGGAAGAATTTACAGGTGATTTTTGTGTTGTAATGTGTAGACAAACCTGAAAGAAGTAAAGCCTCTTATTGATCTTCATAAGAATTAATAAAAGATGTAAAGAAGCCAGAACTTTTTAATGAAAGAGCACCTGTCCAGGTTCCCTGTATAATGTATGCCATACTGGGGTGCTTTCACCTACACTTTCAACTGGAACAGTAACTGAACCAAGGATTGCACTCTTCCACACTATATCCCAGTCATATTGTCACATTTATCTGCAGGGTGAGTCAAAAGGATTCTCTTAGACAAATAATGCCACATAGGAAAAAAAAAAGTTGTTTTAAATATGTCTTCGTAAAATTCCCTTTGATTAAAATGCCAAGAACAAGAAGTGTAAAACTGACAAATATGGTATTAGGGACATTCATGTTACATGGATTGGACCAGCAAAGATACAATCACAATTTGCAGCACCCAACTTCATAAGTGAATGCAAAATTGGTACAATTTTATGATAGGATCCTTGATTTTAGGATTTATTATTTTAAATAACCTATTTTTAATCTTATGAATTTATATTAGAATATTTAATTTACTTAAATGTTTTTGTTTCCTCGAGAACCCTAATCCTTGGTCACCAAGATTATGAAACCTATAAATATGTAATGTCCTATGGCTATTTTTTCTGAAGCAATCAAATATAACAAAAGGCCTTTAGCAATTGTTTGGAGGTTAATCCCCTCGAAGTGATCAAATTTATTTTTTCTTGTTAGTTTTCCCAATTCGCTTTTGATAGAACCCTGGGTGCTTATCATTCTAATAGAAAATGGATCATTTAAAACAAAAATGGTGCTAAAAGAATTTTGAATACTCATCCTAAAGCACCATTGATGTTCATCATGTAAAAGAACCATAAGAAGATAAATAACAAGTTTTAAAGATTGTTACAACATACAAGTAGAGAAGAAAAAATTAGAAGAGGGAGAGAGAGAGAGAGAGAGATGGTTTCTCACCACCAGAATGAAACTAGGCTCATTAAGCTCCCACATAAAATGCATATCGGAGAATCTAAAAGAATGAAGAGTTCTTTTTTTAAAAGGAAAACATTAGTTTCTCTAGAACACAAAGTATAAAAGTATTCAACCTATTGTACATCTATAGGTTAAACCAATACTTTAAAGTACTGTTTCGGATGAAGGATGGAAAAGATGGATGATAGAAAATTTGTTACTCAAAATTTAGCCAAAAAGCTGGTATGTGTCTGGAAGTCCAAAAAAATTGTCTATTTGCCTCAAGAATAACATGTACATCGAAGCAGGAAGAATGATAATGCTGTTTCCTGGAGATAAAATATTTTGATTTAAATCAGAAGCACATGCTAATAAACTGAACCCATGGTGTCGTACAGAGAATACAGGTTAAACAAAGAAAGCATGCGTGAAAATGTCCAAGTGCTGCCTATAAAAATCATAACTTATAATATAAACCTGGACAGGAAGCTCTACATAGAAATTGAACTCCTCTCCCCACATGGGGTTTCTTGAACCAGGGATCATTGAACTGCAACAACAACACAAGTAAATTCTTAAGAAATGTAAACATAATAGAGGTACATAAGATTATATTTCTTTTAAACAAAAAAAAGTGTTCTTATGCAGAAGCACAAAGCTATATTTCAGACAATATTAGTTCTCGAATACAGCATTGTGGAAATAAGTGTTATGCTTACAGTCAAATTATAAAATTTCATTATTTTAAAGTTTATACATGTATCACATACACGGTTATCCAGTTCATCAAAGAATAAATGATAGAAGAGTATCAATATCACAGACCTAAGATCAAGAGATCCAAACAACAAAATGAACTTTGTGCTTTCTTTAGTTATCAACCTTTAACCCTATCACTAGTTTTAATTCATATGAACTCTGTATCTTTGCCTTAAGCCAACAGATTTTACAAAAGCTTCAATGCACCACAGTTGAAATTTAATCTATCCAATACAAGATAGGAAACCCATAAATTTCATCAATCCACCTTTAACGAGGAGTGTGGAAAGTTGCCGAGATTAAATAGCTGTCAAGATAAGGAGTTTATGTTTATCATAAATTCTAGTTCTAAATTGCAATTTACTTGTACTTTTATGAGTATATTTATCATCTTAGAATATAAATAAGCTTTTTTAGGAAATAAAGGTTAGGGAAAAGATACCTAGTAGTACTTTACATCTTTAATTCTCAGCCTGTTTAAATCGGCTGTTTTTTTTAATCTTTTCAGCATGCAATTATCGAACAAGACCTATGTTCTTTCTTCTTCCTTGGAATATCTACACCAACATATAATGGTTAACCCCCCCCCCCAAATAGTTGTTATTTATAGCACAAACATCAAATAAAAAACACTTTTTTTCCTTAAAGAATAAAAAGTGCAACTATATATCTATAAAAATATTGAACAGACAAAAATTAAAGAGAAAATTAAAAAAAAAAACTCAAGATCAAGTAACTGGTTAGTTACAACTTTAAATGCTCCAAAGCCAAAAAAAACAGCCAAAGTACTAGGTGTGATGATGGTAATGACCATATTAGGGGGGGAGTTGTTATTATAATGTGAGAAATATTCTGCTATTCCCAGCTAGTGCATCTTCTGTTTCACTATTTGTCTAGCCTACTTACAATCCAAAGAAAATAAACAATATTTAGATGAAAAAAATATTGCTAAAAAGAGATGGAAATCATCATCGTCAGAAACTTGTAATGCAAAAAAAAACAACAACTTGAATCTCATTTCAGAACCACATGTAATGATAGCATAAGGATCTGATGTGCCATTCAAGTTTGCACCAATGAGATTCTTGGCTGCCAGCAATTCAACCTGGAAAAGTTAAAAAATACAAAAAGGCAAAAACAATCTCATTTTGAATTCATAACAAGCCTTGTTACATGACATTAAATCACAGAAGTACCTTGATTGTATAGGCAGCATTGGTTGGAAGATCTCCTTTGAACTGGACTATCTACAAAATAAGTGCACAACTGCATGTCAAAGAAGTGGAAAATTACTCCATGAAAAGAGCAGCACCCAACACTGTGAACTACAGTAAAATAAGATTCAAAATGTTTGTGTGTACTGATGGTACCAAGTTCAATAGCTATAGCAGTGTGTTAAAGGGACAAAATCAAAATTACACCTAAAATATTTACTTTTAACGGATGTATAGCATAAACCAAAAAGTGTATGATGCCAAGCAGAGAGGTTGTTTGGCCCTTCATCAGAGGAACATCAAGATCCCTATTCTTACATATTTTACCAACAATAAATAATAGACATCATAAAGAAGAAACTAAGTCATTTTCCGTGATGCAGGCATATAGTGTACCATTGTACTATTCAAGAAAAAATTGCCTAAAAGAATTCCACAAAGTACAAGACAAATGGGTATAAGATTAACGAAAAATTAATAAAAATAACCTTTCAAAAATGCGCACTCAATATATTCCATAATTGAATAAAAAGAGAAACCCAGAAAAGAAACTCACTTCTGAACTAAATAAAATAAAAATTATTTACTAGGAAAAATGATCACTGAATAAGGAACATGAAATGAGCTTCACTAAAAGAAACCAATAAGGTCTTAGAATTTAAATTAATAAGAAAAACTTGATTCTTATTAGTATTTGGAAAATCCATAAAACTTCACTGAGAATCAAAACTAACAAAATTGAGAAATGAGCAACTAAATTGACATTGAAAGTTACCCAACACTTTCCGAAAATTAAAATAGAAAAACGTAATTGTTACAGAGTGAATAGAAGATCCAGAAAAGATCAACCAAAATACACAGAAAAAAAAAGGCGACATTGCCTTCAGCCAACGTTACCGTCCATAAGAAAATGCATAAACAAATAAAATTCACAAAACTAAAACCATCAAAATTCATTGAAACAAAAAAAATCTTTAAAAGGAAAAGAAAAAGAAAATTGACCTTGTCTTTATCGTCAAGAATAATTTCAGCGGTAAAATTCTCCTGAAGCAGCGATCGATCACCGCCACCCCCACTTCCAACTTGGAATGTATAAATCCAATAAGAAATGATCAAGAACAGCGACGTGGCCACCGCCACTTTGACCTCCCACGAAGACGGCACCAGATATTCCACCACCAACGCCGCCTCAATCATCATTAATTAACTATTATCTCTATAAAATTATAGTAAATTAACAAAATAATTCCAATAAACATTTGGTTAAAATTTGAAAGGGTTTAATTTTAGGGTTCTTTGACTTGTAAAATAAACCATCTGTGGATTTGGGGGGTCAAAGAAGGAGGCCGTTGGAGGTTGAATGGCTTGGAAATGGACCGTTAATGAGTTTTAATGACTTAATACCCTTACTCTTCTCTGTAGTTGCATGCAATTTCTGCCTGTTTGTTTTGTGGTTTTGGTAGGTGGATTTGTAGGGTGGATTTGAAGATTTGCATGAAACGGATTGTTTGATGGCGATGTTATAACTTTGAATAACGGATTAGATAATAAATCCACAAAACTATATCTCAATTTTTTTTTATAAATTTGTAAAGGAATTATTGTTATTCCTTGATGTCACGGTTCAAACATCAGGAATGTCAAGAATTCGAGTGTTCAATATCAAAAAGTTGAAACAAAAATTCAGTCATTTAAGATCAAATAAGGATTATACAAGGAAAATGTTCCTGACAGTACCTCGAGAGATTAGTCTCCGGCGAAAGCCGGGGGATACCTTTGGGATACCAAAAAAAAAAAAAAAACTCAAACGAAAGATCGATACGACTAAATCTGATTGCATCGTCAAATGAATCATAATAGGATATCAAACTTTTTAAAGAACATCAATAACCACAAATCAGAGTCAAGTGTCGTGAGAACACATCTCTGAACGCAAACCGTCTATCTAAATCCAATATGAGGTCTAAAGCATAGAAGATCAACATGATAATAAATAAGCATCATCTTATCAGTCAATGTCATCAAATCCAACCATGACAAAATTAAATGAAAAAAACGACCAAAACGATCGAGAAAAAAATCGAAAACATACAAAAAAATAGAAAAAAATGTGTCATGAAGGTAGAGGAAATCGTGTCATAAAGATAGAACCATTGAGAACTAAAAAGTAAAGGAAATGCATAGAAGCTATACAAAAAATAAAAGAAAAATAAAGAATATCAACAATCAACACTGATATTGTCGTCAACCAATCAAAGAAGAAAAAAGAGGCGAGCCGTTGCACAAAGTTAATAGATAACTTTTAGGGTTTGTATGGATAGTTTTACGGTATAATCGGGTAATTTTCGGTTTGACCTAAAATGTTATACTTTTTAATAATATTTTCAAATGAGCCTATTTCCGCCGTTTTTAACCTTAAATTAGGTTATCTTTTTTTCTAGACTTTCTCGGGTTTGTATAGTTCTTTTAGGAGATAGTAGTTTGTTTACGTTGAATGTATAAATAATAAAGAGTACAACTCTGAAAAGATAAAAGTCAGCTGAACTTCCCTTTTATAGTCTTGGCTCATAATTTACATATGTTGGTCAAGCTTTGTAATTTAGGATTCAGATATCATTCATTCAATAAAATTAGTCTGTATGAAGGAGTGAAGAACACTCGTCAAATTAAAGATTCGATTTTACCAACAGAACAAAAACTTGAAACAACCAATTCATTAGTAAAGAGTCAAAGACAAGTAAAATTAAAATAACAATAGTTAAAAAGTGATTCTCAAACAAGGAACTAAGTGAAATAGCAAGCATTTTGGCATATCTGAAGTAAACTGAACACCATCTACCTGCAATAATAGCCTATGGAAAAAACCACCATATATGGTCTTCATAAGTTGTCACTTCTGCGAGTGATGGCATGAGTATTGTCGGCCTTCCTAGAACAGGCTATTAACACAAAAATGAAATGCATGAGGAGATCCCAGACCAGTTCGAAAGCCAAAATCGTTGCTTGTCCTCCATGAAAATAATATTGGTTTCATCTAGAAATCTTCGAATTCAAATCTCAAAGATAAGCCTGCTGAGATTAATGAGAATGGGAGAAAAGAAAATCTCATCAAGTGGCCATAACAGATCTCTTCTCATTTCAAGCCAATTGTGGTTGTTCTTTGAGATTTGAGCAACTTTCATTCATTTTGCGTATCCTCAACAGCTTTGTTGAATGAAGCAGCAAGGTACTCGGCCAGACTTTGTTGAGAGTTAAACTTGTTTGAAGAAGCCTCTGAAACTTTTGCCTTCTTTGGGTCAATGGATTTCGGAAGCCAGGAATTTGAAGTGCCCGGAGTACTCGAACTATCCATTCCAGCTTCTTGTCTTTTCCATGGAATAGGTTCTAAATGCTGCCAAGGATCTTCCAACATGGATTGATCAAAGTAACTCTCTGGCCCTAATATCCTGTTTGATGCTGAGCTACGACCACGAAAACCTTGTCCTCGTCCGACAATCCTTCCTAAACCAGGAGTGCTGCTCCCAGTGTATCCACGACTCCTGCCTCTTCCTGGACTGAAATAAGCACTACCTCCAGCTCCTTGATCAAGATTCGGCCTGTTACCAAACATTTGAGGCCTGGCTGTTCCATAGATGAAACTAGGGCTATCTCCTATAGAAAAGTAAGGGACGGGAAAATTACCATAAGTTGTTGTATTAGAAGGATTCCAGACCCTTTGAGAAGTTCCAGGATGCCTGGGAGGATTACTATACATTCCTCTCGGTGTTCCATCAGATACCAAGTTATAATGATCAGTGGCCTGTGATCCATTCCAAGCACCAGATTGGCCTGGATGCATGAGTGAAGGACTTCTTATTCTTGGGTTGTATGGACCATGATTGTATACACCTTGAGCAGATGAAAATTGGCTTTGCATCTGATGGACAGGCAAATCCCTATCGAAGTTCCTTGGTCCTGTCAAACCAGAATAGTAGGCCGATCAATTAGAAAAACAAAAAGGAATACCAACTCATGTTAATTGAAAAATTAGAGAAATTCCATACAAATAGTTTTAACCGATAACTCAATTCACAAATGATCAGCTTAGTAGTAGCACAAATCAAATATTATTGCATGCATCAATAATAATATCATGTTTACACAAACAAAAATAGTAGGAAAAAAAGTACCGGGATGGGATGGTGCGTGCCAACCACTGGTAGTTGGCGATGTAAACGATTGTTGCACAGTCTGGTTATGAATGTTGCCCCTCTTCTTGTTAGCAGAAAATGCTGCCATGGGGTCAGTATAGTAGTCGAAACGTGGAACTCCGCCAAAGTCATCCTGCATAGTCGATGGTGTCTCGATCAACGGATTCGAAAGGCAACCAGGCATTGCAGAAGTCTCGAGGTCATTAGACACTTGAGCTTCCATGCGCATTACTTTCAACCTTTCCTTTCTTTTCTCAGATTCCTCCATTTAACTAAAAGAGGGAACGTGCAAACTTCTTAAGAATGATACCAGCTAGCAAAATCTAAAAACAAATTCTGTTTTTTGCGCATAAGATTCAAAAGCTTTTGAAAGATGGATATAAGTTTCAACCTCTAGTTTTTAAGTTCACTTAATTATAAGGTAGTTTCAATTACCACTAAACCACTCAATGATTTCAAATTTTAAATATTACAAATGAGAATACTTCCACCTGCAAACCGTATTGTTCTCTTTCACTTTACAAAGGAGGAGGAGAGTAGATAACACAAACCGAACCATGACTCAAAAACGCATGAGTCGAGTACAAATCAATGTTCAAATAAAGTTTAGGGTTTCAAAGATTACCTTGTTGAATTTTCTGGTCTGTTGGAAACTTGAAGGCAAGAGAGGGGTTGGTTTATGGACCAGAGGAGGAGGAGGAGGAGGAGGAGGAGAGGGTCGGAGTGGGAATAAACAGGAGAAAAGAGAAGATGAATTCCGGGCACTGCTGTGGCGTATTTGGCGATGCCACTACTTGGGGGAATTTTAGAAAAACTTTTTTTTTCTCTATCTTATTCGGATAATACAGATTTTTTCATACAAGTTAAATTTATATCATTAGTATGATATATTTTAGGGTAAAATACTATATTCCTCATTAAATTATATTATCTCTCCTATTTTATTCACTGTATTTTTAATTTTTTAATTAACTCACTGAACTCTCAAATTATTTATGTTTTGATCACTCTGAATTATTTTATTATTATTTTTAATGATGTGACATTTTTTATTATTATTTAATATAAAATTATTGAAAATATAAAATAAAAATAGAAAGTGGTTAGACGACACAGTCGACTATGGTCGTTCAGTCTCAAATTTCATGGGTTTTGTTTATCTCGACCCCTGAGTTCAAATTTGGTGGTTTGTTTCACTGGAATACGTCCCAAAACCCATGAATCTTACCTGACACATTTCGGCTTCCTCACTTTCGATCTCTAATTCGTGGACTTCATAACAAGTTCTGGCAAAATGGAGGGCGGATTCAGACTCAGTGTCGAAATGAACAAGACCCATGAAATTTGAGACAAAACGACCACCATATATGGTGGTCGATGGTGGTCGACGATTATTTTCGACCATCTTCTATTTTTATTTAATATTAAATAATAAAAATGTCACATCATAAAAAATAATAAAATAATTCAGAGTGATCAAAACATGAGCAATTCGAAAGTTTAGTGTGTAAATTAGAAAAATTAAAAGTACAGTGAGTAAAATAGGAGAGAGAGTATAGTTCAGTGAGGAATTGTGTAATTTTGTAACCCCCAGACCGATAAGGGTAACCCAATCCGATCCGAGAAGTCACATTAGGGCCACCGGAACGACCCAACGTAAAGATGGCGGAAAATTTAAAACTTTTTATCAAAACATGTAACTCGTAAAATCATTTATCAATATTCAGAAATATGACAAATTTTCAAACTTGTATATAAAACAAAATACAATTACATGCCCCCTAATCACATGTACCATACTCTGTAATCAACACTGGAAGAACTCCCTTACTGATGTCGATAGCTGCACTGGTACAATTCTTTTAACCTGCAATATTGAGTAATAGAGTGAGCTTCGAAAAGCTCAGTAATACAGAACTACCAGATGATGCTGAAGAACGTGCAGATACAGATAAACATATATTTTCTTGTTGGTTCCGAACATCCATAGATTTTTATGCTGAACGAAGATCCTACTGATATTTCAGTCAGTAACGAACAATGAGTTTTTCGGTTCAGATGGAAATATTTCGGTTGTCTAGGTTCAGGAGATCAGAATAGATTTTCTAGTGTGTTCCCGTAAAACCAGTAAAAATATACAGATCTTTTAAAACATATATATATATATATACCCCCATCCGTTCACATCATAATTGTGTAGGTTCCCCAGAACCATACACCCAACCGCACATGCCATTTAGACCCTGAGCACAAAGCCGAGGAATCTGCAAATAATTTTCCTCCAACAATAAACCCCCAGATAAAACATTTCTCCGTCGGTAAACGGAGATATCAGAAATCAAAACATAATTCAGATCAGATATCAGAATAGAATCCAGGTTAGGAATCAGAACTGATTTCAGATCAGATGTCAAAACAGAATTCAAATAAGAAATCAGATAAAATATTCATATAAGTAGGGAACACACCAAAGTTTTCAGATATTATTTAGAGATAAAGGATAATCTTATCGGCTAGAGAAACACAAATCTTCAGTTTACCGATAGAATGCCGAAAATTAGAATTACTATTGGAAGAGTTCAATAACTGACAGAATCATCAGTTATTCAGAATATGACTTGAGCTGGTAAGGAAGAAATGAAAGTTCAGGACCTTTACAATCTATGTCGATTACTCGGTTTATCGAACAACTCCAGATAAATAGCTCCCATAACTAATATTTATCAACTTGTCAAATCATTAACCTTCCAGGGTATTTACACCTTAATACCACAAATTCTAGTCCATATATAATCTTCGGAATCATCGCTGAATAAATCTTCCAATGTCTTTATTTTATGTTCACGCTTCCACTATATCATGAAATGCTGACTGCTTGATTTGTAGTTCATGATCCATAAGGACAATACATCTTATAAACTCATCAGAATTTCCAGACTTATCCAATTCACTTACTTAATCCTCAGTCATTGAGGTTACTTATCTTATTTAGCAGTCAAGTCCATTTCAATTACTTTGGGATTTTCCAGAGTATTTCAGACGTTCCTGAATTTCAGATACATGTTGTACTTCCGTTCCATTCAATTTGGTCTTCGTGGTTGATTTGACAAACAAACGTCCAATTCTTAGTACTGAATGCGATCTAGAGTTGAGCTGAGTTGAATACTTCCAAAATTATCTTTGAGCCAAACTTGAGAAGACGAACACGCATTCAAGTAATATCTATGCTGTTCAGGTACTGACATATCATTAAGGTTGATCGACTCACTTAAGTTGTGTTCCATAACTTTTAAAGGTTGTCCAATACCTATGCTTATTTGTATTTCTTAATTAATCCAAGGCATTTACTTAGTATATGCCATAAGGGTATTTTGGTAATTTTGGTGTTCAGTTTTATTCCATTCATTTCAGAGCTCGAGGATATCCAATCATTCCTGAGCTTGGTGATATTCTTGGGTCATTTCCATTACATGGGTATTTTGGTCATTTTACAGATTCAGTGTATTTCAATCTTTTCCTTCCGTCCGATCTTACTATTAAATTCAATCTTATCATTTATTTCAGTCATTTCGAACAATTTTGACAACAGAACACCCCCGATAAATTGTTCTTCATGTATTTACTCATAACTTGGATATTTTCGGGTCAAGTGCCTTCTCAGATTTTACAAACGGAATAGCAGGAATTTTCTGCATTTAGACAAGATCTTAACAATCAAATCCGTACTTAATCGAGTTAAGTACGAATCCTCAAAGTACTTTCTCATTCAGGGTCAACTCAGACTATTTTATCTCTCAAGGGCATTTTCGTAATTTCTTAACCAAATAATTTCGATATTAGCTCTTAATAAAAATAATTATAATTTAAAGATCCTATGGTTAATTGCTTTCCCGAATATTCTCTGATCTTGAAATGATTCCTTAACAGACTTCTAGTATCTTGCATAAACTCTCTTCGGGTTAAAAATCGGTTATCTGCCTTTCCTAAGCAAAACTAACATTTCTTATGCCATCAGTAATTTTACCGGATCAATATGTCTTTTTTAGAGTTATTAACCAACTTCCAGGGACAATTCTTGTCATCTTACAACATAAGGGTAATTTCATAATTTTACCCAACCAGAGTATTCTCCTAATTTCTCATCCAAGTACCTTTAATATTTAACATTTGTTGATTTAAAATATAAATTACAAATCCAATGCCGATTTCTTTATCACTAATCACAAAAATTGTAATTTAATTCTAACAATTCCTCAATCTCTTATATTAATCATTCGATCCGTATTCATTTACCGAATTTCTACCACATTCATATCGAGTGTATAAATTATTCAGTTACCTACTTTCTACCGTATTCGTATCTAGTGTAATTCTTCATTAATTACACATATGAGACCATACATTTCCATTCATGCATTTACCAATACAAACATGTTCTATAAAGCATAAAGAGGTAGTAAAGTATTACATCGATTTTCGTGCAATAATGATCTACCATAAAAATTCCATTCGAATGCCTTTGATCTTCAATTCAACCTCCAATAATTCCTCAAATACATATCAACATAAATTATATCAGAAACGGAGCTTAATTGCAATAAACGGATCGAATCGGGTGATAAATTAGTGAAAAACAGCTTACCGACTTTCGAATTTGGCGAAACGGACTTCGGATTCGGATTCAAGACGTTGAAAGCATAAAATATGACTTTTCAGAAATTTGGAATTTTCGGTCAAAATCAAAGTCAACGGGTTTGACCGGTAATTTCGAGGCATTTGGGTTCGAATTTCGAAATACGGACAGCGGAATCGGATTTGAAACGTCGAAAACTATCAAGATAGGTATACTCGGTCGAAGTCAAAGGTCGTTTAATGCCCGGTCAAAGCTGGTCAAAGTTTTGGTCAATTGTGGTCAACGCCGGTCAATGGTCAACGGTCAACAGTCGACCATTTTACACAAAGATCACCCTAACAGAAATTAATTACTAAATTAGTCACATTCTGCAAATATTTACCAAAATAGCACCTTTCTAACTATTTACCAGAATAGCACCAAAACCGAATTATTTACCAGAATAGCACAAAAACCGAATTATTTACCAGAATAGCACCAAAATCGAATTATTTACCAGAATAGCACGAAAACCGAATTATTTCCCAAAATATCACCATTTTCGAATTATTTCCGTACGACGGTTTCCGGGGTCCTAAAAATCACGGAAAAATTTCTAAAAATTATTTTAAGCGGTTTCGAGATACTTACAAAGCTCGGTTCAAATTTTTGAACGGCGGAGAGCTCGATTCCGAAACGTCGAAAACTTTGACTTTCGCACTCCTCCACTCGCCGGCGACGAAGGAGAAACGGAAAACACCGGCGGACTCGGAACGATGCAAGGAACATGATGGTGCGGGAGGTGTCGTAAACGGATCATCGGATCGTCGTGAATCAACGAAAAACCAATTGAAATCGAGTTATTACCGACGATACTTTCGACAGAAATTAACGACGAACGACGACGATTCACGATGAACGGTTTGAGGGGTTTTGTTCCTCGGTTGACAACGAACACGGTGGTGGTTTCGGCTCGTCGATCGGAGGTCGGACGTCGAGTAGATCGGAGTTGAAAGGAGGGTAGTTGGAGAGGAAAATCTGGAAAATTTTCCAGAAAACATACGGGAATGGGGATTTATAACATCTCATAATTAAAAATGGCTAAACCAAGAGTTTAGCCAGTGAACTTCCTGCACTTCATAAAATGGTCTGCCAACTTTAAAAATTTACAATTTAATCCACTGTTTCTTTCAAAATACCAAATTAAATCCACCACTTTATAATTTCTTAATTTTAGCCCCTAAATTGGGGTGTTACAAATTTACCCTTATAATTTAAGGTAAAGTATACAAATGTTCTCCGACTATAGGATATTGTTTTGTTAAGTCCCCAACCATTAAAAGTAAATAGTCCTTCAACTATAGGATGTTGCTTTGTTGAGTCCGTAGACTATTAAAAGTAACAAAATGGTTATCCAACTATTAATATGTTTTAAAATGTATTTTTTTCGTTAAAAAATGACGATTGTCTGAGCTAGACAATAACATATTGACAAACGATTGTCGTTGTTTTCTTTCTTCTCTTCTTTTCCTTGATTTTTAGTCACTTGATTCTATCTAGGCCTGTAAACGAACTGAACGTTCAGCGAACCGTTTGTGAACCGTTCGGCGGGAAGTTCATTTATGTTCTTTTATTTATTAAACAAACGAACATGAACAGAGGGCTCGTTCGTTCATTTATGTTCGTGAACGTTCGGTAATATGTTCGTTTATGTTCATACATTTATGTTCGTTTACGTTCGTTCGTTTATGTTCATTTATGTGCGCTCATTTATGTTTAGCTCAATCTCTCTAGAAACATTTAAAATATTAAAGCCCACTAAATTTTAATCTCATACCCATAAATATTTTAAAATTCAATTAATTTTAAATACAACTAAAAAAAGCTCAAAACAATTCAATAAAATATAATCTTAAAATTATTAGGAAATAAAAAATTCATTTATGTACGTTCATATGTGTTCGTTTACGTTCGTTTATGTTCGTTTATATCCGTTTGTTTATGTTCTTTCATTTGTGTTCGTTTATCATTTAAATGAATGAACACGAGCAAGCTACTTTCCTTAACGAACGAACACAAACAAGAAATTTTTCGTTCGTTTATGTTCGTGTTCGTTCATTTGTTTGGTTAAAGTTAAACGAACTAATATAAACATACCCCGTTTATATTCGTTCGGTTCGTTTACAGGCCTAATTCTATCGATGGTGCAACCCACTTAACTCAATCTTCAATGCCAACCCCATGGATATTACTTAAACTGAAAGGCATGTTGTGCTTGAGTCACCCACATAGATATAAGATTCAACACTCTTTGTTGAACACCATTGCATTCCTTATTTTTCAAAGAATCCAACAAGTTATGGAAAATATAGGAAAGAATAAATGGGTTAGTGGTGGTTTTTAGCAGATTTTTTTTTAATTTAGATGAAAAGTTACAGATGGTAATTTAGTGGACTGAAGGAGTTGAAGAGTTTAGAGAGAGTACATGTCCCGTCTCCAGTCTTGCATGTTGATTTGTATATATGTCTTTAATGTTGATGTTAGACTTAAAACAATGATATTTATTTATAGTTTGATAACATAAATAGATAGATAGAAAAATAACAACGAAAAGAATACGAAGTAAATAAAATATAAACATTATATCCAAACCATCCGAACCATAAATGTCAAAGAGGAGAAAATCTCTTGGACATGAGAAGAACAATTCGTTTTCAAAAAGTCCCTCGGGACATGGATTGAATTTTCTAAGCACTCGACACTTACTATCTTCTGTTAAATTAGAAAATTAGAACAAAGTTCTATCTTATTAACTTCTAGAATTACGCGTTTAATATCTAAACTATTAGTTTTGGTTCGTTTTAATACCTAATTTTCAATTTTTTTTTCAAAACCATACATAATATTTGGTTTTTGTTTCATTTTTTAATACCCGTTAAAAATTTAACGTTAAATTTTTAAAAATAAAACTAAAAGTTTAGGAACTAAAGCGGACCAAAATTGATAGTTTAGGTACTAAACGTGTTAAGTTTTTAACGGTCAGATACTAAAATGAAACAAAACCTAAATGTTAGACATGATTTTCAAAAAAAAATAAAAATTTAAATACTAAAATGGACCAAACTGATAGTTTATTCTAATTTTTATGAAAAACTCCACACATTAATTTTCAAGTAGAAAATCAGAACAAATGATGATATATTTTTTTAGGTGATTGAGATTCGAATATTATTATTTATAAAATGTACGTGAATTATATATATACATATTAATCATATTTACATTTGATGCTAGATCATGTATAAAATTTTAATAGGATGTTTGTGTGTCAATTTTTTTAATAAATGTTTATGTGTCATTAAATAAATAGAACCGTCCACTAATAATAATAATAACAATAATGCAACTTGTTCTTAAAAAGATAAAATTTTTGTTAACAATATGTATATATTATTAGGTTTAAATCCAAATTAATAATAATAATTGCAACTTGTTTTGGAAAATATTCTTCTTGTTGAGTTTGACTCACTATTCTTTTCAGATAAACTCTATTATGTCCGATTAAGGTTTCATCCATTTATGTGGTGGATAGGGAAGAGTAACGAGAAATGGAGCGAGATGGAAGCTGAATTAGGGGTGGGCTGACCTGAAAATATATATTTTTCCATTCGAAATCTTATTTCATTTGAGTTTAATATGATTTTATCTGATTTCAAATCTAACTCTTCTTTTAAGATAAAATTTAAATTTGATCTAATTTAACATAAATATATTTATAAAAAAAAATTAATTTTATTCGATAAAAATAAATATCTAATTACAAAATTAATATAGTCAGATGTATTATTACAAGAGTTAATTGTGTCATACATCCTCAAACTATGATCTTATTTTTAAATTGGTCCTTAAACTTCTAAATGTTCCAATTTTATCCCTAAATTATGACTATCATTCTAAATTTGTTCTCCAACTTCTGAACATTTTAGTTTCATTACCAAACTATATCCTTTATTCTAAATTGGTACCCAAACTTTTTCAACATTTCAATTTAATCCAAAATTAAATGTATGTATTAATCGCATTCCATGTTAATAAAATCGTTAAGCCAAGTTATATTATTATGTTTGAAAAAATAAAGTTTAGGTTAAATTATAGTTAAAACTAATTTCATATTTAGATGAATTTGGGGTGAAATTGAAATATTTAAGAGTTTGGGGACCAATTTAAAATGAGGGTCAGTTCAAGGATAAAATTGGAATGTTCAAAAGTTTAAGAACTAATTTAGAATGAGTATCATAGTTTGAGGATGAAATTAGAATATTCAAAACTTAGAGACCAATTTAAAAATAGGATCATTGTTTGGACACATATGTAATTAACTCTTATTACAATTATCGATATATATATACTGTATCATTATATTGTTTTTCGGATCAGGAGGATTGACTTTGACTGACCAATCAACGCAGCGAACAGTGCCCTATAACATTGGCTCAAATCAAGCAAATATGTCCTCAAATTCCATAAACAAATGATGCAGAGATCACAAGTTGTGACTCGCCAACTCACCCGTGACTCACAGAATCTTGCACACAAAGGAAAAAATATCAAAACGGGGGGAATTACCATCCCAATAAAGAAGAGTGAGCAACCAATTAAAGCCATTAAACTGAGCACCTTCGTATACTTCCTAAAGCCATTGACAAATTTGAAACTTGTACAAGCCACTTTTAAAATCAAGTCCTTAACAGGATCAAATTTAAACAGTTGTATAGGTAGAGTATACACGTGTTATTAATATTTTAAATCAATATTATATTATAAACACTTCAAACTAATAAAAAATTAAGTTACAAGAAAATTTAATTATTACATAAAAAAATAGTAAACATATGAAAACATGGGGTGTGGACAATTTCATGTAACCAACACTCTTCTTCATCATTGCTTTGGGTGCTCATAAACTCTCTGCATTTTCTCTGTATTTCTTGTATATATCGCCTCTGTAGTACTTTCTGGTTCTAAGAACCAAAATGAGAGAACTCAATGCTCCAAAGAAGGTAACAGCAGCCAAAATTATAAACGACAACCTGTAACAATGAGTGCCAATACAAGTCAAAGATTTCACAGATGATCGTGTTAAACCTTTCTTCGCAAGATCCTTAATCGCCTCTCGATCGTATAAAACTCCCGTGAGCCTCACGTTGAAGATGTATGAACCGAGTGGACTCAGCAATTGTCCACAATTGAACAACGTGGAGTAGTATTTCAGCCCGAATAGTTCAGAAATGATGGCGAAAATCAATGGCAATTGTGCACCGAATGAGAATCCGATGATGATGGATGCTGCATAGAGGGAGCCTGGAACTGGAAATGCAACTAAAAGGTAGCCGATGCATCCGAGAAGAAGGACCATCGTCATCATCAATGGTCTCGGAAGCTTGTATTTTACGATCATCGTCTCCGATACGAAGCCGGAAAACACCCTTCCAAAGAAATTCCAGATGCTAACGAGGGAGACGAAAGAGGTGACTGTTTTATTCGGGTAGCCAAGTGACTCACCGATTTGCCCCAAGTTGTCGACTGCGGTTAAGCTTGGACCCAGTCCACAGAATGTTGACAGAAACAAAACCCACATGTCGATGCTTGTTAATGCTTGTAGAATCGTGTAGTCTTCTCCTCTCTCGGGCTTGTCAAAAATGGTTAAAAAACATGACTTTACTACCTTTTCATCGTCCATTTGCCTCGGTTCAGCTACTGTGATCTCGGTTGGAGGATCAATGGGCTGTTTTTCGATGTTCCAAACCAGTAATTCTTCTCTGATGCATGTGAAAAGAGGGGAAAAGACAAGGAAACAAACCACAGTGGCAACACCAGCAAATGCTGCTCTCGAGAAAGTAACTAGCTTCTCTGCTAAAGTCACCGCCATTAAAAACACCGCAAGAACAACTGAAGCTCCGAGGAACTGGTAAAACACGTTCATCTCATTGGGGTGTTTAACCGGCTTCATCGTCCGAATTGTATACACAAACACGACTGAAATCGTAGCCGGAAGCCACCCGATGAGAAGGATGAGAGATTTCGAATCATTCCCGTAAACAGCGAGATAAATCTGAGTCATCACTGCTCCACTGAGTCCGGTGAACCCCTTCAACAGACCCAACATCGAACCTCGGCTCTCAGGGAAGTTCTTTACGCTGGTGACAAGCGCACCAGTATTAGCAAAATTCTGGGAATTTGCCCCAATGCAAATATAAACACACATTTGCCAAACCTTCGGCTTCGCTATTCTTCCGGTCACGGCTAACCAAATCATGAAATAGCCTCCGAAGTTGAATGCAGCGCCGAGTAGGAGAACGAACCAAGTGGGAGTAACCTCGGCGATAAGGCCGGAAAACACCCCGACGTTAGCACCCAGATCCTTCGAGAATCCCAAGAGATTGAGAGTGGTCTGATCATAATCAAGAGTAGCTTTGATCTCTTTCGAGTAGGTTCCAAACAGATAGGTTGCACCGGCACCGGCCATGATTAGAAAAGATGCAAAAAGTGCGAACCATCGTCCTCGAAGGAACTGTACCGTGAAAGGCAACAGTTCATCGGCTTTGAGTCCTCTTGTCGTCGTCGAACTGCCCATTGCCTCCTCAACTATACTTCCAACTTTCTCTGTTTGCAGTCTGCAGGAATGGAATCGAGAGGAAGAAGAAGAAAGGGATCTGTTGATATAAACTTTGCAGGGTTGATTAAAGAGTTGTTAAGCAAAGGATTATAGATAAAGACAAATTACTCGGGGATTAGACTTTTAAGTTTGGTAGGTCACGTTATATAAATTTTATCGTGCCGTTTTCTATTTCTAATTAGGACACATACTTTTATTAAAAATCCTATTTATATAATATTTTATTTTTATTTTCTTTTAAGAAATAATAGTTATAGAGAATATACATGTTATCAATAACTAATAAAATTCTGGATATGCATTATTTTTTAATAATCCAAATTATTAAAAAAATGGTAAAGTACATAAATAGTCCTCTGTTTATAGGATACTGCTTTGTTTAGTTCTTAGACTATCAAAAGTTATAAAATGGTCATCTGACTATTCATTATGTTCCAAACTCGTTCTTTTCCGTTAAAAAATTAATAATCGTCAGAGTTGGACGTTAACATGTTGACTGGGATATGATAGTCGCTTTAGATTATAAGATCAAATCTTACCATATCTTAGTTAGTCAGTTAACGTCCAACTCAGACTGTTGTTAATTTTTTA
This sequence comes from Hibiscus syriacus, assembly GCF_006381635.1. Taxonomy (NCBI): domain Eukaryota; kingdom Viridiplantae; phylum Streptophyta; class Magnoliopsida; order Malvales; family Malvaceae; genus Hibiscus; species Hibiscus syriacus. The sequence continues at coordinate 202,232 of NW_024063166.1, read as the reverse complement.
ACGGACAATAACGAATTTGGAACATAATAAATAATCAGGTGACCATTTATAACTTTTAATAATCAATGAACTCAAATCTGATCAATTATTCTCCATGCTTTGTGAGCAAAAGGTAATCTCTCACATTCTGCTAGAGAAGAAATTAGAAAAACGATATATCCTATTGGATGGCGCCACAAATTCCATCCCTAAGAACCATATTTTGATTGTGCCTCACCTATATCAACTGTACTTGAACTGTTAGATAATTATAGTCTATGATAACATCATTGTTTCTGTCGCTAGTCCAAAAACAGAAGACTATTTTATAATTTTTAATAGTTAGAGGACCCAATAAAATAATATCCTGTAGTTCTGGAACCATTTGTATACTTTACCCTAAAAAATAATTTTAAAATTATTTTATTTTCAAATACTTGTTTTAATTAAACATTTTAGTTTAAATTTATACAAATTTAAATTCTATCTTCAAACTCACTAAAGTAAACATACTTATCTGTTATAAATTATCATCAGAATAGTTACTTTTTAACTTGTCCACTTTAACAATTATTTGGTCATATATTTTTCATCAGAATAATGACTACAAACTATATAAAAACAAACTAAATATATTAAATAAAATTTTGATAATTATCTAATAATTTAAATTTTTACATAAATTTGGTTTTAAATTTTTTTAATTATTTAATATTAAGTTCTTGCTTCAAACTTATGAAGAAGTCATTCTTATCGTTTTTAGTTATAATCAGAATATCCTCTTTTAACTTATCCAGTAATTCCAACATTTATTGTCTCCGTGGGTTGATTGGTCATATATATATATATAATCTCTTATCATTTCTTTGACAATTATGTATATAATTATTAAGGTAAACTACACAAGTAGTCCCTCGATTATAAGGTGTTGTTTTGTTAAGTCTCTCGACTATTAAAAGTTATAAAATAGTCCTTCAACTATAAGATGTTTCTTTGTCAAGTCCTCCAACTATTAAAAGTTACAAAATGACCATCTGACTATTTAGTATGTTTCAAACTCGTACTTTTTCATTAAAAAATTGACAACAATCTAAGTTGTATGTTAATATGTTGACTGAGATATGATAGATTTTTTAGATTATGGGATCGAATTTTATCATATCTCAGTGTGTCGTCAATTTCTTAACAAAAAAGGACGAGTTTGGAACATACTAAATAGTTGGATAACCATTTTGTAACTTTCAATAGTCGGGGGACTGAACAAAGCAACACCCTATAGTCGAAAGATCATTTTATAACTTTTAATAGTCGAGAGACTCAACAAAGCATCACCCTATAGTCAGAGACCATTCATATACTTTACCCTAACTATTAACTAAAAACACATTTAATTCACTATGTTGATTAAATAAAAGATATTTAAGCGATCAAATTTTTCTTTCCATTTGAACTTTGATTACCATTTTCCATTAAAATATGCAAGGTAGCCTTGACAGGTATTAAGACACACAAACAAACAGCCAATACACTGGCAAAGAGTCCGGTAAAAGAAGAGTCACTCAAAAGTCAAGCCTGTAAAGGGTTACCAAAACTGTTATTATTACGAGTATCACGATCATGCAATAACGATTTTAGAGGGCACCAAAACCGTTATAAAACAGCCACTATTTAAATCTCTGGATACGGAAAACACCACCATATCTGGTTTCGAACTTCTATTCCTGGTCAGTTCTGTATGTAAAGTGCATAAGAAGAACAATCTGCATCCTTACAACGACCTATGAAAACTAAAAAGGAAATACATAAGAGTTACTTGATTAGACAAAGATGAGTGATTCTCAAAAGTATTGCTTGTCCTCAATAAAAATAGCCTTGGCATTTCGGCGATCCACATAAGCATTTCGTTTTTCCATAATGTGCTCCATTACTTTCGCTCTCATCCAAGTGTGGAATGTCGTAATCGTATGTCAGCTCTGTCATCGGAGGGATATGTCTCTTAGCAAAGAAAGCAATATGGAGGAGAACTTCATGGTTATGTTTATACATGATCGGATGTCATAAAACGTTTGGAGAGCAACTATGATTCATAAACCGAGCTACATTTCCACTGTTCTTTGAACTAATGGTCAGGAGAGATGGGATATCGTAATATTCAGTAGTTTCGAAACTTTCCTCTCCTACTAATTCAGTTTCGTAATACCACTTGAAGGATTCATAGACTCGATTTGTCTGAAAAACATACTCATTGCTTTCGCCGTCTCTCCCGTCCTGCCTTGTGTTAGTTTCTTCAATTACTTCACCTGCATATTCATAAATGAATGTACCTGCACGAATAGGGTCCCACGATCGCAGACCCCAACCCCTATCTTTCATCTTAAAAACTTCGAAGTGAACCTTGAAGCCAGTTTGTGTAACCCTATTTTTGCAGTTAGAAAGGCAGGGGCACAAGGAGCCACATTCATATATCATGGGTTTTCGACACACTAGAATCTCGTGCGTCGTGTAAGGTAAATAACCTCCATTCTTTTTAATGCAGCAGTAGTTTGAGTTTCCGGCTAGGCACGCTTCACGACAATCACAGCCAAAAGAAGGTTGCACTAACTTGAATGATTTCATGTATTTGATCGTAGATAAATAAGTGAAATGAGCAGGGCCCTTTTCATCGTCAACCTCATTCACAAGTGAAACGGGTATGCTTTCCGCACCGGAAGTGAGCTCGGGAAGTATAAGTCTATCCTTTTGTAACATTCCAAAAAGCGGGCTAGTGACAAAAATGCAAATTTTGAAAGTTTGATGGTCAAAGTAGAAAATTTGGGAAAAGTTTAAAGACATAAGTGGTATTTTCCCCCCAAAAAGAATTTATTCCATAAATGGATTTAGTTAGTGACCAAATTATAAGATTTTGTACAGTTTGGTGACCAAAGTATAAACTTTAAAAAGTTTAGAGACCAAAATGATAATTTTAAAAAGTTAATGTTGGTTTCGAAAATAAGGAAATAAATATATTATTTTCACATTTTTAAATGTTGGAAAATAATATTTAAGGATTTAATTCAATATTTAATTTAGACTGTTGGATTAAAGTGACAGAATTGTAAGTTTTGAAAATTACAAGGGCAAAATGGTAAAGTGGGAAAATATTTTGTTCATCTTTAGCTTTGAAAGATGATAAGGTTTCTGTAGCTTGGTAATAGTGTAAATATCAAGTTCATTAAGGGTAAATTAATATAGATATTTTGATTTCAAAGGTGAAGTGGTAATTTGACATTTAATGAATTTTATATTCAATATTTAATTAAGAAAGATGAAGAAATATCATATGATTTCTTCATCTTCTCCAACAGCAAATGTGAGCTCCTCCCAAGGTAAGAAAACATTTTTTGTTTTCAATTTTTGAGCCAATTCCTTTGGAATTCGAGTTATGTCGTGAAATAGGAAAGTGATCTACGCGAAAAACGCTATCATTTGTTATCAATATTTCTTTCTAATCTTGTTGGGTTTCAAAGATCCAAAATCTAAGGGTTTATGTTCATGATAGGATTCATGAAATTGATGATAATTCTTGATGATTTAGAGGTTGAAGATTCATTTTCAAGCTTGATTTATGGTTAAAACATGTTCAATCTTTCTAGAAATTATTCTTTGAAAATTTGAACATGATGAATTTTGAGAAAAATTATGGAAAAATTATATAAGGTCTGAAATGATGTAGGAAGTATTCTACAAGCTTTATAAAATCCAGGGACCATTTTAATTTTTGAAAAGTTGGGGGACCAATTCGACAATTTTAAAAAAGTTGTGAATGATTGTATAATTGTTTAATAGTTGATGTACTATGCTGGAAATTGCTGTTTTGGAATTAAAATGAGCATTTAGATGTGAAATATGACCATTTTGGAAGTTTGAAAAGATTGGCGATTTAAGTGCAACATTCACATAGTTAGTGTATCGATACACTAAGGAAGTGTATCGATACCCCCTTAAAAGGAAAATTTTCGAATGTAATTTGTGTACCGATACTGATAACTCCTTAAAAGACTCAATTTCTAGTATTTTCACTTAAGTTATTGCTCTTCTAAACAAAGTATGCACTGCATTTTAGTCGCATTTAGTTGCATATAGGTTATATTAGCTTGTGGTGGATAAGTTTTGCTTATGCAAGATTTATTTGGTTTGACTGATGCTGCGGAGGAGAAAGGGTTGTTGGGTTGTATTTGTGCAGGAAACCTACAGAGGAAGAACATTTCAGTCGTGACAACATAAAAGTGCAAAGGCCAACGGAGCAGATGAGAACGTGAGGAGCATATTTAACTCGCCGAGACAAGGTTTATCTGAAGAAGTCTGAAGCAGGTGTGGTGAAACCGCCTATGTCACACGCCAGCTGGATGACCTACTTCACGTGCAAGCAAGCCTTAATTATTCTGACAGCTGGCAACCACATTTCCTTTTTAAGTCTGGGCAATTAATAACGGCTAGTTAAGGAAACTCCAAAAGTAGACAAAACCCTAGGAGATCTTTCCTTATAAATAACCAGCCGAAGCCGCCAAAAGAAAATAGGCAAGGAAGAAGAGAGAAGAGCTTTACCTAAGGCGTGAGCAATTAACTGCAGTGCTTTCCCACCGTCTACCTACCAACCTTACTTGGTGTCCTCTATAGTCAGACGATAGCAGAGCGGTGATCAGGTCTTGAGAGAGGCTGATTACCAAGGCAGGTGCGTTGCTGATCAGGATTGTCGCGACAGTGCCCCCTGTTTTCTGAGTCGTTCTTCCTTTGTTCTTAACTCTTTATTTATTTGGGGTTGTATTAAACGATTAAATCTTGGATGATCTTTGATAGCACCATGAATGCTTTACTTGGTGTTGAACTTTGTTTTGCCTGAACAATATTTTTATGTTTATGAATGGTGAATTATGTTTCGCTTATGATTGTTTTGCTCATAGTTTAAATATTTTACCTTAACACTATAAGAGCATCGAGATACTGCCTTGAGTTTTGGTAAAACATGTCTTGGCAATGTAAGAGCATCGAGAGATAGCCTTTTGTCTAGATAGTGATCCTTAGATTCGAGAGAATTAAGATAGATCCACGTGAGCAATGGAATGAATCTGGGATGGTGAAGTTCTAACTTGTTTTCCTTAGAGAGAAGGAGTGAGTTTCAAACGACTAAAAGGGATAGATGCTAGAGTAGGATAGACAACGCCTATAGTTTACGCTAAGAGGTATTATTACAACAACAGTTTGACAAACCAAGGGTTGTAGTTCACGCTGAGGAGTATTGTCGTAGCAACCGTCTAAGAATACCTAGTAATCCTGTCGGGCAACTTGAGCGAGTCATAATAATTTATTCTAGACTTAGAATAATTGTTGTCAAGACAATAGTTTAGCATAAGTGCTCTGTGACACGTATGAATATGTGAGGTTGTTTGCATTATATTTAAACCAATACTTGTTTATTTTATTCAATTAGTCTGCACATTTATTTTGTCTCGATCAAACTTTTCTGAAAGCATTAAATCATTCTTCTTAGTTCATTAATATTAGTTCTTTGGTTGATACTTAGTAGGATTGGCAACTAACGAAATTTTTAGCCATAAAAAGTTCTTTTTGTGTTACTTTATATTTACTTAGTCTAACGTAGTTTTTATTTTCTTTTGTAGGATTTTATTATTGCATGACATTGAGATCTGTTGGTAAGCCTTTAGAACCATTCAACCCCAAAGTTGAGCAATCGTTCAGACAAAGGTTGCGTGCCCAAAGAACCAGAGAACATTTGAACTAAATTCAAATACAGAACGGCATGGGAGATCTAGGAGACCCAGATACAACAATTAATATTCAAGTTGTAAGATCGAGAGCGATATGAGATCATTTGAACCCAATTCTCAATGAACTCAATCCAGGCATAGTGGCACATGAGATACAAGCCACTCATTTCAAACTTAAACCAATGATGTTTAATATGTTGAACTCTATTGGCCAGTTTGGTGGTACGCCCAATGAGGATGCTATGCAGCATGTTAGTGCTTTCCTTGAAGTGTGCGATTCGTTTCGATAACAAGGATTACATGAAGATATGCTCAAACTGAAACTTTTTTCTTACTCCTTACGCGATAGAGCAAGAGCTTGGCTCAGTGGAGTTCCCTCTGGCTCAATGGAGTCGTGGGCAGATTTATGAAAGAGGTTCCTACTCCGATATAATCCGCCCAATATGAATACACAACTTCGAAATGAAATTGCGAGTTTTCGTCAAGGATATCATGAATCAATGTACGAATGTTGGGATAGGTATAAAAGTCTACTTCGCAAATGTGTTAACCATGGATTTCACGATTGGTCGCAAGTGGTGATGTTTTACAGTGGAGTCAATGCACCAACTCGAATGATGCTAGATGCCTCAGCAAATGGCACCTTATTAGACAAATCACCCGAGGAAGCTTTTGACATCCTCGACAGGATATCAAATAATGATTATCAATTTCCAAGTGCAAGATTGGGGACTGACAGAAAAACATCTGAAGCATATGAATTAGAGGGTAAGGATTCTGTAGCAACTCAACTTTCTGCTATAACCAATATGTTGAAAAATTTGCAACGTCCTAATGAGGTAAGAGAAGTCAAGGTGACCAATAATGTATGCCTATTTTGTCATGGCAATCATCATGAGAGTGAATGTCCTGAAAATCATGAGTTAACCAATTTTGTGGGAAACTATAATCGGAGCAATAATAACCCCTATTCGAACACGTACAATCCTAGTTGGAGATAACACCCAAATTTTTTATGGAATAATCAAGGAAGCAATAACAATCATGCAACAAATTACAGGCCACAGCAAAATAATTCTGACCATCAACACTTTGTACCATGAACCTACAACCGAGATGTATGAAGCAGAAAACTTTAGCCTAGACGAATTAGTTTCAGAAGATGATTCTGAAAATCATGGGCCTGACAACGGAAATCTGAGCAATGCACGCCTTGAAAATGATACCAATGCAAGATACGAAGGAAAGAAAAGGGACCAATCGAGACTTCTTCATAATAGATCAGGTATGAAATTTGAACCCTTAGATTATGATGAAGTTAAGTCTTAAGAGTCATCCTCGCAACATGCATCGAAATTGGAACTGAAAACTTTGCCATCACATTTGAAATATGCTTATCTAGGAGTTGATGAAACCCTACCAGTGATAATTTCTGCCAACCTAACCTCCGAACAGGAGAATAGTTTGTTGAATGTTTTTGTCACAGAACATGAAAGCTATAGGATGGACAATGGTAGACTTGAAAGGAATCAGTCCGACCATATGAATGCACAAAATCAATCTCGGAGATAGCCACAGCACCTCGGTGGAACCCTAAAGACGGCTCAACTCGATCATGAAGAAGGTAGTCATGAAGGAAATTATAAAATGGCTAGATGCGAGAGTAATTTATCCTATATCTGATAGTTCATGGGTTAGCCCAGTACAATGTGTGCCAAAGAAAGGTGGTGTGACCGTGGTTAAAAGCGAGCATGACGAGCTCCTCACCACGAGAACAATCACGGGTTGGCACATATGCATGGATTATAGGAAGCTCAACAAAGCCACAAAGAATGATTATTTTCCCCTCCTTTTTATCGACCAAATGTTAGATAGATTAGCGGGAAAAGTATTTTATTTGCTTCCTCGATAGATACTCGGTGTATAACCAAATAGTCATAGCACCAGAGGACCAAGAGAAAATAACTTTCACATGCCCTTATGGTACCTATGCATTTAGACGAATTCTGTTTGGACTGTGTAACGCTTCAGCTACATTCCAAAGATGCATAATGGCCATCTTTTCAGATATGGTGGAAGAATGCATGGAAAAATTTATGGACGACTTCTCCGTCTCTGGTGAAGATTTTGACCGATGTCTCGGCAATTTGTCCAAGGTGTTGAAACGATGTGAAGAAGCCAACCTAATACTGAATTGGGAAAATGCCATTTTATGGTAACCGAATGAATAGTGTTGGGTCACAAAATTTCATGCCATGGCATCGAAGTCGATAAAGCCAATGTGGATGCAATTGCAAATCTTCCCCCACCTACTAATGTGCGAGGTGTACGCAGTTTCCTTGGACATGCAGGCTTCTACAGGTGGTTCATAAAAGACTTTTCTCAAATCTCTAAACCCTTATGTTTTTTGCTTCAACAAAATCATCCATTTGAATTTACTAATGATTGTTTGAATGCCTTCATAGATTTTAAGAAAAAGCTTTCAGCAACACCAATTGTTATCCCACCAGATTAGAACAGACCATTTGAGCTCATGTGCGACGCAAGTGAATATGTAGTCGGAGCAGTGCTAGGGCAACGAAAAAGTAAAATTTTTCATGTTATCTACTATGCAAGTCGTACCCTTAATGATGCACATGTAAACTATACCACCACTAAAAAAGAACTCGTAGCAGTAGTATTTGCATTCGATAAGTTTAGGTCATATCTAATAGGCACTAAGGTAATTGTGCATACAGATCACTCTGCCATTAAATATCTGATTAATAAACAAATGCAAAGCCTAGACTAATTCGGTGGATATTATTACTACAAGAGTTCGATTTAGAAATCAAGGATAGAAAATGTATAGAAAATCAAGTAACGAACCATTTGTCTAGGCTAGATAACAAATCTGATTTTCCTGACATCACAGAAATTAAAGAGGATTTCCCTGATGAGAAAATATTACTTTTCACGGCTGCACCGTGGTATGCTGACATAGTTAATTATCTTGTTAGTGGTATTGTTCATCTTGATTTATCTAGCCAGGGCTGAAGGAAGTTTCGACATGATGTGCGACATTACTACTGGGATGAACCATTTCTATTCAAGCAATACGGAAACCAAATAATCCAAAGATACATTCTAGAAAAAGAGCAACAAGATATCTTGCACCAATGGCACTTGTCACCATATGGAGGGAATTTTGGTGGGATGAGAACAGCAACAAAAGTGCTTCAGTCCGGATTTTACTGGCCAACCTTGTTCAAAGATGCGCATGAATTCTATAAGTCATGTGATAGATGCCAACGAACAGGAAACATCTCGAAACGATATGAGATGTCATGACAGAATATTCTGGAAATTGAACTTTTCGACGTATGGGGAATAGATTTCATGGGACCCTTTCCAACATCATTCAGATATTTGTACATTATTTTGGCAGTGGATTATGTATCAAAATGGGTTGTAGCCATCGCAACACCTAAGAACGATTCCAAGACGGTGTTAAAGTTTTTGCACAAAAATATATTCACCCGCTTTGGAACACCACGAGCTATCATTAACGATGAAGGCACACATTTTGACAATAAATTGATTGGCAAGGCACTGAAACGATATGGAGTACGACATAGGATCGCTATGGAGTATCACCCTCAGACGAATGGACAAGCTGAAGTGTCTAACCGGGAAATTAAACAGATCCTTGAAAAATTTGTCAACCCAAGTCGGAAAGACTGGTCACCGAAGCTAGATAAAGCACTATGAGCTTATCGCACAATATTCAAGACACCGCTGGGAATGTCCCCGTTCAAGATGGTCTACGGAAAGGAATGTCATCTACCGGTTGAACATGAATATAAAGCCTACTGGGCCATCAGAAAGATAAACGTGGATGCTCAGCTTGCTGGAGAAAGAAGACTCTTCGAGGATCACATGGAGATCTACTTCGAGTATTTCAAGGCTAGGGATGCCCAGATCAACACATTCTTCAAAGAATTGTGCCCCAACACAACAACCAATCTGCCGCCCTTCCCTAGCGTCCTCCTCAAATACAATGTTGGTGGCCGTACATTCTACGCTTCGACATCAAATATACCTCAAGAGGTTCCCCCCAGTGTATCCACAGATGTGCCACCACTAGCAACCCATGTCTCGCCTGTACAAGAGGAAGGCCAAGGCGACACAGAAGAGTTCCTCAGCTCCTCATCTTTCTCGACCACCAAGAGCAGTGATGATACTCCACCCCAATTCTTCTCCGACGAAGATTTCACACCAGAACCGAAGCAACCCGAGCACGATCCTACTCAGTCCCCAGTTCGTCCAGCCCCGCCAGTCCCAGCAGCAGTTCCCAGTCCAGCAGCAGTTCCAGAACAACCGACTCCTATAACTAGGCAATCTACTCCAGCACGAGCCTCAACCAACAAGAAGTGCTACAAGAGAACGAAAAGCCTTATACTTCAGCCGTCTCCTTCTAAGACAACAACAGTAGACTCGGGATCCGAGAGTCCCTCTCCTCCCAAACGACGCCGAACGAGGGCGTCCAGATAAGCCACCCCACCACAGTAAGTTTTTTTTAGTTTTCGTTACTTTTTTCGCATCTGCATATAGCATCAATTAGTTTAATTTTCATGCATTGAGGAAAATGCATCCCTCAAGTTTGGGGGATGTATTGTACCATATTCTGCTATACTTTGTTAAAAAGCAATTGATGATGATTGGTTGAAAATTTTGGTTGTCATGACATAAGCATATTGAGATTATTGTTAGGAATGAATTAGGGATGTCCAATGATGAATGTAAAATTTTATTGTCTAGGCCAGAATTATTGTTAAGACTGTCTAAAGAAGAGAACCAACCCTAGGCTTGATTCTTTGAAATTTATAAACACGATTGTAGGTTGTCTTTGCTCTAGGTAATCTGTAAAATTTTAGGAAAGAACTTTCTATTTGCCGAGACTTCAAAAATATTCTAAGGGTAAAGTGAAAACTATCTAGTGTTTAAAAACTTGAAAAACTCGAAAATACAAAGGGACACTCCTCTGTGCAAAGGCATGAACAAGAAAAACTCCAAAAGAAATTAAGAGTAGCCAAGGCATATGAGTGAATGAAAGTAGTCACAGGATGACTCTGCCCGACTAGCTTGGGGGTGGAAGGTATGCTCCCTTTCACCTATAGTGTGGAACGGTAGGTGTGATGAGCTGACTCCCCTATGAAAAAATGAATAAAGAGAATAAAAGTTGATAAATAACTAGGAGTATAAACTAAGCCTGACGAATAATTTGTTTCCTTGACAAACCAGAAGTGCTTTCTTTAAGTTTTCTAATTACCTCTATGCATAGACAGGTTACAATCACGCACACACGATAACAAGGGATCCTGACTAGGGAAGGGACTTGACTGATATGACTGTCAAACATATTGAGGCCAAACAATTTTTGTTGAGGGCTGAAATCTCAAACCATATGATTTTCTTAACACTGTTTTGCCATGACAATTTTAATTTTCTTCTAGCTATTATCCATTGCTTGAGGACAAGCAATAGCTTAAGTTTGGGGGTGTGATAACTCCGTAAAAAGACTCAATTTCTAGTCTTGTCACTTAAGTTATTGCTCTTCTAAACAAAGTATGCACTACATTTTAGTCGCATTTAGTTGCATATAGGTTATATTAGCTTGTGGTGGATAAGTTTTGCTTAGGCAAGATTTATTTGGTTTGACTGATGTTGCGGAGGAGAAAGGGTTGTTAGGTTGTGTTTATGCATGAAACCTACAGAGGAATAACATTTCAGTCATGACAACGTAAAAGTGCAAATGCCAACAGAGCAGATGAGAACATGAGGAGCAGATTTATCTCGCCAAGGCAAGGTTTATCTTAAGAAGTCTAAGCAGGTGATGTGAAACCACCTATGTCACACGCCAACTGGATGACCTACTTCACGTGTAAACAAGCCTTAATTATTCTGAAAGATGCCAGCCGCCTTTTCTTTTTAAGTCTGGACAATTAATAACGGCTAGTTAAGGAAACTCCAAAAGTAGACAAAGCCTTAGGAGATCTTTCCTTATAAATAACCAGCCGAAGCCGCCAAAATAAAAGATGCAAGGAAGAAGAGAGAAGAGTTTTACCTAAGGCGTGAGCAAGCAACTGCAATGCTTTCCCACCATCTACCTACCAACCTTCCTTGGTGTCCTCCATAGCTAGACGATAGCAGAGCGATGATCAGGTCTTGAGAGAGGCTGATCACCAAGGCAGGCGCATTGGTGAAAGATTTCTAGGTGTCAATTTCTAGTATTTTCACTTAAGTTATTGCTCGTCTAAACAAAGTATGCACTGCATTTTAGTCGCATTTAGTTGCATATAGGTTATATTAGCTTGTGGTGGATAAGTTTTGCTTAAGTTATTTTTATTTGGTTTGACTGATGCTGCGGAGGAGAAAGGGTTGTTGGGTTGTATTTGTGCAGGAAACCTACAGAGGAAGAACATTTCAGTCGTGACAACATAAAAGTGCAAAGGCCAACAGAGCAGATGAGAACGTGAGGAGCATATTTATCTCGCCGAGACAAGGTTTATCTGAAGAAGTCTGAAGCAGGTGTAGTGAAACCGCCTATGTCACACGCCAGCTGGATGACCTACTTCACGTGCAAGCAAGCCTTAATTATTATGACAGCTGGCAACCACATTTTCTTTTTAAGTCTGGGCAATTAATAACGGCTAGTTAAGGAAACTCCAAAAGTAGACAAAACCCTAGGAGATCTTTCCTTATAAATAACCAGCCGAAGCCGCCAAAAGAAAAGAGGCAAGGAAGAAGAGAGAAGATCTTTACCTAAGGCGTGAGCAATTAACTGCAGTGCTTTCCCACCGTCTACCTACCAACCTTACTTGGTGTCCTCTATAGTCAGACGATAACAGAGCGGTGATCAGGTCTTGAGAGAGGCTGATTACCAAGGCAGGTGCGGTGCTGATCAGGATTGTCGCGACAGTGCCCCTGTTTTCTGAGTCGTTCTTCCTTTGTTCTTAACTCTTTATTTATTTGGGGTTGTATTAAACGATTAAATCTTGGATGATCTTTGATAGCACCATGAATGCTTTACTTGGTATTGAACTTTGTTTTGCCTGAACAATATTTTTATGTTTATGAATGATGAATTATGTTTCGCTTATGATTGTTTTGCTCATAGTTTAAATATTTTACCTTAACACTATAAGAGCATCGAGATACTGCCTTGAGTTTTGGTAAAACATATCTTGGCAATGTAAGAGCATCAAGAGATAGTCTTTTTGTCTAGATAGTGATCCTTATATTCGAGAGAATTAAGATAGATCCACGTGAGCAATGGAATGAATCCTGGATGGTGAAGTTCTAACTTGTTTTCCTTAGAGATAAGGAGTGAGTTTCAAACGACTAAAAGGGATAGATGCTAGAGTAGGATAGACAATGCCTATAGTTCATGCTGAGAGGTATTACTACAACAACAGTTTGACAAACCAAGGGTTGTAGTTAACGCTGAGGAGTATTACTGTAGCAACCGTCTAAGAATACCTAGTAATCATGTCCGGCAGCTTGAGCGAGTCATAATAATTTGTTCTAGACTTAGAATAATTGTTGTCAAGGCAATATTTTAGCATAAGTGCTCTGTGACACGTCTGAATATGTGAGGTTGTTTTCATTATATTTAAACCAATACTTGTTTATTTTATTCAATTAGTCTGCACATTTATTTTGTCTCGACCAAACTTTTCTGAAAGCATTAAATCATTCTTCTTAGTTTATTAATATTAGTTCTTAGGTTGATACTTTGTAGGATTTAGCTTGTGACATTAGTTATAGTTATGGTGAAAATATATTTCTAATTCAATCCTTGTGGAGACGATACTCACTCACTACTATATTGCTTGCATCGATTGTGAATACTTGCACAGATTTGCTTGCCTTATCATATACATTTACAAGCGATCAGATACATAGGCAGTGTATCGATACACCAGTGAAGGGATGTATTGATACCCTATAATGGGTACCGATACACTGAAAAGGGAAATTGAATAGATCTTTTCTTTAGTTTAAGAAATGAAAACTAGAGTATGCTATTGGGAATACTGATATGTATAAATGTATGATTGTGTAGATATCGAGCACAATCAAGTTTTGAAATGATCGCAAAGTTAGGACCCATCCTAGGAGATAAATCATAGAAGTGGATTTGGATATATAAAGTGTCAATGTGAGTGCAATTTAATTTGTACTTATGTTATCGAACAAACATTGGCTTGTGATGAGTCAGTGACGGAGTTATTATGATAAGAAGTGACTCCTAAAATATTATTTGATTTGTGATTGATGGAATTATTATGTGTACATGAATACATGAAAATGTGTATATGTGTCATATGTTATTATATGTGTGACATAATTTACATGATTACATGTATATGCGATATGTGATATTGACATAAGTGACTATAGGATCACGAACTATGGAAAATAACAAGGACTTATATGATAACAAGTGAAATTGATATAAGCTAGGTGGTATAGATATAAATGATAAGTTAAACGACATGGACATATGTGATTATATGAGAAAGAATATAAGCTATGTGATTATGAACATGTGGATATAAGTCTAGTTGAAGATATAATATCAATATATATAAATTACATGAGTTAGATATATAGGAACCGATATAACCAACTTATGAGATTAAATGAAAAGTGAGATAAGTTAAATAACATTGACCTATAGGATAATATGAGAATAATATATAAATTAGGAGACATTGATAGAAGTGACTATACGAACATGCAAGATAAGTTATATGGGGAAGAGTTATGGGCTTAAATGAACATATAATATATGAGTCATATGGTAAAGATCTATGAAGCTATAGGAAAATGTTATGGGATATATATATATATATATATATATATAGGTAACAAGCTATGTGAAATTGAATTAAGTAAATATATGAAACTAGAATATAAATAGTGTGAGATAAATGATTATGTAAAACTGTGAGATAAGTTATAGAGCATTGATATACGAACTATATGAAAGTATGTACATGAATACATGTATAAGTTTATATGTTATTCTATGTGTTATATGATGTATATATGAACATATGTGAACAAGATATGACATGTGTGTTTACATGAACACATGAGAAATGATATAAGTTATATGATACAATCTATGTGATTACATGCACATGTGATATATGTTATATGATATGAACCTATGTGATATAGGTTATATGACAAGAATATTATACAAGGATCTATGAGATCATACAAGAATGATATACAAGCTACATGAGAACGAGTTATGAGATTAAGTATTTACATGATACAAGTGATATGAAATGTTATAAATGATAATGCCCATGTTATATGATATGAGAGTTAGGGGTATAGTTGGCATGCCAAGAGTCGAGGGTCTACGCGGTCATTCGGGACATATATGTATTCTTTGGAACATTTATGATGTCCTTTGAGACACACACTTGGTCATTGGCATATTTATATGATTCTTAAGGAATTTCTATGTGGTCCTTATGGACATTTTATATGGCACTACGGCAACTCTACGCGGTACTTCGGTGAAATTCTACGTGGCACTTCGGTGCATTTATACGAGCTGTGGTGACAGCATATGTGCACAACCTCAATGTACTCGCATACTTTGAGTTCTCAGTAATGTACATGGGATATAAAATATATTAAAAGTGTTTGCATTATTATATGATGTTATGTGTGTTTCTTTGTGAAATGATATATGTGTTATATGATATACATAAATGATAAGTACAAGATCATATGTTAAATGGGTTAATAATAATGATAGAGATCATGATAATGATGTTGATGATGATAATGATGGTATATGTGTATGTATGCATTTTGTTATATGAAATGTTCTATGGTTCTATTATATGTTTTATATGCCTCACTACGTTAACGACTTAGCGTGTGATTGTTTCACACGTAGGTTCCGAGAAGAAGGAGTAAAGTTAAGCAAGACATGTCAGTTTTTCCTTTCCAAAGATCAGATCAGAAAAGAATTGAATAGTATGTATTTTGTAATACTGATTGTGGTTGGCATGTAAATAAAGATTTAAATCTGATATGCTCTAATCGGTTTTATAAAATCATATGATTATATTTTATGTAAATTATTCAGTTGTACTTAGTAAAAGTTTAAAATTATTCACTATTACGTACAAGTAAATGTTTTGAAATGTCAATGTGACACCTCGGATTCATATCCGGGTCGAGTACGGTTTAAGGGTGTTACACCCTTGAAAACAGACCTCATTTCCATTTCTGAATAAATTTCCAAGTCGCAAAAGCGTCTTTCTACCCAGGGATCCTAACTAGTTTATACTTGAACATATTACAACCCGATTTCCCCTTCTCCATCCATGACTACTGAACCATGTAAAGCCCATCGTATACATAGACCTTCGACGTTTTGTTGGAGGTATCCTATAAACCTCGAATGACTCTTACTTCATTGGCTCGGTGCAAGCTCCTTTCCAAAGCAAGATTTCCCCTCACAAGCTTATGATCGGATACTTCTTTATCACCACTGGCATTCCTACCATGACCAGTATATACCAAAACATCGGGATCTTCAACATCATCATCATACCCTTCGGATGAAATGATGCTTACAGCCACTCGTTCTCCTTATAAATCAACCTTCATAGGCATGAGGTCAATTTTAGCCATGCACTGAGCATGCAACCACACTAAGCACAACTCCATTCGAAAGAAGAAAATGTCCCCGATTTCAACACCATGAACGACTCCAATTCTCTTTCTCGCGTTAGTCCGCTCCCCTTTGCTCATCATTATGTTGCTATCTTTAAGCACTGAATGCTTAATAATCCCATATTGTGGTTCGTCGTTGTCTTCCATTTGGCTAAGCTTTGTCCTAAGTGCATCAAACCTCCAAAGAACATTTTCAACCAATTCCCTATTCCCGTCATCTCGCTCAGATAAACTAATTCCAGGATTGAAATCAGTAACAGTTGTGAATGCAAACTCAAAAACTTTCCTTTTCTTCATTTTCTTTTTAATGGAACTCGACCCAGCTGACTTATGTTCATGCACATTTTGGCCATTAGAAGTCGGTGGTTCCGCTCTAAATGATTGAATCGGCATAGCAGGATAAAACTCGTCTTGGTTAAGACCAGGCATTGAATGGGATCCTTGTGGTCTGCTAAAGGGGAAAATGGTAAAAACCTCGACGGAATGGGGCCATTAGGTGGAGCACAAACGAAAGGCAGACCACCGTTAGGTACAGTCGGGAACTGAGGAACCAAAGTACATAGCTGTTTTAAATCCAAAACTTTAGATTTATCCCCTAAATTTAGTAGAACCATGTTTATACCCGTCCCTTCTTGCATTACAAACGAAAAACTAAAGCTTTTTCAACCAAAATTCTCTCTTTTTTTTCCACAGAACCCAATGATACCCACTTCAATTTTATAATCCTCAACTAGTTTATGCTCAAACCAAATCTCCAATGTGAACCAAAATTACAGAAAATTCAGTAAATACCCACTTCATTTTTCTCCATCCTTACTTGTTTATGCATAAAACAATGGCCTACACGAAACCAAATTACACAAAAATAAACCTTTTAGAACAAATAAAAAAGAATCTTTTTTCCTGAACCAGGAGATACTCATTTATCCATGACTTCGCTATGCAAGCAAAAAGCAATGAAATACATAGATTCACTAAGAGATTAGGGTTATGTTGCATACAAAGAGAGAGAATAAATTATTAAATTCGAAATGAACACAGACAAGAGGCGATTACCTGTCGAAAGAGAGACGAGAAGCTTTGTTGTAAGCATTATTTGAGTTTGAATTGCTTCTGAGTTTCGCCCGATTTAAGACGGTGACTTCTTTTAAAATTTGGGTAAAATACATAATTAGTCACTTAAGTATGAATATTGACAACTGTCGTTTTCGATGACAAAATAAAGTTCCTTCTTCTCGATTAATAAATAAAGGAAAATTCGTAGTATAGAGAAGTAAGGGTCGATTCCTCAGGGACTTAGAAAATTCTGAATTTTTGTCTGAATTATTTATGTGAGGCGTGATATAGTAAATGGGGGGTTTTGATAAAAAATTATTAAGTAATACAAGATTTTTAAAAAAGTGCTTAAGGTAAAAAAAAAAGAGAAAATAAAGATTGTAAATAGATTTGGTAAAAACAGACTCAAGCTTTGTTTTAACTCAATTTCTTTTAGATCATCGAATTAGATTTTTCCTTCGAGATTCACGTCGGTTACTTTGTCTACAAGGGCTATCCCCGTGACTCTATTTTGTATACCGAATACACAAGGCAATCTTTTATCCCGACTTCAAAAATTGATCTAATCAACATCAATTGTCGTAGATCAATTACCGTTTAAGTTCATAGCGATCGACTCGGATTGTTGCTTCTATAACCGTAAATTCCAATCTCAATTCCCTCTTGGCGAAGCTATTTCGCCAAGTGTGTTCCCAGAAAGTTGAATGTGCTTTCTATAAGCCGAATCTTCCTCCCACACGTTTAATCGCAACAACAATCTACACCAAAGTATATCTTTGATTTTGAAAACTGTTTTGATTTTGAAAAATAAGCGCAGAGATTGAGAGAGATATTTCGAAGATATTAAGGGCATGTTTCAATTCTCCCGTTGGAATTGAGTCATCGCTTCAACTCTCGGCTTATGAACAATTTAGCTAAGCATGACAAAAGTCATACTTAGCATATTTAAAAAACAAAGCTTGAATATAAAAGAAGAATGAAAAACTTGAAAAGTAAAATAAAAGAGAAATCTTTAATAAAACTAGAAAGAATAAGAGAATTGTAATATGAGATGTGTGTTTAGGCTTACCCCAAGAGGGTATTTATAGTCTCTCAAAGCCTAAGGATAAACAAAGAAATTAAAATAAAATAATCCTAAAGATAATTGTTTTTTTTAAATTCAAACTTTAAACAAGTCTCCTAATGTAACACCCCAATTATTGTAATTATTAAGGCCACCTATTTTGGCCCGTAGCAATTATGATGGCCACTTGTTAATACCATTATTATGTGTAGACCCTGAGCCAACCACTCCTCAATTATGAAAGAGATGGAGAGTGTGTAATAATTAAGTTTGGTTCAGTTTTTTTATATCTATTTTCAGGAAGCTTCATTTGGTTGAATAATTGAAGACTTTGTTATTTACTGAAGACCAAGCTCGTTGTTGCCCTGAGAATTTTGTGTTTCATGAACTTCATCTCTTTTGCTGCCACCGTCGTGATTTGGTTGTTTCCGGTCGTGGTAAGATCGGTTCTTCATCTGGGAAGGCTCGGCTAGCTTGGTTCACTGTTGAACAACCTCGGTTGACAGTGAAACTCCTTCTTCGGTCCTGTTTATGTTGCTGCCGCAGCTCTGTTTCAATTTTGCTTTTTTTTTTGTCGTTTGAGGTCACGGCTGGCCTGGATGGGAGGTCGTCGGATCTGTGTGGCTACTGCCTTCTAATTTTGACGTCGGCAGCCCCTAGTTCTCAAACTGGAATATTATATTATGGATCTGGTTAAGAACTACAAGGGCGTATATTAGAGGAGGGAGGTGGTTGTCGACGGGAATGAAGGGGAGGAGGAAAGTGGAGGAATGATGCATAAGGTTCATGGCTAACGTGTATAGAAGAGGAGAGGTGAGAGATGTTTGAATTTTTGTAGCATAATTCGTAGATCAAAATCAATGGAGATTTTGAAAACAAATAAATTAATAAACAAATGTATATTGGTTCAGATTGCACATGGCTTTGGAAAGTGAAAAGGGAGTAATGAAAGAATTCACGTGGTTGTGGGGAATTGTAGATAACATACAAAAAAAGGGTAAACAACAAGGTATGTCATCCAAGTTTGGTGAGATCTTTACCTTGTCTCTTAGTTTCCAAGTGGTTATAGTTATGAAATAATAGTTTTTACAAGAGCAATTTAGTCCATGATGTTAGTAATTAAATATTACTAGCTCTTCAAGTTTTTAGTTATGCAAATTGGGTTTCCAAATTAATAATTAGATTCTAATTAGTTATTTTTTTATGGCAAGAAAAATTATTGGAAGCTGTATTTGTACGATAAATTGTTTGTGTTCGTTAGAAAAAGATTAGAAGCTAGAAATCAAGTTGGTGAGCTGGAATTTAAGAACTAACATTTTGGGTTTTGTTGATGTTCCGATTTTGAGGTCTGTTTCGCCAAATTCAAACCCGATAAGCTGTTTTTCATTGATTAATCACCCGATTCGATCTGTTTTAAGAATTAAACTCTGTTTTGATAAAATTTATGTTAATATGTATCTGAGGAATTATTGGAAGTTGATTTCAAGATCGAGGGCGTTCAAATTTAATTTAAATGGTCGAGGAATATGACACAGAAATCGAGGTAATACATTAGAACATGTTAGTATTGGTAAATGCATGAATGAATATGTTTGGTCTCATATGAGTAATTAATTAATTCATACACTCAATATGAATGCGGTAAAAATTCAGTAACTGAATACGGCTCGGATGACTGATATAAGAAATTGAGGCATTGTTAGAATTAAATTACAAGTTCCGTGATTAGTGATAAAAGAATTAGCCTGGATTTGTAGCATATAATTTATTTCATCAAAGGTTAAATTTTAAAAGTACTTGGATGAGAAATTATGAGAATACTCCGGTAGGGTAAAATTACGAAAATACCCTTATGTTGAAAAATGACAAGAATTGTCTCTGGAAGTTGATTGATATCTCTAAAAGATTTTGATCTGATGAAATTACTGATGTGCATAAGAAATGCTAGTTTTACTTAGGAAATTTGGATAACCGGTTTTAACCCCAAGAGGGTTTATGCAAGATACTAGAAGTCTGTTAAGGAATCATTTCAAGATCAAAGAATATTCGGGAAAGCAATTAACCATAGGATCTCAAAATTATAGTTATTTTCGTTACGAGTTAATACCAAAATTATCTGGTTAAGAAATTACGAAAATGCCCTTGAGTGATAAAAATAGTCCGAGTTGACCATGAATGAGAAAGTACTTTGAGGATTCATTTTTAACTCGATAAATTACTGATGTACTTGTTGAGATCCTATTTTTGTATGGAAAATTTCTGATAATTCGTTACTAACATCTGAGAAGGTATTTAACTCAAAATTTTTGAGTTATGAGTAAATACCTGAAGAATAAATTATCGAGGATGCTCTTCTGTCAGAATTGTTCGTATAGAATGGAATAGATGATAAGTTTGAATTAAATAATAAGATCAGACGGAATGAACTAATTAAAATACGTGGGATCTGTAAAATAACAAAAATACCCTTATAATGGAAATGACTCAAGAATATCATCAAGTTCAGGAATGAATAGATATCCTCAAGCTTTGAAATGAATAGAAAAACATTGAGCACCAAAATGACCAAAATGCCCTTATGGTCTATACTAAGTAAATGTCTTGGATTAATTAAGAAATTCAAATAAACATGGATGTTGTACTGCTCTTTAATGTTATGAAACACAATTTAAGTCGGTCAAACAATGCTAGTGCTATATCAGTACTTGAATGGTATAGGTACCACTTGAATGCTAGTTCGTCTCCTCAAGTTTGGATTGATGATAATTATGGAATTACTCAGCTCAGCTCAACGCTAGAGCTCATTCGATATTAACAAGTGGATATTCATGAGATAAATTAACCAAAAACACAAAATAATGATTTTAGTAAATGAACAAAGTGAACTAAACGGAAGTACAACATGTATTCGAAACGCAGAAGCATCTGAATTACTCGGAAAGACTCTAAAGTAACTAGGATATTGATTTGAATACTAAATGAACCGAGTAACTTTAATGACAAAGAATTTAGTAAGTGATTGAATGAGTCTGAGAACTCCAATGATATTGCATGATGTATGATTACTATAGGTTATGAACCAAGAATTAAATACGTTGACAATTCGTGATATTGTTGCCATGTGGATAGAAATAAAGATTATTTGGATCCTCTATTGCTTCCTTTAGATGTATTCAACGATGATTCTAAATATGATCTATAAACAAGAATTGTTGGTATTAAAGTGTGAATACCCTATAAGGTCAATGAATTGACCAGTTGAAATATATCATTTTTAGGAGTTGTTGATAGTCCGATCGATTGACATGGATGATAAATGCCCTGAATCTTCGTTTCTACTTTATCAACTCAAATTACCCTGGTCATACTTGAACACTTTCTTGAGATATATGAATCATAGAGGGATTCGAAAGTATCAACCTTAAATGTCTGATTAGATTGGTTATTAATCGATTCTCTTCAATATGACCTCGTTCCTGGAATCCGATCAAATTTCATAAGTTTCGTGTTATCTATATTGATAACTACAATGGCCTCTGAAAATACTTGGATCTTCTAGTGTGTTCCCTATGTACTACATAATTGTTTTATCTGTTTTGAAATATGGTACATTTAAATATATGATTTACTGTTTATTGATACACCGACTTACCAGTGATGGTTTATGGACTATGACTAATATATGATTATTGATTTTCACTTATATATGATAACGATGATTACGGATTTATGGAAATTATGCTTACTGCATAAATTGTATTTTGAAATATTGATTTTGGATGGATTGAATTACGAAGTATAGCTCTGATCAAGCTGGTAAACCTTACAGACCTAATGTGACTCTTGGGTAGGTTCACGGGCCCCAAGATGCTCCATTAGGTTGGCTCCATTTACTGTGTACTTAGGGTAAGCCCTACAGACTTACAGACTTAAGGATACAGGCCCAAAGCCTATCCTTAGGTTGGCTTCCTTTTTGCTGTGTGCTTAAGATAAGCCCTGTGGACGCAGTTCTGGGAACTGCGGATGGTGAACAAGAGAATTGTTTAAACTACGAGTTTCAAAAGTTAAACTTCATTATGATTTTATGAGATTTACTGAACTATCATTTGATAAGTGTACCTATTATGATTTTATTGTACTGTTGGAACACACTAGACATCCTATTCGATCTCCTGAAAACGTCATACCATGAATGCTTCTTATGAACTGAGATCTTTATAGTTTATACTCGATGAACTACTAATGGAATCCCGGATTATTTCGCAAACTAGTATACGTCTGATTCAATAAGGAAATTATATGGCTTTTTAGTTATTTGCATGTCCTGTAGCATCAATTGATAGTTTTGCATTACTGAGCTTTTCGAAGCTCACTCTATTACTCACAGTTGCAGGTTAAAATAATTGTACCAGCGCAGCTATCGACATCAGTAAGGGAGTTCTTCCGGCGTTGCTTGCAGAGTATGGTACATGTGATTAGGGGCATGTAATTGTATTTTATTTTATATACGAGTCTGAAAATCTGTTTTATTTCTAAATGCTGATAAAGCAATTTATAAGTTACATGTTTTAATAAAAGTTTTAAATTTTCTGCTATTTTTACAATGGGTCACTCCGGTGGCCCTAATGTGACACTCCAGATCGGATCGGGTTAACTGCATCGATTTGAGAGGGTTACATTTAGTGGTATCAGAGCTTAGGTTTGAGTCAAAATTTTTCCAAATAGACCGGCGGTCGAATGTCAAAAGATTTCTGATCATTAAATGCCCCTAGAATACAATCGTACATCTCTTAGCCGGAACTCTAAGGTTGAGTCCTTATCTGTAACGAGTAAACCTAAGTTTTCTATCTGTTAGGACTCTACCATTACATAAAGGAATATCAGTAACGTTTTTCTAAATTCTGTAAAGTACTTCACGAGCCATGTGATAGTTACTCATTTGAGAAATTCCGAACTAACTCCATAAATGAGTTTGGGATATGTTACCGCTCTATGAGCCTATTCTCATAACTAAGGCTGAATTGATTCCACAAGGATAAATTTGTTCTGATTCTTTTATTGGAATGAGGGAGAGTTTTGATGAAAATGTATACTCAACTGGGTAAGGATTAGTGTAGGATTCGTACTTCTGTAAAAGCTCCTGGAAGATATGAAAGAACTGATAGAAGTTTCATTTCTGTAATTCTGTGACATGAATGAATTTCAAGGATGAAATTCTTTTAAGGAGGGGAGAATTGTAACACCTCAATTATTGTAATTATTAAGGCCACCTGTTTAGGCCCGTAGCAATTATGATGGCCACCTGTTAATACCATTATTATGTGTAGACCCTGAGCCAACCACTCCTCAATTATGAAAGAGATGGAGAGTGTGTAATAATTAAGTTTGGTTCAGTTTTTTTATATTTATTTTCAGGAAGCTTCCTTTGGTTGAATAATTGAATACTTTGTTATTTACTGAAGACCAAGCTCGTTGTTGCCCTGGGAATTTTGTGTTTCATGAACTTCATCTCTTTTGCCGCCACCATCGTGATTTGGTTATTTCCGGTCGTGGTAAGATCGGTTCTTCACCTGGGAAGGCTCGGCTAGCTTGGTTCACTGTTGAACAACCTCGGTTGACAGTGAAACTCCTTCTTCGGTCCTGTTTATGTTGCTGCCGCAGCTCTGTTTCAATTTTGCTATTTTTTGTCGTTTGAGGTCACGGCTGGCCTGGATGGGAGGTCGTCGAATCTGTGTGGCTACTGCCTTCTAATTTTGACGTCGATTGCCCCTAGTTCTCGAGCTGGAATATTATATTATGGCTCTGGTTAAGAACTACAAGGGCATATGTTAGAGGAGGGCGGTGGTTGTCGACGGGAATGAAGGGGAGGAGGAAAGTGGAGGAATGATGCATAAGGTTCATGGCTAACGTGCATAGAAGATGAGAGGTGAGAGATGTTTGAATTTTTGTAGCATAATTCGTAGATCAAAATCAATGGAGATTTTGAAAAAAAAAATTAATAAATAAATGTATATTGGTTCAGATTGCACATGGCTTTGGAAAGTGAAAAGGGAGTAATGAAAGAATTCACGTAGTTGTGGGGAATTGTAGATAACATGAAAAAAAAAGGGTAAACCACAAGGTATGTCATCCAAGTTTGGTGAGATCTTTACCTTGTTTCTTAGTTTCCAAGTGGTTATAGTTATGACATAATAGTTTTTACAAGATCAATTTAGTCCATGATGTTAGTAATTAAATATTACTAGCTCTTCAAGTTTTTAGTTATGCAAATTGGGTTTCCAAATTATTAATTAGATTCTAATAAGTTATTTTTTATGGCAAGGAAAATTGTTAGAAGCCGTATTTATACGATAAATTGTCCGTATTCGTTAGAAAAAGATTAGAAGCTAGAAATCAAGTTGGTGAGCTGGAATTTAAGACTAACATTTTGGGTTTTGTTGATGTTCCGATTTTGAGGTCTGTTTCGCCAAATTCAAACCCGGTAAGATGTTTTTCCCTGATTGATCACCCGATTCTATCTGTTTTTCGGAATTAAGCTCCGTTTTGATAAAATTTCTGTTAATATGTATCTGAGGAATTATTGGAAGTTGATTTCAAGATCGAGGGTGTTCAAATTTAATTTAAATGGTCGAGCAATATGACACGAAAATCGAGGTAATACATTACTACCTTTTTATGCTTTATGGAACATGTTGGTATTGGTAAATGCATGAATGAATATGTTTGGTCTCATTTGAGTATTTAATTAATTCATACACACGATATTAAGGCGGTAAAAATTCGGCAACTGAATACGGCTCGGATGACTGATATAAGAAATTGAGGGATTGTTAGAACTAAATTACGAGTTCTGTGATTAGTGATAAAAGAATTAGCCTGGATTTGTAGCATATAATTTATTTCATCAAAGGTTAAATGTTAAAAGTACTTGGATGAGAAATTATGAGAATACTCTGGTAGGGTAAAATTACGAAAATACCCTTATGTTGAAAAATGACAAGAATTGTCCTTGGAAGTTGATTGATATCTCTAAAAGATTTTGATATGATGAAACTACTGATGTGCATAAGAAATGCTAGTTTTACTTAGGAAATTTGGATAACCGGTTTTAACCCCAAAAGGGTTTATGCAAGATACTAGAAGTCTGTTAAGGAATCATTTCAAGATCAAAGAATGTTCGGGAAAGCAATTAACCATAGGATCTCTAAATTATAGTTATTTTCGTTATGAGTTAATACCGAAATTATCTGGTTAAGAAATTACGAAAATGCCCTTGAGTGATAAAAATAGTCCGTGTTGACCATGAATGAGAAAGTACTTTGAGGATTCATTTTTAACTCGATAAATTTCTGATTTACTTGTTGAGATCCTATTTTTGTATGGAAAATTTCTGATAATTCGTTAGTAACACCTGAGAATGTATTTAACTCAAAATTTTTGAGTTATGAGTAAATACCTGAAGAAAAAATTATCGAGGATGCTCTTCTGTCAGAATTGTTCGTCTAGAATGGAACAGATGATAAGTTTGAATTAAATAATAAGATCGGACGGAATGAACTGATTAAAATACGTGGGATCTGTAAAATGATCAAAATACCCTTGTAATAGAAATGACTCAAGAATATCATCAAGTTCAGGAATGAATAGATATCCTCAAGCTTTGAAATGAATGGAAAAACATTAAGCACGAAAATGACCAAAATGCCCTTATGGTCTATACTAAGTAAATGTCTTGGATTAATTAAGAAATTCAAATAAACATGGATGTTGTACTGCTCTTAAATGTTATGAAACACAATTTAAGTGGGTCAAACAATGCTAGTGTTATATCAGTACTTGAATGGCATAGGTACCACTTGAATGCTAGTTCGTCTCCTCAAGTTTGGATTGATGATAATTATGGAATTACTCAGCTCAGCTCAACGCTAGAGCGCATTTGATATTAAGAAGTGGATATTCGTGAGATAAATTAACCATAAACACGAAATAATGATTTTAGTAAATGAACAAAGTGAACTAAACGGAAGTACAACATGTATCCGAAACGCAGAAGCATCTGAATTACTCGGAAAGACTCTGAAGTAACTGGGATTTTGATTTGACTACTAAATGAACCGAGTAACTTTAATGACTAAGAATTTAGTAAATGATTGAATGAGTCTGAGAACTCCAATGATATTGCATGATGTATGATTACTATGGGTTATGAACCAAGAATTAAATACGTTGACAATTCGTGATATTGTTGCCATGTGGATAGAAATAAAGATTATTTGGATCCTCTATTGCTTCCTTTAGATATATTCAACGATGATTCTGAATATGATCTATAAACAAGAATTGTTGGTATTAAAGTGTGAATACCCTAGAAGGGCAATGAATTGACCAGTTGAAATACATCATTTTTAGGAGTTGTTGATAGTCCGATCGATTGACATGGATGGTAAATGCCCTGAATCTTCGTTTCTACTTTATCAACTCAAATTACTCTGGTTATACTTGAATACTTTCCTGAGATATATGAATCATAGCGGGATTCGAAAGTATCAATCTTAAATGTCTGATTAGTTTGGTTATTAATCGATTCTCTTCAATATGACCTCGTTCCTGGAATCCGATCAAATTTCATAAGTTTCGTGTTTTCCATACTAATAACTACAATGGCCTCTGAAAATATTTGGATCCTCTAGTGTGTTCCCTATGTACTACATAATTGTTTTATCTGTTTTGAAATATGGTACATTGAAATCTATGATTTACTGTTTATTGATACACCGACTTACCAGTGATGGTTTATGGACTATGACTGATATATGATTATTGATTTTCACTTATATATGATAACGATGATTATAGATTTATGGAAATTATGCTTACTGCATAAATTGTATTTTGAAATACCGATTTTGGTTGGATTGAATTACGAAGTATAGCTCTGATCAAGCTGGTAAACCTTACGGACCTAATGTGACTCTTGGGTAGGTTCACGGACCCCAAGATGCTCCATTAGGTTGGCTCCCTTTGCTGTGTGCTTAGGGTAAGCCCTACAGACTTACAGACTTAAGGATACAGGCCCAAAGCCTATCATTAGGTTGGCTTCCTTTTTGTTGTGTGCTTAAGGTAAGCCCTATGGACGCAGTTCTAGGAACTGCGGATGGTGAACAAGAGAATGGTTTAAACTACGAGTTTCAAAAGTTAAACTTCATTATGATTTTATGAGATTTAATGAACTATCATTTGATAAGTGTACCTATTATGATTTTATTGTACTGTTGGAACACACTAGACATCCTATTCGATCTCCTGAAAACGTCATACCATGAATGCTTCTTATGAACTGAGATCTTTATAGTTTCTACTCGATGAACTACTAATGGAATCTCGGATTATTCCGCAAACTAGTATACTTCTGATTCAATAAGGAAATTATATGACTTTTCAGTTATCTGCATGTCCTGTAGCATCAATTGGTAGTTTTGTATTACTGAGCTTTCCGAAGCTCACTCTATTACTCACCGTTGTAGGTTAAAATAATTGTACCAACGCATCTATCGACATCAGTAAGGGAGTTCTTCCGGTGTTGCTTGCAGAGTATGGTACATATGATTAGGGGGCATGTAATTGTATTTTGTTTTATATACGAGTCTG
Organism: Hibiscus syriacus; assembly: GCF_006381635.1. Taxonomy (NCBI): domain Eukaryota; kingdom Viridiplantae; phylum Streptophyta; class Magnoliopsida; order Malvales; family Malvaceae; genus Hibiscus; species Hibiscus syriacus. The sequence goes on along the minus strand of NW_024063166.1, from coordinate 173,966 downwards.
AAAATCTGTTTTATTTCTAAATGCTGATAAAGCAATTTATAAGTTACATGTTTTAATAAAAGTTTTAAATTTTCCGCTATTTTTACAGTGGGTCACTCCAGTGGCCCTAATGTGACACTCCAGATCGGATCGGGTTAACCGCATCGGTTTGAGAGGGTTACACCTAATGCAACTCTTCTCGTCCATCTTCCAGAAGGCGCGTTGAGTAGATCTTCTAGAAACCACCGCTGACTAGACCTTCTAGAAACAGGCACGTCAGTCCGTGTCGTGCCCAGAGTCGTGCACATGTCTCCAGCCGTGATCAAATAATAATAAAAAAATGCAAAATGCGCCTGTTTTATCACTAATTCTGGAAAGTAAGACTCTGTATGAAAATAAGCATAACACAACCAAATCAGTAGCAATAAATCCACAATATCGAAGAAATAACGAGCAAATATTAACGATTCTGAACACTCATCAAATATGTTTCGTCTTTCAGCGCTACGTTTAAAAAAATAATAAAATCATCAACAATGTTATCGTTTTATAACAAATCGGTCACTTAACGAATATGTAAAATATTATGATAAATTTATGGATTTTTTTTCATTTGAAAAACAAATGTAACATTTAGATTATAATCGTTTTCCACAAGTAAAATTTTCGATTATAATAGATAACATTTTAAGTTATAACCTAAAATGTTACGATGTTTATAATAAATCATGTAGTTTAAGTAGGGATGGGAATGGGTAGGGTTTGGATCGGGTTTCGGCCAACCCGACCCGACCCAAAACTTTTATATCCTTTACCCGACCCGACTCAAAAAATTTATACCCTCCACCCGACTCGAACTCGATCCGATTTTTTAAGATAAAATCTGAACCCGACCCGAAATAATAAAAGAATATTATTTTTATTCAATAAAAACGGTGACTTAATTGAAAAAATATAAAGGGATATTATTGTAATTATTCTTAAATATATATAAGGTAAAATTATACTTTTTTGGGTTGGGTCAGATATTTTTCACCCTAAACCGAATCCGACCTGAACCCGAACCCGATTTTTTTTAAAAGAATCCGACTCGATCGGGTCGAATCGAAACCTGTCGGGTTCGGTTCTCATGCTCATCCGTAAGTTTAAGTTATATTTTAGGTTTAAACCTAAAAAGCTATCATGAGTTTAAAATCTTTTTTATTTGAAAAACAATGATAACATTTTAAGTTAAACCATTCTTCTTATCGAATACGTTGAAACTGTGTATTATTTTAAATTGACAACCAAAACCTCATCTTTCTTAATTTCTTTTTTCTTATCAAACAATTATTATTCTATCCTTGAGAAAATCTTATTCAATGGCTCCTTATTTTAGGCGTTTTACCTTGGACTCTCCCTAATGTTCTAGGTATGATTCACCTCTTCTATTTTCACATTTCAACGTATAACATGATTAGTAGATTAAATTTATTAAATTAAAATTAAATTAATAAAATATAAATAATAAGAAATACAAATATAATTGTACAAATTTGCTTTATTAAATAATTTGATTTATAACATTTTAATAGTTTAATGGTCAAAGTAAAATTGACCCCATAGTTCAATGACTATTGGGGTAGTTTACCCAAAAATTTAAATTCACGTTTTAAGATCTAAATCTGAAAAGGTTTTCAAGGATGAAAATATGGAAGGCAAAAGCTTTAGAAAATCTGGGCAGCTGAAAAGGGTTTCTAACCAACCATAACTTGATATCAAAGATGCACTCCCATATGGCTTTTACGTCAAAAATAACAAGAAAATATAACATTTGAAAAATAATAAGGAAAATTTTGAAAAAAAAAAGGAAAGAAAATAAGATATCCAACCTAAAGCAACAACTCTAAAATCCATCACATATCACTAGCAAACACCATTCTTACGTAGTCAGCTCCATTATAGCTGAAACGATATCCCCATCGGCAGCCTTGAGTGCCTTGACAGCCTTCGACCTGGAGGCTCCCGCTTGTGTCATCACCAACTCAATGTCCTTTGGCTCAACTCCCGTTTCATCAACTTCTTCGTCTTCCTGAGCCAAGGCTGATGACGACTCAGGTTTAGACACCACGTGGCTAAGATCAGGAGCCTTAAATTGCTCGGCAGCCTGAGTCTGCAATTGTGAGCTCAAGTCCTCAATCTTAGCCTCTCCAAATATAACATAGGTATCTGACGTGGGGCTCTTGAAGACGTCCGGCTTTGAAATGATAAATAAGATCTGAATTCAACGGTAAAATCAGTTATCATCTACATCTAGTAACATACGAGGCAGGGAAGTAATGAATGGTTTAACAATATGGAAAGGGGGCTGACATTTTTGCTCTTCTTGACGGTGACTCGGCTAACACCTGGAATTGGTTTCATCCCGAGCTTCAACATAGCTTTGCGACTCTTCTTTTCGCTTCTGCTTTGCTTTGACCTACCAGTTCCTTCTCCATCAAGATGGCCTGACAGTACATACAATAGGACAAAAAAATGAACCTCTGAACAAATTCAAGTGAAGAAATAACAACCATCAATGCATCACTCATTTATATAAAGAGCAGTTCTCCATTAACATGCTTTTCAATATTTTTACACAGTGATCCACGAAACATGTAATGCATTAATTGGTAAATAATAGATGTCGGTGGTACAAATGAAGTTGCTATGAGGTATACAAAGAATAAACTAAGAACTTTATGCATTGACAATTCAATATTGTCATCGATGAACATGAGACAGTATCTAAATTCATCGAAATAACAATTTAAGAAACTACCACATACCTCATTATGTATCAACCCATAAGAATCATTTAAAAGAATCATTTAAATTTTAAATTAATTAATATTATAAATATTTACAATTAAAATTAAACATTAATTAGAATAACTTTAACTAGATTTTTAATAATTAAGTTTAACTAATAATTAAGTTTATCTAAATTAATCATCGGCAAAAGCGGCAAGTATAGTGTAATTTACAAGAGAATACACAGTAATAAGACAAAACTAAAAGTAGATCTCTTTAGGTTTTATTTACTACAACGTTAACTTCCTCATTTCTCTTCCTCGCCGCCGCCTTCTTCACTTCACTCTCTCTCTCCCTCTGCCTCTACCTCGCTGGTACATTCCCCTCTCTGTTTCTTCATAGGTTCTTATGCACTTCTTTATACGTACTTTTATACGTATATACCAACATAATATGTGATGGGTACTGTTTTCAGGAGAAGGAAAGTTTTTTTTTGCCTTATTTTGTTTTTGTTTCCTTCTGGGTTTTTGTTTCTTTAGTTTCTTGTTTAGCTTAATGGGTTGTTTGAGTATAGCTTGGAATATATTTCTTTTGCTATTTCTACTTTTATGATCATTTCTTACTTCTCATGTATGTGGGAGGATGTATCATGTATGTGATTGTGAATATGAATGTCATGACGCATGCATGCATGTTGACATGAGCTTTACTTGCATGATGATATCTGAATTACAAATTTGAGGAAGGTGGGGAATTTCTTTGAATTTTTCACATTGTTAGCTTTTTCTTTTGAGATGCTGCTTTACTGCTCTATTGCCCCCTCTCCCTCCAGTTTCTGCAAAATAAGTTTCTTCCATTTCGTTCTTTTTTTTTTTGGGCAAATTAGTCACCAAATTCTTAAATTTGTTCCTATTTGTTATCTTGTATTGTATTTAATTCAAAATTCAATTGAGCTAACAAACACTGCAATGTCTGGAATGGTTCTGATAATTGAAGAACTTAGTCAGCTGTTACTAAAATTTGGAATATTTGTTCAACAAACTCTTTCTGATGTCTTGTTTCAAATTCAAAATTCAATAATAGAAATGCATTTTTTATGATAGTTGGATTCCAGGCTTCAAATATGGTAGCGTTTATACAATTTGCCTTATGTATCTGCATAATCACTGATTTCTTTCATCTTACATGGTCATATGAAATTAATGATGGTATACATTTAATGGCTTCTGCATTGTCTTATAGTTCTAACTTCCTGTGGGGGAATTCTCTAATTTCATTTCTTTTTTCTTCTTCTTTTCATTTACCTCCTTTGATCAAAATCATTTGTGCTATTCCCGCCTTGTTTAATTACCGAATTAGCTAATAATCTAGCTGTGTTTATCTTTTAGTTCACGCGCACATTTGATTTTGGAAGATTTGAGTTTTTGAAATTTAATATAAGCTGGTTTTTAATCAGCATGAAGGTGAACCATGGAGCCATCGTCTTTGGTGCATTGCTTTTTGGTACTATGACTGTTGTATGGCTTCTGAACGGATACTGATGGATGTTAATCCAGGTAATAAACTACATTGTGCTGCAAAAGCTGCAGCTGACAAGGAGAAGACGGTTCCCTTGGATAGCTTTGTTTAAGGTGGATGAATAAGTGCAAAGAGAGCATTGATAACATGGAGGTTGTGAGGCATAAACAAAATAAGGCTCCCGAGGATGTCGAGGTTGATATAATAGGATGCACAAATAATAATGACACTACAACAGTTAAAATTGAGGATCCGGATGCAACTGAATGTTCCAGCTCATTTGCTGACACCGCATCTGATACCGATAAATGTTCTGGATTGAGTGATGCTGAAGTCGAATCTCAGTTCGTTGGTGATGCTGCTTTTGCATCTGCTTACGAACCATTTAGTAGTGTGTTTCATATAAGGTTTGCTTTCTTTCCATATTTACGACCTTTTAATCCTTATATATATATTTGAGCATTTCAATAATTTGGATATGCATGTATTTATGTATGTGTATACAGTCAATATTTGGCTACAACTAAAGGTTTCCTGTGGTAAATTCTTCAGTTTTTGATTTGTTCCATCCAAATCTTTATTCATTGAAACATTACGTGATTCAAATCAATTTCACTTTGCATAGCAAGCAGACATGTCGTAATCTTATTTCGTACTTGCCCTTCAGGAAGAAGAGGCTGACAAGCCATTGGAGGAACTTCATTCGGCCTCTCATGTGGCGCTGCAAATGGGCAGAACTGAGAATCAAACAAATCGAGTCTCAAGCAGGAAAATACACCAGAGAACTTTCAGCATACAATAAGAGAAAGTTTCCTGGAATTGATCAATCTGCACTGGAAGGTTTTGGTTCAAAATCATTGCCATTTTCTAGTCAGTATAACCGTAAAAAGGCCATCAAGCAGAGGAGAAGAAAGAGAATTGAAGAAGCAACCGATATAGCCTCATACATGTCATGTCATAACTCATTTTCGTATTTTGATACGAGCTTTTCCTTTATTCTTTATCGTTATTTTTTAAGTGTTTTTCTTGTCTGGCCTTAACCCTGATGCTCAAGTGTGGTTTGCTTGTAATATATTTCAGAAAACAGGAAAACCATTGCAGTTGGTGCTTATATTGCCGACGATTTTCCCAACAGGTAATATCATTTTCCCTTTCCCTGAATCGATCTCCTATATTTTAACTTCATTCATAACTATTCATTTTGCAAAAACCTAGTCCTCTGGATCCTAGGATGACACTGAAAATCATTATCATATGTTAACTGTCAAGGCTACGTTTTTGTAGATTTCGGTTTCTCTTGGTTTGATTGTGAAGTGATCTTTGTCATTGCTTGGTGCAGCTGATACGGACCAACATACAGATTGCAATGATAAATCCGACATTAATAACGATCAATTGCTTTTCGAGTTCAGAGATGAAAATAATTCCTTGGAGCAAGTACTTAGGAAGATTGAAATTGTGCATGCTAAGGTTCAGAAACTCAGGAATCAACTCGATCAAGTTATGTCAAAAAATGTCTCGAAGTTTTCTTCCTCTGAGAACTTAAGCTTCCTTGCTGCTTGTGATGCTCAAACCAGCTCCGCCCCTAGCCCTACGTTGTCAGCTGGCAACGGAGACACAATATCTGCCAGACCTGCATTTAACACAACTCAACAAATTTGCGAATATGCTGGAGATATGGTTATGCCTGCAAGTGCCATTTCAAGTTATGAAGAGGCTTTCCATGTTCCTGATATAATCGAAAGCACTGTTGGATTTTTGTCGTCTGCTGAAGTTACCTGGTACCTGCCACCAGCCACCACTTGTAGACTCGTGCGAAGATGTAAGCCCTTTGAACATACAGAACTACATGTGTATTTGGCTGATGTTTACCAGATAAGATAACGCCATCGATTTTTATTTTGAACTGAAAGTAAGCTTAACTGATCTGCATTTTCTTTCCCCTAGATATATGATAATTCATTGCAAAGATTTCCGGAGGCATAGGTTAAAACACTGAAAAACGAAAACAATCTAGCAAGTCTGGGTCTCGTATCACAGCATCGGTTATTTCCTCTGCTATCCGCAGGCTTCAACCTCCTTTGCACAAGAAAAGACTGTTATCTGTTTGAGTTTGACATTTTTTTCGGCTTCTCATGCATGAAATACTCTCGATTTAGTTATGGTAAATGAGAATCTGTTCATTATGATACCTGATGGCATTTGCAGATTGTGGAAAATGTTCCGATACAGAATGAAGGAAATGGCGGAGATAAACAAGCTTTAATGGCAATAAACAGTCAATCTATGAAGCAACATCATCAAACGGAGAAAGTAGAAGAAGGAGAGAGCTCCAACCCTTCTCGTATTGCAACATCAGAGCCTAAAAACGCAACAAAAAACGTTGTGTCTCAGGAGCAATCAATTCTGAGATCATGTCTAGCTTCAGACATCTGTTTCCCTAAGAGTAAAAGAAAGCGAGGGGAACGTAAAGCCGGCTCCGTCGGTTGGAGCAGGAAACCTGCAGGTGAGCCTGATAATAGCCAATGACTTCATTTCTGATGGTCCACTAAGTTTAGCAGCCTCTATATTGCTAACAAATCAAAGCACAGAGGCACTCAGTAGGCACCATAACTGGAACTCCTTCGATTTTTTGGGAGCCACTATGTTGTAGTTTCTGATAAACTGGCATCAAACAACAGTTTTCATGGGGCCAAAAAACTAACCTACAGCTCCATGATCATAATTTGTTGGCACAGAAAGCTACCCCTCCATCTCAAATGAGTTCAACAACTTATCATAGTGGAAAAGCAATGTAAGCCTCAAATTTTGGCTATGATCATCTATGTTACTTAGATTAGGGTGGGAGTGTCGGATACGAGTATGTGTCTAATACAAGTACGTTCGATTTCCCCCCTTTTTTGTTAGAGTTAATGTGATTAAAGTTAATGAAGTAAATTGATTAATTAAAATTTTCAGTTGTTTAATTTGATGTGGAAAAAATTATATTGATTAAATTGAATTCTATTTTTTCTTATTAATCTGAGGTAAGTACAATACATTATATGTTCAAAGATAATTTTCAACCTTTCAACATTGAATGCTCACACCCTTAAGGTCCTTAAACCCAGGTCCAAAAGGAATAATAATAATTCGTTTACCACGGAGACCACTTGATTCATATATTTTTATTTTATTTTTCATTGAGCACAAAAAAAAATCCTTAAACCTAAAAAACAATGCAGTTGTTAGTGAAGTTTTATAAGCAAGTACTATTATTTAATATGGAGAGAGGCAATGTGAAGTTAACCCAACACCCCCAATCATTATGTCTCTTTCCGCAGCAGCTTTTGGAGTTTGTCATATTACACCACCCACGTTCTAACATTTTTTTAATTAATTATTTATATTTAATCTATTGATTTATTAATTCAGATTAGATGTTATATAAGTTTATTTTAAGAGTGATATACCGAATGCAATTTGTTTAATTTGTAAACGCTTATATTTAAATCTATGATCTATTAATATTTTCTTTTATAAAATTAGGGCAATCAATCATCGATAAATATATAATATAATATATAAATTGTACTAGCTGCCAAAACAAAGCCCGCCATTTTGGTGGATTTTAGCTTTTAGGCATATAAAATTCATCTAGTTTTAGGTAGGGCTCATACTTTAACGATATTACAGAGGTTAAATAATAAATAATTGATTAAAATATATTTTAAATCCCTATACCCTTCATACATTTAGAATTTGATCCCTTTACTTTTGTTTTCAAAATTGTATTCCTCTATTTTTTTTTGGATTTAATTGTTAAATTCATATATACTACATTTTCTGTTAAATGAATGCTGAGCTGGTATTTTTATTTTAAAATATCACATCAACAAATTCAAAAAAGAAAATTCAGTTTTAATAATTAGATTGGATCTTTAAATCTGAAAAATTAAAGGAAGTGTTTGAAAAAAATAAAAAATGAAAGGATTAAATTGTAAATGCATGAAGAGTGATGTATTTTAACTTAAGTATTCCGTAAAAGATTGCCATGGAAAGGTTAATCATGATTTATTCATCTTTATAGTCTGTAAACATAATTGCTCTTTGCCGTCCCTTAGCTTATCATTAGATTGCAAATATTTATTAAGCATTCACGTATTTTATAATTAAATATAAATTATTATAACTCTAGCTATTTTTCTTTTGATTTTTTAGCGATAACATCAGTCTTGACAGCTTTATTTCGTATGGAAAATATAAAAAATACCTAAATTGTAGGTGAATTTGAAATTTCCAGGAGTGACCGCACCCCTAGGTGCATTCCCAGTTCGATCCTCTCCACGGGCTATTGTTTATTTGTCAAGCACATATGTGAACTGAGCTTAAATACGCAGAAACCCTGATCCAAAAATATGCAATTGATCTCCCAAAGACCATTGCTAAGGTTATTTATTGATATCATCATCATTGGTTTCCTGTTCAATTTGTTTTGCAATTTGGAAATATTAGAATGTTGTAAATGTTAAGGTTCGAACTTGGTCTGCAGTTTCACTAAAGGGTGTGCCTTGTTCAGTTAACTTTAATGTGTTATTCTCCTAATTCTGTCCCTACATACATATGATGATTATGATACCTGTGAACCCTAAGAAACTGTTGATAGTTTGACTGTTAGCTCAAATATTGGGATTAATTTTAATTTCTGTTCTTGGATTTGAGTACGAGTGCGGGACAAAGGTAGGTTCTGACACGGATATGTTCAATTTTTCGAAGTTCTTTTTCATGTGTTTAGAGGGTCTTCGTATTCTCATAGAATCTTGTTCAAGATTTCATGCTATGTATTTGTTTGTTGTTCCACAGGAAGCCTTGGTATCAAAGAGCAATAGAGAGGGCTACCGTATGGAAAACTGTTCCGAAGACCACAGGAGTCCCTACTACGAATGCTACAACATTGTGGAAAACCATTTCAAGACCAACGGAAATTACCATGGCGAATGCAACATTGTGGAAAGCGATTCCCAAGCCCGCTGAAATCCCTTCAACTCATCCTAATAGATCGGAGAAGCTACGTAAATGTACTTCCCTGAGGGTTGCCACTACGTTTAGTCGGGTTTGTCTATGTGCACCAATCTCTTCCTACAATGAGGTTTTTCGCGCCGATGTCCCCCCTAGAAGAAGCAACAGTTACCCTAGGTCAAAGCCGTTTCCCCTAGCGCAAGAAAGAGTAATGCCTAGCGTGAAACTTAGCACAGAAGGAAGAAGAGTTTTCCGTGGAAAATCGTTGACGGATGATGTTTTGATGAGGAGGTTTGCTGTGGAAGAAGAAGCAATGATGCAAGTTAGGAGGAGGAATCAAATGGAAATTATAAGGAAGAGAAGTTTGATGAGAAGGAAGATGCTTGGTCCTAGTCCTCTTAGTAGAATGGTAAAAGCTGATGAAGATGAGAATTCTTAACCTTTTAAAAAGTAAAATAAATTTGCCCATATTTTATCCTTTTTTTTTAATTTTCAATTGGCTATTTTGTTTGTACTTTTGATTGTGTACCTTTTAAATGTTGGAAATGTCAATTCAAATTTGGATCTTGCTCTTAAGCATGCTATTATATGCTTATGCTTGAATGTGAATGCAAATTATTTTTTGGTCTTCTTGGCTGAACATTGTTGGTATGCTCCGGGATCGACTCACAAGGTTGATAAAAACAATTATCTCTTAAAAAATTTAAATTTTTATGTAATTTAATTTTTTCTAATACTTTTTATTGGTATGCTCTGGGATCGACTCACGAGATTGATAGAAACAGTTGTTTCTTAAAAATTTTAAGTTTTTTGTAATTTAAATTTTTCTAATACTTTTTATTTGATAATTTAAATGAATGTGGAGGTTTGTCGACGACCGGTGATTATTGATTATGATTTAGGGATTGATTATTTGAGATTTTAGGGATTTAAAATTTTAGGGGTTTGAGACGACGATAAGGGTGATGGCTGGTTAGTAAGGGATGAAAATAGATGAGTGACTATACGACTACAGATGGATGACCGAAGATGGCCGACGACATGAGTAAAGGGGATTAAAATTAGGTATTTTAAGGATTTTAGTTTTTTTTAGATTTTAAAAGTTTTTAAGGGTTTTAATAATAATAATTTTAGTTTTTTTAATAAACACGACATATATTAATAATTAATTTTTTAACGATTATTATGATTGAGACACTCAAAATAATAACGCTACACATGATATTAACTGAAAAAGTTTAAATATTTAAGAAAGAGATACAATGTGGATAATTTTTATTAACAATAATGAGATTTTATGTGAATTTTAGGATGATTATGAATATTGTGTAATATCAAAAGGCCAACTCCGAATGTTCTGCGACATTAGAGAAAGAGCGCGATTGCATCAATATCGATAAATAATAAATTTATCCCCATCACTATACAAATTTATTACATAATGATTAACATTTTTTACTATTATTTTTAATTCACGAGGTAATTTTATTTATATAATAGATTTAACTATATAATTATTTTGTATTTTTTAATTACTTTAATTTTATCCTTGATCGATATTAGCTGTTATGATATTAATATTAACTATTGTGTGATGATACGTGATTCAGACTCCAGATGTTTTAATGTCTAGTATTGTGTGGTTTAAGCATTAAATTGATCATTGGTCTAATGTTGTGTGGTCCAAACCATATGATCTAATTATTGTTATGTTGTATTGTGAGATGTTCATAGTAGTATTGATGCATGTTATACTTATATAATAATGATCCATGCTTGTTATTGCTCATATATTCGTGTCTATTCTTACGGTTCATAAATATATTATGGATTTGGACATTAAATTTTGATTGTTTTAAGTTTGGGTTATTTTCAGTTTGAGTTCATATCGATCAATCAAAATTTTAAATTAATTTTGATTTGATTAAATTTATTTTATATTTCGGGTCAAATTTATATTATCACATTCAAAACCATAACATAAATTTAGATGACCGAATTCAGATTAAGTTTGACATGTCTATGTTTATACCTATACTTTGCAGATAAATCATAATCATTCACTTATCCAATGCTTGATATCAGATGTCCTCGGGTCCCACGTCCTGGTGTAGGAGGATCACCCCGACATTATTAGTTTTTGTTATAATATCAGAATGATGATTATCGTCAAATAAATAAACATGATCGAAAGGGAAAAACAAAGAACACCAAGATTTACGTGGAAAACCCAAAAGAGAAAAATCACAGGTAGAGGAGAACTAATATGAAGGAAGAAAATACAAGATGATTTTGGTGAAAAAAACTTGATTTTTATCTCTGACACTTAGTATCTATTTATAGGGATAACTACTTGATTACAAAGGAAAACTAAATAAAGTATAAATCTGCTTTAATAAAGTTTTTTTTACTTTTAATCAAACTGTGTTTCCTACTTTCTCCATATTTATATATTAATTAATTTGTGTCACTTTGAATTCGAGTCAAACTCTAACAAATCTACACCTTGACACGAATTATGAAAGTGCAAAGGTTTCAAGACAAAACACTCAAATTCGATGTGACACCTAAACTCAACAAAAACAATTCTTCACTTCAACGAACAAGTTCTCCACCTCTTCCACAACACCCCTAAAAGGGGTAATCTTCAGTAATGGACACCGATCGAATCCAATCTTTTTCTAGGCTTGGATTTAGTCTTCACATCGACATGGTTATCATAAGTGCCAACTTTGTTCACAAATATTTCACCACGAGAATATCATACACAACATGATCCCGATCATCAATGATAGTTCTATCTTTAAATTCATTATGTTCACGAAATTGAACTCTTTTCTGCTTCACATAGCCGTTCTACCCACGGTTATTTTGTTCAACAACGTTATTTGACACGGTGGATAAAACACCAACTGCATTATCTAAAACTGTTGAACCCTGTAGAACATAAAATTTGGTAGTCTTTCTCTGTCCTTTCAACACAACAAGAAAGTCTGTAATGCCCCAAAAATTTAATTAAGGATTAAATTGAAATAATTTAAAATAAGAGGATTTATTAAATTAAATAATGAAAGATGAGGATGAAAAGGATTCATGATTTAGACTAAATTGTGAGAAATGATGATTAAAAGGATATTTTGGTCATTGGGATTAAAATTGAATTTAGAATTCAATTAAAGGGTATTGAGTAATTAAATAAGGAGATAAGAGGATGAGTGGGGGAAAGAGGAAGTCAACTCTTCTCTTCTCCTCTTCCTCTTCTTGCCGTGGGTGAGCTCTTCCATTTAGCTCAAATATCGAAATCAAGCTCCCGATCGAGTAAGGCGAAATGCAAGGGTCAAGTTAAAGAATAGTCATCTTGCTAATCAGGATTTATAAACAAGGCGAACCAGGTTAGTGCATTTAATTATGCACGTACACGTGGTAATGGTTAAAATAACATGATTTATTAATGTATGTATTGTGATTACCAAATGGCACTATATGTGCAAAAATGATAAGGAAATCATACTAAGTGTATGGATTTCCATATGGAGCACTGAATGTGCTAAAATGATAAGAAATCATACTAAGTGTATGGATTTCCATATGGAGCACTAAGTATGCTAAAATGTTAAGGAAATCATATTGAATATATGGATTTCCACATAGGGCATTATATGTGCTAAAATGGTAAGGGAATCATACTAAGTGTATGGATTTCCATATGGAGCACTAAGTGTGCTAAAACGTTAAGGAAATCATATTGAATATATGGATTTCCAAATAGGGCATTATATGTGCTAAAATGGTAAGGGGATCATACTAAGTGTATGTATTTCCATATGGAGCACTAATTGTGCTAAAACGTTAAGGAAATCATATTGAATATATGGATTTCCAAATAGGGCATTATATGTGCTAAAATAGTAAGGGGATCATACTAAGTGTATGTATTTCCATATGGAGCACTAATTGTGCTAAAACGTTAAGGAAATCATATTGAATATATGGATTTCAAAATAGGGCATTATGTGTGCTAAAATGATAAGGGGATCATACTAAATGTATGTATTTCCATGTGGAGCACTAAGTGTGCTAAAATGTTAAGGAAATCATATTGAATATATGGATTTCCATATAGGGCATTATATGTGCTAAAAATGGTAAAAGAATCATACAAATGGTATGAATTCTTGAATAGGGCACTTTGTGTGCTAAAATGAGAAGGAAATCATATTGAGTATATGATAATTCAAATAGAGCACTGAGAGTGCTAATATTATGAGGAAATTATATGAATGATATGAATTTCCTATAGAATGTATGGATTCCAATAATGATTAATAAAAGAGGTTAATGGCATTAGTGATGCAATAATGATAAGTATATTGGTAAAATAATCTTACGAGCTTATAGAATAATGGTATGCATATTGGTAAAATAAGCTTACTAGCTTATGGAAAAATGATAAGTATATTGTAAAATAAGCTTACGAGCTTATGAAATAATGGGGAGTAGATTGGTAAAATAAACTTACGAGCTTATGGAATAATGATGAATATAATTGTAAAATAAGCTTACGAGCTTATGAAATAGTGGGGAGTAGATTGGTAAAATAAGCTTATGAGCTTATGGAATAATGATGAATATAATGGTAAAATAAGCTTACGAGCTTATGGAATAATGATGACTATATTGGTAAAATAAGCTTACGAGCTTATGGAATAATAATGAATATATTGGTAAAATAAGCTTACGAGCTTATGAAATAATGGTAAATATATTGTAAAATAAGCTTACGAGCTTATAGAAAAATAGTAAGTAGATTGTAAAATAAGCTTAAGAGCTTATGGAAAAATGGTAAGTATATTGTAAAATAAGCTTACGAGCTTATAGAAAAATAGTAAGTAGATTGTAAAATAAGCTTAAGAGCTTATGGAAAAATGGTAAGTATATTATAAAATAAGCTTACGAGCTTATAGAAAAATAGTAAGTAGATTGTAAAATAAGCTTACGAGCTTATGGAAAAATGGTAAGTAGATTGTAAAATAAGCTTAAGAGCTTATAGAAAAATAGTAAGTAGATTGTAAAATAAGCTTACGAGCTTATGGAAAAATGGTAAGTAGATTGTAAAATAAGCTTAAGAGCTTATGGAAAAATGGTAAGTATATTGGTAAAATAAGCTTAAGAGCTTATGGAAAAATGGTAAGTATATTGGTAAAATAAGCTTAAGAGCTTATGAAATAATGATGAGTATATTGGTAAAATAAGCTTACGAGCTTATGAAATAATGGTAATTATATTGGTAAAATAAGCTTACAAGCTTATGGAAAATGGTAAGTATATTGTAAAATAAGCTTACGAGCTTATGGAAAAATTGTAATTATATTGGAAAATAGGCTTAAGAGCTTATAGAAAAATGGTAAGTAGAATGTAAAATAAGTTTACGAGCTTATAGTATAATGGTAAGTATATTGGTAAAATAAGCTTATGAGCTTATGGAATAATGATAAGTATATTAGTAAAATAAGCTTACGAGCTTATGGGATAAATGGTAAGAAGTTTGATAAGAAATGTTATATTATGAGGATCATAATAAAACATTGGATATGCTAATAAAATGACCTTATGGTATTTATTTATGACATTGAAATTCATACTTGAAGTGTGTTGCACTGTTTATTGTTTTAATTGTCTCACTAAGTTTATACTTAACGTGTGATGATTTTCACGCGTAGGTAAAAAGTCGGTAGTGGAATAAAGAGTGTAAACTGACATCAAGCATCGAGGAGTATATATCAATATCTGTAAGACATCCTATGATGGAATTTTTGACTTAGATAGTGGCATGTAAATAATAAGGTTCAATTTATTTTGTTGAACTAAGTTGGGAACAAAATAGTGAATTTTACAGTGATGAAGGGTTAAGTTTTATGTATTTTTCGAAAATTACTGTAGCAGTGCATCGATGCACTGTAGCAATGCATCGATGCATATTTTAAGTTCGATGTTTGGTGCATCGATGCACTGTTCACGATACTGTAGCAGTGCATCGGTACACTGTACACTGTACACTATTCATAAAAAATCTTTTGTTTTGAATTCGATATAATAAAGTATAATTCGTATGATATGATATTTCTATAATATCATTTATTTATTAAAAGAAAAATAAATTTGTACGGATTTTTACTTAGTAAATTGTCTCGAAAGTGATGGGACATCTGTATCTAGTATACATAAAGGTGTACGGGAGATGGGTGTTACAGAGTCATTGCAAATTTTCATAGTTTCACCTTCACTGGAGAATTGTACCCTTTTGAATCTAGAGTACCTAACGAAATTAGATTTATACTCAAATCTGGAACATGTCTCACATTACTAAGTGTTCGAACAATCCCATCGAACATCTTAATTTTGATTGTGCCAATACCTGCGACTTTACAAGAGACATTATTTCGCAAAACTACATCACCTGTAGATACAACTTCATACGTCACAAACCAGTCACGATTAGAACTCATATGAAAACTACTACCAGAGTTAAGTATCCACTCATAACTTGTTATAAAGTTTTCATCAGTCGCAACTAGGAGTTCTCCGTCATCATACTCCTCTACTATACCGACCTCACCATATTTCTAGAGTTCTGCTCTTCAACTTCTCTTTTGATTTTATTTTGCAACTTGTATGTCACACCCCAATTTAGGGGGTAAACTTTAGAAACTTATAATAAGTTTTAGAAGTTGTAGGAAATTCATGGACATAACCCTGAATTTTCTCATTTTGTGTCGGCAGAGACAAAAAATATGTTTAATGTTTGGTTTCTGGTTATAAACCAGAAACAAAGAAATCAAACCCCCCCAAAATTATCTTCCCCGTCGACCCCTCTTTATCGCCTCGATTCTCCACTGTTCGGCCATCGTTCAACTCGTCGCCACCACCATCGTATTCGTCGTCGACCGATGACCAAAGCCCAAGCGTTATCGCGTCGTGAAACGCTGCCGTTCGTCGTAATTTTGCTTTAAAGTGGGCGACAAAATCTTCCCCAAACTCTTGGATTTTCGTCGATTCCGGTCGATCCGGCCACCCGTTCAGCTCACCACCTGCACCATTAGACTTATCGTCACCGTGCGCTCAAAACTCGACCGAAATCGTCGTGTCGTTGTTTCTCCAACATCATCACTCTCCTGCCCCTGTTGGAGAAGTTCGTATGTTTTAAAATTCTACAATCTGTTATGTTCGTTGAAAAATAACACTTGCACGAGAATCCCGATGTCCCGATCTAGCGATATGGAAATTTTTATCATCGTCCGATGACCGGAGCCGCCGCACACGCCGCCCCTTGCGTTTGGGCCTTGTCTGGCAGCCTGGGGAACATGCTGACCGGCTAGACCGGTCTTAGTCGGTTGGACCGGTCTGAACCGGCTGAACCGGTCTGAACCGGCTGGACCGGTCTGAACCGGCTGGATCGGTCTGAACCGAGCCGTTCGAGTCGTCTGACCGAGCCGACCGAGGCACTCGATTGAGCCGACTGAGCCGACCGAGTCGAGTTGACCTAGCTGACCCACATTGACCGTTGATCGGTCGTTGACTTTTTTCGGGTACACCTTTCCTGACGTTTTTCGACGTCCTGAATCCGTTTTTAGGTCCGTTTCGCCAAATTTGAACCCTATAAGCTATTTTCACTGATTAACCACCCGATTTGATATGTTTTTCGCAATTAAGCTATGTTTCTGATGAAATTTTTGTTGTTGTGTATCTCAGGAATTATTGGAAGTTGATTTCAAGTTCGAGAGTGAACGCATGGAGATTTATTGGTTGATCGATATGGCACAGAAACCGAAGTAATACATTACTACCTTTTCATGCTTTAAGGAACATGTTGGTATTGGTAAATGCATGAATGAAAATGTTTGGTCTCATCTAGGTAGTTAATTAATTCCTACACTTGATCCGAATGCGGTAAAAAGTCGGTAATGAATAAAATTCTGATGGCTTGTACAAGAAATTAGAAGTTTGATAAGAAATAATTTCAAGTTCAGAGATTATTCGAAAAAGCAATTAACCTTAGGATCTCTAAATTCTATTTATCATTGTTAAGAGTTTTAATACCGAAATTACCTGGTTAAGAAATTACGGAAACACCCTTGAGAGGTAAAAATAGTCCGAGTTGACCCACCTTGAGAATTCGTACCTAACCCAATAAATTACTGATTTAATTGTTAAGACCCTACTTTTGTACAGAAAATTCCTGATAATCTGTTCGTAACATCTGAGAAGGCAATTGACCCAAAAATCTCCGAGTTATGAGTAAATACATGAAGAATAATTTATTGATGATGCTCTTTTGTCAGAATTGTTCGAAAGAACTAAAATAGATGATAATTTTGAATTAAATAATAAGATCGAACGGAAGGAAATGATTGAAATACACTAGAACTATAAAATGACCAAAATACCCCTGGAATGCAAATGACCCAAGAATATCACCAAGCCTAGGAATGATTGAATATCCTCAAGCTCTGAAATGACTGGAATAATGTTGAGCACCAAAATGACCAAAATACTCTTATGACCTAGAATAACTAAATGTCTTGGATTAATTAAGGAATCCAAATAAACATGGATGTTGTACTGCCCTTAAAAGTTATGGAAAACAACTCAAGTAGGTCGACCAACCCTAATGCTATGTCAGTACCTGAATGACATATATACCACTTGAATGCTTGTTTGTCTCCTCAAGTTTCGATCGATGATAATTCTGGAAGTACTCAGCTCAGCTTAATTCTAGAGCGCATTCGGTACTAAGAAGTGGATATTCGTGAGACAAATCAACCACAAATACCAAAATGACTTTATTCTATGACCAAATTGAACTGAACGGAAGTATAATATGTATTCGAATTTCAGAAACGTCTGAATTACTCTGGAAAACTCTAAAGTAATCGAGATAGACTTGACTTCTAAATTAACTAAGTAACCTTATTGACTGAGAATTTAGTAAGTGATTTGGATGAGTCTGAGAACACCAATGAACTTGCATGATGTATTGTTCTTATGGTTTATGAACCAAGAATTAAGTAAGTTGACAATTCCTGATGTTGTTGCAATGTGGAAATGAAATAAAGACCATTGGAATATCTATTTGTTTCCTTAAGATCTATTCAATGATGATTCTGAAGATGATCTATGGACAATAATTTTTTCTATTAAAGAGTGAATACCCTAGAAGGGCAAGGAATTGACCAATCAACAGGCATTAGTTTTGGGAGTTGTTCGATAATCCGATCAATCAATATATGTAACACCCCAATATGGGGTTAGATTTCTTAAGTTTAAAATATGGAAAATGAATAACCACAAGTAGGAAGAGTTGTTCAACCACTACAATTATTATTATTTTTATAATATAGAAAATGGATTTAAATCCATGTTGGCCCGTGAATTTACTGCCTTTCCAGAGTATTTACTCTTTAATACTAACAATTCTTGTCCATAAATCATCTTCGTAATCATCGCTGAATAGATCTTCCAATAGTCCTTATTTCATTTCCACGTTCAATGATATCAGGAAATACGGACGTACTTGTTTCATGGTTCATGACCAATAACGACAATTCATCATGTAAATTCAACAGTGTTTCCAGACTCATCCAATCACTTATTTAATCCTCAGTCATTGAGGTAACTTAGTTCATTTAGCAGTCGAGTCCATTACAGTTATTTCGGGGTTTTTCAGGGTAATACAGACGTTTCTGAATTTTATATACATATTGTACTTCCGTTCGATTTAATTTGGTCTTATTAACGAATATCTATTTCTTATTACCGAATGCGATCTAGAGTTGAGCTGAGCTGAGTACTTTCAAAATTATCATTGAACCACACTTGAGAAGACGAACACGCATTCAAGTAACATCTATGTCGTTCAGGTACTGACATATCATTAGGGTTAATCTACTCACTTAAATTGAGTTCCATTACTTTTAAGGGTAGTACAACCCTATGTTTATTTGAATTCCTTAATTAACCCAAGACATTTATTTAGTCTATACCATAAGGGCATTTTGGTCATTTTGGTGCTCAATGTTTTTTTTCATTCATTTTAGAGGTTGAGGATATCCATTCATTCTTGGGCTTGGTGATATTCTAGAGTCATTTCCATTCCAGGGGTATTTTGGTCATTTTACAGATCCAATGTATTTCAATCATTTTCTTACATCTGATCTTATTATTAATTCAAACGTATCACCTTTTCCACTCATTTCGAACAATTCTGACAAAAGAGCACCATCTATAAAATATTCGTCATGTACTTTCTCAATTCGATGATTTCTAGGTTGAATGCCTACTCAGATGTTAGTAACGAATTATCAGTGATTTTCGATACAAAAATAGGATCTCAACAATTAAATCAGTAATTTATCAATTAAGTACAAATTCTCAGGTTACTCTCTAATTCAAAGTTAACTTGGACTATTTTTACCTCTCAAGGGCATTTTCGTAATTTCGTAACCAAATAATTTCGATATTAATTCTTAACGAAAATAATCATAATTTAGAGATCCTATGGTTAATTGCTTTCCTGAACATTCTCTGATCTTGAAATGATTCCTTAATCGATTTCTAATATCTTGCACAAACTCTCTTGGTGTTAAAAACGGTTATCCAAATTTTCTAAGCAAACTAGCATTTCTTATGTACATCTGTAGTTTTATCAGGTCAATTTGTCTTTTCAGAGTTATTAATCAACTTCCAAGGACAATTTTTGTCATTTTACAACATAGGGGTATTTTCGTAATTTTACAAAAATCGAAGTATTCTCATAATTTATCATCCAAGTACCTTTAATGAGATAAATTATAATTCACATATTCAGGACTGATTCCTTTATCACTCAATCATAGAACTTGTAATTCAATAGAGTCTTAACTAATTTATCACTTAAACTGTATTCGGTTAGAATCCATCCATAATCAAACAGACATAATAGACCAATCATATATATGTCCATGCATTTATCCATTATCAACATGTTCCATAAAGTATAAAGAGGTAGTAATGTATTACCTCGATTTCTGTGCCATATCAATCGACCATACAAATTCCATTCAAATGCCCTCGATCTTTAATTCAACTTCCAATAATTTCTCAAATACATAACAACATAAATTTCATCAAGAACAGAGCTTAATTGCGAAAAAACGGATCGAATCGGGTGATTAATCAGTGAAAATAACTTACCGGGTTCAAATTTGGCGAAACGGACTTCGGAATCGGACTCAGAACGTCAACAAAACCCAAAATATTACTCTTGAATTCCAGCTCACCAACTTGATTTCTAGCTTCCAATCTTTTTCTAACGAACACGGACAATCTATCGTACAAATACGACTTCAAATAATTTTGCTCGCCATAAAAATAACTTATTAGAATCTAATTAATAATTTAGGGACCCAATTGTTAAAACTAAAAACTTTAGGATTCAATAAAAATTTTAATTACTAAAATTAGGGACTAAATCGATCTTAATAAAACTATTATTCTATAATCATAACAATATGAAAGCTAAGAGACAAGGTTGAGCTTTTAACAACTTGGATGGCTTACCTTGTAATTATCCCTTTCTCACTTCCATTATAATTTGCCAATTCCACGTGATGGAATTTCTTATTTCCTTTCTTCTTTAAGCTTCAATTTGTACTCTGTTTATGAAGAAGAAAACTTCACCAGCCTGTAATTAAACAACGACGACCACCGCATCGATTGTCATCGTCGATCGTCGCCCGGGAACCAAAATACATGGTTCGAGCCTCCTCGAGCTCCTCATCAAGAATCCGACCTCCAATCATCCAAAAACATCACCGATCGCCACAAATCTAACGAAAACCATTCGGTTTTCTCAAAGTAAAACACTCCAGTCCCCTTCTGATTACCTTCCGATGGAGCCAAAACCAAATTATGTCGTTCCTTACAACCACTCCGACCTTTCCACCACACGAATCAAAAAAATACAGGACGATTGGGAGGATGTCGAATTGCTATCACTTGAATGCTTTCAGGAAGTAGACAGTTACAAAACGAACCTAGTCGAGCCAGCCTATTTACCCATCCAGGAATATTTTTCCAGTGAGTTGCATGCTCACGTCGTCAGTGAAATGGTTGAAATTCTTAACAATCAAATGATATGTGTCCCCGTGGTATTTATCCAAAAGTTGTTCCATAAATAACCGAAATTCTGAACGAGACATGTCGGTGCTGCCCAACAATATCGATCGTCTGAAGATGAAACCATGACAACTTCTTGGTTCAACTTCGAACACCCCACTTATGAGGTACTCATGTGCTCCAAAGCCATACTCCATCCTATGCACTTCATTCCCATAGTGGAATATACCAAGGCCGAACCATTAAAGGAATTTATTTATAGGTGTGAGATCAGTTAGATTGCTTCCAACTCCTTTGATTTAAAACCAAGGCATCCCAAAAAAATATCTTGAATCTTAAGAAATCTTTATTTCTACACTTTCATTTTAAATCACTTTATTTCTACATGTTTAAATCCGATCACTTCGAATTGTTCGATAAGTCGATTGATCAACATGGATTTAAAATGTCTTGAATCTTTATTTCTACATTTTCATATTAAATCACTTCGGTCATGTCTGAACACGCATGTAACGCAGAAGGAAAAGATTATGAATATCCTATTTGGTTCAATTGAGCTGAGATCTTATAAATTTAAGTATATTCCTGAATACCCCTGATTGTTTGGGTAATAGAATCACAATCAGTAAATCTGAATCTAGAATTATTATGTATAAAGGTTCCTGAACGTTTTCCTGATTCACATGAAAACATAGTGGAATTCTAAAGTATCAATCTGAAATGTCTGATTAGATCGGTTAGAAATTGATTCTCTTCAATAAGGTCTTGCTCCTGTAATTCGATCAAATTGCACAAGTTCATGTTATCAATACCGATAACTACAAAATACCTCTGAAAAGTACTTGGATTATCTAGTGTGTTCCTTATATTTTAATAAATTATTTTATTGTTTTAACATGAGGTACACTGAAATCTATGGTTACTGTTTTATGGATGCACCGACTTAATGGTGATGGCTTATGGAATTCTATTACTGTATAAATTGTATCTTGGATATACAGATTTGTAAATTACAGCTCTGATCAAGCTGAAAATTTTTTATGGACCTAATGTGACTCTTAGGTAGGCTCTGCGGCCCTGAGATCATTCTCGGGTAGGCCCTACGGCCCTAAGATGTGTTTTTAGGTAGGCCCCGTGGCCCCGAAACTTTCTTGGATAGGCTCTCAGGCCCTAAGATGTTCCCTTAGGTTAACTCTTTATACGATGGGTTTTTAAATCACTATGAGATTTTACTAAGCTATTATTTGTTTAGTGTACCTATCATAATTTTATCGTACTGTTGGAACACACTAGACGTCCTATTCAACCTCATGAAAACGTGATAGTATGAAAGGTTTCTTATGAACTGAGATTCATGGCTTCTACTCGATGAACTACTAATGGAACCCCATATTATTCCGCAACTGGTATACGTTTGATTCAATAAGGAGATTATGGCTTCACATTTATCTGCATGTCATGTAGCATCATCTGGTAGTTCTGTATTACTGAGCTTTCTGAATCTCACTCTATTACTCACCATTGCAGGTTAAAAGAATTGTACCGGTGCATCTATCGATTTTAGTAAAGGAGCTCTTCCGGCATTGATTGCAGAGTATGGTACATGTGATTAGAAGGCATGTAATTGTATTTTGTTTTATATACGAGTCTGAAAATATGTTTTATTTCTTAATGTTGATAAAGCAATTATGAGTTACATGTTTTAATAAAAGTTTTTAAATTTTCCGAGATTTTTACAGTGGGTCGCTCATGTGGCCCTAATGTGACGCCCCGGATCGAATCAGGATATCCGCATCAGTTTGAGGGGGTTACAATATAAATGGTGAATGTCCTGAATCTTTGTTTCTCCCTTATCATCTCAAATTACTCCGGTCATACCTGAACACTTTCATGATGCACATGAAACATAGTGGGATTCTAAAGTATCAACCTTAAATGTCTGATTAGATCGGTTAGTAATCGATTCCCTTCAATAGGACCTCGTTCCTGGAATTCGATCAAATTGCATAAGTTTCATGTTATCCATACTGATAACTACCAAGTGCCTCTGAAAAATACTTGGATCCTCTAGTGTGTTCCACATGTACTACATGACGATTTTATATGTTTTGAGATCAGTTTTAACGAACGTATTGATTTACTGGTTTATGAACCATGGCAACATGGTATGTGATCTTCGATTACGGTTTTCATCGAAGAATATGAATTGTTCCTAATTTATGGAATCATGGAAATTATTGGTTAATGAACTATGGTTTTATGTTTTCACTGGTTATACTCGAACTATTTTATTGGGATGTTATATGGGTAGAGTGGAGGTACAACTCTGATCAAGCTGGTAAATCCTTATGGACCTAAGGTGATCCTTGGGTAGGCTTTCAGGCCCCAAGATACTCTATTGGGTTAATCAGGGAACTACTTATGGTGTACATGTGGAGATCCGTTATACGATTTATTTCATTATCACGATTATGACATATTACTATATCATGATCCAGATATTACGATTTACGACTAAAACTGATTTCTACTGGATTTTTTATGTGGGTAGGATTTTGGAGTATGGAGGTACAACCCTAATCCAGCTGGTAAATCCTTACGGACCTAAGGATGCCCTTGGGTAGGCCCATAGGCCCCAAGGCATACCCTTAAGTTGGCTCCCTTTGTAGTGTGCTTAGGGTAAGCCCTACGGACGTAGTTATGGGGAACTGTATAATGGAGTTTGGTTGGAGGGTTCTGCTATGGTTTTAAAAGATTTATATCTTCTCACTGGTTTTGATTAGAACACACTCGACATCCTATTCGACCTCTTGAAACGTGATACTATGAATGTTTCCTATGAACTGAGATCTTCATGGCTTCTACTCGATGAACTACCAGTGGAACCCCAGATTATCCCGAAAACAGATATACGTCTGAGTCAATAAGGAAAATATATGGCTTTCAATTTATTTGCATGTCATGTAGCATCAACTGGTAGTATTGTATTACTGAGCTTCCCAAAGTTCACTCTGTTACTCACCTTTTCAGGTTAAAAGAATCGTACCAGTGCATCTATCGACATCAGTAAGGGAGTTCTTCCGGCGTTTCTTGCAGAGTATGGTACATATGATTAGGGGCATGTAGGTTGTATTTTGTTTTTATATCCGAGTCTGGAAATCTATTTTATTTATGAATATTAGAAAATTTTACTTTTGTATTTATAAATGATTTTATTATTTTACATGTTTTAATAAAAACGTTAAATTTTCTGAAATTTTTATGGTGGGTCTCTCTGGTGGCCCTAATGTGACACCCGGATCGGACCGGGTCACCCGGATCAGTCTGGGGGTGTTACATTGTAACACTTCGATTTAACATGACTTTTCTTTTTATGATAGTGATAAGTTTTACCTTGGTTGGAAGATTTTGATATGTCACTTCCTTTACTACCAGAAGAACTCTCGCCTTTTCTTCCACGGTCAAAGCTAGTTGATCCATGCACCACAAGACCCTCTGCTTGGGGCTCGAAACTAGATAGAATATGCTTCATCTTGTCGAATGAGTGCATGCCATTGTACACCTCTTCAAGAATGAGAGTTTCGCGACTGTACACTATTGTGTCTCTGAAAGGTGAATATGAAGAAGGTAGCAAACATAGGAAGATTAGTCCATTGTGTTACCGGCTTGACCTCACCAGATTTCCCAGAGTTCTGCTCTTCAACTTCTCTTTTGATTTTATTTTGAAACTTGTAACACTCCGATTTAACATGACCTTTCTTTTTACAGTAGTGACAAGTTTTACCTTAGTTGAAAGATTTTGATCTGCCCCTTCCTTTACTACCAGAAGAACTCTCGCATTTTCTTCCACGGTCAGAGCTAGTCGATCCATGCACCACAAGATCCTCTACTTGGGGCTCGAAACTAGATAGAATATGCTTCATCTTTTCGAACGAGTGCATGCCATTGTACACCTCTTCAAGAATGAGAGTTTCGCGACAGTACACTATTGTGTCTCTGAAAGGTGAGTAGGAAGAAGGCAACAAACATAGGAAGATCAGTCCATTGTGTTACCGGCTTCTCATCAAATCCTTATATTGTATCGTCGAGATCTAATTGTGCAAGAACATCCCAAATCTTCACATGCCATATCGAGAACACGATGTTTCGATCCAACAGCGGAATATCATACTTCATTGTTGCCATGATCTTGAATTCGAAGCTCTAATACCAATTTTATAATATCGGAACGATGATTATCCTCAAACAAATAAACACGATCGAAAAGGAAAAACAATGAACGCCAAGATTTATGTGGAAAACCCAAAAGAGAAAAACCACGGGCAGAAGAGAAGAATTTCACTAATATGAAGGAAGAAAATACAAGAGGATTTTGGTGAAAGAAATAAAAACTTAATTTATAACTCTGACCCTTAGTATCTATTTATAGGGATAAATACTTGATTACAAAGGAAAATTAAATAAAGTAGAAATCTACTTTAATAAAGTTTTTTACTTTTAATCAAACTGAGTTTCCTACTTTCCTAATATTTATATATTAATTAATTTGTGTTACTTTAAATTCGAATCAAACTCTAACTGTTTCTACAATTTCATTACAATACAAAAGTAAATGGTGGAGTTTTATTATTTATAGCCAAATGAAGGGCAAAGGTTGAACATGCTCTGATACGTTAGGTTAGAGTTGTGCTGAATACTTATAATGCAATTTTATTACTTTAATATTTACTGGTTTTGAGTCAAGTTAATCTGAAATGATATCACTTTAGTTATATAAAGGTTTGATCTCAATTAATAAATGAATTGAACTGATTATTATATATTTATGTTAACTATGTAAAAAATGATATATTTCATATCTTTTTATTTGAATATTTGTTTGAAATTAATATCAATTAATAGTATTATTGCATTTCATGTGCACTTTTTTTAATTTAAAAATTGCACTTTATTTATATAAAAGACGATAATAAAGAGAGAATAACAGTCTTGTCTTCCATCGTCTTCAATTTTCTCTTTTCTTAACCAATCACCATTTTCGGAAGAGGAAGCACCTTGAAGACACTCAAGCTCTCAGAAGAAGATTGGGATTGTGCAACAAACTCACCAATTTCTCTCTCTTTTTTTTATCTCACTATTTCTATTCTTTTGCTCTAAATGCAAATGCTTAAGATATAATCTTATCAGTTCCTATGGAACAATTTTACTCGCTACTTTATTATTTATCGACGTGTATGCTTGTACATTTATGCAAACACTACACACAATAACAATCTAACTATTTACCTTTATATTTATATTAAAATTTGTTAAACATATATTTTTTAATTCATTCTAATATAATTATAAGATAATATTTATATTTAATTTTAGATTTTAATTTTTTAAACACAACTACTTGTGTCATGTATTGATTATATAAGAGAAATCAAAATTTAAAATAAAAAATAGAACCAATGCTTTTTACTTTGGTAGAAACCACGTCTTATTATTTTTTATACTGTAGAAAGAGAATTCAAAAGTCATCTATAGATAAAATAAGATCGATTCCACCCAAAGTATGTTCAGATAATAACAATATACTCAGGTTGGCTTTTTCGGATGAAAGTCTTCAAAAGATTTCAATACTTTATTTTTAATTTTATTTTTAATAACCGTGAACCATCACATCAATATTGTGGATTGTTGCATAAATATTAGAGTGGTGATCGATCATTTCTATGTGTTAAATAATCATATCAGTTAATTTTTTAAATTTAAAGACATAATTAAATGGAAAAAAGAAAATATTTGAGTGTTTAATTGATAAAAATGATAGTTATAGTTCGTATGAATTATAACTTCGGAATAATACCAAATTATCATACTATAATTGTCCAAAGCTCGAAGTCGAGCTAATGGTTGTAGGACGCCACTTAGGACTGTAAACGAATTGAGTCGAGCTAAATATTATTGTGCTCGATACGATCGAAAATTTAAATTAAGCTCGATTCAACTCAAAAGTTCACAAGCTTAAAATTGTCAAGTTTAACTTGACTCGTAAGCTCGCTAGCTTAAAATTTTTAAGCTTTATTTTTATAAAAAAAAACTAACATATAAATGTTAATATTATAAATAATTTAATTTAAAAAATTAAAATTTTAATATATTATTTTTTTCGAATTGTTCGTGACCTTTTCGAGTTGAATATCAAATAGCTTGCTTCGGCTCTTTAAGAATTTGAATTGATTTCGAGCTCGAATTGAGTATTGACTGAATTTTGACCGAGTCAAACCGGAGCAAATCACAATCTATCT
Source organism: Hibiscus syriacus (assembly GCF_006381635.1). NCBI lineage: Eukaryota > Viridiplantae > Streptophyta > Magnoliopsida > Malvales > Malvaceae > Hibiscus > Hibiscus syriacus. Next base: position 146,250 of record NW_024063166.1, on the reverse strand, counting down.
CGTCTCTTTTACGGCCCTAGAGACCCATTCATCATTTGACAATTTTCCAAGGCCTTGAAACGCGGGCAAACCTTGCTATCCATCCATGGTTGCCATAGCCTTGAAGCTCAGGCAAAATCTCACATTCGCAATAAATTTCAATATATATAAATTAATAGTTGAGAGAAGATGAAAGCGTACCAAACCTAACCGTTTAAAAGAGTGAGTGGCCACGGTTGCTGTCCAAATAGAAATAGTCTTCCCCTTCAAGTAAAGGCAGTTGAAGTTTGGCACATTGAGTGAAAATGTGGCCAACCCCTACCTTTTCCTCTCAATCCTTCCCTTTCTTATACTCTCTCTGATATCAATGCCATCATCCTCATCAACTGCAACAACCCTTTGATGATTTCTTTCTTTTTAAAACATATTCTCTTCCAATTACAAATCCAACAAAAAGGTGAAATGTGGCCAAGGAAAATTAAAAAGTTGGACACTTTCATACCCACCCAAGCTTACAAATGAAAAAAAAAAAGTTGAAGAATTTGTGTTTCCAAAGTTCAGAAACATTACAGTAGAAAGTAGAAGGAAACAAAATAGAAACTCCCTCTTCAACTATGTTGTACAGGATACAAGATGAATTCTGGAGACAAAAAGAAGAAGGGTCTTCAATGGCTGGTTGCTACTCTTGTTTTTTTTTCCCTAGCTTCTTATAACTCTGGTTTTTGAAGGGTTCTTTGCAGAATATGGAATTTTGGAGCTCTTCATTAAAGGTACATACATGTATGGCTTTTTGTTTGTATAAAGTTTTGGGTTTTTTGTGTGTCAATTATGTTGTTCATGATCAAGGTGAGCTTTTTCTTTTGGATTTGTGTTAATTATGTTCTTGGGGAAGGAATAGATAACTGTAATTTTCAAAAGGTGAGCTTTTCTTGAAGGTAGTAATTTTTTAGTATTTGAATTTTCCTGTCTTTGGATCTCTCTTGTACCAGTGTCAGATGTTTTTCTCGGAGAATTGTTCTTTTAATCTTTAAACAGCAGAGAGGCGTTTCAGAAAAAATAAAAAAATCTCTAGCATTTTGAATATTTGTGGTGTTTTTTCTTTTGGTTTTTGTAGGAGAATTGTGTTTACAAAAGTTCCCAAGTCTTAATGTTTGTTCTTTATTAAGAACTCTTGCATCATGAAAAGCCTGAAAATTTCCATGTCATAAGGCTTATCAGGCAGTTTATTCAGATATCATGGTCGAAAACTCGAGTCTTGGAATCTGCAAGAAACCTTCTTTGCTCGACATATGTTTTGATTTAATGCATTGTTTTTCATGGTAAATACTATCTGTACACCATAGTAATTACATTAAATCTTATGCATTGTTTTATGACAACAGATAAGACCAGCAATTTAGACCTTACACGACTGGAGCTGCTGGTTTTTTTTTTTTTGTTTATTCTGTTTCTTGGACCAACAAAGTAATGCTGGCAGTATGGGAAAGAAAGGAAGTTGGTTTTCTGCGATTAAAAGGGTTTTCATACCACACTCCAAGGAAAATCCAAGTAATGTAAGTTCATATTTTTAAGTCTGGTGCATAGGGACTTCACTAATGTAAGTTTATGGTTTTGATTATCCCAAGCAGCACTTTGAGTTTCGTTTTCTGCACCTCTCTTAAGCACGGTTTAGATTGCCTTTTTGGCTTGTAAAGCATGTGCTTTTCTAAGTAAATGTAACTGAGAGACGATGGCTTCTGTTTTTTTTTTTTTTTTGTATGGTTAAATCCTTCCAGGAATCGGATAAAAGAAGCCGTAAAGAAAAGAAGAAGAAAGGCCTAGGAAAATTAAGGCGTGGAGAAACCAATTCCTTTATCCCCCTCTTCAGAGAGCCCAGCAGTATTGAAAAAATTCTTGGGGAGGCTGAAAGAGAGCATAAGATAGTATTCAGGCCTCCGACACCTCCGGAGCAGCCTCCGATACCGCCTTTTGTGGCTCATAAAGCTTCTTCTTCTCCACATGGTCCATCTCAGAGGATTGCCTCTCCTAGGATTGATTCCCCGAGGGCTGCTTCCCCTCCACAAGCTCCTTCTCCGCCGTCACTTCCACGAGTTGCCTCTCTCGAGGCTGATCCAGCTAAGGCCTTTCGTCCTCGACCAGAACCAACTTTAAGGAACCACCATGCTTCAGCTACAAAAATTCAAGCAGCCTATAGAGGTTATATGGTAAACTTTTTTCACTTTCCTTGTTTAGTGCAAATTTCATGGAGGCAACTGGTTCGAAAAGACTAGCAATGAAAAACTATTTGGCTATTGAACTGATTAACAAAACCAGCAGCATTAATCTGTTAAAATTTCATATTTTATGGAAAGATTAAAAACCATTTGTTACGAACAACTTTCAAATGGACTCTGTAATGGCTGAAGTTTCCTTGAGCAAATAGTTAATCACGTTGCTCCGAGTTGTTGGTAATTTCGTGTAGTATGATGAAGATACACGGTAGAGCCCTTTGCATTGTTATGTTTTGCATCGACATTTGATTACCAGAACTTGTAATACAGGCAAGGAGAAGTTTTCGAGCTTGGAAAGGCCTTGTGAGGCTTCAAGGAGTCGTGAGAGGTCAGACTGTGAAACGCCAAACTACAACGGCAATGAAGCATATGCAGCTTTTGGTGCGAGTTCAGTCTCAGATTCAGTCTCGCCGGATCGAGATGTTAGAAAACCATGCACGACAACAGGCTCGGTTTAAGAACGATAAAGAAGTAGAGAGTGCCTTGGGTAAATTGAGCTTTAGTCAGGCGGTATGTTTTCATTGGCTTTGTTTCTGACTGCATATGGTCTTCTTTCTGGTTTCATAAGACCTTAGGAGACTTGGTGGAACTTGGAGATTATATATCCATGCTTGTTTCATCATATGTACTCTTTATATTCTTTTTGAAAATGAGTAACTTAGTCGAACATCGGATCAGTCCGAGGCAGGCAATGAAGATTGGGACGATAGTCTGCTAACGAAAGAAGAAATCGAGGCAAGAATGCAGAGAAAGGTAGAGGCAGTCATCAAGAGAGAAAGAGCCATGGCCTATGCACATTCCCACCAGGTATTTTTACTACCACAATTCCATTTAGTTTGACTTGTATAAGCCTAACTACAATTGATTTAAAACCTTTCTTCATACAGTTATGGAAAACTACTATGAAATCAGATTACACAGGAGGATCAGACATTCGCACTCGCGGACCGTGGTGGTGGAACTGGTTAGAGCGTCAGCTATCTTCTAGCAATGCTCCTGAAGGACAAGGCATGAAGGATTTCAAACTTACACCACCAAGGCCAAATTCCGAATTGAAGCCTAGTCCAAAACCGCCATTGAGCAGCAAGCAACATCAGTTTATGTTTGACAATATGGACACTCCGACGCCAAAATCTACGAAGTTGACCATGCTTCCGACTACACGACCTATGCAAACTCCACCTAGTAGAATCCTACAAGGAAGCAGTTCAGCGTTGTTGAAATATTCGAGACCGGGAGCTAGTGAAGCGGATTCACAATTTGACTTGCCCATGAAGGATGATGACAGCATTACTAGCTGCCCTCCATTTTCAGTTCCAAATTACATGACACCAACAGTTTCAGCCAAGGCCAAAGCAAGATGCAACAGCAACTCGAAGGATGTGTTCATGGGGACGCCGGGAAGCGAGACATCGAAGAGTAGGCTTTCGTTCTCTTTGACACAAGGGATAGGATCATTCAAGTGGAGCCGAGGGTCTTCGTTTTCGAGCAAGGATCATTTAAGTTCTCAAAGGGGTTTAGATAAGAACCGATCACTTCAATCTATAGGCAATTTGAGTGTGGATTCAACCGTTTCAATGCCTGCAACTGTTGGAAGAAAGCCATTTAACCGATTTGTTTGATCTTTTTATTTTTCTTATTTTTTTAACCTTTGATTACTTCATTTTGGTGTTTATATTATGTGAGTGTATGGTGCCTCCTCGAGTTGCAAAATTTACTGATTGTGAGATAAAAATCAAAATAAAAGACTAGGATATGATGGTTTGAATGTCACAGGATTTGGGGTATGGTAAGCTACTTTAGTATGTTTCTTTTTCTTTCTTTGTTTTACTAGGTCGGGTGAGCAATTTATATTGCATACCATTACTCGTTAACATAAAATCTTATATCCGTTTCTGGTCTTATAGCATATAAATTAAGAGTAGAAGAACGTTGTTATCTGTTTACGAGGTCCCGAATTGTGCATGGGAGTTTTAAAACCTGAACATACACCAAATAGACGGTGAATTCTTAGTTTGGCTTGAAGATAAAGGATACAACTAGAATTTATTCGAATATTCTAACAAAATCATCTTAGTGTGGCATTAAAAATCAAAAACAGTGGTAGGAGAACCTCTAGCAGTGGTCCAGTGGTCAGGGATTCACTTCCCCTATTAATAACAAAAATCAGTTGTAAGATGTTTTGAATTGAAGTCGATGCTTATGAGAGGGACAATAGTTGTTAATAAAAATATTATTGCGAAATGAAGACTTAACATTGATTAAAACATACAATAAAGAGTAAATGAATGAGTAAATAAAACAATAATGATATAATTATTATGTCGTGTAGTCATTGTCTTAAAAACAATTTCACTTAGATTGGTGTGATTCTGAAAGTGGACACTATCCACAAGGTTAACACAATCTTTCAGATTTCATACACCTGAAATAAGAAGTGAAACTCGCTTGATATTACTCTTTTCCAAAGTAAAATCAGAAGAGATAAATCACAGAAAAACAAATAATTGGTGTGCAAAATACTAAACAATAACATGATATTTATAAAAACAATATGCTATCATCAAATCTCAATCACCCTCAAATATCTTCTGTCGAAACGATTTTTAAACGGGAGTGGGGATGCGAGATTTTGAAAACCACGTCATTTTTAATTATTCTCTTACTATTAAAGTTTAATTAAAAATATTGCGAATTTAGAAAACCCATCGTTTCAAAAATTTGGAAATTCCTTAAAGATAAAAACATGTGGTTCGAGGAGTCGCCACCAATCTTTGATTAGGATGTGATTGGGCACCCAAAAAACGTTGTCATTTTAAATAAAAATTAATTTTAATTAAAACGACAAATTTACGGTCTACGTTACCAAAATCCAAGTTCGGGAGTCGGTTACGCGTGGGGAAGGATTAGCACCCCCACAACGCCCTAAATCGGTACCTAGTCGATTTATTAATGTCTTTGCAACGAATTTCACAAGTTCAAATTTAATTTGATTTATGATCCCTTAAAACAACAAAAATGCGAATTTATAACATTCAAAGCAACAAAATAAATTTAATTGAAATTTCCAAACCATTAGAAAGATAAAGAATATTCGATTATTTAAAAATATCGAAACCATATCTTTAGGTGAGTTCTAACGATCTTTTCTCAAATAATTTAAATAGCCGAATATTTCTTTTTCTTTTATTCCCAAATTTTAAAGTGATTAATCCAAATTTAATTAGGCGTTACTGACGGGATACAATTTTAATTTAAAATTGCCAAATCAACTCTCTAGTAAGTTAGGAGAAGCCATTCCGACAATTTTAAATTAAAAGAATGTTACCCTTAATCTGATTATGTAACGACGTCGGGTCATGCAAATGAGATTAACACGCTTAAAAAAATACAACTAAACAAATATGTACTAACAACATGCTCGAAAAAATATGCACATGCATACACTTAAAAATAATTCTAAATTAACCTAACTAACATACATGAAATATTAAAGGGACTAAAATATAAAAACAATAAACAGTAGGCTATTTTCATAAACATTTCATTTCTGGGTACCGCAAACATAATACAACCAAAATACTACAAAGGACCAAAATGAAAGTTTCTCAAATTACACATCCAATGCATAAACAACATCAAAATGGCCCTAACACGGTTCTGGACTAAGATGTAACACGCAGAAAATTTCAAGGAAAAATTGTAAACAAAATGAAGTTCGGGTTATGGGTTGCAACGAGACACAATGAAACCAGAAGGACCTTCCCAGCTATTAACTCGTTTTCTAAAACCCGGTTCACCTCACCCAACCTCAAGACGCTGCCGTTTCGTACAACCTCTAAACGTCGCCGTTTCACTAACCAGATATATACAATATTAGGGTGAAACGATTACCCTAAAATCATTCTCAACCTCACTTCTAAAATGCCTCACCGCTTTACTCTCATCCCTCTCAAGCTTCCCTCTACAACCCTTAAAAAAACCTAGCCTCCAAAGCCACCATGGTCTCCGCCCACCTCAACGAAGACCCCGATGAAACCTTAAAAGACCCGACGACGAACCTACCAGCCTTAAATCCTCACTCTTGAACAAATAAAACCAGCGACCTAGACACCACGACCACGAACTCACTGTTAACCCAGATAAACCCTAACCCAACATCTCACCAAAGAAATACAAACCCCATCGAGACCTCCTAGATCCCTAACACCAATCACATATCTAAGACTGAAAGTGGTTACCTCGGGTGACTGGTGGTGGTTTCGACTCCAAACGATGAGAAATGTGAGAGTTTTGTTTTCGTTTCTTCTCCGTCGTTGATGGATGTTTATGGCTTGGATATTTATTTTTCGTTACTGTTGATGGATCCCATTTGCTCTGGTTATCTTTTCGCGTTTTTTCTCTATCCGCTCCTTTTGATGGGTTGAAGACAGATGATGTTTTCTCCCCTAATCGATGGATTCTTTGTTGCTCTCCGATTCTCTTTTTTTGTTTCTGTTTACTATCGTTATATCTCGATCGTGTTCTGTCCTCTCTTTTCGTGTGTCCACAGGGCATCGATATGAGCACGAGGAGTATGGCGACGATAGTGGTAACCTCAGTCTTGGTGGACGACCGACAAGCGTGTGTATTCCTCGGTGAGTTTGTGCACTATCGCGATGAGTGCATGATGGGTGCTTAGTGGAACAATACACTGTCTTGGGTCTCTGAACGCAATGTGAGCCGTTGGATCTCATCAGATCCAACGGTGTTGGCTTCGGCGGCGCTGGAAATAGGGCGAAAACCCTAGTGCTCATGTGATCTGGACCGTTGATGACAAGCAGATCGAACGATCCAGGGCATGCGGCGGCTGGGTACCTAGACAGAAGCTGGAAACCCTAACGGGCCTAGGGTTTCTCCAAGTGGGCTGCAGGATTGGTGCAGGGCCTGGCGTTGGGCTTGTTGTAATCTGATTTTTATTTTGGGCATGTTTGGTTGTAATACCAGTGTACGCCCTGTAACAACGACAATAATAAGATTTAGTATATGTTAATAATCTTTGTTTACATATATTTATATATATTAATACCTGTAAAAATACCAAACTTATGCTAATAACCGAAACTGTAATAAAAACAATAATAATAAAACCCGATTAAAATCGAATGACACCCCGGACAAAGCGAGCATCTACAGCTGTCCCTCTTTGTTCATTGTCGTGGAACGAGAATAGAGCAAAGATCAATAGATGGCCAAATTTGTCCAATCGTGAAAAATTCAAAAGGTTAATCTGCTTCACTGCTATTTCAGGGTAAGTGAGACTTGAAAAGAATCTTCTAAAAATCAGGTTCGCTCCCTATTGCTTTCAGGGAATATGGAACTCGAATAATCTCTAAGAATCGTGTCTGCTCTCTATTTCTTCAAAGAGTATGAGACACGAATAATCTTCAATAATCTTGTCTGCTCTCTATTTGTTCAGAGAGTATGAGACACGAACAATCTTCTTCTTACGGGTTCGCTCCCTCTTTCTTCAGGGAGTATGGAACTCTAACATCTTCAAACGGGTTCGCTCCCTCTTTCTTTAGGGAGTATGGCACTCGAAAATATTCTGCGAACGGGTTCGCTCCCTCTTTCTTTAGGGAGTATGGAACTCGAACATCTTTAAACGGGTTCGCTTCCTCTTTCTTCAGGAAGTATAGAACTCGAACATCTTCTTCTTACGGGTTCGCTCCTTCTTTCTTTAAGGAGTATGGAACTCGAACATCTTCAAACGGGTTCGCCCCCTCTTTCTTTAGGGAGTATGGAACTCGAAAATCTTCTGCGAACGGGTTCGCTCCCTCTTTCTTTAGGGAGTATGGAACTCGAACATCTTCAAACGGGTTCGCACCCTCTTTTTTCAGGAAGTATAGAACTCGAAAATCTTCTTCTTACGGGTTCGCTCCCTCTTTCTCTAGGGAGTATGGAACTCGAAAATATTCTTCTTACGGGTTCGCTCCTTATTTCTTTAAGGAGTATGGAACTCGGACATCTTCTTCTTACGGGTTCGCTCCTTCTATCTTTAAGGAGTATGGAACTCGAACATCTTCTTCTTACGGGTTCACTCCTTCTTTCTTTAAGGAGTATGGAACTCGGACATCTTCTTCTTACGGATTCGCTCCTTCTTTCTTTAAGGAGTATGAAACTCGAACATCTTCAAACGGGTTCGCCCCCTCTTTCTTTAGGGAGCATGGAACTCGAAAATCTTCTGCGAACGGATTCGCTCCCTCTTTCTTTAGGGAGTATGGAACTCGAACATCTTCAAACGGGTTCGCTCCCTCTTTCTTCAGGAAGTATAGAACTCGAAAATCTTCTTCTTACGGGTTCGCTCCCTCTTTCTCTAGGGAGTATGGAACTCGAAAATATTCTTCTTACGGGTTCGCTCCTTCTTTCTTTAAGGAGTATGGAACTCGAATAATCTTTTCTCCTTCACTATTTTTTTGCGAAGGCTTTAGTTTGATTTGCTTCAAAGGTTGAACCTGAAAATCAAACATTATCAATCATTAATGTATGCTTGAAGATTCGAAAAACATTATACTAAAAAATTTAGAATTTAAGAGAATCTTTTCGAATTCATTTCTCTGGTGAGAGCTTGTTTCGCCGCAATTAAATGCGAGAGTCTTCCTTGACTTGACTGCCATTTGAACCTCTCCCTTCCTGGGACCTTGAATCGGTTAATGACTCATCACGTGCGTTTCTTTTTAATCACTTGACCAACTTCTTTTTACTCGAAAACTTTTACTTTTTCTCCTACATCTGATGGTCTGATGGTTTGCTCCAACACTCTTCCTAGAAGGCTTAAAATGGATTTCCTTCCCGACTCTTTTATAAAGACACAAGATGGTTTACTTCACTATTCTTTGGTGAAAGGCTTAAGATGGTTTGCTTCCCTACTCTTTAGTGAAGGCTTAAGATTGTTGCTTCACTATTCTCCGGTGAAGGCTTCAGATTGATTGCTTCACTATTCTCCGGTGAAGGCTTCAGATGGACTTTGCCCCAATCTCATGTGTGCAAGTCTTTCTTCATACACGAAAATCTTCGTTTTTCTTCTACATCTGATGGCCTTCACTTCAAAGCAATGCTCCTTATGTGGATTAGACCTCTCTGTTTTTCAGGGTATGCCTCTTTAAACACAACTCTTTGCATTTGAGGTTTGAAATCTTCCTTTCAATCATCGGGATTTTAACATTCTGCATCTTCTCTTTGGGCCGGAAGATCTGTCAAAATCATGTATTTATGCAAGAAACACGAATGCAATTCAATGTATCAGTGTAATGCATTTTCTTTTATGTAAATGATGTTATCATGAATGCATAAATGTTGAATCAATCTTCACTTGGCTCCAGAGTGGTGAGCTCGGTCTTCTTCCATTTGATCATTCTTTTCCAGGGTTTGCTTTAGACACCCATGCAACTACTCATAATTTCCAACTGGCATTTTTGAAGAGCCCTCTGATCTTCTTCTATCGCCTTTGTCTTCTGTCTTCATTTTGAAGAAAGTGTTTTATCTCTCAACTTCTTGCTATGGTCATAAATATGACTGTGTTGCCCCATTTTTGGAGACTATGTATACGACTGCGCCAAACTCCACAAAGATCAAAGGGAGAGATGCATCTATTCTGATTTAACTCTTGAAGTACATCCAAGGAGGATCTACCCCAATTCTTCATGTCATCAAATCATTTAATCAAATATCAAACAAGGCTCATTTATACCATATCAGGTCGAGAGGTTTAACAACAACCCATCATTCAACCTTAGTTGGTTCCATTAATTTCTTATTGTTAAAATTTCATCGCCTCTTCCGTGGGAAGAAATCTTCATCATTTCTCATTTTTAACCTTGGCGTTGTAGAAGGTAAACTTCATCTAGGGTAATGGAAACAACCCATGATCGCAACACTGATCCATCACCATACTCACTGGTTCGTAAAACATTTGGCCACACATTCATCTTTTTCCTGTGACTTCTGCCAATATCTTTCGACTGGAGAAGCTCTTTGCACAGCGTTCAGAGTTTTTGTATGGTATTACAAGGATACCAAAACTCAGTGGAAATTAAAGTGGGATACCGGCTCGCCACATTAATGCATATGGAATTACAAGAGTAATGCAACCAATAATGGACAAAATGATCATATACAATAAACTCCATTGTCGCTGCTTCACCATTTTCACTCTTCATACATTTATATCCCATTGGAACTATTTGTTCAACTCAATGATCGTTCCACATGTCTTCACAGGTTTCCCAAAGATGCCCCACATTAATACATCTAGCTGAAACTAGTGCTGCAACATTATCTTATACTGGTACGGGCCTTCAAAATACCTCAACACCTCAATTTGTAAGGCTCATTCTCAACGCCTTCTTGGTCTGAATCTCATCATTTCAACATGATGTTGGTTCAGTCGTGCCCCAACATTATCTTATACTGGTACAAGCCTTCAAAATGCCCCATCACCTCAAATTGTAAAGCCCGTTCTTAATGCCTCCTTGGTCTGAATCTTGTCATCTCAACATGATGTGGGTTCAGTCGTGCCCCAACATATCACAACTTGAATGTTCTCATTCTGGTGTCACTACACAGTAGTGTTGTCAAATAGCTTAAGGGATTTTCTTCATGTTGCCACAAACACTTAAGAAGTGATCAATTTTTCCAACCAAATGTCTTGCATTTAATACAAGTCATAATATGTGCCCCTTCTAAACAATGAGGTCATCTCCTTCTTGGTGGGTTACTGACAATGTCGTTTGGAAATGCTAAAAGCTTTTATTCTTCATTCATTCTGATCTCTTTAGACCATCTACTGTAAAAACACAGAATGCTTCATGTTCTGACACTGCTTCTTCTCTTTCTTCCAATAGAGGCATAATGAGCCTCACCCACTGCAAGGACTTTCTCGTTTGAAACTTGTCCTATTTGAAAATGTTTTTATCCCTTCTCTTATTTTTAGGGAATGTGAAATATTTATGAATAAATTTCAAAAATATTGTCATTTTCTTCAGACTCACAATCAAAACAAATTGTAAAACAAGAGTTCAATGAATATCAAATAAGTCAAATTCTCTTTTAATCCTTCAAAAGTTATATACATTTGAAAAGAGTAAAGATTAATGCTGACAAAAGGCTTAGGCTAACTTAGGAAGGAAATGTGTTTCTGGTTAGCTTTTTGCACACCCTTGATTCTGGCGTTTTGATAAGGCAAACATTTTGCTTCTCTTTTGGGAATGTTCACTGGTTTTCAATCTTCGTGAGCGCCTTTGGACTATGCAATGCTTTATTAAGAGATGCATAGGATCACCCTTTTGTACAGTGGTTGACAACCTTCATGTTCGAGCTACCTTTTCAGGTTTTCAACTCGAATTCTCCTTTGGTTTCAAGACGTGATCTAAAATTTTACGTCTTGAACCCTCATTTTATTGTTCTTCCTATCATGCATTAAAGATTTTAAAAGAATTATTTACAAATAAAATTAACCCTGAGGGACGGAATGAAATCTGAAGATAGTCTCTCCACTTAGAAATCCATGTATGATTAGAAGGGACTTTTCAGGCACGTAACATAGGTTAGGGCTCATGGTTATGAAAGAAATAGATAAATAGGCTCAAACAAGTGTTTAAGGGTGATCGAACCAAGGATCAATTTGTTTTGTTGTCTTCAACCTTGCTCTGCCTGATTTGAATTTGCTCGTGCATCTTCTATTCTTCTTTTTTTTTTCTTCAATGTTTCGAGATATACTTGAGATGTTTGAATCGCTCGTCTTGAAGTTTTGGGTGAGTTTTCTTTCCTTCTCTTTTTTTTTCATTTTTTCATTTCCAATTTTTCCGTTTTTCATCTTTTCTTTTTCTCTTTCTACATTTCTCTTCTTTCTCTTTATGATGTCAACTCCATTTGATCTTAGAGCGCTTTGTATTTGGTCTGCCTCATGGTGTCATGACTTGCTTCTGTAGTGAAATCCGGACTGATAATCTTCAGTCGTGCGAGCAGATGTTATTCACCTTTGCCCCCCAGTGTAGAGGGTGATCCTTAGTTTGGGTTGAATCCGAAGAAAATTAATGTAGGCTCAAAAGGGGACAACAAGGGGTATATATACATATATTTGAAGGGATAAATGAAACAAATCCGTTCATCATCTCATACATGGAAGTCTTTGTAAAAGAGGTATCCGCAGGGGGACGAATTTTCAGGATTAACCTTATCTACATGAAAACAATATAATTAATTCATGATAAAATTATTTCAATGATTCCCTTTATTTCTTCTTCATCTACGGAGTCCTTGCATGCCCTTGATTTGTTACACTCCATCTTGTCTTTCTTGCAGGAAAGGTCATCGCCATGCCCCTAGGATTTATTGAGGTTGAGGAATTGATGTCAATGATTAGTCTCTGTGTTATTTCGGGTAAGGAGTCCACCAATGGTTCTTTCGAGTTTGGGATGGGATATGGAAGGTCTAATCTTACCTCTTGTCAAAAGCATATAATTAATGAAGTAGCAAAACAATCTTTAACTCATTTGATATTACAAGATTAAAACTTGATTCATTGCTCATGACCTTTGGAAGATGACGTAAGTTCGTTTTAAAAATCCTTTCAAAAAGTTGAAAAAACGACAAAAACATGTTCAACCAAGATGTTGCAAATGACGAAAAGTTTCATGATGAACAAAATGATTTATGCGCAGTCAGGATGCCCATTATTCTTCGGATACAGTGGTGTTTGATTTGATCGGGTTCTACATATTGTGCTCTGGTACCCCACTCGAGCTCGTCATCCATTGTTTCACCAATTCTTGTGTCAATATCCCATTTTCCACAAGCATCTCTATCTCCTTTAACAATGGCCTGCAATTTCCCGTAGAATACCCCAATGCCCCCAAGTGAAAATCACAGACACTATCTTGATCATAGCTGTGAGCAGTAGGGTCTGGTTGCACTTTCACTGGCCTCGGTGTGAGGTATTGACCTTTAACCAAATGGGGATACAGATCCGAGATAGACATTTGAAATACTTTCAAAGTATTTTTCGATCTTGGGACTTTCTTCGGACGACTCGAGTACTATGCTACCCCTCTTCTTTTACGGTTGCGGGAGCTCTGGATGTGACATTCATTCACCTCATCATCCTTTTTCTTTTGGTCGACTGGACGTTTGGAAGTGACCTTCAAGTTTCCTTTGTTGATTGCATCTTCAATTAACTCGTCAGCCATCATAAGATCCAAAGAAAGTTGAACTTGTGTTGTCACTCCTCTCCATCTTAGGGCATATTCTTTGAAGCTCTCAGTAGCTTTCATCCCCATCTTTTGAAGGTGATGACATTTTGGGGCTAAGCCTTTAACACATTGATATTGCCCCAGAAAAGCATCAGCTAGGTTGACCCATGTCTTGATCTGGTTTTTGTTCAAACGGTTGTACCATACCACAGCTGGCCCAACAAGGCTATCATGGAAGTAATGAATCAACAGATTATCATCATTTAAGTACCCTTCCATCTTTCTGCAAAACATTTTCAGATGAATTAGGGGGCAACTGGTGCCATCGTATTTCTCAAAATTAGGCACCCTAAATTCATGCGGGATGACCAAATCTGGGACTAAACTGAGTTCCCTGGCTTCTAACTCCTTGTGGGTGGCATTAACAACCTTCATATCTTTAATGGCTTCATTCAAACTCTTGAATTCGTCCTCAAATTGCTCATAATTGACGAGGCTCTTCCCTAGGTTTGAGTTAGATGCTCCAGGGCAAGTTATCACTCTTGATGTACCAGTTTGATGAGATTGGTGTCTTTTATCAGCGATTTTCTCTCTATCAACGGTCTGCCATGCCAGCACCTGTACCATTTGATTCAATGTGCCTTGCAGAGAGCCCGATGCTTGATTCCTTGTATCTTGTTGTAACCCGACCAACTGTTCTTGCAACTGATCTTGCGATTCTTGATTAGATTGCTCTATTGCTTCCATTTGCTTGTTCATGATGATGAGGAACAGTATGGATTAATGATCTTTTTATTACTATCACATAATCCTCCATAAGTTATTTCCAAGTTTTCATAATTAATGCATGTAAAATACTTAAACAAATACATGCAATGCAAATGCAAATGCACGAGGTGTTAATCCCAAAAGTGACCACTTAAGAACAACCGTTCACTTAGACAACAAGAATTTCGTAAGTACACCATGTAGTCAAAATACAACTGCGATTTTCCTTGAGTCGTACTCTTCATGGGATCTGGTATTGCACCTCCAAAGTTGTCGGCGTATTTCATCACCTTTGATGACGTCGAATGTCTTTAAATTGAATCTTGAAATCTCCATTCTTACCTCTAATGTGAAGTGGTCTTCATGTCGTTATGAAGGGTCTTCTCGTCCTTGGTATGACTGTATCTATCCCTTGAGTCAACATCTTGGCCTTTGCAGCTTTAAAGGAATTCTTCAATCAGCTTCAGATCTCTTCGTTCATCGGATGTCCTCCTTCATGGATCGTTTGAACATCTCTGGATCTCCCGGTTTTGACTACATAGTGGAGAATTTCTTGCCTCAATATGTTCAGCCTTCTTCTTTGTCAATCACTTGCGAATTAACACCCCTTGATGACATGAGGATGCAAATGCAATAAGATCAAAATAAAATAGACATAGAACAAACATGGGTTAGTACACATAAGATAAATAACAAAATAGTAGGTACAATAAACATCAGATAAAACCTACCCTCACATGCTGGCTACCCAATCATGCTTTAATAGATCATACCCAACATGATATCTACCCACATGCTTTGTCATTCACAACAAATCCTAACCGCATGATATCTAATTCACATGCTTATTCGAAAAATAAACCTGACCACATGATCTCTAGTTCGCATGCTTCTTGCAAAAGTAAATTCGAGGAAAAGGTTAGAATGAGTTTCCCCATTGTGTCTGCGGACAGAGAATCAATGTAAAACAGGCAGAGTTTCGGTATCACTAAAAAGGGTCCTCGAATTGTCCTTTGCTGGTGCCCCCTTGGACTTGCCAGACCCTCGATTCTCACCCATTATAGGCTTAAAACGAATCAAGTTCAATTCGAGAGGATACATATCCCTATATCTATGCGAGGAAACTCAATGTTTTCTCGTAGACATAAGGCATGTACCCAGAGGTTACTAACTAAAGCTCGTACGGAGAAAAATAATTTTTCTCACGTAAGCGTAGCTTTCACCCCTACCTAACGGGACAGAGCACAGTTAGAAGGCTCTAAATATTGAAGGTTTAGCAAAAGTGGGGAAACTCATAATCCTTTGCCACGATCCAAGAAAAGCGACAAACTAAAGTAAAGGTCAGAAAACCGAAACATGTAGATCACACATTAGTACAACTATTTATTTGTCAACCAAATAAAAAATTAAAATGCAAACAATCAAGGGATCAAAAACTAAATTAAAATGAACTTATAACTTTCGTTTGCAAAGACAATTAATTAATCGACTATCGACCTGACTCTCTAAAAAAAAGTCCCCAGCGCAGTCGCCAAGCTGTCGAAATGATTTTTAAACGGGAGTGGGGATGCGAGATTTTGAAAACCACGTCATTTTTAATTATTCTCTTACTATTAAAGTTTAATTAAAAACATTGCGATTTTAGAAAACCCATCGTTTTAAAAATTTGGAAATTCCTTAAAGATAAAAACATGTGGTTCGAGGAGTCGCCACCAATCTTTGATTAGGGTGTGATTGGGCACCCAAAAAACGTTGTCATTTTAAATAAAAATTAATTTTAATTAAAACGACAAATTTACGGTCTACGTTACCAAAATCCAAGTTCGGGAGTCGGTTACACGTGGGGAATGATTAGCACCCCCACAACGCCCTAAATCGGTACCTAGTCGATTTATTAATGTCTTTGCAACGAATTTCACAAGTTCAAATTTAATTTGATTTATGATCCCTTAAAACAACAAAAATGCAAATTTATAACATTCAAAGCAACAAAATAAATTTAATTGAAATTACCAAACCATTAGAAGGATAAAGAATATTCGATTATTTAAAAATATCGAGACCAGATCTTTAGGTGAGTTCTAACGATCTTTTCTCAAATAATTTAAATAGTCGAATATTTCTTTTTCTTTTATTCCCAAATTTTAAAGTGATTAATCCAAATTTAATTAGGCGTTACTGACGGGATACAATTTTAATTTAAAATTGCCAAATCAACTCTCTAGTAAGTTAGGAGAAGCCATTCCGACAATTTTAAATTAAAAGAATGTTACCCTTAATCTGATTATGTAACGACGTCGGGTCATGCAAATGAGATTAACACGCTTAAAAAAATACAACTAAACAAATATGTACTAACAACATGCTCGAAATAATATGCACATGCATACACTTAAAAATAATTCTAAATTAACCTAACTAACATACATGAAATATTAAAGGGACTAAAATATAAAAACAATAAACAGCAGGCTATTTTCATAAACATTTCATTTCTGGGTACTGCAAACATAATACAACCAAAATACTACAAAGGACCAAAATGAAAGTTTCTCAAATTACACATCCAATGCATAAACAACATCA
Source organism: Hibiscus syriacus (assembly GCF_006381635.1). Lineage (NCBI taxonomy): Eukaryota > Viridiplantae > Streptophyta > Magnoliopsida > Malvales > Malvaceae > Hibiscus > Hibiscus syriacus. The sequence goes on along the minus strand of NW_024063166.1, from coordinate 129,419 downwards.
AAATGGCCCTAACACGGTTCTGGACTAAGATGTAACACGCAGAAAATTTCAAGGAAAAATTGTAAACAAAATGAAGTTCGGGTTATGGGTTGCAACGAGACACAATGAAACCAGAAGGACCTTCCCAGCTATTAACTCGTTTTCTAAAACCCGGTTCACCTCACCCAACCTCAAGACGCTGCCGTTTCGTACAACCTCTAAACGTCGCCGTTTCACTAACCAGATATATACAATATTAGGGTGAAACGATTACCCTAAAATCATTCTCAGCCTCTCTTCTAAAATGCCTCGCCGCTTTACTCTCATCCCCTCTCAAGCTTCCCTCTACAACCCTTAAAAAAACCTAGCCTCCAAAAAGCCACCATGGTCTCCGTCCACCTCAACGAAGACCCCGATGAAACCTTAAAAGACCCGACGACGAACCTACCAGCCTTAAATCCTCACTCTTGAACAAATAAAACCAGCGACCTAGACACCACGACCACGAACCCATTGTTAACCCAGACGAACCCTAACCCAACATCTCACCAACGAAATACAAACCCCATCGAGACCTCCTAGATCCCTAACACCAATCACAGATCTAAGGCTGAAAGTGGTTACCTCGGGTGACTGGTAGTGGTTTCGACTCCAAACGATGAGAAAGGTGAGAGTTTTGTTTTCGTTTCTTCTCCGTCGTTGATGGATGTTTATGGCTTGGATATTTATTTTTCGTTACTGTTGATGGATCCCATTTTCTCTGGTTATCTTTTCTTTTCGCGTTTTTTCTCTATCCGCTCCTTTTGATGGGTTGAAGACAGATGATGTTTTCTCCCCTAATCGATGGATTCTTTGTTGCTCTTCGATTCTCTTTTTTTTGTTTCTGTTTACTATCGTTATATCTCTATCGTGTTATGTCCTCTCTTTTCGTGTGTCCACAGGGCATCGATATGAGCACGAGGAGTATGGCGACGATAGTGGTAACCTCGGTCTTGGTGGACGACCGACAAGCGTGGGTATTCCTCGGTGAGTTCGTGCACTATCTCGATGAGTGCATGATGGGTGCTTAGTGGAACAATGCACTGTCTTGGGTCTCTGAACGCAATGTGAGCCGTTGGATCTCATCAGATCCAACGGTGTTGGCTTCGGCGGTGCTGGAAATAGGGCGAAAACCCTAGTGCTCATGTGATCTGGACCGTTGATGACAAGCAGATCGAACGGTCCAGGGCATGCGGCGGCTGGGTACCTGGACAGAAGCTGGAAACCCTAACGGGCCTAGGGTTTCTCCAAATGGGCTGCAGGATTGGTGCAGGGCCTGGCGTTGGGCTTGTTGTAATCTGATTTTTATTTTGGCCTGTTTGGTTGTAATACCAGTGTACGCCCTGTAACAACGACAATAATAAGATTTAGTATATCTTAATAATCTTTGTTTACATATATTTATATATATTAATAAATGCAAAAATACCAAACTTATGCTAATAACCGAAACTATAATAAAAACAATAATAATAAAACCCGATTAAAATCGAATGACACCCCGGACAAAGCGAGCATCTACATCTTCTTAATATAGAAAAAAAATTAAAAATAATTTTATTATCCAACAATCTCACACAAATACAAATAAGTAAAGAAATTTTAAAAGCGGTAAAAGTAGGACTGTAAATGAATTGAACGTTCAGTGAATTATTTATGAACTGTGCGGCGGGAAGTTCGTTTATGTTCGTTTATTTATTAAATGAACGAACATAAATAAGATTTTGCATTCGTTTAATTAAATGAATGAACACGAACAAAGGGCTCGTTCGTTCATTTACGTTCGTGAACGTTCGATTATATGTTCGTTCATTTATGTTCATTTATGTTCGAACAGAGGGCAAGTTGAATATGTTACGAAGGTTATTGAAGTTGTTTGGATTTCAAGAAGATTGTTTTGTTGAACAAATTAACTTTAAGACTTTATTATGTTCATATAGCTTATTTATGATTTATGTATGTTTTTGTCGTATTCGAACAAATTAACTCTAAAGTTGCAATTTTAAGTTGTTATTTTTGTTGTTTACTTTTTTTTTACATTCATTTGCTGTGTTCGAATAAGTTTGTTTTTTGTATTTGTGTTGTTCGTTTATGTTCGTTTATTGTGTTCGTTTATGTTCATTTATTATGTTATTTTATGTTCGTTCGTTTGCGTTCGTTTATCATTTAATTGAATGAACATGAACAAACTATATTCCTTAATGAATGAACATGAACAAAAAAAATTTTGTTCGTTTATGTTCGTGTTTGTTTATGCTCGTTTATTTATTAAATGAACGAACATGAACATACCTCCGTTCGTGTGCGTTCGGTTCGTTTACAGCCTAGGTAAAAGAATAACAACGAAATTAGCCGCTTAAACACTAGTATTTCTTAGATTTAAACTAATACATATTGAAATAAGCATTTATTCTCTTAACAAGTGAACGAATCTTGAACTTATTAAAATAAGAGTAAATTTATGACATACGACTAATCTCATATCCAATTGAGTTCTAAGATAGATCAATCTATTTAGTCAATATACAACGGGACGTGGTAAGTGCTCTAGAAAGACAACTTAATATTTTTAATAGAAGATGACTAATTTTCACACTTAATGTATGTGATTTCATCAAATTTATCTCAATATAAACCACCTAAATCAGGGCTATAAAATCATTAAGAGCATTTAAGAATTTTAACCTCACATTTTTTAAGACTTAGTAAATTATCAAGTTATTCTCACAAAGACCACTCAAAACTTGAAATATAAACTCGTTAATAACATTTAATAGTTCATTCCATCCATTCAGTGAATTCACCAAGTCTTCTTAACAAGTACCACTCAAATTTTGGGTTATAAAGAGCATAAAACTCATCATTTCACGTTAGTGGATTTATCAAATTCTTCTCACTAAGACCACCCAAAATTCGAGTTATAGATCCATTAAGAGAAAAACTTAATCTTTCATATGTATATTGTTCGCCATAAGGATATGTAAAGATGTACACTATAAGTCTTTCAATCGTTTCGTTTAACTAAATTGAATGTCCACCACGAATTTCTCCACCAAATGGACATAAAACTCATCCTCTCGTCATCTTGAATCATTTTTCATTTTTACTTTTAAATTAATAGATTAACAAAAATTCTCTTCAATCCTCTCGTACTTAAACGGTACTAATGGAAGTGACAGATTTACTATTATTCCAATGTTTAGGGACCCTTTTTCTCTTTTTAAAAAAACTAGGGATCAAAATCCACTTCATAGTATAATACCATAATAAAATATTTTTGACAACAAATATTTGAGATCCATTAATGAGATTAAGATGTTTCTGAATTGAAGTCGAATAAAATGAAATTGTTGGAGAAATCCCAACGGATTAGAGAAATTGGAGTAGATGGATAGGGATGTTACGAGTATGTTTAAGATGGCAAAAGCATAAATGGAGTATGGAAAGTGGTTTTGATCTTCCCACACCTTCGGGACATTATTCCAGCGTGTGCTCATCATACTTTTTATTTTCTCCACCAACTAGTCCGACTATTCATATATAAACTTATCATTTTTCGTTAAAAAATTGACGATCATCTGAGCGGGACGTTAACATGTTGAATGAGATATAATAAATCTGATCCCAGAACTGTTTGAGTTGTATAGTCGTTTGAGATTCTGATATCATATAGATTAATGTCCAGCTTAGAGAACCGTTATTTTTAAACAAAAAAAAGAACGAGTTTGGAATATGTGAATAATCATATGACAATTTTATACTAACCTTTAATAATCTTGAGATCATTTCGTAACTTTTAATAACCGATTTATTTATATCACATTTTTATTACAAAGTGATTATTCAACTAATCGGACAACGACTTGTTCTTATTTATTTTTATCAAAAACAATGACATCTTTTTCATGTACATTAGTTGCTATGTCGATGTGAAGAAAGGTGTGACTTAAATTCATAACGTGTTAATATTATGGCCATGCCTCACTGTCCACTGATCTAAGCACTCCTTGAGGGTCCTTTTTCACATAAAATTAAATAAATACTGTAAGTTAGCTTAAAACGTTGAGTCACACCAATGCATTATCGTTTTGGTCATTTATCATTTCTTATGAACTTTTTGACAAAACAAGCACATATATGATTAGAGATATTTATTAATTAAGTTAATATAGTTGGTTATTATGTGTGTGTATATATATATATATGATAGTTTGTAATAGTGAGTTAATTAATGAAAGTATACGTTTTGTATAGACTCTTTGAGATTCTTAACAAGTTTAGAGTGATTAAAAATATTTATTAATTAGATTTAGGATTTACGATTTACGATTTAAAACTTAAGAATTAAAAGATTATTTACATTAAATTTCATTGTTATTCCCATTTATAAAAGAGTTGTAATAAGATCGCCTTTTTGTTTGGTTGAAAGAATTGCTCGAAGTATATATCAAAAACGAATTTGGCTTGCTCCATAATTTAAGTATATATCAAAGTATATATAATGATTGAATTGAATTTAAATGTATTTTTTAATGGAATGAGTTGTTTGGTCGAAGAGTTTAATGAGTAGTTCACAAGTATACCAATTGAATTGAATTTAAATATATTTTAGTATGGATTATTTTTCCTTATTGAGTGACGACATTAATCTTAATGTTTGTTATCAATCATTAATATTCTTCTTTTTAATTATAATTTTTATATTATATCTTTGTTTTTTCTTTAATTTTTAGTTTTAATAACTGTACATTTATGTCATATTTTCTTCTGCCTTTAAGACTTGTTTTCTTATGTCTTTTGACATGTTTTTGGTATTCTTCATCCATCGTTTGACTGTTCTTTTTGGTTTATCTTTTTCTCATGATTGGATTTGACGTTGTCTCGACTGATCAAGATGATGTTTATTTGTTATCTTACTAATCTTCTCTGATTTGGACCCTCAAGTTGGATTTAGATACGTGAGTTGCGTTCGTAGATAGTTTTATCAATTTGCTAGACTCTGATTTGCGACTTGTCGACGGTCTTTCAATAGTTTGATTTCCTTTTATGGTTTATTTGTCGATGTAGTCAGATCTATTCGCTTCTATCTTTTGCACGTATTTTTTAGTTAGGTTTTTAACATAATCTCAAGTGACATGATTTTTGTGTCAATAATTATAGGAGAATATCATGTTTAATTTATGGGTACGACTATAAAAATAAATATCCCATCTACTTTAAAACATGATATTTATCGTATTTTGTTGAAATATTATTTATTATAGGAAAATATCTTGTTGGTTATGAATGATTATCATTTGGTTTATCTTTCAAAATGTATTAATTCAAGATCTTTTAATTTTTTTAATAAAATTAATTACTTCTATAAAAAATAAATTTATATATTTTTAGTTGTTTGTAAGCATAAATATCCTATTTACATTTCTTATTCTAATAACTAAAAATAAATATGCAAAAGGGCAATAAGTAATTTAAACAAAAGATAGGGGTAATGTGATAAAAGTAGGAGTATATATTGTTCAGTCTTTAGAAAGGAAAAAAATGCAGTGGGAAACTCTTGAATAAGAAAAAAAAAACAAATTGAATCCAAAAAAATGGCATTGAAACTCCCATCTGTTGCTCTTCCTGCAATGGCCAGCTTTGGATCTCCCAAGTTCTCCATGGCCTCCATTGTTCATCCTGGCCTCAAGTTAGTTCTTTTTCTTTTCTTTTTCTTGATTCTTCTAACTCCGTACTCTCGTTGTTAACTATAGGAATTTTAATACGAACTAAACGACCTTAGTGGTTAAAGGGATTGTTGTTATTCTTAGAGGTCTTGGGTTCGAACACAACGTCTGCAGAGATGTTTGAACTTTTATTGTTAAATAGTTTGATAATCTTTCGAACAAATACTACTATTATATTCATCTCAAAACTATAACAATTTTAATATTGCCATTATTTGGTTGAACTATAAATATGTTAATCTATAGTTAATTTTCAAGTTATATAATTTTATAGGTTGGTTTTTAAAAAATAAATTAGTAGTACAAAAGTTAGATACCTAGTAAATGTTTGATAACTTGTTAATAAATTTGAATATGATAAATGTTTACTAAAATATTGATAAATTTAATAATTTTAAATTAGTATAAAGTAATAAACCTAGTAGTAATTAAAACATTTTGTAACCAATTAATAACAAAATGATAAACACGTCATAGCATAATAATAAATAATATTGTGATATTAACATTTTGAAAGATAACCATAAATATTTAAATATAAACAGTAAAACAGATATAAATAATAAAAAATGATACAATAATACAATAATACTAAAGTATATGGTAACAAATGATATATAACATAAATATACATATAGTATAAATTGCTTACATTATCATTTATCTATGAAATTGGTATTGGTATCAATATGACCACCATACTTTTAATTTTAACATTATGACCACATAACTATTTAAGTGTTTTCAATGTAACCCCTATCGTTAGCTGATGTGGGCCTCTAACTCGTCGTTAGTCAATAACAACCACATAAGCTACATCATTTGTTTTGTAACGACTGGTAGCTACAGTGGAACCACTTAAATAGTTATGTGGTCATAATATTACTAAATTAAAAGTATCATTATCATTTCGACACCAATCTTATAATTAAATAATCATTTGAGTAACTACCCAACACGATGGTAACAAATTACGCCTCTTTATACATTCAATTATATGTTACAATATTCCATTCAAAGTAAATTGACATTTGCAACTAGTATATATATATATATATATATAAATAAGAGACAAGAATCAATAATAAGTTGGTCTAGTGAGATGAGATACTAGATCTCTTACATAAGGTTAGGAGTTTGAATTTTAATGTTTGCGAATGGAGCAAACTGGATTAAGAGGGTCGTCATTGTCTCTATAGTACTCGATCTAGATTAATCGATTAATAAATCAGATATTGATGAATATGTTAAAATATATATATATGTGACAAGAAGTTTATTTGAATCCAGGAAAGTTGAAAACTTGAAAACCACTCTCATGCCCCATCAAGATCAGCAAGTTCAAGTTAAACATTCAATGCCGCCACAAAAGATGGAGATCTTCAAATCCTTGGATAAGTGGGTTGCAGACAACATTCTAATTCACCTGAAATCACCTGAGAAGAGCTGGCAACCCCAAGATTTTCTTCCAGATTCGAAGTCTGATGGCTTTTTTGAGCAGGTGAAAGAGTTGCAGGAAAGGGCAAAAGGGATTCCAGATGATTATTTCGTGGTTTTGGTTGGTGATATGATCACGGAGGAAGCCCTTCCAACGTATCAAACCATACTTAATATAACTGATGGAATTAAAGATGAAACAGGTGCAAGCCTCAGTTCTTGGGCCATTTGGAATAGGGCATGGACGGCTGAAGAAAACAGGCATGGTGATCTTCTTAATAAGTATCTTTACTTGTCTGGACGAGTTGACATGAGGCAAATCGAGAAGACGATTCAATATTTGATTGGTGCAGGAATGGTGAGTAGGGTTCTCGTGAGTAGGGTTATGATAAAAACTAGATATAATGTTAAAATATATCTCTAATATTTGACTATATAATCACTTTAATTCATATTCTCTTTAGAGTATTACAAGTCCTTTGCACTTAGAAATTATTAGTCAACAAATGATTAATACTCTAAAATATGAGATCTTTCGTCTTAGAATGAGACGTTGGGGTCAAAATACTAAAAAAAAAAAAATATGAGTCAAAGTGGCTATTAGTCCAATATTAGGGGGCATTTTTATCTTAAAATAAGGAGTCAAAATGTTCTTAAAAAATATAGATCAAAGTGATATTTAATCAAATATTAATGTATTTTTTTATTTATCACAATAGGAGTTTTTTTACTCAAATGAAACAATATGATCAAAATGCTCTAGAAAATATAATAAGGGCCGAGATAATTATTCAGTCAAACATTATGAATTTTTTTACCTTAAAATGAAATATTAGAAGCTAAAATACTAAAAAAAAGATCAAAATGACTATTTCAATAAATATTGGAGATTAATTATGACATTATGCCATTTTTTTACATTATGCCTACAAATTTTGTTTTTCTTGTGAATATTTATAGGATTGGAAGATGGAGAACAACCCATATCTTACATTCATCTACACATCATTCCAAGAAAGGGCAACTTTCATTTCCCATAAGAACACAGCCAAACTCGCCGGAGAGTACGGGGACACCGAGTTGGCTAAAGTATGTGGTTTCATCGCCGCCGACGAGAAGCGACACGAGGCAGCCTACACCAAAATCATCGAAAAGCTGTTCAAGATCGATCCTGACGAAACTGTCCAAGCCTTTGCTTCAATGATGAGGAAGAGAATCACCATGCCTGCTCACTTGATGTACGACGGCCGAGACGAAAACCTTTTCGACCACTTCTCGACCGTTGCACAAAGACTTGGGGTTTACACTACCAAAGACTACACCGATGTTCTGGAGTTCTTGGTCGATCGATGGAAGGTGAAGGAACTGACCGGACTTTCGGGTGATGGACGAAAAGCACAAGATTATGTTTGTGAACTTCCTTTGAGACTTCGAAAGCTGGAAGAGAAAGCTCACTTGATAGCAAAGCAAGCACCTACTATTAGCTTCAGTTGGATCTGATACAAAATTGAAGCTCTAAGGGCATAAATTAAGAATGATATATGTGCTTTAATTTACTGCGAGTGTCAAGAATAAACGTTGCTTTGTATAAAAGTTTCCAAATATTTATAATATGTTGAATTTGATAAATGTGCTTTACTTGACCGCAAGTGTCTTTTATTCAATGGGCATGTATTCATCTACAGAGCCCATTATCATGTCAAAACCACCTATAGGGTCTATATGGGGTTGATCCGAATCGGAAGCCTTGATTAAAAGTTCAGTGATAGTTGGAGTTTAATTGAAAAATATAATACAAAAATCATAAAAATATTTAAAATTTGTTAAAAAGTTTAAAAGAATTCAAAATTATGAGAAAATATATATTATAAAATTATATAAAAGTTTTATTTTTATTTTTATTTAAAAAATCATTCAATGACAGTTGGACACATGTCATGTACTGGTGGAAAGGATCAACATTGTCGTAGATCGTTCTTGTTTATTCACTTTCAAAATCTATATTGGACAAGTTACTCTCATTTTTTTCAAAAGAGATCAATATACTCTTTTAAAAATTGATAAAGATTGCATGAACCAAGCGATCTCAGTGGTTAAATGGATAATTGTTATCTCTAGAGGTAATTAGTTCGAACACCAACGATTGCATGATATTTAAGCATATACTATCACTTGAAATCGCCCTAGATTAATTAGAAAAAGAAATTGATAGATAACAAAATAGTTGGGGTGATCATAGGTAGTCCACCCTTCTAATTTAAATGGAGAGTCGCGTCGATAATTAAATAATAATTAATCGATATTTAGGTTTTTTATTTCTCTAATACCCGATTTATATCTTATCTACTCTTTTTTTAAGGTCTAAACATTTTTAGTTTACATGAGAAATTGAAGTTGATTTTGAAACCTAAGATTATCCTGAAATTTATAGTTCATCCATTATTATTGTCTTTCCAGATTTACTGCTCGTCCTAGGTTCCGCTTTGACATTTATTAAACTTTTGAATATCAGTCAACCATTTATTGGCCAAACCACCTGGACGCTGGGTCCAATGTTAGTAGGATCGCTGAATAATTTTGTATTATAAACTTTTATGAAAATTTTTAGTAATCTCATGTGATTATGAGACAATATTTGTTCAAAATCTTTCTTAATCATCGATAATACATACATTCTACTGATGTAGCTACTCGAATTTAAGATTTTAAGAAAATAATACTCCATTTTACTACCGAGATCACTTGATAGGTTCAATTTTTACGAGTCTTTTAACATTAAATATTAAGTATTTAATTTATTGTATTACTAATTATTTTATTAAAGTATTCTATAAGACTAGGAAATATTTTATGAACGCACTCACTTATCTTAATAATAACGAGTCATGTTTTCTCCTAATCAAGAGTGAAACTCAGAATTTATTAAAGCGATGGTTAAAATATTTTTATTTTCTATAAATATTTTTTAATTGAGTGGACTTGATAATTTTATTTTTTTATATTTTTTAAATATTAATTAATACTTAAAAATAATTGACAGGGCTAAGGCTCATATTGGCCCCACGAAGGTCCGCCTATGCTCCTAATAAGCTAAATGTCTAAACTAGACTATCTAATAGATCTATTAACTGAAATATGTTTAATAATATTTACGATGAGATCATAACATTTATATATAGTTTAATTATTACAATTTTGATATTTATCTTAAATAGAATTCTTATGTCTTTTATGTATCATGCATGTACAAAAATGATGGATATAATATATATCTTTTTAGATATTTTATTCATCAATTATTAATCATATTATTTGCAAAAACCATAATAATAAAAGTAATGCAAAAGGATTTAAAATAATTTTATTAATGAATACAATCATGAATCGCACGGTTCAATAAATAATTAAAATATAAATAAATCTAATTAATAAATTCAAAATATGATTTAAAAAAGAGTTGTAGACACCCATTTTTATTCAGATCTACAAAAATATTATATTATTATTATATTATTATTATTACTACTACTACTATTATTATTAATACATATTACATTTTTGCAGGTTTAATACCAAAAACCCATCAACCCAGCAACCCAGGAGGCCAAAGCATCCCAGACAAATTAACTCAGATCCGACCCAACTCACAAGCAGCCCAGTTCAAGATCAAACCCAGTTGCAGCCCAAATTACAACCATTGACACAACAGAGCAAACCCGAGGCCCGACCGACCCGAACCGGCCCAACAACCCGACCTGACTCACCTAGGGTTTCATCATAACCCTAGGTAGCTTCTGTCACCGCCGTTGTCGCTCCTACCAGGGTTGTCTCAGTCAGGCGCCTGCACACAGTGACAGCTATCCACCATCAGTCAGAGAAAAAACATAAACAACCCAATAAAAAATAATAAGCAAGTATCAATGCTATCCCAAGGTAGATTATGTTCTATCATAACCCTATCTCATAATAACATCATCCTCAGGCAACCTCAATAACAGACAATCACATGCAAATAAAAGAAGAAAGAAGAGATATCAGAAGCATTGAGGGGGATTCAGGAAAAGCCAGAGAAAAAAAAGGAAAAAAAATAAAGAAGAAAGAAATAGAAATGAGAGAGAGCAGAGAGTGAAAAAAACAAAAGGGGAAAGATAGAGAGAAATAGAACGAAATAGGAGAGAAAATGAGGAAAATATATTACCTTTGGGTGATTCTCCCCTCGTACAGTCGTCGGAGCCGAAGAAACCCTTTGGTTTCTTCGTATATCAGCAACGTTTGGGGAACGGCGTCCTTTTCTCTCATCTCCGACGTCAGTGAACGACGGTCGTCGCCGGTCAATGGTGGTCGGCTTGGCGGAGGCTCGCCGAAAGCTGGGAGCTCTTGAGCTTCGGTGGAGAGCTCTCGGGATCTCTATCTTTTTCTCTCTCTTTCACGTGCGAGGAAGAGAAACAAATGAGGGGTTGGGTGTATTTTAGGCGTGTTTTCAAGCATTTATATGTGGATCGAAACGACAACATTTTAGAAGGACCTATGGAGCATTTTCGCGCCTGGATTATTCACCGTAAAGGTCCTCTGTATCTTGTAACATTCTATTTTAGTCATTAATACAATGTTATTTTCTTTTTAATTCGATCTTTTGTTTCGTGTATGTTGCAATTTAGTCCTGTTATTGTATAGTATGTTATGTTTGTTAATTTTCGAATTTGGTCACAATGTTTATAATTATTTCATTTTAGTCAATGGTTTTGTGTGTTTTGTATTTTGGATGATGTTCGAATTTGGCCCTCAGATTTGAACATATTTTGTTTTGGTCACTGACTTGGTATGAATGTATAGGTTTAATTATTATTTAGTCCTCCATATTTCTGGTTTATTTTAGTTTAATCCTTAATTATATTTATGGTTTATTTTTGTTTCTAGTACCTATTTTTTTAATGTTTGCTATCTAGGCTCTGGATTATCTGTAATTACTGTTTTAATCCTTTAAGTTTTTATTTTTGTTATTTTAGTCCTTTAAGTTTATGTTTGTACTATTTAGCCCTTTAAGTTTCTATTTTTATTATTTTAGTACTTTAAGTTTTTATTTTTGCTATTTTAGTACCTTAATTTCTATTTTTTCTATTTTATTCCTTTAAGTTTATGTTTGTTCTATTTTAGTCCTTTAAGTTTATGTTTTTCTATTTTAGTCCTTTAAGTTTCTATTTTTTTTATATTTTAGTCCTTTAAGTTTCTATTTTTTCTATTTTAGTCCTTTAAGTTTCTATTTTTTTATTTTAATCCTTTAAGTTTCTTTTTTACTATTTTAGTCCTCAAGTTTCTGTTAATCTTATTTTGGTCCTTTAAATTTTTTTATTGTTCTATTTTAATCCCTTATAAATGTATATATTTAACATGTACATTTTTAGGTATAACATTAAATAAATGTTATTATTTTATGTTGTAAATATTTTATTTTACATTTCTCATCACATTTGTTTCTATTATATTTCCTTAAATACTAGTATTATTCAAATATTTCAAGAACACGGATGCATAGAATGAGCGTGTAAAGCATCACTTGGTCGAAGTGGTGCGACCTGATACGACATTTTAACGACATGAGAACTTGAAATAAAATTTTGTTTATTTTAGTAATTAATATGTTTCTATTCAAATGGTGCAATGTAGGTTTCAAAACATCAATTTTTTTATTTTATGCAAATGATTCGATTCACATTATTTTAATCAATGAAGACATAATATTCTTCTACAAATAAGAAATAGTTGAAATAGCTTTCCCGACGGAGGATTGCGAATTTTAAGATTTCTTATCATGTAAAAGGATTTTCTTTAAATAATTAATTCGAAGGAAATTAATCAATATTCAATAAACAGATCATATTTTAACTTTATATTCGATTAATGATTTCCACCATTTACGACAATGTGTAAGCGACACAGTACCAATTTTGGGTGTTGTGGGGGTGCTAATCATTCCCCACACGTAACCGACTCCCGAACCCGTTTTGATTGAATCTTTGTAAACGCATACCATTTTTGTCTTAAAAAATGATTTTTCTTAAAATTGTTTTTAAAAGATGTTTTTAAGTATTCAACATACCTAACCCAAAGGTCGATGGCGACTATTATCATATTTAATTCAAATCAATCCAAAATTACCAAAATTTCCAAAATTAAAGTCATAATCGTTTTTAAAATAATATTTAATTATTTTTCAAAAAATAATAGTTATGACAACTTGACGACTTTGCTGGGGATTATTTTTTTAGAGAGTCAGGTTGCAAGTCGCTTATACATTGTCGTTTGGTGAAAATTATGAGTTTGAGTCTTTAGTTAACCCATGATCCTTTTATTGAAGTTTTTAATTGTTTAATTTTTAATTGTCATACTAACATTTTAATTTTTGCTTTCAGCTCTGTCCAAGTTTTTGTCGATTTTTTTTTCTTTTCTATTTTTGAGTCAAAGGTAGGTACGCTCCTCCTCACACACATCACGTGCATTTGCATAACATAAGCTCTAGACATGAGTTTCGTTCCAAATAAGTCGGGGTGAATGCTTTACTCTTGTAAGAATTTATTCTTCGTATAAGTTTTAGCAAATAACCCACGGGATACAATTCGAGGGTTTGGCAGCCCAATGGGGCACCGACATCAAGGACAATTCGAGTACCATTTTTTTCTCATAGAGCCGAAATCATGCATATAGTGAATCGTAGAACGTCGCCTTAGGTATAGTCATATCGAACCTCTGTCCGCCAGTAAGTACCCAAAATAAGTGTACACAAAGGAGGAGCATTTTTAAACCCTTAACTTTTGCTTTAAGATTCGTATAATATATTTATTCTTTTTGAATAAAAGCATATAAATTAGATACCACGCGGTTAGGATTATTTTCTTAAAATAATCAGTTTTGGGTAGAAAACATGTCTGGTTTATTTAATTAAATCATGTTAGGTAGGTGTTATATTCATCTTTGAATAACATTTTTATCTACATCGATTGTCTTACTTGTACTAACTAATTTCTTTTTGTTTTGTTTGTGTACACTAATTTATTTCTTTTCTTTTGTTTGTGTACACTAATTTATTTCTTTTCTTTTGTTTATATCATTTATCATCATTTTTGCATTGCATTGTATCGTCATGACATAATGCGAAAGTGTTGATCCGCAAGGGGATATTCAAGAGAAAATTTTCACAAGAAGAGATAAAAGTTTTGAATCAAGCGGTTTCATATACATACATGCACCAAAGGCTAAAAGGTTTAGAGAGTACAAAATTTAGACTTGCTTGAATATCGTGCAGCATTCGAGACTGAAATAATGATCTAATGATTCGAGGAGTGATCCAACAGTAGATCCTTATTTACTACCATTTCATTGCTAGTCATCAAGGAGTGATGCACTGACTTTAGCACCGCTGGGGGGCATTAACGGAGTTAAATTATAGAGAAATTGAGGGGTATCATTTTTAAGGACGAAGATCTAAGACGAAGCAATGATCTAATCCAGACTCAACATTTAAGCGAATGCATGTCTGTAAAGTGGAATGTCTTGTAGTGTGAAGGTTTTTATCTCTGGTGAAAATTGTTCAACGATATTCATCGTTGGGATCAATATTTTTGTATATGCATTTGCATATTTGCATTTTGCATCCGTATTTCATTCATTCAACCATTTTCGCATACATTATTCACAAAAACATGAAATTAATCCACAGATGATTCGATAAAGTGGTCTTAACCACATTGAGAATAGAAGCAAGAAGCTGAAATCAATACGATGAGAGCTTGTTTAGCTGGTTGTAGGGTTGAGCCTTCCAGGATGATCTAAGAAAAGAGTCCCCATATCCTGAGGTTTATGATGTTGAAGCCGTGTACAGTTACCACATAGGAAGCTCCAGATATTCCGCTAAAAATTGTAAGGCACTGAAGCATAAGATCCAGAACTTGATAGATTCAGGGGCATGGACAATCGAAGAAAGATGGGTTCATTACATCTACCAATTGCACTAAGATCATTGTGTTTTGTTTGAACTCGTTTTTGTTCTTTCTTTAATATTTGCTTAAATTTTTTTAATCTTTGATGACTGAATTTATGCTACCTTCTAAGGTTAAATAATTGAACGAGTTTTAATCTTTAGTTCTTCAAATATCAAATGAAATACAGATTCTTTTAATTCTTCAAGAATTATAGGTTTTTGACATATGGCAAGATTAGACCTTTCTTTTCTCATCTAAAACTCCAAAAATAAAATCTATCGATTCTTTACCCGAAATAATTCATGGTAAATACCAAAGAACCAAATTTTGACATTCTCTCTTTGAAACCTGGAAACATTCTTTTAGACCTTGAAACACTGCATTTATCTTTTCGATACGCAAAAAGTCATACACATACCTTTTGTTTAGCCAATAAAGTCACATCATCGTCTTCTTAAACACAAAACCAACATTTTTTCTACCAATAAAACCTAAAGGCATTGAGTACAAGATGTTCACTTGAACGTAAACCTTCTTCTAAGAAGACATAACGTGGGGCATCTCGTATCAAATTCCTAAAGATTAGCCTGAATAATTTAGGCATGCTGGGAGAAGCAGAAAAAAAAAGGAAATTAATTCAAAATAATTTTATCATACATTAATTACATTGTTTTTCATGTGAATAATATTAATCCTAAAAATCTATCCCCCTGGGGATACCTCTTCTGCAAGGGCTTCCATATATGAAATGATGAATGACATTATTTCATTATCCCTTCATAAAATGAGAAAATATATCCCTTGTGTCCTCATTTAAGCCTGAATGATATTTTCTTTTGATTAAACCCTAACCAAGGATCACCCTCCACACTGGGGGCAAGGTGAGGGAAATCTGCTCACATTAGTGAATATATTGATCCCGATGAGATACCGAAAGGTGAACCAAATACTAAGTGCGAAGATCCAATCAAAACAAAGAGAAAAAAGAAGCAAAAAAAACAAAGAGTATAGAGAAAAGCAAAGAGAGAAGAAAAAGCAAAGAGCAAAGAGCAAAAAGAAAATAAGAAGCAAATGCAAAGAGTCTCTCGACTCAAATGACGCATCGAGTTTCAAACTATGAGATTGATCAAACACAATCATTTCAAAGAATTGGTTCACCAGAAGAACATAGAATATCAAGAGAAGATAAAAGGACATATACGAGTATATTCAAATCGAGCAAGACAAGAGATAACAAAATGAATTCATCATTGGTTCAATAACCCACAAACACTTGTTTGGGTCTATTTATCCTTTCTTTCATAACCGTGAACCATGGCCTACATTACATGCCTAAAAAGTCCCTTCTAATCATACATGGATTTCTAAACATATGAAACTATCTTCATATTTCATCCCGCCCATCAGGATTAATCTTTTATTTACAAAAAGATTTTCTAAAATCTTTAATGCATGATAAATGAAAAAAATAACAAAGGGGTTCAAGACGTAAATTCTAAATAACATCTTGAAACCAAAGGAGGATTCGAGTTGAAAACCTGAAAAGACGGCTCGAATATAAAGACTGTACAGCTGTTGCATAATAAGCGATCACATAAATCCCTTGATAAGGCATTGCACAACCCAAATGTGATCATGAAAGCTGGGAGTCGGAGAACACTTCCAGTAGATGAACATATAAGATACTCCATCAGATTAATGAACATCAAATAAACAAGAATGTCATACATTTGACAAAAAATAACAATCAAAGACATTTTATCCTCTCCTTACTTAACCATACCTTAAAAATAGAAATAATATTGACACTTGTCAAATAGCTATAATTTATTGAAGGATTAAAAGTGTATTAATTCTTTGATATCCAATGAATTCTTGTTTTATGATTTGTTTCAATTGTGAAACCTATAAATGGATAATATTTTCAATTCTTTGATTAAAAAAAATTCAAAACTCTTTTAAATGATATTTTCATACTTTTGAAAATAAAAGAAGAAGAAAAACGTTTTTCAAACAAGACAATCTTTCTGGAGTGGATCTTGGTAGTTGACATGTGGCTCTCAGACACAAAGCTCGTGCTTAGAATCAGTGCTGAAGTAAGAAATAATGAATTTTGGGGCATCTTTGGAGATTCAACAATCGAACGTTGGGGCATCTTTAGAGATTCAATATCCTGATGTAAACGATCAGATCTTCTGAAGGCCTTTCCTCCACATGCAGGAGCAAGCAGACTATCGATCGTATTTGAGATTGTTTCCCTCGAAACAAAGGGTCGTCTCGCTTGAGACAAGTTTTCTTAAAAATAAATTTTGTCTCACTCGAGACAGTTTTAGCTAAAAACAAATTTCGTCTCGCTTGAGACATTTTTCCTTTGAGATACAAATTTCAAGTTTCTTTCACTTGAAACTTGAGATTGTTTTTCTCAAAACAAACTTTGTCTCACTTGAGACAACTTTCTTAAGACAAACTTTGAAATTGTTTCTCTTAAAACAAAGTTTTGTCTTTCTTGAGACAGTTTCTTTTGAAGATATTTGAGTCTGTTTCTCTTGAAACAATGTTTTGTCTCTCTTGAGACAGTTTTTCTTGAAAAAAATCTTTGAGTATGTTTCTCTTGAAACAAGTTTTGTCTCCCTTGAGACAGTTTCTCTTGAAACACCTATCTTTGAGTCTGTTTCCCTTGAAACAAAACAAACATATTTGAGATCGTTTCCCTTGAAACGAATTTTGTCTCTCTTAAGACATCTTCTCTTGAAGTATCATCTGTGAGTCGGTTTGTCTTGAAACCATTATCCCTAAAAATGGTATGTCGTCCTCATCGCTTAGGAACCGTGTCATCCCCCGACCAGACTTCCTTATCACGTAGGAGCTATTTCACCATTAGATAACTGTAGACACCCATTTTTGTCCGGGTTATAAATATTATATGAAAATTATTATTATTATTATTATTATTATTATTATTATTATTATTATTATTATTATTATTATTATTATTATTATTATTATTATTATTATTAAACAATTGTATTATAATTATCACTATATATTATAATTATTATTATTATATTATAATAATTATTAGTAATATTATTAACTTATGTTTTATTATTTCTTGCAGGCCTTACAACAAGCCCAAATTGGCCCAATTACAAAGGGTTATCAAACCCAAACCTGAAGACCCGGTTATAAGCCCAGATTCGACCCAGATTATAAGATCCGACCCAGTTGTAACCCAACCTGAGCTATTCATGTCTCCCACGTGCAGCACAGCTCCCCAGTAGCTACTCCACGCCCTTTCAAGCATTACCCACGAGAATCCCATGTGCTGCCAAACACCATACCCAAGCAGAATAGCTCGGTTCCCCATTACCCATGCCCTGCTGCTCTACGAGCACACCAGCCGGGGTTGTCATCCATGCCCTACCTGCTCCACTCCCCGAGTGCCCATGCCCTGGCACCATCGAGAACACCAAGAGAGACCATTATCCAGCAATCAACAGACAAGGGGAGGAGACCGAGGCACTGTTGGTGCCCTCCATGCTCTGCAACATCAAGATACCAACACCAATAAAAAGTATGAAGAATAAACAACAGAAGGGGGCTCGAGGTTAAAAACAAAAGGAGGAAGACAAAGAGAAGAAGGAGGTTATTCTAAAATCAAAGGAGAATGAGAGCATTCATCAAAGAAAATCCAGGGAGTATTAAGCAATAGCCTAGAGGGGAGAGATTTGTAAAAAAGGGGCTTCCCTATTTTTTCGGCAAAAACAGTCAATGTAAGGGTTTCTTACCCATTTTTGAAAAGAAACTAACAAGTAATACAAGCATGTTTGGAGGTATTTCTTTTTTTTTAGTAATCCTTTCTTGGTGTGCATGTGTTCTAGTAAAAACAGAAAGAGGAAGGTATAGATTTTTACCTTAGGGAGTAGTTGAGCCTTCGTCGGAGTACTTAATCGTCGTCGAATCTAAAGATTAGGTTAGGGGTTTAAGGGTTATCAGTTAGAGTTATAAAGTTTGGCGTCGAGAGCTTAGTTAAGGGATTTAACAGAGGTTAGTTTGGATGGTGGTCTGAGTTCGGTATAACGCCAGTTCACGATGATTTTGGTTGCTTTGGGTCTCGATCGAGGAAGAAGAGAGATATAGTAAAAAATGATGAAGGCTTTAGATGGATTTGGGTAGTTTTTTTGGGACTTTCGGCCTTACCATGCGGAAGTTGGAGCGAAAGTGGCCACCGACTTGCGGTGGCTGGTGATGGTTATGAGGCTTTTGAAGCCTCGACTGTGTGGGAGGAAGCGACCAAGAGATATTGAGGGAGAAGAGAGAGCGGTTGTTGGGTGTTATTTAGGATTAGGGTTAGTTAAGGTTTAGTTTTTTTAGAATATATAGTAAATCTTTTGGGTTAATTAGTATTTAGCCACCGAAACTTAGAGGTAATATTAGTCTTTGATCCTTACTTTATCATTTATTTCACTTTAGTCATTAATAAGAATTGTTTTCGAATTTAGCCCTTTGAATTTGTCCTGATTTTGTCATTTTCTAGTTTTAGGTTTTAGTTATAGTTTATGGGTTATTTACTGTATGAGTCATTAGAGTTGTCTGCTTGATGCAGTATAGTCTTCAGGTTAAGTTTTTCAATTTTCTACTCGTGCCTTTACATTTAGTACGACTTTCAATCTGGTCCTTTGTTATGATTATTCTAAGTTGTATGTTATTTTTACATTTAGCATGTAATTTTGGTTAATTGGTGTTTTAGTCTTTAAATCTAGTCTGTTGTGTTTTTAATTTGATCTTTGTATTTCATGCTTATTTAATTTTAGTCATAAATGTTGATTATTTTGTTTTTGTCATTTAGACATTAGAGCTCCAAGTTTTTGCATGTTATGTTTTGGTCCTGTAGATGTTGGGTTTATTCTGGTTTTAATCCATAATGATAATAGTAGTTTTAATCAATATGGTAATATTTGCATGTACAGTTTAATTCTTATTTTGTTTGTATTTAAAATGGTAAAGTTTTGTTTAATACGTTTTAGTCCTTAAATATAGTTATTTTTTGAAATTTATATTTTGAGTTAATATGTTTTTTTATCTTAAGCCACGTTTGTGCATTACATATTAATATAGTTTATAATTTATAGTTATAAAAAATATTAAGAGAATTTTTGTATTAAAATGTCACCTTGCATGATATTTTTAATCATAATATTTGCTTAACTAATTTTTATAGGACATTATTTTAGTATGATTTGCATGATAGCCTCACGTGCATAACTCGACATTATTACATAATCGAATTAAGGGTAATACCCTTTTAATTTAAAATCGTTTTAAGTGGGTTGTCTTAACTTATTAGATATCCGCTTTTGACGATATTAAATTAGAAGTGTATCCCATTAGTGACACCTAAAAATTGATTCATCACTCTAAAATTTGGGAATTGAAGAAAAAAATATTTGACTATTTAAATTTATCGAGAAAAGGTTATTATAACACATTTAAGATCTGGTCTCGATATTTTTAAATAATCGAATATTCTTTATCTTTCTAAAGGTTGGGTAATTTTAATTTAATCTATTTTGGTGTTTTTGAATATTGTAAAACTCGTATGTTGTTGTTTTGTTGGGGATCATAAATCAAATTAAAATCGAATTTGTAAATTTCATTGCAAAGAAAATAATTAATTGACTAGGTATTGATTTAGGGCGCTGTGGGGGTGCTAATCCTTCCCCACGTGTAATTGACTCTCAAACTTGGAATTTGGTAACACATACCTAAATTTGTCGTCTTAATTAAAATTAATTTTTTATTTAAAATGACAAAACATTTTGGGTGCCCAATCACACCCTAATCAAAGATTGGTGGTGACTCCTCGAACCATATTTTTCTATCGTAAAGGAAATCCCAAAATTTTCAAAACGAAAGAGGTTTTTCAAATCGCATTCACTTTTGATTAAAAATGAATCATGAAATGATAATTAAAAATGGTGTGGTTTTCAAAAATCTCGCTCTTATTTCAAAAAATCGTTTCGACAATAACCAGTCGTCCACGTCACGTAGGAACCGTATTATCACCCCTAAAGATGGCATGCCATCTCATCACGTAGGAACCATGTCATCCACTGACCAAACCTCCTCATCATGTAGAAGCCGTGTCTCCCCTAGATAACCAGCGTCCTCATCGTGTAAGAATTGTGTTATCACCCTCCCTAAAGATGGCCAAGACAACCTTATCACTAGGAATAATGTCATCCCTTGACCAGATCTCCTCATCACGTAGGAGCCGTGTCACCCTTAGATGACCAGACCTTTTAGGCATGTATGAGTTGTGTCATCCCCAACCACCAAACATATCAAATTTCAGAAATAAAAAAGAGGAGAATCGAACAAAAATTAATTGTCTTTTTTGTCTTTACCTTATTATTGTTAACACAAGAATATGCAAAGAGGGGCAGCTGTAGAAACTCGTTTTTGTCCGGCTCTACAAAAATTTTATATTATTGTATTATTATTATTACTACTATTATTATTAATTATTATTAATAATACATATTACATTTTTGTAGGTTTAATACCCAAAATCCATCAACCTAGGAGGCCAAAGCAGCCCAGACATATTAACCCAGATCCGACCCAACTCACAAGCAGTCTAGTTCTAGATCAGACCCAGCTGAAGCCCAAATTACAACCATTGACCCAATAGAGCAGACCCGAGGCCCAACTGACCCGAACCGACCTAGCAACCCGACCCGACTCACCTAGAGTTTCATAATAACCATGGGTAGCTTCTGCCGCCACCGCTGTCGCTCTTGCCAGGGTTGTCTCAGTCAGCGTGCACACAGTGACAACCATCCACTATCAGACAGAGAAAAAAGTATAAACAACCCAATAAAAAATAATAAACAAGTACCAATGCTATCCCAAGGCAGATTAAGTTCTACAATAACCCTATCTCATCTATAACATAATCCTTAGGCAGCCACAATCACAAACAATCACATGCAAATAAAATAATAAAGAAGAGATATCAGAAGCATTGAGGGGATTCGAGAAAAGCCAGGGAAAAAACAAAAAAATAACAAAGAAGAAAGAAATAGAAAAGAAAAAGAGCAGAGAGTGAAAAAAAGAAAAGAAAAGGGGAAAGATAGAGAGAAAT
Source organism: Hibiscus syriacus (assembly GCF_006381635.1). NCBI lineage: Eukaryota > Viridiplantae > Streptophyta > Magnoliopsida > Malvales > Malvaceae > Hibiscus > Hibiscus syriacus. Next base: position 107,115 of record NW_024063166.1, on the reverse strand, counting down.
AAAATGAAATAAGAGAGAAAATAAGGAAAATATATTACCTTTGGGTGATTCTCCCCTCGCACAGCCGTCGGATTCGAAGAAAACCTTCAGTTTCTTCGTAGATCTGCAACGTTTGGGTCATTTTTAGGCCAAACGGGACCCTGATCTTTGTTCAGGGCCAAAAGACACTCCGAATGACATCTTTTTCTCTCATCTCCGATGTCGACGAACGAAGGTCATCGTCGGTCGACAGCGACCGGCTCGGCGGAAGCTGAGAGCTCTCGGGATCTCTCTCTTTTTCTCTCTTTCACGCTCAAGGAAGAGAAACAAATGAGATGTTGGGTGTATTTTGGGCGTGTTTTCAAGCATTTATATGTGGATCAAAATGACACCGTTTTAGGGGGACTTGGGGAGCATTTTCGCGCCTGGATTATTCACCGTAAATGTCCTCTGTATCTTGTAACCTTTTATTTTTGTCATTAATACAATGTTATTTTCTTTTTAATTCGATCTCTTGTGTCGTGTATGTTTTAATTTAGTCATGTTATTGTATAGTATATTATGTTTGTTAATTTTTGAATTTGGTCATAATGTTTATAATTATTTCATTTTAGTCATCAGTTTTGTGTGTTTTGTATTTTGGCTGATGTTTGAATTTGGCCCTCAGATTTGTGCATATTTTGTTTTGGTCACTAACTTGGTATGAATGTATAGGTTTAATTATTATTTAGTCCTCCATGTTTCTGGTTTATTTTTTTTAATCCTTAATGATATTTATGGGTTATTTTTGTTTCTAGTACCGGTATTTTTAATGTTTGCTATCTGGGCTCTGGTTTATTTGTATTTACTATTTTAATCTTTTAAGTTTATGTTTTTGCTATTTTAGTCCTTTAAGTTTCTATTTTTGCTGTTTAGCCTTTAATTTTCTATTTTTTCTATTTTAATCCTTTAAGTTTCTATTTTTGCTATTTTAGTCCTTTAAGTTTTTATTTGTGCTATTTTAGTCTTTTAAGTTTCTTTTTTTGCTATTTTAGTCTTTTAAGTTTTTGTTTTTGCTATTTTAGTCCTTTAAGTTTCTATTTTTATTAATTTGGTCCTCAAGTTTCTGTTAATCCTATTTTGGTCCTTTAAATTTTTTATTGTTCTGTTTTAATCCCTTATGAATGTATATATTTAACATGTATATTTTTAGGTATAACATTAAATAAATGTTATTATTTTATGTTATAAATATTTTATTTTACATTTCTCATCGCATTTGTTTCTATTATATTTCCTTAAATATTAGTACTATTCGAATATTTCAAGAACACGTATGTGTAGAATGAGCGTGGAAAGCATCACTTGGTCGAAGTGGTGCGATCCGATAAGACATTTTAATGACATGAGAACTTGAAATAAAATTTCGTTTATTTTAATAATTAATATGTTTCTATTCAAATGGTGCAATGTATGTTTAAAAAAATCAATTTGTTTATTTTATGCAAATGACGATTTTCAATTTATATTCGATTCACATTTTTTTATTCAATGAAGATGAAATATTCCTCTACAAATAATAAATAGTTGAAATAACTTTCCCGACTGAGGATTGCAAATTTTAAGATTTCTTATCGTGTTAAAGGATTTTCTTTAAATAATTAATTCGAAGTAAATTAATCAATATTCAATAAACGGATCATTTTTTAACTTTATATTTGATTCATTATTTCCACCATTTACGACAATGTGTAAGTGACATGAAGATACTCATTTTTTCATTTCATTTTAATTATTATTATTATTATTATTATTATTATTATTATTATTATAATAAATATTATTACAAGCCCAAAGGACCCGAAGGCCCATTTTACAAGCCCAAGACCCGGAGGCCCGTTTACAAGCCCAACCCAGATCCAACTTAACCCTAACAAATTAGGGTTCTTCTCAGTCAGCCGCCCAGCATCACAGCCGTTGGATTTGGCTATGATCCAACGGTCCAGATGGTTCCAGCAGGAAACCCTAGGGTAATGATACCCTAGGGACAGTCCCAGCAGCCGCCGTAGCTTCCAAAAGACCACGCGGCGCTGCTTCAACCTCGCCGCCACTCCAGCCGCACACATGTCGTCCCAACGGTGAGTCACCACTGGGAGTCCGGTGACTCACCAGACTCCATTCTTTTACCGGTCCGATGGCCACACCGGTGATGGCTATAAAACCATCACCCCATTGCGAAGAAAAGAGAAAAAGGAGGACAGACGGAGAGAGACAGAAACAGAGAGTAAAGATACAAAAACAAAGAACAACAACCCACAACCAGCAGTAAACCAAACAGAAACGAAAAGAAAGGAAAGAAGCTTACCGAGGAAAGCCACCGTACCTCTTCAAACGTCACCAAAACCTTCGAAAACCGAAGGTACTTCTTTAGATTTGCTCCGATCGAGAGCTATTAGGAGAAAAGAGCACCGGAACCGTCCTTAGGACGGTCCGATCTACATAATGATGTAAAAATAAAATTTTCGGCCACGGATGCGGTGGCGGCGGTGAGGGTCACGGCGGCAGACGGCTGCCGTCCGGGTAACGGCTTCCTCGATGAGGGAAGCTAGAGAGAAGCGAGAGAGAGTTTAAACTCTCTCAGTTTAGAGAGAGGAAGGAAATGAGAGAAATGAAAGATGGCCCTTCGGGCCAGCCGTTGAGGGATTTAAATACCCCTCCCGAACGACGTGTTTTGGGAGGGGTCTGTCTGTAATTAATAAAGTAAACCCTTTCTGAAGCCATCCTAATTTGTAATCCTTACTTTTTAGTCACTAAATCAATTTATAATCCTTTAATTCAGATCTTTAATTTTAATTTTTTATTTAGTCCTTTATATTAAAATAATATATTTAGGGTAAATAACAGATTTAGTCCCTTAATTTAAATAATTAATATTTTAATCATGAGTTATATTTTTAATTTATTTTAATCTGATATCCGAATTTTAGATAAGTTTATTTTAGTCACTAAATAATAAATAAGAAAATAGCATGTTTAATCCTATAATTTTGATTAATTATGAATTAGATATTTAATTTAGTCACCAATTTTAAATATTTTCATATAGTTCTAATATATTTTTATTGTTTTAATTTTACTTGTTTATATATTTAAATATTTTTATTATAGTCATAAATTATATAAATAAATAATAATTTATTTTTTTAATAAATTATTTTAATATTTATTTTTCATATCAAAGAAAAGGGCAGTCTTAATACAACTGGATGTCCTATTCTGGTATTTTAAAATTAAATATTATAAAAAATATTATTTAATTTTATTCAAATTAATATTTATTAATATCAAAGAAAAGAGTTGTCTTAAGGCACCTAGAAGTCCTTTTCCGATATTTTTAAATAAATAAATATTTTTTATATAATTTTGAAATAATAGGATTATAAATGAAATATATTTTGAATTTTTAAATAGAGACAATTTATAATTAAAAAATACCAATTTTGGGCGTTGTAGGGGTGCTAATCCTTCCCTAAACGTAACCGACCACGAATCCCTTTTTATTATTAAAAAGAACGAATTTTTGGTTATAAACGCAGATCAGTCATTTTTTAATGATGTTTCTTAAACTCTTTTAAAAAATAATTTTTAGGTATTCGCTACCTGACCCAAAAGGTCGATGGCGACTCCCAAATTATTTTCAAAACCATTTATTCACATAAATTTTCCCGCCAAATAAATATTTCGTGCCCGGACGAAAACGGGTTACGACAGCTTGGCGACTCCGCTGGGGACCGTCAAACTTTTAAAATCAATTATAAATTGTCTCTATTAATTATAAATTAAAATTTCATATATTTAATTTATAATTCTTTCTTTTCAAATTTTTATATATTTTCATAGTTTTTATATATTTCTTATTAATATTTCATTTTATTTGCAAGTATTTATTTCATTATTTATTTATTTTTCTATTAGAGGTTTGAACATTTCTCCTCACACACAACACTTGCATTACATAACATAAAGCTCTATAATTGAGTTTGTCCCTTTTAAGTGAGAGTGAAAGCGACGTCTTCGTGAGAATTTATTCTCCGTGTCAGACCTAGCAAATAACTTTCGGGGTTCATATACTTTATGTCTTCGTGAGAATTTATTATCCGTGTCAGGCATAGAGAAATGTATCCCCTCGAATTGAACTCGATCCACTTTAGTCTGTGATGGATTAGGATTGAGGGTTAACAGCCCAAGGGGGCACTAACAAGGACAATTCGAGTACCTTTATTCCTAGATCTGAAACCTTGCATATAATAAACCCTAGAAACTCTTCCGATTTGAAGTCATGCTGAAATTTTGTTCAAAATAGGTGTACACACAGGAGAAATGAATTTTAACTTTCCTGTTAATTTATTTATTTTCTTACTGAGTAAATTACATGTATATTTAAATTATTTAAATTATGAAAAAGCATGTTTAAATAAAAATATTTTGTATATATTATTATTAAATTTCTTTATTATGTAAGCTAATTCATTTCTTTTTGTGTGTTCTTTATTTTTTCTGTTTGCATAGCATCATACAGGATAAAAGGCATTGATCCTCGTGTTAATTGTCTCATTGGAAAGCCTTCATCCAAGGATAAAAAGTGTTCAAATCAAATAATTCTAAACTCAGAAGTAAGACAGTGGGCTGAGGACTTACAAAGACAAGGAGGAGACAGTCTGCAAGATGATTATGTATCGGACTTGGCCAATTATGCTCCAGTTTCGCTAAAAAGAAATGACATACAAGATTTGCGAAGCATTTGGGAAAGTTGGGACTCAAACAAAAAATTACAGTTTTATCAGACTTACGGAGACATCCCATATTTGCTCTATGTCGAAGTTGATGATGAATTACTCAGAGCCCTAATTCAATTCTGGAATCAAGGGTATAATTGCTTCACTCTCAATAAGGAGGACTTGGTCCCTACTATTGAAGAGTATACAACTTTGCTACATATAGAAGGGGTTTTGGAGAATCGAATCTATTCAAAGTCAATTAAAACTCAACCCTTTCGAGTTAAATTAGCAAAGATTGCCGGGGTACGAGAAGAATGGGTGGCATCCCGTACAAACAAAAGGCGAAAGCGAAGGCATTGCTTGGACCAACATTAAAGAACTTATTCAGAGTCATCCAGACACTAAAGTACGATTCGATCTATTTGCTCTGGGTATGTATGGTATGGTCATCTTCCCAAAAGTATTGGGATATGTTGAAGCTGCAGTGGTAGATTTGTTTGAACAGCTACAAAAAAAGATTAATCCTGCTTCTGCAATTCTAGCAGAGACTTTCAGATCGTTAAATGTTTGCAGAAAGCTAGGAGGTGGACGATTCTCAGGGTGTACCCAGTTGTTATATGTTTGGATCCGTAGCCATTTCTGGAAGACAGAAAAGGTTTCATATCGACGCTTTAATACGGATTACTCACCATTAAAAGAATTTCTGGAGCAAGAATGGCCAAAAGAAATTAAGAAAGATATGTGGATTAATGCATTTCGAAATCTGCAAAGCAATGACGTTGTTTGGCGAGCCCCATGGCAAATCCAAAGGGAATTCTTTTACAAATGTGGTGATTACAATTGGATTATGCTGCTCGGATTATGGGGAGGAATTGGATATGCACCACTTCTGGTCATAAGACAGTATGAAGGTCGTCAATTTGTACCTATCACCGCTGGATTACATTCATCTGAATTCGCATTCCACAGCAAAAATTATAAAAGAAAAATCATGGAAGCTGTTACAGCTTGGAAAACAACTTTTTGTATCCGAGCTAAAGCAGCAAAAGAAATGCTAACTCCTGATTATGAGGAATGGAGATCTGTCAGGAAAAATGAAAATATTCCTCTACCAGATCAAAATGAGGATATCTCTATGGAAGATCGCATTAAGGTGGTTCCATCAGAGATTGAAATCCTGAGAGCTGACTTTGAAGCAGAAAGAGAAGTCTGGTCAAGAGAATTAGAGCAAATGACACGAGATAAAGCTATGTTGGGTGTTGATATTGACTTTCATTCATCACAATGTACAATGTTGAGAGAAAACAAAGAAAAAGTTGATGGTGAATTTAGAACATTAAAGAAAAATTACCAAGAGTTATATAAATCCCGGAAAGCATCAGGACCAAGCCAATCAACAGTACAAATGACCAGAGAATTGAACATCGAGAAAAGTCGAGTTGAAGATCTGAAAGGAAAGAATAGCCGTCTACTCAAAAGCCTTGAGAAAGGAAAGCAAAAAATGGAAGATTTTGAGGTTGACAGAAGAGAGTGAATTATAAAACACAAAGCTGAACACCGAGAAATCATGAATGAAATGCAAAGAGAAAGGGATCGAGCCAAAGATTTAGAAGAGATGAAAAATGACATCTTTGATAAATTTGAAGGTGAGAAAAATAACATGTTCAAAGGATTTGAATCTGAAATGAACCAGTTGATTGCCGAACTTGAAATCAGGGGCCAAAAGATTGAAGAGTTCAATATTGAAAAAGAAAAATGGGAGCTGGAAAGAAAGAATTTCAACACCAAACTTGAGGCAGAGCAAGAAGTGGCTAGCAATTGGATGCAAAGATGCAGAAACAAGAATGTTCAAATCCAAAAGCTTAATCAAAGAACGCAAGAAGCACGAACAAAACTTGAAGAAGATCTTGATCAGTCTAGAAACAAAAACTCAGAGTTTAACGCTTACATTTTGCAACTTGAAGAATCATTATTTCAAGAAAAGGTTCGTCTAGGACCTAATGATCTCAAAGAAAGTAATGAAGAAAGTGCTTCACTACGAAGAAGCATTAGAGATCTTGAAAACATTCTGCACAATTGTCAAGTCAGAATCACTGAATTAGAGCAAATTCTTGAAGGAACTAATGAACAATGGCAAAAGTCAATTGATTTCTATGTAGAAAGAAGTGAAGAAAGAAGTAATATGGTGTTCGAGGCCATGGTACAAATAAGCGAAGTTGCTAGATATGTTGGGGAACTAGCTGTTGAAGCTAAAATAATTGAGCATCACGTTGATCCAGTTTTCTAAGTACGGAAAGAAGGTGTCATGGTTAATGAAAGAAATTATAGAGCTTAATAGGAAAGCTATGCCTTATCTGTAGTTATGAACTATTATAAAGAAACTTTTGTATGCCGATGAAAGTTGTTCTATGACAGTTAACTTTTTGGGATCAATACCTTTTTTGCATACATGCATTTTGCATACATTCATTTCATGATTTTCTTTATGTATAATTTTTATTATAAAGATAAAATTCATTAATTAAAATTTGGAAAAAATAATATCAGAAGATTTTTTCAATCACAATTATTCTGGCCAAAAGAGAAATACAACATCACTACGGTACTAAACAAGCTACTAAGAGAATTATGGAGGATAAAATACAACGTATTGAGGAACAACATAATAAAGAACAAGCAGAAATGAGGATGAAGCTGGAGAAAATTGAAGCCAGTATTGCGAATTCACAAGACAGCATGATGCAGAAAATAGAAGACATGTTTAAAAGGCAGGCTATCATTGGAAAAATGCATGAAAATCTTGTATCTTTCGACCAAGAACCTACGTATTCTCTAGGTTTCCCACCAGAACCAATTTATCACTCTGGTATTACACCTATACAAATCAATGCTCGCACATCAGCATTTCAAGAAGCCAAACCACATGAAAAATCAACAAGTGGATCCTGCATCTTCAAGCAAAAATCCACTTATATCAGATGTGAAAATAGGGGATTTTAATGCCGAGCATTTAATCCCAGATTTGAATGAGCTGAATGAGAAAGAAAAAGTAAATGAAGAATTGACCAGACAGATTAAGAGCTTAGAAGAACGAATGAAATCCGTGGAAATAACTGAATCATTCTATGGGTTTGACGCTAGTGAGTTGAGTTTGGTTCCAGACTTAATCCTCCCCATCAAGTTCAAAGCTCCCGAATTTGATAGATATGACAGTACTACATGCCCTTCATCCCACATTACTATGTTTTGTCGCAGAATGGCAGGATATGTGAAAGACGAGAAATTGTTAATTCACTACTTTCAAGATAGTTTGACAGGACCAGCTTTAAAATGGTATACTCAATTGACCAAAGCCAACATTAGATCCTGGAAAGATCTGGCTAAAGCATTCTTAGAGCAGTACCGCCACGTAACAGACATGGTCCCTGATAGATGGACTCTCCAAAATTTGGAGAAAAAGAATAACGAAACGTTCAGACGGTATGCTCAGAGATGGCGTGACACAGCAGCCCAAGTTCAACCACCTTTGTCAGAGAAAGAGGCCACAGTAATATTTGTTCATACATTGAAAGCTCCTTATTTAAATCATCTAATGGGGGATGCAACCAGAAATTTTGCAGATTTGGTCATTTCTGGAGAACTCATTGAAAATGTCTTGAAAAGTGGCAAAATTGAATCAAATGAGGGGTCTAGTTCCAAAAAAACCTATGTACCGGAAAAAAGAGAATGAAGTCAACAATGCAAACTCTTACAACAAGGATTCTTCGAAAAGTGTTACAATAACCCAGCCAAGGGTTAAGAAAGAGGAAACAAACACTAATCGAGCAGAGTCCAGAGGATCTCGAAAGGAAAATGAAAGGTTGACTTTTACACCTTTACCAGTACCATATGCTGAGATCTATGATTCACTGTTAAAAGCAGATGTCATACGGCCCTATCCTTTGGTTCCCATGCAACCACCATTCCCTCCTTGGTATGATGTAAAGGCACACTGTGTTTACCATGAAGGAATTACGGGTCATTCTATTGAAAACTGTTTGGCATTCAAAAGGGTGGTTCAAAATTTAATCAACACTGGAAAGTTGGAATTCAATTCACCATCTACATCAAATCATCTATTGCCAAATCATGGAGATAAAAACGTGAATACAATTCAGGAAGAGAACAGAAAGAAAGCAAAAACTGACATTTCTGAAATTAAATCTCCTTTTGTTTAGATATTTCAACAACTCTCTTTAGCCTGTATAATTTCACAACAATTCAGACCAAAGCATAATGAAGGCAAGAATTATTGTGAATATCATCAAGAGAAGGGGCATGAAATTCAAATATGTCCTGAGTTTAAGGATTTGTTGCAAAAATTGATGAATATCAGAGAGATAGAGTTCTTTGAAGAAGAACCAGGGAAAAGAGAAGATGATGTTTGTTCATCAGATGATTCTAAACCTAATCAAAGAACAAGTGATCCTGTGATAATTAATGTGAAATCATCTACGGCGATTCCTGCACCAACAAAGCCAAAAGTATTTATCACCACTCCTCTACCATTTCCATACAAGGATACCCGCAGAGTACCTTGGAATTATACTACCAATGTTTCAACGGTAGGAGGATCTGTTTCTCTAGAAAAAACAGAAGAGAAAATACAGAGTCTGGATTCGACATCTGAAGCAGTGAGTGAAGTCGGATTCTTTACAAGAAGTGGGAGATGTTACTCTCCCGAAACATCCAATACATCAGAACAGGTGAAAGCAAAAGGAAAAATCATGGTAATACCCCAGAAGGTATTTGATGATGAATCCCCTCCAGCATTCAATGAGCCTGTGACAGAAAAACAAGCTCAAGAATTTTTGAAATTCCTGAAACATAGTGAGTATAGTGTGGTTGAACAACTACACAAACAACAAGCGAGAATTTCTATTCTTGATCTATTGATGAATTCAGAAGCACATAGAAATACTTTGATGAAAATGCTCAATCAAACATTTATCCCTGAAGATATATCCCTCAATAAACTTGACAGAATTGTGGGACATATAGCCGCTGACAATTACATAACGTTCACGGATGATGAAATACCTGAAGGCGGAATGGGGTCAGTAAAAGCTTTGAATATCACGACACATTGTCATGGTCATGTGTTGCCAGGAGTATTGATTGACAATGGATCCGCTCTCAACTTGATGCCTCTAGTCACACTTCAAAGAATGCCTGTGGATAAATCACACATGAAGAGTTATCAGAATGTAGTACGAGCCTTTGATGGTACTCAAAAAGAGGTGCTCGAGAAAATGGAAATACCGTTGTTAATTGGACCAGTCGTGTACAATATTGACTTTGTGGTGATGGACATCCACCCTACATATAATTGTTTATTAGGGAGGCCATGGATTCATTCAGCAGGAGCCGTTCCTTCTTCATTACATCAGAAATTGAAATTTGTTGTTGATAGACAACTAATATGCGTCGGAGCTGAAGAAGAAATCATTGCGTCTATAACAAGTGATGTTCCATATATTGAAACCAATGATAACGCTCTTGAATGCTCTTTCCGAGCTCTTGAATTTGTCAATGCAACTTTTATTGCGGAAAGAAGCAAAATTCTATATCCCAGATTATCTGATTGTACCAAGATGACGGTACGACAAACTTTAGGCATCGGAGCTAAAGCTGGGAAAGGTTTAGGAAAGAATCTTCAAGGGAGTTCAGTTCCTGTAAGTATAAAGATGAAGAAAGATCGTTTTGGGCTTGGATTTAAGCCCAATTTTCAGCAAAAGAACAAAGAGATGAAAAGAAGATGTGAAGATATAAAGGCAAGGTTGAAAGGGCAAGAAATCCTTTGGGAACACATGTTTTTCCCACAGTTGAAGACCACATTCAGATCAGGGGGAACAATTAATGTAGAACAACAGCTTGATGAGGCCTTTAAAGAAGAAAAGTTAACGAAAGATCAAAGCATAGTTGAAGAATCTATGAATGGATTATTTATCAACATGATCATGAATGACAACAAAACTGGCAAATACTTGGATAGGATTCGCCCATGTTTTTCTGGAGAAACACTCAACAATTGGACCACTGAAGATCTTCCTATAGTTTTAATATTAACACAGAGTAATATTCAGAACTAATCTTTATGTTTAGCTCAAAAGTATGAAAACTTTTTGTTACCTTGTAAAGGAAATTAGGTTAAATATAAGAAATTTTCTTTAAAATTTTCAGATGGTAATCATTCTTTACATTTTCTTACATTTTTACATTTATTTATTTTATAAATTTACTATATTCTTTCGGAAATATGTCCGACTTAAATTTGCAGGTGTCACCATGTTAATAGCATGTTTATTCCTAAATTTAATCAAGCGATAAATTTAGAGCAACTCATATGTCTGGAAGAAATCAATGGGTGTGAGGATGAACTGGAATGTGATGTTCCTACTGAATTATTAAGACTGGTAGAAAAAGAAGATAAAAAAATTCTACCTCACAAAGAAGAGATTGAAACTGTGAATCTGGGAACAGATGAAGAAATAAAAAAGGTGAAAATTGGTACTACTCTGATCATCCAGATAAAACAAGAATTAATAAATCTCCTTCAAGAGTTCAAGGATATCTTCGCCTGGTCTTATCAAGATATGCCTGGTTTGAGCACAGATATAGTAATGCACAAACTTCCAATCAATCCAGAATATAAACCGGTCCAACAAAAGCTCAGGCGAATGAGGCCAGAAATGTTGTTGCAGATCAAAGAGGAAGTGATGAAACAGATCAATGCAGGTTTCCTATTGGCAGCTAAATACCCAGAATGGGTAGCCAACATTGTTCCCGTACCGAAGAAAAATGGAAAAGTTCGAATGTGTGTGGATTATAGAGATCTCAACAAAGCTAGTCCGAAAGATAGCTTTCCATTACCCCACATAGACACATTGGTAGACAATACTGCAGGACACGCATGGTTTTCATTCATGGATGGCTTTTCAGGATATAATCAGATAAAAATGAATCCTGAAGACATGGAAAAAACAACATTTGTAACCATGTGGGGCACATTCTGTTATAAAGTGATGCCATTTGGATTGAAAAATGCAGGGGCAACGTATCAAAGAGCCATGGTAACTTTGTTTCATGACATGATGCACAAAGAGATTGAAGTATATGTGGATGACATGATTGCCAAATCCCGAACTGAAGAAGAACATATTCAAAATCTGAGAAAGCTTTTCCAGAGATTGAGGAAATATCAATTAAAGCTCAACCCCGTAAAATGCACTTTTGGGGTAACTTCTGGGAAGCTTTTGGGATTTGTGGTCAGCAAAAAAGGAATCGAGATTGATCCAGATAAAGTAAAAGCAATTCAAGATCTTCCACCACCCAATACAAAAAAAGAAGTTCGAGGCTTTTTGGGAAGATTAAATTATATATCTCGGTTCATTTCTCAATTAACTGACAAATGTGATCCAGTGTTCAAATTACTTCGAAAGAACAATCCTGAAGTCTGGAATGAAGAATGTCAAGAAACTTTGGGTATTATTAAGAAATATTTATCCAATGCCCCAATATTAGTATCCCCAATGCCTGATAGACCATTAATTCTCTACTTGACGGTCTTTGAAAATTCAATGGGATGTGTACTGGGACAACATGATGAATCTGGAAGAAAAGAAAAAGCTATTTATTATCTGAGTAAGAAATTTACTGATTGTGAAATTCGATATCCACCAATACAAAAATTATGTTGTGCCTTGGTGTGGACTACTCGAAGACTCAGACAATATATGTTATACCATACTACTTGGTTGATATCAAAACTTGATCCTTTGAAATTCTTAATGGAATCGCCAGCTTTGACAGGCAGAATGGCTAGATGGCAGATGTTATTATCTGAGTTTGATATTGTATATGTTAACCAAAAAGCGATAAAAGGAAGTGTCATAGCTGATTTTCTGGCCAGTCGTGTATCAAATGATTATCAGCCTTTGAGTTTCAATTTTCCCGATGAAGATTTGTTGTGCATATCTATGAATGAAGAAGTCAGAACAAATGGTGCATCTGCATTTTGGAAGCTTTACTTTGACGGAGCATCCAATGCTTTGGGACGAGGAATCGGGGCAGTGTTAATTTCTCCAGAAAATATTTATTATCCCTTTACAAGTAGACTGGAGTTCTTTTGCACCAATAACATGGCGGAATACGAAGCTTGTGTCATGGGATTGAAAGCAGCTATAGAAAGAAAAATCAAACGTCTCAAGATATATGGAGATTCATCTTTAGTGGTGTATCAATTACGAGGAGAATGGGAAACAAAAGATCCCAAATTGTTGGAATACCGAAATTTTACTCTCGAATTAGTGAAAGAATTTGAGATAGTTACCTTCAATTATCTCCCTCGAGAAGAAAATCAAATGGCAGATGCTTTGGCTACATTAGCTGCTATGTTTCAGGCAACTAAGAAAGTTGATATGATGCCAATCAAAATGCAAGTATATGAAATTCCTGCACATTATTATAGTGTGGAAGAAGAGATAGATGGTAAACCATGGTATCATGATATCCTACAATATATCAAAAATCAAAGTTATCCACAAAATGCATCTGAAATTGATAAAAGAACCTTGAGAAGAATGGCTGCTGGATATTTTCTTGATGGAGAGATTATGTATAGAAGAAGCAATGATCAAATGCTATTGAGATGTTTAAATACCAGCGAAGCTAGAAGCATCATTAAAGAAGTACACAGTGGAATATGTGGAACACATGTAAATGGTCTTTCCATGGCCAGAAAAATAATGAGATATGGATACTATTGGGCTACCATGCACACAGATTGCATTGATTATGCAAGGAAATGTCATAAATGCCAGATATATGCAGACAAGATTCATGTACCCCCATCTCCTTTACATGTAATGACAGCACCCTGGCCATTTTCTATGTGGGGAATAGATGTCATTGGAGCAATCATACCAAAAGCATCAAATGGACATTGTTTCATCCTTGTGGCAATTGATTATTTTACCAAATGGGTTGAAGCTGCTTCATATGCCAATATTAAGAGGTCCACAGTCTGCAAATTCATAAAGAAGGAAATAATTTGTTGGTATGGCCTACCAGAAAGGATCATTACAGATAATGCTCTGAACCTGAACAACAAAATGATGACCGAACTTTATGCACAGTTTAAGATCAAACATGCAAACTCAGTGACATATCGTCCAAAGATGAATGGGGCAGTTGAAGCAGCAAATAAGAACATCAAAAGAATTATTACAAAAACCACTGAAACTTACAAAGATTGGCACGAGAAGTTACCTTTTGCTCTATACGCATATCGAACTACTGTTCGAACATCTACTGGGGCAACACCTTTTTCTTTAGTCTACGGGATAGAATCAGTCTTACCAATTGAAGTTGAGATTCCATCGCTTCGAATATTGAGAGAAACAAAATTGGATGAATCTGAATGGATCCAAGCTAGAGTTGATCAATTGAACCTTATTGAGGAGAAAAGATTGAAAGCTATTTGCCATGGACAGATGTATCAGAAACGGATGATGAAGTCTCATGACAAAAAAGTACATCCAAGAGAATTCCAAGAGGGTGATCTAGTACTAAAAAAGATTTTGCCTATACATAAAGATTTCCGTGGGAAATGGATGCCTAATTGGGAAGGGCCATACGTTGTGAAAAAGGCCTTTTCCGGAGGAGCGTTGATCTTGGCAGAAATGGATGGAAAAATTCTGAGAAATCCAATAAACTCGGATTCTGTCAAGAAATATTATGCTTGAACGCCAAAAAAAAAGAAAAAAAAGAAAAAAGGGGGTCAAGGTGAAAACTCGTAAAGGGCATCTTGTAATCAAAGGAAGGATTTGAGTTGAAAACCTGAAAGGGCGGCTCAAATGCATGATGGTATTAGGCATCTGGCAAATAAACTCTCTTAAGATTTTGACAGTTTGGGAGAAACTTCACATCTACAAGCATTTTGACAACGTTTGAGATCTTCTAGACAAAAGCTTACATCATTACTCTAAATTGTGTCAATTTGATCAATTTAGAAATACTTATGCTAATAATTTGTTGAGACATTTGACTTTTTATCTATCTTATGCTTGTCATAACTTTGAATACAATTCTATTTATTTCAAGTTCAATTTATTTGAGATTCAATTTATTTTCGAAAATTCAATTTATTCTTCTATGAATTAACATAATTTTGAAATAAGTTAAAGATTTCTGAATATCACTTTATGTTAATACTTTTAAATGCATGGAATACAAAGTAAGCCAATCATCATCATCATAAATCCATGAACACGTCATTATTAGGGTAACATTGGTTACAGTATTTCAAAAGTTGAAGATGGCCAGTTTTACTGTTAACTAAATCATTCCATGATTTGAAAAGAATGGGATATATTGGAACAGCAGAAGAGACAGCTGTCGTAATAGTCATTACAAGAAAATGCACCAGTAAAAATCTTCTAGTTCATCATGATGATGTTTATTGCTTCCATCAAGATTGTTACACAGGATGCTACCGACAACAAGGTCGAATCATCCAAATCTACTCATCAATTGCTCCAACCGATCATCATTCAGTTCTTGTACATCTGTTTTCAAAGATATGCTAAGACAGTAAAAGGCAACCTCTGCATCATTGATCTCAAAAAAAAAAGACAGGACATTGATACCACTATGGAACATGTTTCTATATAGATCTTCGTGTATGGTTTTTAGGGAAACATAGAAGCATTTCCACCTCATCAGGTTCAAGTGGAACAATTTTATTGTTTCCAACCCATACCAGATTCCATTTTCAGCACTCATCAAGAACATACTTCTGGACAATCGAAAGTGGTTCATCGCCATAAGCTTCAAGAGCCTTGCGGATCATTGATTTTGAAAGATGAATGTGCTAATAGCATCTTCGGGAAGTGTTCTTTGAGTTATCTGATCTGGTTTGGTAAAACCAATCATTGATTTTGAAAGATGAATGTGCTAATAGCATCTTCTGGAAGTGTTCTTTGAGTTATCTGATCTGGTTTGGTAAACCCAATCATTGATTTTGAAAGATGAATGTGCTAACAGCATCTTCTGGAAGTGTTCTTTGAGTTATCTGATCTGGTTTGGTAAAATCAATCATTGATTTTGAAAGATGAATGTGCTAATAGCATCTTCTGGAAGTGTTCTTTGAGTTATCTGATCTGGTTTGGTAAAATCAGTTATTAATTTTGAAAGATGAATGTGCTAATAACATCTTCTGGAAGTGTTCTTTGAGTTATCTGATCTGATTTGGTAAAACCAATCATTGATTTTGAAAGATGAATGTGCTAAATAGCATCTTCTGGAAGTGTTCTTTGAGTTATCTGATCTGGTTTGGTAAAACCAATCATAGATTTTGAAAGATGAATGTGCTAATAGCATCTTCTGGAAGTGTTCTTTGAGTTATCTGATCTGGTTTGGTAAAACCAATCATTGATTTTGAAAGATGAATGTGCTAGTAGCATCTTCTGGAAGTGTTCTTTGAGTTATCTGATCTGTTTTGGTAAAACCAATCATTGATTTTGAAAGATGAATGTGCTAATAGCATCTTCTGGAAGTGTTCTTTGAGTTATCTGATCTGGTTTGGTAAAATCAATCATTGATTTTGAAAGATGAATGTGCTAATAGCATCTTCTGGAAGTGTTCTTTGAGTTATCTGATTTGGTTTGATATAAAACCCAGAACCAATCATTGGAATTAAAAGATGAATTGCATGATCGTCTTCATTAAGAAGTTTTTTTCAAGTTTCTTTTGCTTATTCCTTTCCCAAAAATCATAGCCCAATTTTCGCCTTTTCTTGTAATTGGGATCATCGCATAATGGCTTCCCATCTTTTACCGGAAGAAATGTGTCAGTAACCTTAGCCGTTTGAGCAGCACATATAAAATTTATCAATTCTACAATTGATGAATCTAGACCACATCTCTCCAGGGCTATTTGAAGCTTCAACCTCTGAGAATCCCATTTTTGTCAAGAATAACAGTTTATTCTCCTCATCAGAATCAGAATTCAAGATTTCTCGGTATTAAAAGAATTATTGATATCTGTGAAATCATCTTGAAAGGTCACTTCATAATCAGATGATTTGTTATCAAAATCAACATGTCGCATGAATACAAGCTTTTCAAGAGCCTATACTATTGAGTTTTATTCTCAAGAGGTTTTGTGACATTATATCTACATCTACAATTGTCAAAGATGATAGATTCTCCGCTTTGAAGAAGAAAGATTTACTGGATTTCTATACAACTGAAGAAATACTCAGTTCACCAATTTGAAATCAAACAAACTTAACATTCATGCATCATATTTAGGCATTTGCAAAAATAGGTGCATTTTCATTCATTTTATCCATGATTAAATTCTGACAGGAATTTCAAACATTTTAGAAAAGATCAAAATCCATCACTTGATGGATCATCTTTCCAGAAAAAGTTCATAATGAGAAGAACTCATCTAAAGAAGGAAGAAGAAGTTCATAATGAAAAGAATTTGTTCAAACCTTTTGTTTGGATTCATCACTCGATGGATCAACATTGCCAGATAGAGAAGAACTCATATGAAGAAGGAAGAAGAAGTTCATAATGAGAAGAATTTGTTCAAACCTTTTGTTTGGATTCATCACTCGATGGATCAACATTGCCAGATAGAGAAGAACTCATCTGAAGAAGGAAGAAGAAGTTCATAATGAGAAGAATTTGTTCAACCTTTTGTTTGGATTCATCACTCGATGGATCAACATTGCCAGATAGAGAATAACTCATCTGAAGAAGGAAGAAGAAATTCATAATGAGAAGAATTTGTTCAACCTTTTGTTTGGATTCATCACTCGATGGATCAACATTGCCAGATAGAGAAGAACTCATCTGAAGAATGAAGAAGAAATTCATAATGAGAAGAATTTGTTCAACCTTTTGTTTGGATTCATCACTCGATGGATCAACATTGCCAGATAAAGAAGAACTCATCTGAAGAAGGAAGAAGAAGTTCATAATGAGAAGAGCTTATTCAACCCTTTTCATGATTCTATCACAGAAGAAGATAGATCAGCATCAACTTTTTCAGAAGAAGTTCATAATGAGAAGAACTCATCTAAAGAAGGAAAAAGAGGTTCGTAATGAGAAGAACTTGTTCAACCTTTTAAATGACTCTATCACAAAAGGAAATAGGTCAACATCATCCCCAGCGGAAATTTCATAATGAGAAGAACTCATCTGAAGAAAGAGAAGAATTTAGTCAACATCTCCATATTAATTAAGTGAAGTCAAATGAAAAAACTTATTATCTTTTCGTCTTTGCTCTATTCTTGTTAACACAAGAATAAGCAAAGAGGGGCAGCTGAAGATACTCATTTTTTTCATTTCATTTTAATTATTATTATTATTATTATTATTATTATTATTATTAATAAATATTATTACAAGCCCAAAGGACCCGGAGGCCCATTTTACAAGCCCAAGACCCGGAGGCCTGTTTACAAGCCCAACCTAGATCCAACTTAACCCTAACAGATTAGGGTTTTTTCTCAGTCAGCCGCCCCAGCATCACAGCCGTTGGATCTGGCTATGATCCAACGGTCCAGATGGTTCCGGCAGGAAACCCTAGGGTAATGATACCCTAGGGACACGTCCCAGCAGCCTCCGTAGCTTCCAAAAGACCACGCGGCGCTGCTTCAGCCTCGCCGCCACTCCAGCCGCACACATGTCGTCCCAACGGTGAGTCACCACTGGGAGTCCGGTGACTCACCAGACTCCATTCTTTTACCCGGTCCGATGGCCACACCGGTGATGGCTATAAAACCATCACCCCATCTGCGAAGAAAAGAGAAAAAGGAGGACAGACGGAGAGAGACAGAAACAGAGAGCAAAGATACAAAAACAAAGAACAACAACCCACAACCAGCAGTAAACCAAAACAGAAACGAAAAGAAATGAAAGAAGCTTACCGAGGAAGCCACCGGACCTCTTCAAACGTCACCAAAACCTTCGAAAACCGAAGGTACTTCTTTAGATTTGCTCCGATCGAGAGCTATTTAGGAGAAAAGAGCACCGGAACCGTCCTTAGGACGGTCCGATCTACATAATGATGTAAAAATAAAATTTTCCGGCCACCGGATGCGGTGGTCGGCGGTGAGGGTCACGGCGGCAGACGGCTGCCGTCCGGTAACCGGCTTCCCTCCGATGAGGGAAGCTAGAGAGAAGCGAGAGAGAGTTTAAACTCTCTCAGTTTAGAGAGAGGAAGGAAATGAGAGAAATGAAAGATGGCCCTTCGGGCCAGCCGTTGAGGGATTTAAATACCCCTCCCCGAACGACGTCGTTTTGGGGAGGGGTCTGTCTGTAATTAATTAAAAGTTAAACCCTTTCCGAAGCCATCCTAATTTGTAATCCTTACATTTTAGTCACTAAATCAATTTATAATCCTTTTAATTCAGATCTTTAATTTTAATTTTATTTATTTTAGTCCTTTATATTAAAACAATATATTTAGGGTAAATAACAGATTTAGTCCCTTAATTTTAAATAATTAATATTTTAATCCCGAGTTTATATTTTTAATTTATTTTAATCTGATATTCGAATTTTAGATAAGTTTTATTTTAGTCACTAAATTAATAAATAAGAAAATAGCATGTTTAATCCCTATAATTTTGATTAATTATGAATTAGATATTTAATTTAGTCACCAATTTTAAATATTTTCATATAGTTCTAATTATATTTTTATTGTTTTAATTTTACTTGTTTATATATTTAAATATTTTTATTATGTAGTCATAAATATATATATAATAAATAATAATTTATTTTTTTAATAAATTATTTTAATATTTATTTTTTCAATATCAAAGAAAAGGGCAGTCTTAATACAACTGGATGTCCTATTCTGGTATTTTAAAATTAAATATTATAAAAAATATTATTTAATTTTATTCAAATTAATATTTATTAATATCAAAGAAAAGAGCTGTCTTAAGGCACCTAGAAGTCCTTTTCCGATATTTTTAAATAAATAAATATTTTTTATATAATTTTGAAATAATAGGATTATAAATGAAATATATTTTGAATTTTTAAATAGAGACAATTTATAATTAAAAAGTACCAATTTTGGGCATTGTAGGGGTGCTAATCCTTCCCTAAACGTAACCGACCACGAATCCCTTTTTATTATTAAAAAGAACGAATTTTTGGTTATAAACGCAGATCAGTTCATTTTTTTAATTGATGTTTTCTTAAAACTCTTTTAAAAAATAATTTTTAGGTATTCGACCTACCTGACCCAAAAGGCCGATGGCGACTCCCAAATTATTTTCAAAACCATTTATTCACATAAATTTTCCCGCCAAATAAATATTTCGTGCCTGGACGAAAACGGGTTACGACATGACACAGTACCAATTCTGGGTGTTGTGGGGTGTTAATCCTTCCCCACACGTAACCGACTCCCGAAACCGTTTTAATCGAATATTCGTAAACGCAGACCATTTTTGTCTTAAAAAACTATTTTTCTTAAAATTGTTTTTAAAAGACGTTTTTAAGTATTCGACCTACCTAACCCAAAGGTAAATGGCGACTCTTATCCTATTTAATTCAAATCAATCTAAAATTACCAAATTTTTCCAAAATTAAAGTCATAATTGTTTTTAAAATAATATTTAATTGTTTTTTTCAAAAAAATGGTTATGACAAGGGTAAACTAAAAAAATAGTCACTTATGTTTGAATAAGTTTTTGTTTTTCCTATTAAAATTTCAAAAGTAATAAATTGATCACTAACATTATCGATTTATATCAAAATAATTACTCTACAGTCATTTATGTCAAATTGATGATGTGGAAACATTAACAAAAAGGTTAATATGTAATTTTATAACTAAACTATTATTAAAATATCAAATAGGTCCTTAAACAATGATTTTATATATAATTTACATCAAAAACTTTCTAATAAAATATACTTGTTGTTAGAGCAACAGTGGATGTTACCAACTTTACTTAAATAAATTGTACTTGTCGTAAGTTGTTGTAAAGGTAAAATCATGAAATGCAATGAAATTGGAATGAAAAACACAGCCATGAATAACATTCTTTATGAAGAATTACAGAAAGCTGAAAAGGGAGTTGACAAATCCCAGACAATTTTAGAAACTAAGCAAGCAGCTTCTTCCCGAGCTGACTTGCTTTGCACATGGCTTCCAATGGGTTAAAATGGCCTGCAAAAATGAAATTCATAACTTATGAATTTGTGAAATATGAGCATTTTTTACAATCAAAGCAAACTCAAAGTTGGGAGAGAAGGTGAAGTGGTTCGAAATTTATACATCATGTCAGCCAAACTTAGAATTTTAAAAAATATTTGTTACTGAACCAGGTAATATAAGCTTGTTAATTATTATATCATATTTTATTAGAAAGTTTTTGGGGTAAATTTGATTAAAATTATTGTTCAATGACCTATTTGGTATTTTAATAGTAGTTTAGGGATAAAAATAAATATTAACTTTTTTGTTAACAATGTCAAAACCTCACTTTAATTGAGATGACGGTAGGGTGGCCATTTTATTACAAATCGATAATGTTAGTGAGTAATTTCTAACTTTTAAAACATTAATAGGAAAAATGAAAACTTACTCCAACATAAATGATCTAGTTTACCCTTTAAAAATATATAAATTATGCATTTAATACCTAAATTATTAGTTTTGATTCGTTTTAGTATCTAAACTTTTAATTTTTTCAAAATCATACCTAACGTTTAGTTTTTGTTCCATTTTAGTACCCGATCGTTAAAAAACTTAACGCATTTAGCACCTAAACTATTATTTTTGGTCCGTTTTAATACCTAAACTTTCTTTTTTTTCTCCAAATCTTAAGTATGATTTAGGTGCTAAATGTGTTTTGGTACATAAACTTTCAATTTTTCAACACTAAAGTTTTGGTACTAAAAATGAAACAAAAATTAAATTTATATATGATTTTGAAAAAAATAAAAGTTTAAATACTAAAATGGATGAAAACTGATATTTTACCTCTTGAAAATATAGGAAATATTTATTCATTGAATAAGTTATTAGTCAGTGCCTAATTAGTCAAATAAGAATATAAATTATATTATATATTTATTATGTAATAAATATCACGAAGAAATGAATGGGTAATTAGTAATTAAAACGAAAGTAAGGGGTAATGTTGTAATTTTAAACGAGCTAAGTATCTCTTAAGTAGGCCGGGATTCTTTCAAATAGCGTAGCCTTCTTTTTCAGTTTCTGTGGAGGAAAACTGCAGCTGCTAAAAGCTCGACAACTCAAACCAAAATAGCGAAACAGAAATGTCTCTGAAATTCAATCCCATCACTTATCAATCTCACAAACTCCCTTCATTTGCTCTTCCTCCAATGGCCAACCTCCGATCTCCCAAGTTCTTCATGGCCTCCACTCTTCGTTCGGGCTACAAGTTTGTCCTTTTCCCCTTTTCTGTGGCCTCTGTACTCATTGTTATATCTTCAATGTTTTCCTGTTAAATCCTGGGTTTTTTTTTACTACTTTCTTTCATTTTTTTCTGATTTCGTATCTGGGTATTTGTTGTTTATGCGAACTAACTTGGTTTTTTGCTCTCTTTTGTTTGACATATCTTGTGATCTCAGTGGTCTCTGATGTAATTCTTTGATCTTAGTGTTCTTATTGCTTAATGGTCCCTAATGTATTTAATGGTCTTTAATGTAGTTCTTTTCCGTTCGGGGTGATACTTTTTTAGAAACCATTGAAATAAGGTTGATTTCTTATTAAGCGCTTGCACTTTCAATAATTTTTGGTCCTTTTTGTGGATTTATTTGCCTAGTATCTTTATGGTTTTATATTTTTTGTGGTTGCATGTTTGGTGGGTGGTTTATGTTTTCATTATCAAAATTAAGACTTTGAGGCTTCATTGGAATTATCGCCTGCTATGAATATGAGAATGAAAGTGGTTTATGTATCTTTTTTAGTATATTCTCAAGTATATTAATTTCGGTACGCATAATTCTTGGTGGTTTTTAGTATTGATTTGACTGCAAGATACGTATAAATTTCTTGTTCTGATGGAGGCAGCTTTCTTTTTTTTAATGTGCTTTGGATGGTTTCAAAGAAAGATGTAAAACAAAAGCAATGTCGAAAATTATTATATTTTCCCTTGTAAGTAGCTTTCAAGGAAAGTCAAATATTTGGTTTTTAATGTTGACGAGTAACATAAGATAATTGAATCCATATTTTGAAAAGAATATTCAATTTGATGGTAGTTCAGAATATGTTGACCTCATTCCTTGATTCTATATTGTTTCATTCCTTGTCCCCCCCCCCCTTTACTTGTGGTCTTTAGGAATAAAATGTCGCCATGATTGCTTCTTTTTCTTGCACAATTTGTTGAAAATCCTGATGTTTCTCCTTTGAATCTACTTCATTTAACGTTTTAATAAACCGAGTATGTGGTACACTTTCTTCTCATTTTGTCTTTAACTTGTATCATTTTGTATATGTTTGGCAAATATAATTACTGAAATTAGTCTTAATTCTTTCAACACTCTTCTCTTCCATTACTATGTCAAGCAAATTTTAAGCATGGCTGAATATTCATGTAGTGGAAAATGAACATTCAAAGTAATTTTCCTTGAGTTTTGTTTGTAGTATCAGTTTTTGGCATCTTTGTGGTCCATTCTTGATATAGGTTTCATATACCGTGCTAGGAAATGACGATTATAGACATCTATTCATTTTCTCTTGTCTGTTTGATGCCCTTTTCCTTGTGTTTGGTGTAAGTTTCTCTTTTTCTTGTGTTTGTTGAGAGTTGCTGATAGCGACTTGTGACTTTTCTGATAAACAAACGGTAATGTAAATTTTGATAATTTAATTACTGTTCTTGGGTGGTCTTTATTTAATTAATTGTGTATGGTTGCACTTTAAATCTAATCAGATGAACTCTTGGATGGTCTCACTTAACTACAATAGTTTCACAGCTTCGTCTGCTGCCTTGTTGGTCCTTACAATAGTTTGATGCCAACGATTCTAACATTCTGATCTCTCTTTTGATTGTGAACTTCTAACCTCAAAGAGGATTGCTTGGGACCTTTGACTTCACCATTTTTAACACAAATTTGGGTTTTAGTTTACAGCCAAGTAACTAATTACTCGAATTAAAGCCTATTAAGTACTTGGAATTTTTCCGACTTGCCAAGCGGTTCATAGTATTCACCCATTCTTTGCTTAAACCTTTTGCAGAATTCTGGCATTCATGTCATCCTTATTTTCAATACATCTATTTGTTTATTCTCAGGATTGTTTCTAAGGTTTCAAGCTTCCGCTGTGCACTTTGACATTCATCATTCAGATCGATATTTCTTATCATCTAAATTCCCTTGAAGCTTACACATTACTTACTCAAAATTCTGATAATCTTTACATTCACCCTTTTATTTCAGACCGATTGTATAATCAGCGTATTCACATGTTGCACATGATAAAGCTGCTTTTATTTGGCCAACATATATGGCCTTTTTCATTACTTTGCTTTTGCATATTCCATAACATCCTGCTTTATAGTTTCAGTGTGCTGGATTTCCTGGTACATGTAGTAACCATATTTATGAGATGGGTTTTGTGTGTTTATGATTCGTTGTTGCCTTTTAATTCTTACTGACATTTCTGATTGATAAGAATGTTATCTCGAAATTTGTTTCACGTAATGCAGAGAGGTTGACAATCCCAAAAAGCCTTTCATGCCGCCTAGGGAGGTGCATGTTCAGGTCACACACTCGATGCCGCCTCAGAAGATTGAGATCTTCAAATCTTTGGAGGACTGGGCTGAGAACAACATTCTAACATACCTCAAACCGGTTGAGAAATGCTGGCAACCCCATGATTTTCTTCCGGATCCTGCGTCGGATGGATTTTATGAGCAAGTCAAAGAACTTAGGGAAAGGGCAAAGGAGATTCCGGATGACTACTTTGTTGTTTTGGTTGGTGATATGATCACGGAGGAAGCTCTTCCAACTTACCAAACCATGCTTAATACCTTAGATGGAGTTCTTGACGAAACAGGTGCTAGCCTTACTTCTTGGGCGATATGGACACGGGCATGGACGGCTGAAGAAAACAGGCATGGCGATCTACTTAATAAGTATCTCTACTTGTCTGGAAGAGTTGACATGAGGCAAATTGAGAAGACAGTCCAGTATTTGATTGGATCAGGGATGGTAAGTATGATGCATTCTATAAATTTTCTCACGTCTCGTACTTTATTTTTGAAACCTAAGATGCACTTAAGACACAAAACTTTATCGTA
Organism: Hibiscus syriacus; assembly: GCF_006381635.1. Taxonomy (NCBI): domain Eukaryota; kingdom Viridiplantae; phylum Streptophyta; class Magnoliopsida; order Malvales; family Malvaceae; genus Hibiscus; species Hibiscus syriacus. Next base: position 82,029 of record NW_024063166.1, on the reverse strand, counting down.
TCTGTTGCTGTTCATCTTCTTATTTGGATTAAAGCATGGCACTATAAGACTTCTGGAATTTCACTAAATCGTGTAGAAACCGACCCCGTAATGTCGTTTTCCCTGTGTACCACCATGCAAGATGCCATACTTAAAGTTTCTTCTTATGTATATTTATAGGATCCACGTACGGAGAACAATCCATATCTTGGATTCATCTACACGTCATTCCAAGAAAGAGCAACATTCATCTCCCATGGGAATACAGCCCGACACGCAAAGGAGCTTGGTGACATTAAGTTGGCTCAAATATGTGGTAACATTGCCTCAGACGAAAAGCGCCACGAGACTGCGTATACTAAAATCGTTGAAAAGCTCTTTGAGATCGATCCTGATGGAACGGTCTTGGCATTTGCTGACATGATGAGGAAGAAAATCTCCATGCCAGCACACTTGATGTATGATGGCCGAGACGACAACCTTTTCGATAATTTCTCAGCCGTTGCACAAAAACTCGGGGTTTACACTGCCAGAGACTATGCTGATATACTAGAGTTCCTGGTGAACAAATGGAGGGTGATGGAGATAACTGGACTTTCAGCTGAGGGTCGTAAAGCTCAGGATTATGTGTGTGGACTTGCTCCGAGAATCCGAAGGCTGGAAGAGAGAGCTCAAGGAAGGGCCAAGCAAGCACCCAAGGTTCCATTCAGCTGGATATTTGACAGAGAAGTTCAGCTCTAAGCCTCGAGTTTGATGAACTTGAAAAATAGCGATTTCAATTTCCTGCAACAGAGTTAGAAAGGAACAAGGTGAAGCTATTGCATTTTTCTCTTTAAATTCCCCGTATAATGTTTGCCTGAACAATTTTCACTCAGTCGAATTCAAGTTAAAGTTTTCAACTACATAATAAATGTTTATAATCCATTAGTAATGAAACCGAAGTAATCTATCAACTTGATCAAATTCAATGTTAGTTTGTTCTATCCAAACTTGAGCTTGAGTTGATTTTAGGCTGGGCTTGTTTTGGCTTTAAAAAATTTGGATATTTTAGGGTTGGATTATTTCAGGTTTAGGTCTGTTTAATTTAATCACTTTATATTTAAATTGTTCTGAGTTCAGATGATATACTCGAATGGGTATTTTTTATCAAATTAAATTAAACCATAGTCAAATTTTAAATCAATCAAAATTTTTATCATAATTTATCAAAAATTGTTTAAAATTCTATATATCATAATTTACACTGATATATTTCATTTATTATATTCTTAAATAATTAAGTAAAGCTGAAATCGTTTTCTAGTTATTTAACCTTTAAAAGGTTATAAAATAAATTTTATAATCTTTATGTAATTATAAAATGATCATTATATTATTAGATACTATTAATTATTGTAAGGATAGTAACGTACCGTATTAAATTAATGATTAATATCTTATTTAATCTTTTAATTGTATAAAATTTAATTGATGAACAAGTTTGCTCAATATAAAATGTATACGGATTAATTAATTAATTTTCTAGTAAAATAACCAAAATGCAATTTGAAGTATAGTATAGGGACTTATGCAATACTTTTGCCATGAATACTAAAGCAAGCTATGGTCTAAGCTCAAGAGCCCAACATGGTCAGTTATTGACTAAAAGAGTAAGCCATCAAAGCAATCCAGGTTGCAGATCAACACACCAATGACAATTTGCTAACGAATAAAAGCATGATCCAACAAGTATCCCTCCTTAGAGATATATCACAAGTTACTCGAGTTCGATTCGATTATAGTTCGACCAGCATTTAATTCGACTAGACTCGATTCAAATTCTTAATCAGTCAAAGTAAACTACTTGATACCCGACTCGAAAAATAATATATGAAAAAATTAATTTTTTAAATTAAATTATGAATAATATTAATATTTTATGTTATTTATTAAAAAGGGTAAAGTATACAAATGGTCCCCTAATTATAGGGTAATGCTTTGTTTAGTCTCTCGACTATTAAAAGTTACAAAATGGTCCCTCATGATGTTATTTTATTGAGTCCCCCGACTATTAAAAGTTATAAAATGGGCATTCAACTATTCATATGTTCAAAACTCATCATTTTCCTTTAAAAAATTGAAAATAGTATGAATTGAACGTTAACATGTTGATTGAGATTTGATCAATCATATTTTATAATGTCTATTGGTACCGATGTTGCTTTTAAGCACTGGCTCGATGGTATAATATAAATGGAGAATCTATTCACAAAATACAACTCAAACGATTTTGGGATTAGATTTTATCATATCTCAGTTAACAAGCTTACATCTAGCTCAGACAATCACCAATTTGTAACTTTTAATAGTTGGAGGACTCAACAAAGCAACATCCCATAGTCAAAGAATCATTTTGTAACTTTTAATGATCAAGTAGTTTAACAAAACAATACTCTATAATCGGGGACCATTTGTGCACTTTACCTTTTTTTTAAAAAATAAAATATAAGGTTTTGGCTTAATACAAAAATAAGTCTCAAACTATGCCTCGAAAAACGTTTTAGTGCCTAAAAAATTTTTCGTTAAAAATTGGTGTCTAAATTTTTTTCCTTTACCATTTTAGGTGTCCGGACGTTAACCGCCGTTAAAAACCTCCTTTAAGTGACATGTCTCACGTTCTGGTAATTTTGAGAATTTTTATTTACATTAAAAAATAAAAAAATGTTTTTTTTAAAAAAAGCTTAATTTTTTTCAAATCTTAAAAAAAACTCAAAACTTTTAAAACGTTAATTTTAATCTCGTTGCCACTGCTGGCCGCCACCAACGTTGTTAATTGGTCGAACACCCAATGACGTGTGACCGACCAACCACCCACAACCAAAACCCCCATACTTTCACAACCGATCGAACACCCAAAAATGGTGTAAATGAAAGATTTTATTTTAGGGTTTTGAAAGATTTTGTTTAGGAATTTATAGATTTAGAGAGATTTGGTGTTCGATCGATTGAGAAAGTATGTGAGTTTTCGTCGTGGGTGGTTGGTCGATCACACGTCTTTGGGTATTCGGTCGATTGATTGTGTTGTTAGTGGTCGACGGTGGTAAAGGGATTAAAATAAATGTTTTAAAAGTTTGGGTTTTTTTAATATTTGAAAAAAATTAGGGTTTTTTTTTAAAAAAATAATATTTTTTGTGTTAGGGTAAATTATATCATTCCTCACCGAACTATATTGTCTCTTATTTTCCCCACTCAACTTTCAATTGTTCTAATTTGCTTACTCTTACTGAACTTTACAAATTGAATCATTTTGCTCACTCTGTCGTTAACCATTTAACGGTGTTATGACATGGCACAAGAAATTCCGCCACCACGTCATTTTCATTTCGTCCACTGTCCACTGTCATTGATGGTCGCCATTCGATCCCAAATTTCATGAGTTGGTTCATCTCGATCCCTTGAGCCCGAATCTAGTGGTTATTTAACCGTAAAATATCCCAAATCTCATTAATCTAGATCAAAATTTTTCGATTTTCTCACTTTCAATATTAAAATCGTGGACTTCAGAGCAAGTTCTGACAAAATGGAGGTCGGATCCGGACTCACGGTGTCGAGGTAAAGCCACCCATGAAATTTGAGACCGAACTATCACCATCTGCTGTGGTCGACGGTGGTGGCATCCTTAGCCTTTTTGTTAACGACGTTAGAGAGATAACAGGGGAGTGAGCAAAAATGATTCAATTTGTAAAGTTTAGTGAGTAAATTAGAAAAATTAAAAGTTGGGTGACGAAAATAGGAAAGAGAATATAGTTCAGTGAGGGACGATGTAATTTTTAACATAGTTCAATTTTTTTTGAGCTCGTGTCAAATCAATTGAGCTATGGAGAGCCAGTCCCTCCAAGCTATGGTTCAGTTCATGTTAAAAATTATTGAATTGCAGCCCCTTTACTATGAAGTTTTACTATAAATTCTTAAAAGATATGCTGAAGAATTGCTTTGATATGCTCAAGAATTGCTTTGATTTTTTAAAAGTAAAAAGTTAACTACTAAATCAACAAACACTCAATAAATTAATAATTAAACGAATGACCAATCTGATCTCAAACTGGTGATGAACAAGCAATACAATAAAATGAAATCGTATGGAGAACCCTCCGCTAACAAAAGCTTATATATATATGGCTGCAGTTAAATAATTAAACTTGGAAAGGCCAAGGCCAGTTCTTCAAATCCTCATCTGCAACTTTCCCATTCCTCTGGTACGCCGATTGGCCGCCGCCATTGCCAACCCCATGTCCTTCCCCACAAAAGCATAGTATCTCAACACGAAAGCCAGCCCCAACACCACCCATTCCAAGCAGAATACAGCCACGCATAACCCCCCAGCCAACTTCAATATCATCTCCCCTTCTTCTTCCCTCACGTACGACTTCAAATACCCCAAGAAATCGGAAGTTCGGGTCAGTATAAGCACCGAGACCGAGCCCTGGAATATCGAAGTCAGCACCATAGCCACCATGTGAGCCGCATAGCGCTTGTTGGACCCCGAAGTGACAATGGAACAGCCCAAGACGGCGGAGGTGATGGTGATGGCGTGGAGGAGGATAAGGAAGAATCCGCAGAGGGAAGGGAGTAGGCGGAGGGAGAGGGTTAGGAAGATGCAAGCGGAGGCTGCTCCCAAGAGGATGTAGTTGGTGATGAGGAAGGTTTTGTGGGTTCGGGTGTGGGATTGTGTTACTGAATTTTCAACTGAGAGACCCATTGAAGAGAGAGAAAGCTTTCGAATAAAAAGCTAAAAAAAGGAAACAAAATTTCTGTTTCGAAATTCTGTTTTCTAGAGAGAGATTTCAGTGTTTGATGGAGGGGAAAGAGAAGAGGGGTAATATAGAGCGATAGGGTATGGAGCTAACGTTCGAATCTTTAAAGTGGACAAGCTGGAAATGTGACCGTTGAGCCAACTAATAAAGTATAAGCTTGTAAACGGCTAGTTTTGATCTTACACATTTATATATATTTTATTAAGTTTCGTTCAAGAGTTATCCGTCTAATCTTAAATGTTTGTTTAAAATTTGAAAGAATTTGAATAAATATAACATGTCTGAAAAATAAGGTTGAAAATCTCGATTTGTTTAAAGTATAATTTAAGTTTGAGTTTCAATATTCAACATTTAATTTAATGAATTCGAGTGACTTTATTAATAAATAAAATGTTGTTTTCTTTAAAGAATTCGTGTTTAAGTAACAACATCTATAGAATACATATGTTGTTGACTAAGAAAAATTTTATTAATAAAATAAAAATGAGCAGAATATTACAATTAGTAATGGCAAAATTTGTGGAATAATGCAACGTAAAAAAATTTTGCTCAGATAATGCAGTTGAAGGATTATTTTCCCATATGGAATGAATGCTACAATTTTACATAGGTCGCCATGTCTTCAAAACGACCTACGTTAGTCGTCATGTGCTCCGAACGACGATTACTTAAATTTCCCTATGTAACAACGATTACCTATATCGGTAATTAGACTTTTAGCCGAAGACGCACTGTGCAACCTATAGAAGTCGTTCGGAGCACATGACGACCTATATTGATCGTTCGGAGCAGTCGACGACCTATATTGATCGTTCGGAGCAGTCGACGACCTCGTGGATCACTATAGCAATCCATGAATTTTTCCCATTGCATTATTCTACCGATTTTGACTATTAGTAATAGAAAAAAAAAATTCTTAAATAATATTCCAATGATGTCAAGTGTCTCATTATTTATTATTTTAACTTTTACTTGTGTAATTATTTTTTATAATGATGACTTTTCATAGATTCGACAATAAAAGCCACAGTTAAAGTTATAAAAACAAGACCTTAAATTCCACCTGGAAATAATTAAGGAATATGACAAGTATAGGAATAATTAGGGGTGTTTATTAAGAGAGTCAATCATAAGTAGAGTAAGTTCGATTCAATTCAAAAATTGTTCGACTCATGTTTAACTTAAGTTCGATAAAATTTTACTCGGTTCGTACTTGTTAAAAAACTTATTGCTTGTTAAGCTCGTTATACTTTTTTCTTTTTTTAAAAAAAATATATATACATAATCTATTAATACTATATAAAGCTTAATATAAATATAAATAGGCAAATTTAAAAAAAAAATTAAAATAACATGCGAAACAGTTCAAAAGTTTAAACTTCAAATTAATAGTCTATAAATTCACCAAACTAACTCATTATAATTAAAGTAAGAATCCACAAATACACCAAACCAACATATTAAAATCATTTTTGAAAAAAAAAAAGGTTTAACAATACATAATCAATCTTAAAAATAAGACAAATAACATCCTAAAAAATTATAAAAATTAATGAGTTGCTTGCAAACTTATCGAGTAGAGTTGAATTTTGCTTGACTCGACTCGTTAAGATTTCAAGTCAATCTAAATTGAGCGTTGATCGAGTTCTGACCGAGTTAAATTTAAACAACTCACAAACTACTCAACTCAATTATCAAATTTAAAAACAACTAAATGTACTGAAGAAACAAAAAACAACAAATACTAACTCATCGGCAAATATATTTCTGAAAAATCGAAGATTAATTGATGAGAGTTTTGTGAAGTCCTCTACATGTTTAGGGGTAGAAGAATTAACTCTACGAAATAATAGCCTATAGGTAAAGGGGTTGGCAACTTATTAAACATGTGAAACTTTTTATTCCATTGTCTATACAAAAATTGTTGTCTTGTTTTATTTTAAATTTTTAATTATTTTCCCGTTCTGTATCACAAATCTATTAAAAACAAACAAACTGCACTGGAATATTACTCAGCTTATATGGGTACAACATTTGGTACGGATATTTAATTGATTCTCAAAATTATAATCAATAAAAATTAGAACTCCATTCTCAAATTAAAATAAAAATTTTGAGAGAAAAAAAAAGGTGCTCCCATTTTACAGCTAAAAGTAATCAATGAAGATGGCTAAACGTGAGAATTTTGAACAAAATCTATTGCATTATCAATAAAGATATGTTCTCAAGAGTCAAAACTACTGAGAGAAAATACAACTTTCCAAAGGCTACTTAGGACAATAAGACCTCTCTAAGATTACTCTTGCAATCACTAACAATCGGTTATGGCACAATTCAGATCTCCCCTAGATAAATCTGTTTATCGCTACTGCATGAACCGTTGAGAAGTTGTGTCCCATATGTACACCATCCTATCCGAACTACCGGCCGTGACCTTGCTTCCATCTGGTGACCAGCCACATTTCAACAAGTTCTTTTCGAAATTGTGTTAGTGGCCTTCGAAAAACTTTACACAGATTCTGTGGAGCACAAGGGCGCATATCCCATGCAGAGTTTGCAATCCATGCCATTGGTGAGAAGGTAGGAACCATCAGGACTCAAACTCATACCTGTTATCATGTCTTGATGACCAAGTGTCATGGTTACTTCACCTTTTCGTAAGTCCCAAACCTTAACATCGTTGTCAATGCCTCCTGTGAAGATCTTATCTGATGCATCAGAGCAACCGACGGCTGTAATTTGGTATTTACCAAATAAAAGTTTCACCAAATACACTTCCATAACTGTGTTTTCTACTTTGATTGTGCACGCCCTGATCGTGGATGGAAGATAGGTCCTTTGATGTTGTTCCCGCGGGATTCACCGGCGGTTATTGCTACACGATGAAGGATTTACGTCTTCGGGTCAACTGGACGTTCTGGTGGTCATTTTGCCGAGGTTCTCGATACAGATCGAAATCATTGGGATAAATTGCCGGCCCCTTATGATTTGGTTGATCTATCCGTATCTTACCCTGTCCTCTTGGACTCTCCCCGTCATCGAGTGCTGGTTCACTTCCGTCCCAATAATTCTCTTCATGCCTTCCTCCTTGATGGTGGATCATGGGAATGTCTCGATCCAGAATTTGGCTACTGGTCTAAGGCATCACCGGTGATCGCGGACGACGTTGCCTATTTTCTCTTTGCTCCAGATCGTTATTGGTCGGGTGATTGTAAAGAAGATTTCCAGGCTTATCACGTGGTTGATAAGAAATGGTTGTCCGTCAAGCGGTCATCTGAAGCTCCATTAACTGTTCGTCCCTTTCGTAATAAGTTTCATTTGGGCAAAGATGTGTAGCTTGGTACTGCGTGTTGTATGATAGTTTTTAGTACATAAAATTCCGAGTGCACTTCAATTCCAATTCTGGAGAGATTCGTGCACATGCAGAGACTGCATCTTTCACCCATGTTCCATTTCAAAGACACACCAGTCAGATTTCGGTGCTCTAAATGAAGGTTAGTTTCCCCTTATAACGAACACAATTATTTGGATATAATTAGTAAAGGAGAGCACAATTATTCAATTAGATGAATACGGTGATAGATAGTTAAGCTTATTAAAAAGAGCTAAATTAGTAATAAGGGGAGAAAATTATACCTTTAGGATAACTCTGATAAACTAGAGTTACTTGGTCCAACAACTATGATGTGATTTTGTGAAGTCTTCGTCACATTTGAAGATAATGTTGCAAACTGCAGGTGTTATCTGAAGAAAAAAAAAACAATATAGATTTGGGGGATTGTTTCTCTGATGTGTTTATATAGTTTGATTGCAGTAGAAGGCCTTTCTGGAATGGTTATACACAAGCTGTGAACATGCATAACCTTTGAGTTGAATGATGCATCTCCGGTTACTGGTTTTTCGTTGTGGCATCATTCCAGTGGCCTGAAAATGTTTAATAATTATTTATAAAGAAAAACTTCAATAAAAGAAATAATCAAATAATACTCTGTAGGAATTTGATTCGAGAGGATTCGTAAAATCCACAAATGGCTCTATTTCCACACATGTTGTCTGATGTCACAGGCAGATTTATAGCAGCAAGAGATGTTTCAATTTGTTAGGAGTCTCATCTCCAATACACCTTTGAGTGATGCACTTATCAAATTTATCGTTTTTACCAACACAGTCTTCAGGGGAAGGAGAAAGCTTTGCAGTAATTGTAGCGTCCAAACTCCGACTATATTCTATATGAAGATCACAGGCCTTAAATCTGCAAGCGGCATTGTCTTTTTCAGCTATAAAACCAAACTCATGCAAAGCAATAAACAATTTCTGATTTGTTATTTTTGAAACTTCAGTGGGGAAAACGAAAATTTACTCAAATATTAGTGACCATTTATATAGTTTATCATTTTTAATTTTATATATTCACCGTCACATTAATAATCTATTCAAAGTCTAATAGCAATTAACTCTCAGTTACCATATCTTAATTAAATAAAAATAACTAAACATTATATTTTTTGATTTCAATGAGAAAATATATCAAATTTAAGCGAAAGCCATCAATCTTATATTTGATCGCATATAAAAACTTTTCTTTTTAGATAAAACATATAAAGCCTAAGGTAAATTACAAATTTTATTAATGAACTTTACTCTCTCTCATATTTTTATTATTAAACTTTAAAAGTTTTCAATTTTCTCACTAAACTTAATACATTATATTTTTGAGAAAATAACCTCAGTGACCAAAAATGCCTTATAATATACGATTTTAACCAACTTTTTTTGGATTTGCCAAAATGACCAACAAAATCGCAATGCGATCGCTAATTTGCAACGCGATCTCAGGTATCGCAAATCAGTTTCCAGATTCGCAACGCGAACTTCGACTATCGCATTGCGATTTACATATTCGCATTGCGATAGTCCAAGTTCGCATTGCGATTTTCCAAATTCGTTGCGATAGTCTCCAAGTTCGTTGTGATAGTCTCCAAATTCGTTGCGATAATCTCCAAATTCGTTGCGATAGTCTCCAAGTTCGTTGCGATAGTCTCCAAATTCGTTGCGATAGTCTCCAAGTTCGTTGCGATAGTCTCCAAGTTCGTTGCGATAGTCTCCAAGTTCGTTGCGATAGTCTCCAAGTTCGTTGCGATAGTCTCCAAATTCGTTGCGATAGTCTCCAAATTCGTTGCGGTAGTCTCCAAGTTCGTTACGATAGTCTCCAAGTTCGTTGCGATAGTCTCCAAATTCGTTGCGATAGTCCAAAATCGCAACGACTGGTGGTATTGCATTTGTTTCTTAAGAATTTTCTCTAAAAAGATAGTATTCGCACGCACGTGTCGAAGACACGTATTACCACGAACACGACCACGACCACGACCCGACCCGAGACGGACGGCGGCGGCGGCGACGGCACGCGAGAGTCCCCCTTGTTCTCTATCACTCAACAAGGAAGTGGGAAAGCCAAGCCTTAAATATCATTCCCAATAGTGTTTCCAATACTATGTGGGATTGAGCATTACCAACACTTGTTCCCAATACTAATGAATTAAATCTTTAATCAATAATAGAATTTTACCTTATTGTTTTACTGTTGCACTCATGAAACACCATAATAAAAATTTGTACATTTATTTATCACCAAAGCATCAATAAATTATAACAACTATTATACTCATGAAACACCATAATTAACGCATAAGATAAATTCAAGTGTCGGGAACAAGTGTTGGTAATGCTTAATCCCACATAGTATTGGAAACACTATTCGGAATGGTATTTAAGGCTTGGCTTTCACACTTCTTTGTTGAGTGATATAGAACAAGGGGGACTCTCGCGCGCCGCCGCCGCCGCCGTCCGTCTCGTCTCGTCTCGTCTCGGGTCGTGGTCGTGGTCGTGGTCGTGGTCGTGGTCGTGGTCGTGGTCGTGGTAATACGTGTCTTCGACACGTCCGCACGAATACTATCTTTTTAGAGAAAATTCTTAAGAAACAAATGCAATACCACCAGTCGTTGCGATTTTGGACTATCGCAACGAATTTGGAAAATCGCAATGCGATAGTCGAAGTTCGCGTTGCGAATCTGGAAACTGATTTGCGATACCTGAGATCGCGTTGTGAATTAGCGATCGCATTGCGATTTTGTTGGTCATTTTGGCAAATCCAAAAAAAGTTGGTTAAAATCGTATATTATAAGGCATTTTTTGTCACTGAGTTTTTTTCTCTATATTTTTTGGTCATTTTCTCTCATATTTTGGTCACTCTTTCGTTAAATAATTAACATAATTAAAAACGATACAATTTTTAAAAAAATCACAAAAACAAATATATTTTCATCTATATAACAGATTATTTTAACATTGTTAATTATTTAACGGCTAAATGACAAAAAACTTAATGTATTAAATTCAGCGAAAAAAAATTAAATTTTTTTTTAAAAATATAATGAATAAAATAATAAATAATAAAATTCAATCATCAAATTTATAATTTACCTTAAAAACTATTCGAGTGAAAAAGGGTATTCTTCGGGGTAGTTCTGTTGTGCGACGGTTAAAAAATGGCGTGACTGGTTAAAAAGTGACCGATTAAAATGTAGATCGGTTATGTTATATCATTTAACCGGAAATATTATCAAGTACAATAACATATTAGGTAGCGCTTACATAATGTAATAGATAGCGCTTATATAATAAAATAGACATTTAACCGGAAATATTATTAAGTACAATAACATATTAGGTAGTGCTTATATAATGTAATAGGTAGCTCTTATATAATAAAATATGTTATGTTATATCATTTAACCGGAAATATTATCAAGTACAATAACATATTATGTAGCGTTTATATAATAAAATAGATTAATTACTTAATTTGTTATTACAACATATTAGGTAAACACCTAAAATGTTACCAAGGATAACATAACCTGTTAATTACTGGAAATATTATCAAGCATAATAACATATTAGGTAGCGCTTATGTAACGTAATAGGTTGTGCATTATCAAAACGTGTTGATACATTATGTTGACATATTTTCTAATTGACTAATATATTTCTACTGGATACATTGTAAATTTACCTATTATACTATAATTATTGGTTTCGATATTTTTGGGGTCGATACTTTTAATAAATGTATCGACACTTTATGTGTGCACCTCGTTTGGCATTCATTCTGGACACAAAGTATCGACACAATTTAAATAGTGTTGATACATTATTTTGACCTATTTTCTAACTAAACCGATATATTTATATCGATTACATTGCAAATTTACCTATTACATTATAATTATCAGTTTCGATGTTTTCGGGTTCGATACAATTTTAAATGTATCGACACTTTATGCGTGCACCTCGTTGGTTATTCATTCTGGAAAAAAAATATCGACACAAACTTAAAAAGTGTCGATACATTATATTGACCTATTTTCTAACCAAACTGGTATATTTATACCGGTTACATTACAAATTTACCTATTACATTATAATTATTGGTTTCGATGTTTTTGGGATCGATACAATTTTAAATGTATCGACATTTTATGCGTGCACCTCGTTGGGCATTCATTCTGGAAAAAAAGTATCGACACAAATTTAAAAAGTGTCGATACAATATGTTGACCTATTTTCTAATTAAACTGGTATATTTATACCGGTTACATTGCAAATTTACCTATTACATTATAATTATCGGTTTCGATATTTTTGGGATTGATACAATTTTAAATGTATCGACACTTTATGCGTGCACCTCATTAGGCATTCGTTCTAGAAAAAAGTATCGACACAAATTTAAAAAGTGTCGATACATTGTGTTGACCTATTTTCTAATTAAACCGGTATATTTCTACCGGTTACATTGTAAATTTACATATTACATTATAGTTATCGGTTTCGATGTTTTTGGGGTCAATGCTTTTGAAAAATGTATCGACACTTTATGTGTGCACCTCGTTTGGGCATTCATTCTGAACAAAAAGTATCGACACAAATTCCACAAGTGTCGATACATTATGTTGACATGTTTTCTAATTAAACCGGTATGTTTCTACCGGTTACATTGTAAATTTACCTATTACATTATAATTATAGGTTTTGATGTTTTTGGGGTCGATACTTTTGAAAAATGTATCGACACTTTATGTTTACATATTATCTCATTAAACCAATATATTTTACCTTTTACTTTGATAATATGTTTCGATACATTTGCTCTCAGATATAAAATACATTAATAATTAGTATTGATATTTCAACAATCCTCAAATGTATTAGTATACAGAGAAGTAAATATGGATATAAAAGTCTGACCAATCAACCAACAATGATTTGGAAGCTAATGAATGCCCATTTGGTAACAAGCACGCAGATTGGATAGGCGAAGAATGCCATCCGAATATGGATATATTTAGAGCAATCAACCTAAATGAAACACGAAGGAAATCCCGACCATCATAATTTTGAGTAACAAGCAGGTAGGCTGGATATGCTAATAATGCCATCTGAATATTACCCATTTCATCCAGCTCATGAAGATAGGAGAAACGTAAACTGAAACCGTCTGAGAGAAACATAGTTGATGTAGAAGAACATGCATATTTAAAATCTCGAAGGCGACCCATTTGGTTCTCAAACATTTAAAGCATCGGAAGCATTTCAGACTTATGATTTGGGTATCACACGGGAAATACAACAAAATACATCCAAAAATTCTCAAGAATTAAACGCTAGATCTTTTAATAATAATGTTAAATGATGGAAGATACACACGTAAAGCATAAGTATCTGTACAATTAACAATGTAAACGGATAAAAGTTTTTCGGTATAATGAAAATAGTCGTAAATGACAAGCTGAGATGCTTGTCATGTACGCCTATTATCATTATACCGGTAGAATTTGACCGTTTACTTTGTTAATTTAGCGAAGTATCGATAGTTTATACACGTGTTCCATTCAATTATTTTTATTATTATTACAAGTTGCAGCCCTCAATTATCAAGATTTTTTGTTGCCCTTTATTGCATTTCCCGTATACCGCCCAGATCATACGTCCGAACCGTTTCTGACGCTTTAACTGTTTGAAAACCAAATGCATCACCGTTGAGATTTTAAATCTGCAGCTGCTTCTACATCAAGTATGTTTTGCTAAGATAGTTTCGATTTAAGGTTAATTTATCTCAATGAGCTAGCTAAAATGGATAATATTCGGAATGCATTCTTCGGATATCCAATCTTCCTTCTTATTAACCAAAAATTACGATGGTCGGGATTTCCCTCGCGTTTAAAGTTGGAAAAAAACAATGGAAATTAGGAATAATCAATGATAACATGCAAATTGTCTAAGTTAATAAGTTTTGAAAAAGGTAAGTTGTTACCTTAGAAATAGAATTTGATGTTACCTCCTGATGCATCCATTGAGTAAGTTGTTGTTTGGATGGATGAAATTTCAGTTTAGGGCTAATATTTATAGTGAAGCCGAAAATTATATTGAAATTCAAACTCTAATTAAAAATGAAATGCAGTGTTAAATTGAACATGGAAATTGCATAATTGATTTATATTGTTCAAGTAACATGCATTATGAACCATCAAACCGATAAAAGACAATATTGATTTAGTTCAAAGCTGAGTTATGAGTTGATGGGGTTGTCACACTTGTGACATTGGAATAAAGTACTCACATGGAAGAGAATAGGAGATAGATAGATTGTTATGCACAGCCCATCCGAATGGAATATTTACTGTATAAGTCACATGTTATACCGTGGAATATTAAAATACACAGTTATTGTGTTATATGTTTTAGTATTTTTAAATTGAAAATAATACATTATGTGTATTATGTGAATCGAAAAAAATATACAGACAATATAATCAAACCAAAACATACATACACAACAAATTTATACATAACAATGTTTAAATAATGTACCCACAACGAAATTAATTCAATGAAAAAGAGTTATTTCTAACGAAGTCCGGAACATTAGACGCCTTCAACAAATTTTTCAAATACTCTCGTATGTTACCGCTTTTTTCTGAGGACATAAATAAATAATTTCAATTATCAAACTAATCAGGTGCAATTTTATTAACAAGAAACTAAATTCGCATAAGCAGACATAAATGTGTGTCATACTTAGAGCATTGTCCTCCGAATAGGGTGCGTCGAAGGGATGTGGACATATGTAATTGTATTTATTTATAAAAACATAAATTGTTATTCAGCCAATGTATGAAAACATGTTTAACTGGAAAAAGATATGGAATAAATGTAACTTACCGGATTATAAATCATTTTTCATGTTGAATCATCGACCAACAATATATTTAGGTAGTTAAAATCAGGATACGCGTTCCAAACATCTTGGAGATCTTTACAGTAGGTAACATTATCTTCTTTTTTGCAATTTACTTGATCATGTTTATAAACAGTTGAACATAAATATGTAGGAATCATAGACAAATAAAAGTCAACAAAGTGTAATGACATTCATCTTACCTAAATGAATAAAAACTGGTCAGAGATCAAAGGTAGTTTCTGAAGTACACGGTCGATGTTATGCCTGATATTGTAATCAAGTTTGAATGTTAACATTTAATTGTATATTAATGATTTTGTCTATAGTAAGTCAATTGTTTAACAGTTCTAACCTCATATTGGAAGACCAAATGGCAACAGTAAAATTTTGTAAACAAAAATGCATAAATTCAAGTACTTCTGTTCTCAGGATAACATCTACAACATGAAGAAAATGAGATTAAAGTTGTACGCTTATATGTTAAAATAATGGATACAAATGAACAAAATTAAAACCTCTTGGATTTTTTGAGAAGTAGGCAAGGACACCATTTACATCAAAAATTACAAGTTTTCTTGTCGGCGGTGTTGCAGACACGATTTACTTGTTTGGATCATCATCTTCATCTCATCTTCATTGTGCGCTTGGTTGTCCACATTTGTTAAAAGAAAATCAAAATACATTTTACAACATGTAAATGTTTAGAAACATAAATCATTAGTTTCCTAACTCGTTTGATGTCGTTGACGTAATCCGTCACGCAAGATGGAGACTTCATCGTGCAATGATGCAATACAGGCTCGCATTTTGCTCACAAGGGAATCAATATGCTCCCAAAAATTGACCATGTATTCCATCACTATCTTAAGTGTGACATCCTCTCCACTTGGAGCGTCTTCCATCATTGCGTCTCCCATTGGTTGGTCGTCTTCATGGCCAATGGGGTCTACTTGCTCATTCTCTTGTTCTAAACCGACATCCTTGACACGCTTCCATAATCTTTCTTTTTCAAAAAAATCGTATCCCACTCTAGTCATTAATAACATGTCAATTTTTTGGGTTAAGCGAACAAGGGAGTCATGCGAAAAATCATCTTCTTTCTTATTCAACAGATGGGTGATGACACATCCATATGGTAGTGAAGCTGAAATTGATATTCCATTTGTGACCATATATACAATTTTCTTAAATATCAATTTAGCAATGTTTGGAGCCGTTTTGGATCTATACTTTGCTAACCACCAATAATCGCGGTCTCGAATCATTGAAGATTTCCCCCCAGAAGGCCGAATAAACCAAGTGAGCATTTTTTGAAACACTCTCGACTCTACATATAGGTGAATTGGGCTAATTCTATCAACCCATTCTATTGTGGTATCTAAATCATTTTCATCATCATCTCCTTTATTCTCGACACCTATACCCAAAGCAATAGTCTCCGGAGATATATATATATATATATATATATATCATTCCCCATGACATGGGTATTAATTCCTATTATATTAGTCTTATTAGGCTCATGCACGAAGGAAGCATTATTGTAGAAGACTCTAACTAGGTTGGGGTAATATTTTGGTTCTACACTAAGAAATTCAAGCCAACTCCAAGACGTAAATGTGGATTTAAAACTAAAATGATATTTATCATCGAACAAGAAATCGAGGTCAATGAGACGTTCGAGATGAATCTTTCTTACTTTGAAACTCCTCTGTCATCTTTCTTTCTCCTTATCAGTTCTAAAGTTCAGAGTTTCGAATGACCTGATTTATTCAGAATAAGGTTGTATTTGAGAAGAGCTTGGTTGAGAAGGATCGCACTTCTGACGTTTTGGAGTCATTTGGGTATGGATGTTGTTACATTGGAACACAAACACATTAAGGAAAAAAAGAGTTCAATATGGAAATCAATCAAACCCTAATTTATGACAAAATATCGATAAATTTACCTGAAGATCTGATCAGATTTTGTTATGAACGCTGGTATTCATCGGAGTGGAAGGAAGTTCTCTTCTATCTTTAGGTTTAGGGTTTTTCGATTTGGGGTTTGTATCGATTATAACCTATAAATAATGAAGGGGAAAAAACACGCGTAATTTAATAAAGTATCGACACAAATTTAAAAAGTGTCGATATATTATGTTGACCTATTTTCTAATTAAACTGGTATATTTATACCGGTTACATTGTAAATTTATATATTACATTATAATTATCGGTTTTGATGTTTTTGGGGTCGATACTTTTTACAAATGTATCGACACTTTATGCGTGCAGCTCGTTTGGGCGTTGATTCTGGACAAAAAGTATCGACACAAATTTAAAAAGTGTCGATACATTATGTTGATCGCTTTTATAATTAAACTGATATATTTATACCGGTTACATTGTAAATTTACCTATTACATTATAATTATTGGTTTCGATGTTTTTGGGGTCGATACTTATAGAAAATGTATCGACACTTTATGCGTGCACCTCGTTTGGGGCTTTGGGCATTCATTCTGGACAAAAAGTATCGACACAAATTTAAAAAGTGTCGATACATTATGTTGACCTATTTTATAATTAAACCAATATTTTTATACCCGTTACATTGTCATGAAACCTATTACATTATAATTATCGTGTTCGATGTTTTTGGCATCGATACTTTATGCCTGCACCTTGTTTGAGCATTCATTATGGACAAAAAAGTGTCGACACAAATTTAAAAAGTATCGATACATTATGTTGACCTATTTTCTAATTAACCGGTATATTTATACCCGGTTACATTGTTAATTTACCTATTACATTATAATGATTGGTTTCAATGGTTTTGGGGTCGATACTTTTAGAAAATGTATAAACACATTTGTTTACCTATTCTCTCAGTAAACCGATATATTTTACCTATTACTTTATAATAATTGGCTTCGATGTTTTGAGGATCGATACTTACAATAAATGTATCGACACTTTTTTTTTGGAAACTTTATGTTTGGGAGCCATACTGAACAAAATGTTAGAAACAAATCTTTGTGTTTACTAATTTTGTCATTAAAAAGTCTATTTTTACCACCTACATTGTAAATTTACCTATTACTTTAAAGTTATTGAATTTTGTAGTTATTGTACATACCTAAATATGTCCTGCGAATTTAATGTTGTACTCACCCTTCAACTACCACTACCAATACCATATCCTATTGAAAGCACCACTGAAATATGTTGTTCAATGAACCTTTACTTACATCTCCATCAACTCCTGTTGGGACCACTGAACTTCCACAACAAAATTTTTGCCATGGATCATACTGATGCAGACAATGTTAAGCCAACCGAGGAATGCCATGAAGTACATAATGTTGATGAATCTGACAGGTTGGTTGGTCAGCTCTTCTCTTCACGTGATCAAGCTTGGTAATTTTACAAGGGATTCTCACGGGAACATAGGTTTAATGCACGTCAGGGAACAACACGGCTTGACATGGAAGGGAATGTGAAGACACAAGAATTTTTTTTTGTTCCAAAGAAGGGTTTCAAGTATCAAAGTCAATATTGTTGATCGTCAACATGCTCATACGCCAGTCATAAGAACGGGATGCAAGGCTAGAGTCGTAGTTACAGCAACAAATACAAACGATCATTGGGTTATAAGTAAGTCTTATCAGAAACATAATCATGCATTGTGCACACTTGCTATGACACCATTTATGCATTCTAATAGAGCTGTAAGTAAGGCTGATATCAATGAGGCAACAACATTGAAAGAGGTCGGTATTGGCACATCACAAGTAATGAACTATTTAACGCAGCAGACAGGGGGCTATCAAAATGTTGGATTTACACATAAAGACCTCTACAATGCACTTCAAAGAGGTAAAGCAAAGGAAATCGTCGATGGGGATGTGAATGCACTTATTGCTTACTTTGATTATAAGAAACATGATGATCCTGAGTTTTTTATGACATACACGGTAGACGAATCAGGGGCATTGCATAATCTTATTTGGTTGGATTCTACATTGAGATCAGATTACACATACTTCGGTGATGTAATTGCGTTCGACATAACTTACAAAGATAATTTGTATGGTCGACCAATTATGTCTATTGTCGGTGTCAATTATTACCATAACACAATTGTGTTTGTTACTGCCATAATCGCTGACGAGTCGTCTCAATCTTTCGAGTGGGTGCTACAAAATATTTTAGAAACCATGATGAATAAATCGCCTATTTCAGTTGTCACCGATGGGGATAGGGCAATGCAGAGGGCTATCAAATATATTATCCCTTATGCTAAGCGCAAATTATGTTCTTGGCATCTTTCTCGCAATGCACAAGCTAACATTGGTGACCCAAAATTTACAGCAACATTCTCAAAATACATGGCTTCCTAGTGAACAACCGAAGAATTTGATATTCAATGTCGTTCAATTGTTTTAGAATTCAACAACGAAAAAAATCAATGGGTGATTGACAAGGGAAATAATCGGCACTTATGGGCACAAGCATATCTAACCGATCATTTATTTGCAATATTCGCTTAGCACAAAGGTGTGAGTCTATGAATACTTCACTCGCGATTGCACTGAAACACAAGAAGACATATTTAGATGTTGTTCGTCCAATTGAAGATGGAATTAGTAGAATGCTTATGAACGAGTTGAAAGCGGATTACTTAAGTTCCAGACGAAGACCTTCTATATCACAAAACTAGTTGACCTTGAAAGCTATGCTGCTGACATTTATACGCGCGAATCTTTTCGTTTTTTCCAAGATGAACTTCAACGGGAGACATTGTATTGGATTCAGGAAGAGATTCAGTCATTATCATATGAATGCCAATATTATATTTTAACAAAGTATAAAGGAAAAAATGATATTTGAAATTAGTTTTGATTCTCTTACGGAAACCCTAAATTGCTCCTGTAGAAAATTTAAGACCGTCGGACTTCCATGTCGCCATCTACTTCACGTTTTGAAGTATTTGGATTACACATATTTTACCAGGTCTTTAATTCAAAGTAGGTGGACTAAGGATGTGGAGGCTTCTGCACCCAGTTTTGTTGACTTGAATGTGCCTCCAGAAGTAATGCAAATGGCAAGGTTCGCTGCTCTACGTGCAACTTCAAGTAGGTTATGCTACATTGCATCAAAGACAGACGCGTCTTTCAAAACCGCAAGAGATGAGATGAAAAAACTAATAGAAGAATTTGAAAAATCATTTGGTTTGAATGATTTAGTCAACCGGAGCAGTGTAGTAAACAACGTTAGCGACCCTCAACGGAAACAACGCAAGCGAAAAGAAGTACCAAAGAATAAGGTCGAGAAGAAAATTAGGCGATGTGGGTTCTGCAACGGTGAGGGACATAACAAACTAACATGTCCTCAAGTCAATCTCAGTTTAGATACAAGCACACAACCTACATCAACTAATTTTTTTGAAGACGGAATGGAATGACCATTCAGTCCCGCACATGATGACAATTATGTTAGTGACATTTGGAATAATGAAGATAACGATCTCCATATATCATAAGTATCAACATGACTCCTACTGTGTATAAGAAACATGTACAACAACCTATTGCTAACTTTTCTCATCTCATACATAATTACATTCATATACAAAATTATAAATCGTATACAAAATTTCCCCTACATTTACATCATCGCTTCCTTTTGTTATTCTTGTGTCTCATGGCAGCTTTTTTCATCTCCTCTCTTAGTCTATTTTGATTGTGCCTTACTAGATCGTTTAATATTCGCATACGATCCCATTGTCCAACAACCTATATTCAAATTGTCAGTAAACCACAACATTCAATCTATGACTTTTAACAATTTAACCGCAAACTAATTTTTAATTCCACTTACAAAAACCACCAGTTGCCCCTCTAGAACCGATCGATTCCATCCGCATCATCACATAAATGCCACAATCATATCTGTTACAAAATTTGAATACCACACATGTCAATTGTGAAACCTATATAAGCTTTCTATTTATGATAACATCTCATACACATTTAATTGCTTATTCATCTTATGCTCCACAAATTTGAATTTTTTCAAGGGGACCTTTCTTAGAGAGCCACATGCTTCTACCCAAATGTGTTTCTTATTATAATTTACATAATTATGCATTATAATTTACATAATTTACATAATTTCCTTTCATACATACCAATCTCTTAGCATCCTTCACTCTCTGTTTAGCTGCTTCAGATCAAAACAGACTATCAGATACCATTGCAACACATTCTACCATATCCAACACCAACATATACCAATGGGAATTATGGTAGTTTATTGTGATCAGGATCTGCAATAAATTTCACACCCAATTTGACAAAATTCAACATTAAATATCTGAAAACATCATTTGCAATTCGTATGGTGTCTTACCTTGTCACGCTCGGTGAATTTCACATATTCATCTAATATGGAACCCTAAAAGCTCACAAGACCATCAAGAGTTATGTTGTCGTGCCTCCAATGCTTGTTGTTGCATTTACGCGACAATCATTATTAATTTACCGTCTATAACACTACTTTTCAACATTTATTAATTTAACTCACCGCTAAGTGGTATGGAAGGTAGCCAATCTTCCCGAGTAACTTTTTCGAATCGTAACATAATGTTCAGTCGACCAAATCAATAACCTAACAAAATTAATTACACAATCAGAACATATTCACTAGGTTTTAACAGTTATTACATTCTACTTACCGCACCGCCAACCCATTCCATAGGTTTCAACGTTTGAACGTCAGATACAGTAGCGAATTGATTTCTCATTGCGATTACAACATGTCTGTATGAAGCATTAGGATTAATATTTTATCATGAAATATTTAAATATCAATCACAAAGCAATATATTTCACTTACGACGATTCTAACCCACTATTCCATAAATAATCACACATTGCAGCTTCGTAATAACCAATTCCGCTTGGAATTTCCGCTTTTTCAACCTACAATTTTGCATACAAATTTTTGTCACAATAACATAATAAAAATCAAAGTTAGTTTTCTTTTATTCAGCTTACCTTCTGCTTCTTCTTCTGTGGTGCAGGACATTCCGAATCCAAATATGCATCTATAACACTCTCCGATGTATAGATCACATCGACATCATTCCTCCTCATTTCCTCTATCTTTTCTTCTTCCTCCGTCTTTTCTTCTTCTTCATATTTTTTCAATTCATCGTATTTTTCCTCTACATAACTCTTCATCATTTTTATTTTACCCTTCATCCAAGTTTTTCTCAACCACTCCCTTCACCCCCGTAAGTTCACCCCTCAAATCCACAACTTCCTTCATCACTCCATCAATTTTTCCACCCATCACCATATTAACTTCACCCCTCAACTCCACAACTTCTTTCACCACTCCATCTATTTTTCCACCCACTTTCCCTTTAAGCCTCTCAATTGCCTCTTCGACTCTTGATTATCTTTACGAAATATCAAAAAGGCTTTTTTTACATCCACTAATTCAGACATCAAAAATTCGAATTTACTCAGTTTTCCCTCACCGTCATCCCTCTCACCGTCATCCCCCTACCACCATCTCTTCTTCCTTCTCCTCTTCCTCCACTGCATCCACTGCCTCCACTTTCTCCTCTTCCGTCTCTACCTCCTTGCCAATAACCTTCAAAATTAAATTAAAATATTAATACATTGATTATATTCTTAATATTATTTAATTACATTTATTACCATATTTAACAATACATTATTAGACATCGAATTGCTCCATCAAGGATCGACCAATTCCCTCCTAATTGGTTATTGGTCGATCACGTACTCCTATCAACGATCCAAACCTCATTTCTTCCAGCACATTCAATTGTTCCTTTTCCTTAAGGTGTTCAATTAAATGAATTCACTCTTTTTATACTGCACATTGTCGACACTTCCTACATTTTTTTAACAATATATAATGTTATTGTTCTTATATATCTTGTATCAAAGTATTTACAAGTTTAATGAATATATTCTTTTCATGTGCTTTCCTCCAAACTTTATATTCTTC
This sequence comes from Hibiscus syriacus, assembly GCF_006381635.1. Classification (NCBI taxonomy): domain Eukaryota; kingdom Viridiplantae; phylum Streptophyta; class Magnoliopsida; order Malvales; family Malvaceae; genus Hibiscus; species Hibiscus syriacus. The sequence goes on along the minus strand of NW_024063166.1, from coordinate 58,924 downwards.
ACTATCCATCTTTGACTGTGTGATGTAAGGTTCCTTCTCAGCATTACTCATCGACTTCCATTTCTCCAACACATCATTTTCACCTAATATTAAACATAAATGTTTCTTAATCAATACATTAACGCTAAATTATAGTCAATGTTAATTTCATTTTACACACTGAACCGATGTGATTGTCGTCTTCCTTTATCCTTTGGTACTCGATCATATGTCAATATTTAAAATTTGTAATCAATTTAAAGTTCTTAAATATTTTAATCCAATTATCATTTAAACAATAATAACAAAAAGATATTGATACTTACTAGAAGTACATATATCAACCCTTTGGTTGCTTTCGACTCTCGGCCTCAATTTCAAAGTCATATTCGCCACCAACAATTGCAAGATCCTTTGACTTTATTTTTCCTACATATATCAGTTTACGCAAATCAAATCAAATACTGGTTGCATACACTTTATTCAATATACAAATATTGATAACTACTCTGGTAGTAAAACAGTTTCCTTCAAAAGAATTTGAATGATCACTACTACAAGTGTCGGTACATTTATACAACCTACAATATCATTTTCTACCTATAATATTATATACATGTATCCATATTTATTTTCTACCTATAATATTATATAATCGGTCACAAATCCTTCTTGGCTTTGATTCGAAATCCCCAAACCAAACCCAAAAACCCTAATCCATATTTCCTTCAAACGAATGAGAACACTCAATACTCCAAGTATCAAAACATTTATACAACCTATAATATCATTTTCTACCTATAATATTTAATAAAAGTATTGATATTTATCATCTACCTAATATATCACTTTATACTGTAATCGGTCTCAAATGATTCTTTACTTCTAAAACCCCAAACAACACATAATACCCCTATTTTCGATTATTGTAATAATAAAAAAACTAGGGTTTCGACAACGTACTTTTCGATTCGACTGCAGCAACAAACAAACAAACTTCGCTTTAAAAACGCCTTCTGAAATGCAACAACAATTACGCTTCGATTTCTCAAAAACTCGGTCGTGTTCTATCTATTTTAGAGGAAATTTAGCTATGCCCTTTATATTTTAACCGGATATGTTATTTATATTTAATCGATACAATTACCCAAGTGTTGATACTTTTATGTCATATGTCGATACTTTCGATAGGAAATTTACCTATTTCTTTAAAAAAATATCGATAATATTTACGCGTACTTATTAAAGTATTGACACTTTCAACATATCTGGTAGCGCTTTACCGGTTTTGTCATATTTTTACATGTTATATTGTTATGGATCGATACATTTTTATAAAGTATCGACACATTATAGGCGCTAGTACTGCTTCACTTTTAAATTCCAAAAGTGTTGATACTTATATTAAAGTATCGACACTTTCAACATATCCGGTAGCGCTTTACCGATTTTATCATTTCGAGACCAGTTTTGTCATATTTTTACCTGTTATATTGTTATGGATCGATACATTTTTATAAAGTATCGACACATTATAGGCGCTATTACTGCTTCTCTTTTAAATTCCAAAAGTGTCGATACTTTTATTAAAGTATCAACACTTTCAATATATCTGGTAGTGATTTACTGGTTTTGTCATAATGATACATGTTTTGTCATATTTTTCTCTGTTATATTGTTATGGATCGATACATTTTTATAAAGTATCGACATATTATAGGGGCTATTACTGCTTCTCTTTTAAATTCCAAAAATGTCGATATTTATATTAAAATATCGACAATTTTAACATATCCGGTAGCGCTTTACCGATTTTGTCATAATGATACAGATTTTGTCATATTTTTACATGTTATATTGTTATGGATCGATACATTTTTATAAAGTATCGACACTTTATAGGCGTTATTATTGTTTCTCTTTTAAATTCCAAAAGTATCGATATTTATTTCAATGGAATCGATACGTTCAACATATTATGTAGCACTTTATCGGTTTTGTTATAATGAAACTGGTTTTATAATATTTTTACCTGTTATACTATTATGGATCGATACATTTTTATTTGTATAGATATATACCGACAAGCTTAGTTTGCCGGTTGCCAAATTTTTTAATATTTCTTCATGATTTCCACCTACAACATTATTATTACTCAACATTTCCGGTAATACTAAACCGAATTTGTTAAATATATTTTAATATATCCGATAACGCCGTATATTAACCATATATTAGTCCGTCTTTCCTGAGACAACCCCGTATTCTTTGTTAAAAAAAAGAGAAAATAACCTCAGTGACCGAAAATACCTTATAATATACGATTTTGACCAACTTTTTTTCGATTTGCGAAAATGACAAACAAAATCGCAACGCGATTCTGACTATCGCAATGCGATAATACAATCGCAATGCGATAATACAAAATCGCAACGCGATAATACAGAATCGCAACGCGATGCGATTCTGACCATCGCAAATTCGTTGCGATAGTCGAAGTTCACGTTGCGATTTTCCAAATTCGTTGCGATTTTCCAAAATCGCAACGACTGGTGGTATTGTATTTGTTTCTTAAGAATTTTCTCTAAAAAGATAGTATCCGCGCGGACGTGTCGAAGACACGCATTACCACGACCACGACCCGGGACGGGACGGCGGCGGTGCGCGAGAGTCCCCTTGTTCTCTTCCACTCAACAAGAAGTGGGAAATCCAAGCCTTAAATACTCATTCTCAATAGTGTTTCCAATACTAAGTGGGATTGAGCATTGCAAACACTTGAGAATCTTTTACACTATCGCAACATATTCTTTATTGTTTCAAACTAAGATATTACAAATGGCTTAGGAATCTTTTACACTATCGCAACACATTCTTTATTGTTTCAAACTCCCGTGAATTTGGAGTAGTTAAAATGTAAACTTATTTTGGATTTTTCACTATCCTAACACTTTTTCACTATCACAACAACACGTTTTTTAAACTCTCGCAACACATTTTAACTATCGCAATACATTTTAATTATCGCAATACATTTTAATTATCGCAACACATTTTTTACAATCGCGTTGCGAATTTGGAAACTGAGTTGAAAAAATAAAGTTCGCGTTGCGATTTTGTTGGTCATTTTGGCAAATCCAAAAAAAGTTAATTAAAATCGTATATTATAAAACATTTTCGGTCACTAAGGTTATTTTCTCAAAAAAAAAAAAAAACCTAACTATCGAGAACATTCTGGAATCTCTTTCCTAACGTTCGTCTGCTTAGTTCTTAGCCAAAAGCTTCTGCCTTTGTTTCGCTTAACAATTCAAACTCTGTTTCTTCCTGGGAATTTGGGTTCTTCTCAGTTTATCCACTCTCAATTCTTTCTTCTTTTAATTTGTTCCATTTGAAATAAAAAATGGCTTCCTCAACTGCCCAAATCCACATCCTTGGTGGCATTGGTTTCGCTTTAAGAAAACCCAACCACCATGCGCCCAGGACGGTTTGCTTCGACCAGAGAGTGACCAAAACGTCTCCATTAAACGCCGCCTTCTTACGACTCGCTAAAACCAACAGCAACTGTAAACGGTCCAATGTTGGACCGGTGAGAGTTGTGAATGAGAAGGTTGTCGGGATCGATCTCGGGACTACTAACTCGGCCGTGGCGGCCATGGAAGGAGGGAAGCCCACGATTGTAACGAATGCTGAAGGGCAGAGAACGACGCCGTCCGTGGTGTCGTATACGAAGAGTGGGGATAGGTTAGTTGGGCAGATAGCGAAACGCTAAGCCGTGGTGAACCCTGAGAACACATTCTTCTCTGTGAAAAGGTTTATCGTAAGGAAGATGTCGGAAGTGGATGAGGAATCGAAACAGGTTTCTTACAAGGTTATTAGAGATGAGAATGGAAATGTTAAGCTTGATTGCCCTTCCATTGGTAAACAATTTGCCGCCGAGGAAATTTCAGCTCAGGTATATTAATGGCTTCTTGCTTTCACTGTTATGTTCTGTCTTGAATTGAGTTATCTCGGCTATGTTTAGCGAGTTTATTTGATATTTTAAGTTTGAGAAATTGAAAATGTTTTGAAAACCAGAACTATGAAACTTTGAGTTTATTAACAAGTAATGCATTATTATAAGTCAAGTTTAAGGATTTAGCTGTTTTTCTTTCAAAATTTAGAATCTTTCTGTGCCTAATTGGTTGCTTCTAGTTTTGGATATAGGTTTTGAGAAAGCTTGTTGATGATGCTTCGAAGTTTTTGAATGATAAAGTGACAAAAGCTGTTGTTACTGTCCCTGTTTACTTCAATGATTCCCAAAGGACAGCAACGAAGGATGCAGGTCGAATTTCTGGCTTAGAAGTTCTCCGGATTATCAATGAACCTACGGCTGCCTCACTGGCATATGGGTTTGAGAAGAAGAACAATGAAACCATCCTCGTGTTTGATCTCGGAGGTGGTACTTTTGACGTTTCAGGTATGTTGGATGGTTGAGAAACTATTTATCTACATATATAGTCATTTAATTTATCTTTTATTGGTTAATGTATCAGCAAATGTTTGATCATCGATTTGTTGAATATATTACAGTGCTTGAGGTTGGTGATGGAGTGTTTGAGGTGCTCTCTACATCTGGAGACAGGCATTTGGGTGGTGACGACTTCGATAAGGTTGCTATGCTTGATGAATTTGAGCGTTCTTTCATTTAGCTGTATCTTTCAGTACTGAAGTATTTCATGTCTTATTTTATGTGCAGAGAATTGTAGATTGGCTTGCTGGAAACTTTAAGAGAGATGAAGGCATTGATCTTTTGAAAGACAAACAAGCTCTTCAGCGGTTAACTGAAGCAGCTGAGAAAGCTAAAATGGAGTTATCATCATTGACTCAGGCGAACATAAGGCATCTCTCTATCCTTCTTTTTGTATACACATGTTATTTGTTTATTTCTATTCGTGCTTAATAACAAAGCTTGCTTGGGCCTAAACACATTGAGACCACCTTAACCAGGGTTAACTTCGAGGAGTTGTGCTCAGACTTACTTGACCGGTAGTTACACTTATTATCATTTCAATCTTTCTATATCATGCTTATTGTTAAAAAAAACCCGGACACTGAGAAAGAAAAGGAGAATCTGTTGCTATTGTTCCTAATTTTTGGGCTCAATCACTAGGGGTTTTAAGTTTCTCTTGTCTATTTAATATAACTGAAGGCTTAAGACACCTGTGGAGAATTCCTTGAGGGATGCTAAGCTTTCCTTCAATGACATAGATGAGATTATCCTTGTTGGTGGATCGACACGAATTCCTGCTGTTCAGGAGCTTGTGAGGAAGATGACTGGAAAGGAACCTAATGTGACAGTCAATCCGGATGAAGTTGTTGCCTTAGGAGCTGCAGTTCAGGTGGGTTTATTCTTGTGCAAGTTTAGTGATAGCTCTACAGTACTTGTTCCTTTGCAGAATGTCAACGGTTGGTTTAGATTTTTGCTGCGATTTTTCATGTTATTGTTTGAAGTTATATTTTTAATGTGTTTACCTTCTATAACTTGGTTTTAGGCCGATGTTTTATCTGGAGATGTCAGTGATATTGTGCTTTTAGATGTGGCGCCTTTGTCGATTGGTCTAGAAACTCTCGGTGGTGTTATGACCAAAATCATCCCAAGAAACACTACACTGCCAACTTCCAAATCAGAAGTGTTTTCAGCTGCTGCGGATGGGCAGACAAGTGTAGAGATTAATGTGCTCCAAGGTGAAAGAGAGTTTGTTAGGGATAACAAATCTCTTGGCAGCTTCCGTCTTGATGGTATCCCACCAGCACCACGTGGGGTTCCGCAGATTGAAGTAAAATTTGACATTGATGCCAATGGTATTCTATCTGTTACTGCTGTTGATAAGGGAACTGGGAAGAAGCAGGCAGAATGTCAACGGTTGGTTTAGATTTTGCTGCGATTTTTCATGTTATTGTTTGAAGTTATATTTTTAATGTTTACCTTCTATAACTTGGTTTTAGGCCGATGTTTTATCTGGGATGTCAGTGATATGTGCTTTTAGATGTGGCGCCTTTGTCGATTGGTCTAGAAACTCGGTGGTGTTATGACCAAAATATCCCAAGAAACACTACACTGCCAACTTCCAAATCAGAAGTGTTTCAGCTGCTGCGGATGGGCAGACAAGTGTAGAGATTAATGTGCTCCAAGGTGAAAGAGAGTTGTTAGGGATAACAAATCTCTTGGCAGCTTCCGTCTTGATGGATCCCACCAGCACCACGTGGGGTTCCGCAGATTGAAGTAAAATTTGACATTGATGCCAATGGTATTCTATCTGTTACTGCTGTTGATAAGGGAACTGGGAAGAAGCAGGGACATCACTATTACTGGTGCTAGTACCTTGCCTAACGATGAGGTACGCTTTTGTTTGATACAGAGAGGAATTGCTCGAAAGCCATCTAAAAATTATTGGCACTTATTTCATAACATAAATTATGCAGGTTGATCGAATGGTAAAGGAAGCTGAGAAGTTTGCAAAGGAGGATAAGGAGAGAAGAGATGCAATAGACACAAAGAACCAGGCCGATACTGTAGTGTACCAGACATAGAAGCAGCTGAAAGAGCTTGGAGACAAGGTTCCTGCTCCAGTCAAAGAGAAAGTAGAGGCAAAATTGCAAGAGCTCAGGGATGCAATTTCAGGGGACTCAACACAAGGTATGAAGGATGCCATGGCTGCCCTCAACCAAGAAGTGATGCAGCTCGGTCAGTCACTCTACAACCAACCCGGTGCAGCAGGAGGTGCTGCTGAGCCTGCACCTGGTGGTGAAACTGAACCTTCGGATTCATCGAACAAGGGTCCCGACGGGGATGTAATCGATGCAGATTTCTCCGACAGCAAATGAAAAATGGGTTTTATTTATCTGGTAACAATATAGAGGGTGAAGCACACCATATACGTAAGAATGAACGTTGAACGTTTGTGTTTTAGTCATTTCTTTGATTAAATGAATTTATCTGATGCTTTGATATATAGACTTGTTGATCTGTTGTAAAGGGTTATCTACACTTCTTTCTTCAAATCTTCCGATAGGGGACTTGAAAAAATTATTATTCCATCTTTTAAAATTTCGACAAAAAATATTTGGTCTTTTTGCAATTTTAAAGGAAAATTATTTTATTCTGTTAAAATTACTAGAGTTACACACTAATGTATATTTTTACAAATTAAATTAAATTGATATTCTCAAAATATAAAATTTATGTACAGTTATAAAAAATCAATATGTGAATTTAATTCATCTTTTAAAATATTAATTTCTTTTACCAAGAAAAAGTTTGAAAATAATAAAATATAATTATATACTTGTTTTATTTTGGGTTCCGATTTCAGTATTATTTTTATTCTTATTTCTTAAGTAATAGTTTGTATTTAATTTTTATAATATTTTTATTAATAATATATTTTTGTCCTTCTAAAAGTATTTTTTTATTCATCTAGGATGCTTGCAAGTTGTAATATATATTCTAAATATTCTCAACCATTTAACAATGAATGCGCAAATATCATGTAGATCGATGCTCGTATCCATGATCTCTTTGTCTATCTAAAAATTTATTAGTTCATTTCTCCTATAAATTTACCTTCTTAATATAAAAGTGTGTCCGGTTTTTAGCCGCCCTTAGTTATAAATCTGTCATGTATTAAACAATTAATAATCCATGTCGTATTTAATTTTCTTTAAAGAAAAAAATACCTTAATGTAAAATAAGAATATTTATATTACTGAATTCTGGACTGTTGATGTTAAATCAAACATGAGTTGGAGCTTAAAACATATCCTCAAATTAAGGTCAGAAGCCTCCTCAATTTTGTCATCTGATGCTTTGGGTGAAGAATCCTAAAGTTCAATGGCACTCTTTGCTTTGGTTCCCTCTTCTCATACCTAAGCATAGTTTTATAACCTGAATGACATTTCTTGACAGACTTCTTACTAAAGAAAGACTTCACATAATGGGGATTGTTAATGACAGCCACTGCATTTTCTGTGCTGCTGCAATGGAAACTAGGAATCACTTATTATTCGAGTGTCTGGTTGCTTCCTCTTTATGGTCTGCTCTTTTCTCTCGATGGATTACGGTTTAGACATCCTTCTTGGGATGCACTCTTTGGTTGGACTGCTACGTTTTGGAAGGGTAAATCCCTTCTAACTTCTATTATGAAAATTTCTTCGAATGCCTTAATTTACACCATATGGAAGGAAAGAAACAAGAGGTTTTTCCAAGGTCATTCATCTGCTGTTGAAGAAATGTTCAATGCTATCAAGGAAATTGTTGGTATTCATCTAAGGGGAAGAACTATTAGTAGATTAGACTATGTTAATATTACTCTTTGTAACCAATGGATATAGTTTGATGGGTTGATTGCCTTTTGTTTGGGCGATATTTGTATATCTGACTCTATTGTTTTGTAACAGTCAACTGCTCTTGGGTAATAAAATTAATTATCCAAAAAAAATATTTATATTACTAAAGGTGGCCATACCTCTTAAGGATACTTGTAAAAATGCCAAGTCCATAAAGAAGACGAAACTTTAATGTTTTTCCCCAGAAGAAAGAAAGATAATTCTTTCAAAATTTCATTAACAGGTGAAATAAAACATCACCTTATTTACCATCCCATCCCTTGGAATCTTTATGATCATTTCCCGAGTAACCCCAGGCCCAAATCCATTCGTCGTACGTGGGAGTCATCATGTAACCGTTGCCGGGGATCGAACCCGGGTCACCCGCGTGACAGGCGGGAATACTTACCACTATACTACAACGACCTTGTTGTTAGGGAAAGGTTTCTATATATATATTTGTTAAACTTAATACCTCCGATATATTGAACACATGAAAATAAATTGATTTATTTTGGCAAATGTGGACTCCGACCTTTATGAAAAATCTACGAAACAGGAGATGAATAGTGCTTTTTTCATATTTTTTATTCTTGGAAAATATTTAAAGTGAATCTTTGGAAACTTAGTTATTAAAAAGAGGAATCACTTGCCTCAAATATTTGAGCTTTATATATATCATTTGTCAAAACCCAACAATAATATTAGGGGGGGGGGGATGAAGAACAACAATAGAAAGCACCTTCACATAATATGAAGAAAAAAAAATAATATTCAATGCGCAAATACAGTGTCCCACATCTTCGCTCAATTAGATACACTACCAAAGCCTAGCACCGCCAGCAGCAATAAGCTACCTAATTCTTTTGGCTTAACATGTTTGCAGAATCATGTTCAACTATCACTAGTTTTCTCTTCAATCTTGATTCTAGATACAGATCTTCGATCTGCTTCTCGTCTCTTAGTTTGAATCTGGCGAACATACTCCGCAACGACAACATGCAACTTCGGAGCAAGTTTACTTGAAGAAGAGACATTGAGGCCTGCCCTTTTCAATGCCCGTGCAAGATGTTTTTCAGCCGCTTGAGCATGGACAGGGCAATGAAGAGGATTAATGGATCTTAGGATTGGTTTCTTGCAAATCTGCCCGCTATATAAAAAAGATACAGTCAATATTCGACTACTTTAGCCAAAAAAAAAAATCATGCAAGCAAAAATGTAGGAAGCAAGTATAACTAGAAACCCAAACCCAAATGGGAGATCAGGCATTGATATTAATTGGAGGACATGGCTATTCAGTATAGTGACCTAAACAAGAAATAAAGCCAGCTATAAATGATGCAGTTGCTTTCCTACACGAGAAGAAGTGTGGTAATAATTGGCACCACTAAGGTAACATCTAAAAATAGTATTAACCATGTGTCCCCTAGCATACACCTCCCAAATGTTTAAAATCGAGAGAGCAAGAGTTTAAGTGCCTAGTTTTAATGTGTGTTCGGCCCAGCTCATGAGAGATTTTCCGCAATAAAAGTAGAACCATTGTCTTTGGCTCTTAAAAGTTCTAATTTTTTAGCTTATGCAGGAACCCTGTCAGTGTTTTCAGACAAAACTAAATCAATCCTTCTTCATAAAAGAGCTAATATAGGAACACTAAATCGGATTCATTTGCTTTCTCATTTACCCTTTAATTGGAAAATTACAACTTTTCCACATTCATCATTTTATTTAGCCCATTTACCTTCCTTTTATCTCATTTATGTTTATTTCTAATATATATAAAAATATTTTCTTCATTTATTTCTTTCACCTTAAAACTTATCATTTAGTTTAATAGATGAATGTTTTATTTTACTTTTACCAATAAGAAAATTTATATCGATTTCACCATGTTAGTGACTCCGACTCCAATAGCACTTCTTTAGAAAAGTCCCAGCCATGCCAAAAGGCCCTTTTTCATTTATAAAAGTGATGAATAAAATATTGACATCCGAGTATCAAACTATCAATTGCAGGTGCAAAACTCACATAATTTATATGATATACTGTGATAAAATGCAGCAGCATAACAGTCCAATGATCCCATATACGATTTAAATTATTTTTCCCAAAGAAAAGAAAATTACTGCAGTGAAGCACATACTAAGCTGAGACTATGAAATAACAGGTAGGATTATTTCTCATATCCCATGTTACTTAAACTCAAGTGTTAGTGTCCTGTAAGGGACGTTATATCATATTTTTCTGTGTTTTCTCAAGTATTTGGAGGATCCTTGGAGGTTATATTCTCATATCTATATCTTGGACACAAGTATCAGACATGGATACTTCAATAAAAATGAAGAGTTTGAGCAACATAGTTCATATCCATAATTCCATAGAAGAGTTGGGATTAATCCAAATTTTTGGAATGTTTCCAAGGGATTGAGGCGAACAAAGCCAAAACTCTCTTCAACCTTTCTTATGCATAACCATATGCCACCAACACCACCTTGGTTTTCCTTTGTTTTTCCCTGAAAATTTTCATTCTTGTATTGTTTGGGGCATAGGATCATGAACTAAACAGTAAAGACAATTAACACATCAATATTATCTTAACCTATCTTACAACAAATGGCATTCTCTCTTATAACACTCGTCACTCGCACCAATAATAGAGACTTCTCCTAACAAACATCAAATCATACTCTAGAACATGAGAGAAAATAAAAAGGAAATACCAAAGATTCACAATAATACACCATGATTGCAATGGCATTTATATTCCATCATATGTTCCTTCACCAAGGAGTGTGGAAATCACTTTCATTATTTCAACACAAACAGCATGTTTAAATTCACGAACAGTCTACCAAGCTGAATACTTTAATCCATCCACAAAACTGGGGTTGGCAAATAAGTAGCGTGTCCCTAAATAAGACTAGGTTTGTTAGTTAGGAGATGCTTTCCGAGAAAGGAAAAATGTAGAGTGTGTATCAACTTAATTTTGATATTCTCAGGGACGCACCAGAATTTTATGTTAGGTAGTGGGGCGAAAACAGATCATCAATAGAAAATATATGATAATTTGAAAATTTAAGGGGACGCTCCCAGCCGCCCCCCTCTCGACCCATCCCTAGATATTCTTAAGATCCCTCGCCCAAGACTCCTTATATCACTGTGCGGGATCAAAGTTTTAGGATCCAAAATTAGAGGAGCACTAATTCTTTATTGAATTAAATTTCCAAAGTCGGTAAATCCAAGTGCATAAATTTTATCTCATATCACAAAAAGGGAGAGAAAACTAATTCATGATTTCCCCAATTAATCAATTGTTGAAGAAAAATAATTCAAGAAAAACAGGTAACATATAAAAGAAAAATCATAAATCATATATTAAAAACGAACTAACCTCTTGATAGGATAATTACAGCCTCGATATAGTGTCTGACTTGGATCCTTTAAAATATGCTTATGACAGTACCGAGTCAACGCCATCGCCTTTTCTTTACAATCTGAAATCTGACACTTCAGCTGAAACCCTAACCCTAACTTATTGTTTCCATCGTTCTGCTCGCCATCCTTCTTCTCATCTTCCTTGAAGGGACTCTTTCCGTACGTCCAATAGTAGTCCTTGTGCTGTCTCCTGACCTCCTCCATAAAGCCCCAGTAGTGAGCTTTGTAGAGCCTGCACAGTTGCTTCAGCCGCCGTAACCGCCGACGAATAACCTCTTGTCGGCTCAGGAACTGGGACTTGGAGGGCCGAGTCCTCGTCGGTGCAGTCGATGGTAATGGGATCGTCCATGGCTGGCGGTGATACGGTGGTGCTGTTTCGGGGAATCGAGTTGGCGCACTTTATTCTTATTTGATTTAGTTTGGGGCTTTTAATTTTTGGGAAGATTCCGTTAGAGTTTGATTACGAGGTTTTTTTTAAAAGATTTGATTATCTGATTGAGTATTATTCAAGGAAGAGACCCTGAGGCGTTTTTAGTCTTATTCATTTTAGAAGCCTTCCAACTTTGAAAACAATCAATTCAGTCCCCTAGTTTTTCATCCAATTAAATTTATGTACTTAAAATAGGGTAAACAACTTCCTATAGTCATTGCGTCTTGGGTGTTGCAACTTCCTATTCTCAAATGTCCCAGCCAAAAGATCTTGAACCAGTTGTGATTGAGAGTTTCTCCATCTTTTTTCTTTGTTGCTCGATGTGTTTTGATTTTAAATTATTTTGGCTTCTCCCTCTTCCACTTCATTATCATTTGCCTGGGCTTCAGGGAATATATTTCTCTTTCTCTACTTCATTATCATTTACTGAAAATCAACGTTTTCTGATGAGCCTTCAAACTTTTTGGAAGAGGAGAAAGTTGTTGGTGGAAGTTTGGGGTTGACGAAGTTTACTTCTTGAGTGTTTAAAGTTTGGTCCCTTGAGGTGATAGATATTGAGAATGCGCGGAGGATGCAAGTATTAGAAAGGATAGAGAAGATGGTGGAGCAGAGTTTCAAATAGCGGCCGAATAGGGATGTCGCGGCCGTTATATTACGATCGTGACAGTGTTCGAAACTGCTATCGTAAAAAATAACGGTGTAAAGCGGGATCACACCAATAACGATGGATGCGATCGCAATTTAGCAGATCGTGGTCAATTGCGACAATAGCATATCGCTATTATGCTCTTATTCCATTATTTTAATTTTTTAAAAAAGGTTTTTTATTAAAAAAACCAGCTCCTTTGAAAAAAATCGTGATCGCGATATCCGCAATAGAATCCATTGTATCTGCAACCGTGATAAACGCGACGTACTGAAAACGTGACTGCGAACGCTATTTAAAACCCTGGTGGAGAGATTTTTAGCAGTGCAAGTAGTAGCAGTGAAAGTGTGGAAGACGAACGAATGATAAAAAAAATTAATGTACAAAGTTTAATTATTAAATTAAAAAAAAGTAGAATGAGTAAAATAGGAGTGACGAGAAAAGTCATTTATTAAATTTATAATTTACCCTAATATTACAACTTTAATTTAAAAGTGATAAAACGAAATATTTTACAATCATATGTAGGGGTTAATATTAGATTAAGTCGAGTTGAATTAATCGAATTAGTCAAGTTGATGATTCATATTTCATAATTCAAGTTTTTTTTTAAAAAAAAATTCAAGTTAAGTTGTTCATTTTTTTTAATATTTAATTGCAAATATTTATAATGTTATGATGTTATTTTATTTTAATTTAAACAATTTTTGTATTAATATATGGTATACATATATTTTTTTATATGCAATATACATATATAATGTAAAGTCGAAGGATTTGACTTAAACTTTGAAAATTAATTCATTAATTAATAAAAATTTCAGACTATTCAAATTATTCAAATTTTATTTTATAACTCTACCAAAATTTAATTTTTTTAAAATCGAGTTAAATTTATAAAATTACAATTCAAAATTCATTTATTAAATTTACAATTTGCCCTAATATTACAACTTTAATTTAAAAGTGATAAAACGAAATATTTTACAATAAGGAGTTAGTATTCGATTAATTCGAGTCGAATCAATCGAATTAGTCAAGTTGATGAATCATATTTCATAATTCAAGTTTTTTCTTTAAAAAAAATTCGAGCTGAGTTGTTCAATTTTTTTAATATTTAATTACAAATATTTATAATGTTATGATGTTATTTGATTTTAATTTAAACAAATTTTTATATTAATATACGGTATACATATATTTTTTATATACAATATACATATATCATGTAAAATCGAAATATTTAACTTAAATTTAAAAATTAATTTATTAATTAATAAAAGCTTCAAATTATTCGAATTATTCAAATTTTATTTTATAACTCTACTAAAATTTAATTTTTTACAATCAAGTTAAAAAATTTCGATTCAAAATTTTTTAACATTGGTTTGAATCGAAAAAGTTGATTGCAGTCTGGTTTTGCTCACAATGTAGCCCTAAAATTATTTTATACCATTATACGACCAAAATAAAACCCTAGAGGGAGGCCTTTAATCGATCTTAGCCGTTGATCTACACTAAAGCATAGTGTCCATGTACTAGGGTTTTAAAGTTATCTGCTTCGGTCTATATAATCCCTCCTCCTCCTTAGGCCGTTTTTTTCCTCTCTCCCTCTCGGATCAGAGCTTCAAAAATGGTAAGCCTTTCTAACATCTAAGCTTTCCCGTCAACCGAAAAATAACTTTTTTACTGTGTAATGCTTTGAGCAAAGTTTTTATTTTTTTTAAACCTTACAACTGGTTGGATATAATGAAATCTGATGCCATTTTGAGTATGTGGACTTTTTTCACTCTGGGTATTTTTCAATCATCCATTTATCACTGTTTAGTATTCTTTTTAGTAGGTTTGTTGAATTTTGATCTTTGATTTGTTAGTCTTCGTTTGGTACAAAAATGAAAGGGTTTGGTTGCTGTTTCTCCTATTATTTGTTAAAATAATGATAATGTATGATATCTTTGATCATTGTAGGGATTTGTCAAGGCTCAGAAATCGAAGGCTTACTTTAAGCGGTTTCAGGTTCCTTTCAAGAGGAGGAGAGGTATTTATATATTTATGATTATTTTCTTTCTCAGTGTATGTTTTTTTTATTTATAAGAAATGCAATATGGTTTAGCAATTTGAGTTTCTGGTTCTTAGTGACCTTCTGATTTACTGAATTTATTATTTGTAGAGGGAAAGACCGACTATCGGGCTAGGATTCGCCTGATCAATCAAGACAAGAACAAGTACAACACCCCAAAGTACCGTTTTGTTGTCCGCTTTGTATCCTAAAAGTTGTATATTCTTATGTCATTATACTTATCTCCAGATAACATATGGTTGAACAATCTTTACTTTCCTACCAATGTCTTATTTTGTTTAATTGTATAAATATTAGGTTAGCATATTTTGTTCAAGTCATTTGAAATTTCTTCGTTTCTGTCATTTCTATTTTGTAAACTTTTATCAGCTATGCTATTGTATTGACTTAAATTCTGAGTAAATGAATGAAAGTAAAATTCTCAAATGTTTTTGGATAATCTGGACAGCTTATTGCACTGGGTTGCTTTTGGGGCGTCGGGTCCTTAAGATGCTTGAAATGGATGATGAATATCAGGGCCATGTGGAGGTATTATACATTCAATCCTTTCACCATTTTCTAGTTAAAAAGTAGATGCTAGTATTTTCACATGGTTTAGTTATTGATAGTTTATTTATTACTAGGCTACTGGTGAGGATTACTCGGTCGAGCCAACTGACACAAGGAGGCCTTTCCGTGCTCTCCTTGATGTAGGTCTGATCAGGACAACCACCGGCAATCGTGTTTTTGGTGCTCTGAAGGTATCATAAGAAATCTAATTGCAATTTTATCTTGTTTTCTTATACGGTTCAGGGTGACTGTATGATTTTAGGTCAGTTTTTCTGCTTCTTAGCTTCTATGAAACAGCTTAATAAATCCTTTTGCTGTAAATTTTCCACCTTTGTGCTTGTTTGTTGTTACTTTGTATTGTTGCCCATTAGTAGTTTCAAGTATAGCTTTCTTTTGATTTAGCCTTGTATGATCGGATTGGGCTGTGACCACTTTTCCTTTATTGTGTTCGGTGTTCCGCTGTTTTAATATGTATTTCAAGCATCCAAATTTGGTTATTCCTGTAAACTTTTGTCTGAATGAAGCCTGTAAACTTTTGATTTAATAGAATTTGCTCGTCTGAACAGGAAGCATTGGATGCTGGCCTGGATATTCCTCATAGTGACAAGAGGTTTGCTGGGTTCTCCAAGGACAATAAGCAACTTGATGCCGAAGTTCACCGGAAGTACATTTATGGTGGCCATGTTGCTGCATATATGATGGTAATTTTTTTATATCCGTAATAGTACCCCCTCTCTTTTCTGTATGCTTATATTATCGTTAATGAACAGATATGATTTGTTTTGTAGACTTTGATGGAAGATGAGCCAGAGAAGTATCAGTCTCACTTTAGCGAGTATATCAAGAGGGGAATTGAGGCAGATAACATAGAGACCATGTACAAGAAAGTTCATGCTACCATCCGAGCCGACCCAACTGCTAAGAAGTCTGAAAAAGAGGCTCCTAAGCAGCACAAAAGGTCTGTGTTCATAATCTGCCAGACTTGATTGGATGCTAGTAAACTTTTATGGATAACTTAGCATGTTAACGTTTATCTCAATTGCAGGTTCAACTTGCAGAAGCTAACGTTTGAGGAAAGGAAAGCTAAGTTGATTGAACGTTTGCAGGCCCTTAATGCAGCAGCGGGAGTTGATTCAGAAGATGATTGAATGTAGCAGCATGAAATTTGATCATTTCTTGCTTTCATTTATACTTGATTCCTACTGCAATTTTATCCAGAACTTGTAACTTATGTGGGTTAATTTTTTGTTTAGGGTTTCAGCTTTTTTGCAGTTTGATTGCTATAGAGTTTCAAGACATTTTTTGGGATAGTTCAGTTTAATTCCAAATATTTAAGTTCCAACTATGACCATCTTTGCCACATGAGAGAATGTAGCAATATATTTTATTTAGGGGTATGTATTATTAGATTCCAAAGCTTGAATTAGGGGTGTAAACGAGCCGAGTCTAGCTCGAGTATTGCCGAGCTCGACTCGAACTTGAAAACTTTAAATGTAAGCTCAACTCGAAAACTCGCGAGCCTAAAATTTTCAAGCTCAACTCGAACTCGAAAGATAATATTAAAATTCGACTCGAGCTCGATTGAAGCTTGTTTCAAGCTCGAAGAGGGGTTAATTTTTAATTGTTGAAACTCATTCCTCTTTTATACACTCTCTTTACCCCTTATTTCCCAAGAGCTACCGATGTGGGATATGAATTACTTTCAAACAGCTCAGTAACAATAACAACGATGGGGTTGTCCAAACTCACACCCCACCTTCAACTCCGATCCCCATCTCCAGATCAAGGTTGTAGTAAAAAGGACTTGTTCATGTAAACATAGTAACAAGAATAAGAAGAGTAACCTCCAGTTGTAACAAAATTGCAAGATGAAAATCAAAGATCCTAATCGCAAGTTAGAAACCCGTATTGTTTGAAATTTCAAACAAAATTTCCTTGACAACATATTGCAAAGCCATCTAATTAATACACTCTCTTTTATACACTCTCTCAACGTTTCTTCAACAAATTCTCTGAACCCAAATCTCACTTCCATACGAAGCTTCTGTAAATCAACTCCATACCCAGGTTCTTGTTTCGATTAACTGAAGCTTTCCATTTCAGTAAACATCAGTCCCAACATGCTTTTCTACCTCCTTCAAACCCTCAACACTGCATTATCCGAGGTTGCGAAGCTAACAAGTTTATTCTCCAATGGCGGAAATGGAAACGTGATTGTCGAGAAATAAAGAGGAGCATTGCAAGATTGCATGGAACTCCATGAATCAACACTATCTTTGTTGAAAAAAAACAGTGTCGAGAATCGAAGATGAAGATTAGAGGAAAATAGTTGACGCGAGAGTCTATCTCAGTGCAGCTCTCACGAACAAGGATACATGTTTAGAAGGGTTAGATTCTGCATCTGGTCCATTGAAACCGGTTATTGTGAAATCTTTGCTTAGTACTTACAAGCATGTGAGTAACTATATTTCGATGCTGCCTAAGTCGGGAAAACGGCATCGTAATCGTCGGCGCTTGCGAGGCATCGACAACGAATATGATCCAAGCGATGTGCTAACCGTTGCGGCCGATGGTACGGGGAATTTCTGGAGCATCTGGTCTCATCACATGAGTGTTTTACTGTTATTTCTGTTTTGTTTGAAGTGCTCATGTTACATATAAAACAAAACAGAACTGTTGTTAGGTAGCTTGATTTCTTGCATTAAACCAAACTCTTTGATGCTTCACGAACCCCTCGAACTATTTCTTGAAAAGTTATAGCTCGTGGGAATAACACCGAGTAATGACGAGTATATTAGAGTATAGTAAATGTAATTCTTCTATGTAATGTGTTTATTATGTATAGATCTCGTCGTAATGTCGATCAAGTTTTAAGAAATAAAATATTATATGAAATGTATTTCAAGTATATTTTTAAATTATTAATAATTTTGTAACAAAAAAAAATGTTGTTCTCCATAAAGGTATTGAGTTTAAATAAATGTATCTGTAGGATGTGTGAGCATTGTTAATTGATTAAGAAAATTTTAAACATATATTACTTTATAACTATCCCAAATTCTACTTCCATTCTAAAACGCTTTAATTATTTATAATTATATATATCATAATCCTATAATGTATTTACTCGACTATTCATATGATTCAAACTGGTCATTTTCCATTAAAAAAATTGGTGATTGTATGATATTGATGTTAACCTGTTGACTAGGTATGATAAAATATGATCTCATCGTTTTAGTTGTATTTGTACATCAAATCTCCGTTTACATTATGTCGTCAAGTCAGTTCTTGAAATATTATGTTGGTGAGTCAGTGCTTGAAAGCAATGACGGTGTCGATAGTCATCATTAAGAAATGATAAAATCATGTCTCAATCACCAAGTTGTGTATATTTATTTTGCATGTTAGTATGTTTATGTATAAGTATGTGAATGATTTATTTAGGAGCCACATAACATCATTTTGCATAATTTGTATGTTACCTTCATGTGCATAACTTAACTCCTATCATATAATCGGATTTAGGGTTTAAGGATTAGGGTTTATAATTTAGGGTTTAGGGTTAATTACAAATAATTTAATTAATCGACTTGGTATCGATTTATGAGGTAAGTACAATATAGTATCTTGATATTAAATGCATTACAATATGGTTTAGTTGTATTATAAAATTTTTAATATATTTTTAAAATTTTATAATTATCAATAATGTATTTTTAATATATTTTTAATAATTTAATTTTAAAAAATCTAAAATTATAGTATAACATTTTTTTCGAGCTGTTCACGAGTTTTTTGAGTCGAATATCGAATAGCTCGTTTCGGCTCATTAAGAACTCGAGTCGAGCTCGAGCTCATTCGATCCGAGTATTTATCGAGTCTTGATCGAGTCGATCTCGAATAGCTCGCGATCTGTCTCGTCTCATTTACAGCCCTAACTTAATGTTCTCGTTCATGGCATTTATTCAAAAAAATATTTTTAATGGCTTCAGAATAAGTATGAGATTCAATATAATGAGAGGTGGAAGAAAGGTAAACTTGAGTGTGTAGAAGCAAATGAGTATAAACAGATAAAGGAATCTAACCTAGAGGAGAAAGAAGAAGATTAGTATGTACACAATCTTTTAACCAACTTAGATTTTCTGCTAGAAGATTCTGCAATAATGGGAAAAGACTGTTCTGGTAAAACTTGACCATTTTGTAAAGAATGGCCAGTAGTACTTGTTGAAGCAGGACAAACTATTAGAGGTCTCCATTTTAGCAGAGAAGCGATTCTAAAACTTATATGCAGAGCTAGATATGGTTGCTTATTAACTAAACAAACCATTAATAATGCCCAAGTTTTAGGAAAGCTCGGTAATGGTAAGTTAAACAGCAGTAACGAAGAGATTTCGTCTTTCCAGTCGTTTTGTGTTCAACTATGGAGGTCAGTGACACTGGCCAGGAAACTGGAGCTGACCGCATTTAGTAGTGATGTATCGAAATATACATTGTAGGACGAACACACGTATACTAATAATACACAAATTTTATGCGAGTAAATACAGATTACATATCAGGTATTCTTTGACCAGAAATTGTGAGTACTGAAGGGGCTGAGAAGGGTCCACAACCTTATCGAGTCCTGACCAATGAATTTTGATATTCAAACCTACAAACAGTCCGCTCAGTCGCATTCCACTTAATGTTGGCTCTTTTATTATTTATTCCATCAACAGGTTTGAGACACAGCGTGTCAATGGCGCATTGATAACTCATGTTCCAGCCACCACAATTTCCCCCATTGCCAAATCCAAAGAGCTCACTTTTGCACAGTGTGGACATCTTGCCACACAACTGATCATGTCTTGGATGGTTCACTTGTTCATCGCAGGTTTGCATATTCTACCTTTTTTTTACTGTATGTAAATGTGTATGCTCATGTTTGTAGTTTTGTAACATATTAGTTTTATGATCTGGATTCATGGGAAACCCCATTAGTTATTAGTTTGATGCGAATGATGGGTTCATTTGTGCAGGACCCTGACACTGGGCTTGACAGGAGCATTGTTAGGCTTCAATGTTGGTGACCGGAATCAAGCGAATGCAGCTAGAAGGCCACCACCACTACCGCCAGCGGAGAAGAAAGACCCCAGTCTGAGTGGTGTTCAGGCAAAAGTATTAGCTAGCAAGAAGAGGAAGGAAGCAATGAAACAAGAGGTTGCTAAACTGAGGGAGAAAGGAAAATCTGTGGATGGCTCATCACCACCATCTGAATAGTTTGGTATCGAGAGTATCAATCGTTTTGAAAAGGGAAAAATTGTATCACTCTTTCGAATTTTATAAGCAACTTTGTAAAATCTCCATTGAATCCAGACATTTCTTGTTCATTGACGAAGAATATACACCTACGGAGCTTCTAATTCTATTGCAAAAAAAAAAAAAAAGTTTTGCAGGAAATAAAATGTCACGAATGAAGGAGAAGAGCAAAACGAAGGCTTCATAAGTGAAGCGAAGGAATTGGGGAAATCAAAGAAATGGTTAGGGATTTTGAAAAAGAGAAATGATGAATTAGGGATTTCGATTTTAGAAATTGGGACAGAAATGATTAACACAGGATTAGAATCACGTAAGGCACAGATGGACTCTATGAAGAAAAAGAGAGCAAGCCCAACAGTGAATTCTGTTGGGAGCCCACCAGAGATGTCTGCCTTAGTTGTAACAGGAGAATGAAGTTATTACAATTAATTATAGAATGTACAGCTGTCGAGAACCTATTAGCCATAGTAGATTGTAATTATATAAAACTATGTACTGAATGAGAGAAATCTTATCTGATGAATGAATGAAGAAATCCTTTTTTGTATTCTCTATTCTTCTCTTCTAAATCCTCTCATTTTCTTCGATCTCTATTTCTCAAGGTTCATAACAAATTGGTATTCAGAGCCATCACTCCTGGCAATCAACGCCTGGGTATGCCAAAAAGAAAGCAAACAATGCCAGAAAATCCTGATCTTTCTGCAATACGAAAACAACTTGAAGATTTAACATCTTTGATGAAGCAATCACAGGATGAAACTACTCCTAAATGGTGGAAAAAGCAGGAAAGCCAATTGAGTACGTTGGAATCTAAACTGGAAACAAATCAAAGATATGTGCAGCAGATCTTACAGATTCTAAATGATAAAAAGATTGAGCAAAAACAAATTAATGGGGACTGCTTTACTCAACTACCGGAACAACAAATTCATGGGGAGAAAGGAATGGGTCAACTTTCAATGGGTGAGTCTAAACCCATTTTCCTCACTCCTAAAAGGATGTTATCGGTGGCAATAGAAGGTCCATATAATGTTTCTCAAATGTTCGATAAAATGTCAGCAAGTGTAACTAGTGTTGTATTTCCATCTATCACCAGCACCATGAAAGCTAATTCACGACTGCAGTAGAACGTCAGTCTGGTTGGATACACCAAACTGATTTTGCGAGAAAATCAAGAATTGCCTATGTCGGTTCAAGTTGCTACCTTTCAACCATTTGGTGGTGGATTTATCCGGACTCTTGGAGGGCGAGATTCAAATGGTTATAAACTCACAAAAACAATTAGTTGATTCTCCTTCAAAGGCAAATGTGGTTCATTTTCTACAGTGTCAAACAACTAGTAACTCAAATAAGCTGAATTCTCTAGTTCAATCCATGCTTAGAGAAATTTATTTCAAGATGTTTATGAATGCCAATGAACATATTTCGACCCTTGATCCTTATGTGTTTAGACTTTTGTGGATGGGACGGAGTATAATTTATTTGGTTAAGAATTGGAGTGTGAATCAAAGGTTGCACCTTATGCTTTCTATTCTGTTGAAGTTTGGTATATCGAGCATTTTCAGTGGTCTCCTAAAATTATTTCATGACTCCAAGAATGCACTGGGTAGTCTCTGTTTTGACATAGATTGTTTTCATGCAAGGTGCAGCTTGAAAGTCAATGGGACTAGGAAGAAACTAAGTAGTGCTAAAGGTCAGGGGGAACAACAAATTAAATTTCATCCATGCATAATCCGAACATTAAAGATAAAAGGTTTTCTTGTTATTTATATGTCTGTTGGGCATGAACAGATCGTGGTAATTGATTTAGGTGGATATAGGTATATTGCTGCCTATAATTTTGGAAGAATGAGAAGTTCTATCCATCATTCCAAGTTTGAAAGTGGGTCGTTGGGTACATGCAACAATTCTTTTGTTGCAAAGAAGAATAATGTTGTGAGTTATGAGGTGGAAAAGGGTAAAAGAGTGGACTGCAGAAGCAAGGAAAGGAATGAATAGGTTGTCTTTGGTCGAGTCACTAGATCAAGAAGTTATGTACCAACAGAATCCATCTGCAAATCAAGACAACAACTTGATGTTCATGAGTTATTGGAGTTAAAATTTGTCAGACTTGTTTATAATACTGTATATTGTGGCGTGAAAACTGAAGAAAGAGGACAATACTGAAGCAAAGCAAGGAGTGAAGATGTTTTCACAAGGTCAAGAAGTTATGTTCAATCTCCAAATTTTGAGAATAGTTCAACAAGTGCAGAAAAAAGTTCTACTGTTGCAAAGCAGGATGGTATTGTGCTAACAGAATCCATTAAAAAATTAGGACTAGAGTATGCTGTAGTTGTTGAGTTATTGCAATCTGTCAAACCAGTTGATGATGATGTAACCTATATGGTAGAAAAGGAAGAAAGAGGTCGATTTCAGAGCAATGATCATCTGAAGGAGAGGGAAATTTGTAGTGTTGGAAACTATACACGGTATAGTGCAAATACCATGTTAAGTGGGTTGGTGGCAGATAAGAAAATTATGTTTACTCATCTAATGGAATATGAGGGTGTATTACGTTGGACTATTATGGATTCAAGGATATACTCTAGGGGGAGAATATTCTAGTTGCTATGAAGAATCAACTCTCCTTAGTTGGTATAGTGAAATTATTGGCAGAACAATCATTCTCATCAATGCGGTTAATGCTAAAACTTATGAGGTTACTGATGCATATTATAACAGTCCTTTGTTATTTGGGTACACATCGGTTTCAATCAGATTCAGTTGCTGGAGAACTTAGATTGTCTGAACCAATTGAAATTTTTTCCTTAAACTTCAAATGGTAGAGATGCTTGCTCTTATCGGAAAGGAAATAAAAGGTGGTGTACTAAATGTTGTTGAAGTGATTCCAAAAGTTGAAACCCAACAGTGGGTTTGGGGCAAATATAAGAAAGATGTGGGGTATAAGTTTGGGTCTACTGAGGTTGGTCATAATGGAAACTTAGTGAACTACAAAGCTTTGAACGATTATTGTTCCAGTTTCAATACTAGTCAGAATTTAATCTTTTAGAGTGCTCTAATCTTACAGCTGTCAATCCACGACCCATGCCTAGCTATTGGGTTTCTACCTCTGTATTCTATTGGTTTTCGAGTTGGGCAACTTGTTACCTTGAAACGGAGAAATGAGAGGCCAAAAGATATAGGGAAGAGCAAAGTTTCACAAAACAATGATGAGGTGTTGTATGAAGTGAATGTGAATTCCGATAAACCACCTACTCTACTATGGTCTTCAGAATTCACAGTGCATAAGGTTCCAGATATGTTGCAGAACAGAATTAAACAACATGCTGATAAAAATCGAAGTGAATGACATTTTCAAATTGGAGAAGAAGTATACCTAAGATTGCAACCTTACTGGCAGAATTTACTTGTACGATGGATGAACTTGAACTCAAATCACGATACTTGGGAAGCTCATACCATTCTCATGCCTCAGTTTTCAAATTTCGATCTTTGGGGACAAGGATCTACTCATGGAGGGGGTATTGTCACGAATGAAGGAGAAGAACAAAACAAAGGGTTCATAAGTGAAGCGAAGGAATTGGGAAAATCAAAGAAATAGTTAAGGATTTTGAAAAAGAGAAATGATGAATTAGGGATTTCGATTTTAGAAATTGGGGCAGAAATAATTAACACGAGATTAGAATCACGTAAGGCATAGATGGACTCTATGAAGAAAAAGAGAGCAAGCCCAACAGTGAATTCTATTGGGAGCCCACCAAAGATGTATGCCTTAGTTGTAACAGGAGAATGAAGTTGTTACAATTAATTATAGAATGTACAGCTGTCGAGAACCTATTAGCCATAGTACATTGCAATTGTATAAAACTATGTACTGAATGAGAGAAATCTTATCTGATGATTGAATGAAGAAATCCTTTTCTGTATTCTTTGTTCTTCACTTCTAAATCCTCTCATTTTCTTCGATCTCTATTTCTCAAGGTTCATAACATAAAACATTCCAGCATTGACTTGAATTATACAAAATGTAGGTGATAATATGCTTGACAAGAACATGAAGGCCTTAATAGGGAAAATTTAATTGTATAGAATCCAAAATCATCTGAAAAATATATGAATATCAAAGCAGAAACATTAAAACAAACCAAATTCTATAACTTAGTAACTGAGGACAATGCTTTTGAACGCATTATTTCATTCCGGCAGCCAGTTTGGATAGTTTTTGCACAACACACTTTGTCATCAGTCATGCTTGATTCGATTGGTTGAATAAGGGAACAAGTGACCCGAAGCTTGCTCTCAGATACAGATCATTTGTAGTCTATTTATCCTCATGCGTTTTCGTCGTATGCAGCATCAGCTGAAGAGGTGTCAATGTCATTCAGACCCAATTCTTCGTTTTGTTCCCATGATCTCTCATATTCCTCAACTGCACAAAACAATAAAAGTTCTTTAGAAATGAACCTAGAACCATAGTTGAAGCATAGGGTCAGGAAATCATTTCATAACCTCCCTTATCTTCCCTATCATTTCCTTGAACTTATTTTACTCCAAACTCTTGATTTTCCATGAAGAATTCATTTCTCCCATGTATTCAGACATGCTATTGAGGGGTATGACCTTCCTAATATATGGAAAACTTTAAAATTTTGACCATACCCGTATCGGATGTATGCATATACCAAACACTAATGTCTGAGTCCGAGTAACATAAACAGAAATATCAATAAGGAAGAGCCTTGGTATCTAATATAACTGTTATGATACTCTGCCAAAGAAATTGAGACCTTTTATGGTTCCTGGTCCATCACACTTGAATAGGAGGTGATTTTCTTTTTCTATATGCGCACAATTTGATTGGCTTCATTACACACACACACACACAATGATTTCCTTCCTAAAAAGCATAATACTGAATGCAAAGGCAATCAGAATGATCAATGCATGACCAGAAATGAACCAATGGGGACTTCAGGTCCAGCCCATTGTCATCCAACAAAAAATTATTCGAGAAAAAGCAGGGAAAAAGGGACATCACTTTTTTTTCAAGATTAGAGAACTTACAAATTAACTGATGGTCATCTTTAATATCATCAATTGCTGGTGCAATAAAAGAGTTGGCTAATGCATCATCGAGAATTAAAGTCCAAGGTTCTGACATGCTCAAAATCTGCAAAATAGCAAGAAGATTCCTTTGTGAGGAGAAAGGAAATATTTTTTTTTATAGGAATAGGAGGTCTCATTAAAAACCTCCTTCTTAGTTGGCTCTTGTGGAAGAGGCAACTATCGGAAGGAGGAAAAGAGTACCTCATCTTATTAATAAACCAGAATTACATAATCTTACATCTTACATGATAAACTTCCCGAAATAATATACAAACCAAACCAACCATAAAGCTATAAACATTAACCAATCCCCTCCTTAGCTAACTTGTCTGCCACCGAATTGTAGCTCCTAGGAATCCATCTAACAACAATAACCCTAGCAGAAACTAAGGTCCCAATTTCCCCAACCAAAGTACTGAAAAACGTAGGGGTAGAAAATGGCAACAAAATCCAATCAACTGCTGTTTTACAATCACTCTCTAGGATTAGTCTACCCTTCAATGCCCATTCGGAAGAAAGGAATAAATCAATTCCTTATTTAATAGCTTTCAGCTCAGCTAACATAGGAGGACCAGGACCCACCGCAATAGAAAATTAGTTTAAAATATAACAATTCGAATCTTTCAAGACTTCACCAATTCCACCCTGCAGCCCATCACCTCTCACGCTCCATCAACATTGAATTTAAAGAAATCAGTAGGAGGCGGAGACCAGTAGATAGCCTTCTTCCTTTTATATGATTTAGTAGGAAATCTATCTGCAATCGATGGATCCCCTATTAGTAGGTCAACCTGAATATTAACATTAGGGAATTTCGCTAAAAACCATTTAGCTAATCTAAACCTGGAAATGAAGAACAGAGATGAAGTGTCTAGTTTCCAATTTTCAAACACCACTGAGTTCCTAGCTTTCCATAAAGACCATAGAACAACTCCTGGAATAAACTTCCAAATAGTAGAATGCTCCCTTAGATAAGACCACGAACAAAGAAGGGAAGAAGGTTCTTGGGGCATAACAGAAGAGATATCCCATAATCTTAGAAATCTAAACCACTCCTCAGCAACCGAGCAAGAAATAAACAGATGATGGATTGAGAAAGGAAAGATTTTTACTCTTCACTTTGTATAGGTCATTTGGTATTTGTCTCATTCTTCAAGAAATAGAAGTGTCAAGGACTAATGGATGAAATATATCCCTGTATCTTTTCATGTACATAAGAATCATGTGTTTTTTAAGTGAAAGTGATACAAGGCCATAATCTTTTATGCGAATATTGCAAATTTAACAGGACCTTGAAATGGCACAAACCCTTATGACCTCGGTGGTAAAGGAATTGTTATAATAATTCCTTGAGATCCCGGGTTCGAGCATTGACAATGCCAGGGGTACGAGCGATCAATGTCAAACGGTTGAGAGTTATCTTTAAACAGATACTACCTTGCACTTACCCTAGATTAATAAAAAAAAAAGGACCTTGAAATGGCACACACCTGAAAAGGACTGGTATTCAATGCACTCACATTAATGATATTTTACAACAGAGGCAGTGTTCATATGGTACCTTGTTCAACCTTCCTTTGAAGTCTAGCCACTTGTTTTTCTTAGATTCCTCAAGACTATCCCCAAAAGTAAATCTGTGCACTCTCTCAAGGCCTGCACATGGAGATCATGAATATTACAAATTAATATGCAGGATATACACAATTAAAGCCTTATCCATGCAACTTCACGTCAAACACATGCATACAGAAGAAACAAGGTAGTTTGCCAAGGACATCAAATCAAAAACTTAAGTAAAAGTTTCAGCTAAGTGACGAAATGGAAGGTTAAGCTCTATGTAGTAGCAAATTAGCCCCACTGTTACAGAAATTTAAACCAGGTCGGGAATAGGTCCTGTTCAGGCTGAAGTATCACACTTAGCAAACAATTGTGGATTAGGACTATAAATAGCAAAATCAGCAAGCAGACTGAAAAAACTAGCCTATTTCAGTTCTGTACATATCAAAGCAGAACAAAGAAGATAACCATTCTGGGGTGACACTTGGCAAAATAATGGAAGATGAGGACTATAAGTAACAGAAACAACAAGCGAAAAGAAAATTTGCATGAAGAAAATAAATGAGTCAAGTAGTACTCACTTTCACTGATATTTGTAATAAGACCTTCAACTTTCGTAACTATCCCACCGAGTGTGCCACTAGCTAGCTCCAACTCTAGTTCTGGGACTTTTACGCTTGCAGTATCTGACTGATACACTTACAAGACCGCTCCTTAGATAACTTACCATTAGTCTAGAAAAAATTGATGATAAAAATATGTTTCACTCCCATGAAATGTTTGTTACATGTATGAGGGCCAGTTAACACTATTAGAAACTTATGGTGACAAGAATAGGATGCAACATTGACTTAAATTGCTATATTATAAGTTAAATTAATGACCAAAATACTGCATTTTTAACACTTGTTACAGTTGTGAAAATATATTTCCTTGGGCTAATATACGAAAATACAGAGATGCAATCAGCCTTATTATGTGATTCCTAACAAAAACTATTATGAAGCTTAGACTTCCTTTT
Organism: Hibiscus syriacus; assembly: GCF_006381635.1. NCBI lineage: Eukaryota > Viridiplantae > Streptophyta > Magnoliopsida > Malvales > Malvaceae > Hibiscus > Hibiscus syriacus. The sequence goes on along the minus strand of NW_024063166.1, from coordinate 30,462 downwards.
TTCTATTGATTGTGGGCTGGAAACAAGGCTCCTTACGGATAGTTTATTTTCATTTCCCTTCCATATTCAGATAAGAATATTATCTTAAAGTCAACCCACCTAGCTTTCCTTTATCAAATAACCACAAGCCCTCAAGGATTAGGTCCACGTTTCAACCCTTCCTTAGGAAACAAGATTCACAGCCAATAGAATCCTAGAAGTCTACATCTAATACAAATTGGTACGACACCCTTCTCAGACAGAAGTCTGCATTAGTCAAAATATAGCTTAGTAAATTTACCTCTGCAAATTACACCAACAGGAATCTTAAAAACATTCAATTAAAAAATAGTCACTCTTGCAAAAAAAAAATGCACTATATCTGTCATGTAAAATTGTCTTATTGCAGAAAAAAAAAAGGAAAAGGAAAAGAAAACAAACAAAAACCAGTTTTCATGGTAGTACATGAATAAAGAGTTAACTTATGCAAACAAACACCAGAAGAGTAGCTGATGCAGTATTCTGCTAAGAACCTAGTCAGTATTGCAATGCATCTACGAAGAATGATATTTAGCAAAATAAACCTTTATAACATCACGGCTTAAATCATTGATGTTTTTCACACACGGGGTTATTTTCTTTCCCTTCTCAGGAATTGGTCCACCAGGCTTCAACTGCAAGGTAAGCATGGTCAGTAGACACAATCAGACTTATTGGGAATAGAAGTGCAATAGAAGCAAAATCACCACCAACCTCAGAATTCCGGTAGCCACAAGTGTCACATGTGGATGCCATGACAATAACTTCTTGAAAATATGGAATCCCTGTATGTGGTTAAGCTCAACAAAAAATTATAGGTGAACCTTACAGGATAGCATGATGTGACAACACATAATTTAGATAAAAAGGTCTTGCAACAATATTGCTAAGTCTGTAACAGAATTATTGACGGGGCAAGGAATTTGGGCAGGTGAGGAGGATATGTGTTTGTATTGACCATAAAATAAGATATATATATATCAGTAAATCATTATCACATGACATAAATCTGAGATGCAATTAACCTTCCATCTCAATAAGAAAGACCAGCACTCATGTTAACAATAAATTTAACTCATGAAAAACCATTAAAATCTGCTTCACCTTACACTCGGCGTTCTACAATTGCCGCAGTAAAGCAACATATCAACATTTTTTTTTTATAGAAGTTGGAGGTCTCATTAAAAACTCCCTTCGTATTCGTTCACATACTAAAAGTATGTTAACGAACATTGGAAGGAAGAAAAGAGTACCTCAAATTTTATTGATAATAATACCCGATACAAAAGACACCACGGAATATCCTCTCATGGTGATGTACACCATTACAACAAACACCTTAACCCTATATAACCTCATCCAAAGCCACAATCTAATCACCTTCTAATTACACCACTAGCAGTAGGATTAAAACAACGCAACAGAACATAATACAAATTAAAAGCAACACCTACAACCATATAGATAAAAACAAAACCACAATTGAAGAGACAAGATCTAATGAGACTCGTCTTCTTCAGGAGCCCAAGAGTTTGGTTTGAATGAAGGCTCTATCTCATGCACCATGACCTTGAAGAAGTTGTCACCAACCTTCAATTCCACCATCGCATCAATTCTCGCATCAGCCTTTATGAGGACTTGAATTTTTGCCCGATCAAAGGATGATGGAGACTGACAACTTTCGTCGATAGCTAGTAATAAACCCCACTTATCAACAATGTTCTTGAAAGTATCCCAATTCCATGCGTGAAAAGGAACACCCTCGCAAACTAACCATACTCGACGACACTCCATTACCAAACTCTCTGACCAAGCTTCGACTATGGAGAACCACTCTGCGAGAATATTTGATTTATCGTTCTTCACACTTCTCAATGAAGCATTGCCTTCGAAAATCATTAAAATCGCATTACCAGCAGCTCTCATTAAGGTAAAGCCAGTGAGGCCCTTCGCTTGCATTTGTCTAGCGAGATGACCAATTTTGACAAAGTCTCTGCACCACCCCACTAGACAATTGCTCAACACCTGAAGTTTTTCTTCATCTATAACACCTTCAACTTTATAATGATTCTTCCTCGAATCATCTTCCATCCCGGACTTGCGAAGAACACCTGACGAGGACTTCCTCCAATAGGAATGTCGAGGTTTGAATTTAGCGTAAGAAACGCCAACTTTGCTGCCATCGATACGAGAGCCATTCATTTTTGAGATCGCTCTCCTTGATTCTTCAATAGTTGCATACCGAATAAACCCAAAACGGACCCCTTTCGAGTTTCTTTTTTTTTAGGAATGAAGGCATCAATAACATGACCATGTGTGCCAAAAATAGACCCAAGTCTCTTTCAATGGATCATCTCTGGAAGGTTTTCGATAAAATCGTGAAACAACCATTTCTGATCCCATTTCCGATTCTTGGATGACCATCCTTCGACCAATTTTGAAACTCATTTTTTCTCCTTCTCGTTACTTCGGAAAACTTTTCATAGGAGTACCCTTTCATGATGCTCTCCTTGGTTCCATCCTGAACAATATCAGCGAAAGGTAAAGCTGGTGTTGTCTGCACTACAGAATTAGTTCCGAGCTTTTGTTTCCCTCCTTGAGAAGAAGACAGTCCATTGTCATCAATCCTATCAACAAGAGGGTGACAGTCTGAAGTAGCTTTAGCAGAGCAATTTTTCAAAATCCCGGTTGATAAAGGACTATCACCCAACCTCGCTGAAAATACTCTTGAATTTTGCTGCTTTTGGGGCGAAGGCGATTGCCTGAAGGTAGTGCCGTCGGCCTCAACTGTCCAACCTGCCTCACGGGCCAAGGTGGCCAGTACATCGTTCATATTAGAACGCTCTGAGAGATGGAAATTACCAAACTGTCGCAATCCGGCCAGCAAACGTCTGGTGAAGGCTCGCCTGTTCCATCTCCGGAGCTTTGTCCTTTCCTTTTCGCTCTCCCTCTCACGTTTTTCCTTGCCGGAAAATGAAAAATTGATTGCATTGTCAGGTCCAGAGGAAGTACTAATGGAGTTCACAGACGCTGCACCTGCCGCAGTTGTTGCAGCTAAACCACTAGTACGCCTGTGCTTAGACGAGCGTAGAGGTTCCATGGAGAGATCTGGGAAAGATGATTTACTGGAAAAACAGACAGCTTGGAGGATTGTGTAAGATTTCACCGAACCAGATGGATAGAACTGGGAAGTTGGGAAGAGGATTAACTGGAAAAACAGACAGCTTGGATAGGGTAAGATTTCACCGAACCAGTACACTGGAAATAGAACTGATTTTCGACACTAGGAAAGGGAGTTATGGTCGCGAGAAGAAGCTGAGTCCGGTGGTGAGGCGGTGACGACCACTAGCGGCGGGAAGAGGCGTAAATCGGCGGTGAACTTCGAGCAGATTTGTGTCGATTGAATGTCTCAATCGCAAATCTAAAGCCAGATTTGGAATCACCTTGATTCGGTGAACTTCCCAGGAGAAAAAAGATTCAAACGGTGGTCGGAGTATGGCGGCGGACGGCGGCGGCAGCGGACGGCTGTCGGCGGTAGCGGATAATGGGTGGATGTCGGAGGAGAGAGAAATTTTTTCAAAAGACGCCTGGGCTATTGTAATTCGAAATTTGAAAACACCTTGGTTAGAGAGAAGCTGGAGCCTCTCTCACTAACACGTCCATAGGTACAACATTTGAATCAATAGCAACATATCAACATTCAAAACATTTATAACTTACACACTTCACACGAGCAAACTGATAAAGGAAATCACGATGAATAAATAACTATGCAGTTTTACTCCAAATCAGATACTCATTATGCATAGACCTATAGCTGGATCTAACCATGAAGCAGAATGTTGTACTGCTCAAAATGCAAAACATGACAATATTACGGAGGATACTGGTTGCATACATCCGAGTCTCACACCTAGCAGCACAGGCTCCACAAGTTGATGGGAAAGTCATTACCTATTTGAAGGAAAGAAACAGGTACCAAAAAAATAGGCATAAAGGGAATTTAAGACAAAATGCTAAATCCTCATATACAAAAAAAATAAGCATCTCTAGACGGTTTTCTTTCTTTTCATTTTTTAATGAATATAGCAACATTTAGGAGAGCAGGGAGAAGAAGAGGATAAATTTAATGCCAATCACAATCTCTCTCTCTTATCTTTCTTTGTTTCCCTTTTTCCTTTTTTTTTTTTGGGGGGGGGGTGGGGGGTTCAAACAACAACAGGTAAATGCACTTAACTTAAAAATCACTCTTCTTAACCTCACTCTTGTCAATGTAGTTCTTTCATTCCTCCAAAAGAATCTGTATAATTTAATAGTTGAAAGTGGCTTACCTCTTCAGGTGCAGAATATCGGAATAAGGCCTCAGCAATTTCAGCACTATTACTCTGAGCAATGGCCTTTTGACCAGCTGCCGCTCCAACTGATCCATGTGGTTGTCTTCTTATTTGACCAACATCATTGTTTGTTTCTCCCATAGATGCTTGAGGCACATTAAACTGCGATGATGAGTCTACAAGATATCCCAATGATGCTTGTTGTTCAGGTGTTCGATCATAGAATCTAATGCTCAATGATGGATCAGGAGATGGAGCAAACCTGATGACATCATGATATTCTAATGTAATCTAGAACAACCCAATTATTGATTTAAATTTTTCATATGGAAGCAACTGCTTTACATTTCAACCACCCATCATTAAAAGCATAAGTCCATAAGGAACACAAAAAAAATGTTAAAATAGCGCTTTGTCATTTATAATTTTCCTTTTACGGGTTCTCAATAAAGCTGTTTCCAGCAGGGTCATCCAAGATGAAGGTGAAAGGAGACTACTGTTGCACAAGCTTTCAGCTTCAACAAAAACTGGTCAATTGCTTCAGCAGTTTGGGGATCAGCTTTCTGTCCAATAAAAGAAAACCATGTCAAGTACTGAAAACTAAATAATATCAAGCAAGACCAAATGTCAGTCACAAAATAAACCTTGCGTTCTTCTTGAAGGGCTTGTAGTCCATCTATAGCTCGTACTAGTATTCCCTCCACCTAGAAGCGTTAGACAATATCTGAGTTGGTTGCAAAAATATGAGGAAGAAAATCCAAAATTTATAGTAGATAAACGGGTGGCCTCAGTGAAGCACTAAAAAGTTAAATAAAGAAAAGCAAAACAGGCAAGAGGTTCAAGAAAATACTGTTGATAGACTTCCCCGTTGAGCCTCAGGTGGGATCTCAAAATCCAGTTCAGGGATCTATACGAAGAGATAAACCGTGTAAGATAAAAGGTACCATTCAATGTATTTCAGTTGATATATACATATTGGAGAAAAAGAGATGAACATCAATGAAACATAAACAGAAATGTAAAATTGGGAATATGAACATTTTACGAAAATGTACCTTTATGGTGGCAGACTCCGATTTCACCACTTGTCGACTAAACATCTACATTAAAAAGAGACGTATTGGTAAGGCACAGGTATCACTTATTACAGGTAATACTTGTTCAAATAGTCGACAAAGTATATGAACACACACATAAATCAATATAAAACAGGAAGAAAGCATTGATTATTTTTTTAAGAATCAAGTAGGAACCACAACCTTGGGATCTCCTGATTGGACCTCCAAACGGTAATGGCATCCCTTAGGTTGAATTTCACCGGCAAATTGAACTTCATTGTTCCTAATATAGACAAATAAAAGCATAAAAAAAAAACAATTTTTCCCAAAAAGATTTTTTTTCAAGCATATAGTAAGTGAAAACGGCATTACCTTTCACCACAATGCGGGCATTCAAAAGCTGAGAGCAAGACCTGGTGGCCAAAAACATAAATTACTAAGAAGAAAACAAAGGGAACAAAATTGAACACTTTGGTAATTACCTTTCTAAAATGAGGGATTGAAGTCAATAAAAACCTTGTTGTTCCCTGTAAACAAAATTAAATCAATAAAAACGAAAATAATAAAGTAAAAAAGAGATAAATTGGGAACATTTTTTTCCTTTTTTTACAAAACAGAAAGAATTACGTTCTGGGTGCAGCGCATGCAGAGACTTTCGACTTCATAAAGAGGAGTGGCGTTATCGTCATCAGCCGATATAGCTTCAACTAGTGATCCGACGTCGTCTACAAATTTCTCTTTACTGCTCTCCATTTATCTCTTGTAATTATAAATCAGGCAGCCGAAGAAGAAGAGAAGCAGAACGGCGGGGAATGTAATAAGAATGAGCAGGCTTCGAGGAGTTTCCTGTAGTCTGTTTCTCGAAACAATCTGATGAAAGCCCAAACTGAAGCCCTTTTTTTATTCGCCTTTTGTATTAGAATACGCGCGATGTTTCGTGAAACTATATTAAATCATTACTTAAATATAAAATTTAGGGATAGGATCAAATGGATGGTTATATTTACAGAAAAAGTAAAGAGTCACTCTCGATTATTTATTTTTACTCGTCTAATAATTTTTAATTTTATAAAATTTAAAAAATTACATTGTGTAAATTTATCTTAACCCTAAAATTTAAATTAATGTGTGTGTATATATATATATATATATATATTTGGTACATAAATTCATATTAGTATATGATTAGGATAATAACATTGTTTTAAAAATAAATAATTTATAGCATGAATCAAGTTATCTTAGTGGTTAAAAGAATGAGTGTAATTCTTAGAAATTATAGGTTCAAACACTAGAGATTGTAGCTGTTTGAGTGTTTACTATCAAATGAATAAGAGTTTTTAGAATAAATATGTGAGATACATTTTCAATTTGAGAAAAATATTTATTTTGTTGAGTGCCTTGAATTCAAAAGGTACAAATACTCCAATCAAAGGTATAATTATAAGGACTTGTGATAGCCAACTTGTTATGATGAAAGAAAAGACAAAAGTTATTTAATTTTATGTTTTACATGATTCAATAGTTTTAGATAATTCATTTTTTTTGTAAGATGAAAAAGTTGCTAATCATTTAGATGAAAATACCATACATGAATAAAGAAGACATGATTATATGTTGAACAGGGCATTAGAAAATTGAAATATCACGGGTATAACGGATTTAGAAAGTGAAAAAGAGTTCAATTTCGCGGACATAAAAATTGAGAAGTAAAAGATAATTCACTTTCGTAATCATAAAATAGATGGAAATTAGAATAAAGTCCAATGTATCACATGAACCAATAATGCTAATGTTAAAATTGTTTTTTACATTCAAAGATATGTATATAAAAGAAATCTGATCTCCAGAAAATTCAATAAGACTAGTGTGTCATGGATGACTAAATATAAAGATAAAAATATCATTAATGTCTGATATCGTGTTGTACATAACATTTATTATGGTGATATAATTATGTCAAATATAGGGAATAAAAAGCTTTAATATAAGAAATAACTTTTCGTTTTTAGGTTCTTTCTCCAACATCATTCATGAGAGTAGGAGTTTAGAAATGGAAGCACCTTATTTTTCTGTTCATTTCTCCCCCTCTCCCATAGGTGCAAGAAGCACAGCGCCTGCGCCCACATAAAAAAAGTGCCAAAAGCGGAAGAAGTGTGCCTGTGCCTCCGGAGACAATTTTTCCTACGCCCTCCTGCACCCAACGCTTTTGAAAACTAAGTTCTCAATTTCTATGTAATTTCTTTATCAAAACCCCTTTTCCAGTAAATTTAACATCAGTGCAGTGCCAAAGCATACAACCAAAAAAACAAAAAGGAAGGTGGTTTTTGAATCACTGAACAAAAACAAACATAAGTTCATTCTAATACCAGTCACATGAACAAATAGCAAAAACATAAAAAAATTCACATCTCAATCGTTTATATTACCCTACAAACATGATTGTTAACGACGATACCATCTCCCCTACTCTTCATTCTGACTTTCATCTTTGACAAGCTTGATCATATCGTCGATTCGAAGAATGGTTATGGCTGCTTCAGTTGCAAACTGGCAAAACAGTATTTTAGGAATCATGAGTAGATTGCTTTCAATGTTGGATAACTAACATATTCAAACAAAAATTGCCAGATCATTGCAATTACCTGAAGAATCTTCACTTTGCTCATTGCGGGCTCGATGACTCCTGCTTCTAAGTTGTTTCGAACGGTTCCATTCAAGAGGTCCAAGCCCATGCTGAAAATTGACAAGATCGATCATCTTATCTGGTATTTTCTTTTATCAAATTACTCTTATTCATCATAAAATGCTCTATGTATACCTTGAAAAATGTTTCTTATCAGCCTTGGTTTGAGCGGTGTGGTGGTAAGCCCGAAGTTTTGCAACTAATTCAGTGGCATCCTTTGCGGCATTGACTGCAAGCACCTGTGCATGTCGACATGAATATTTACTCTTCATATAAAGCAAGAAATGAGATGGGGCAATAAAAGATAAAAAATTCACAACTTTCTTCCTAGCTTAACACTAATGCTACCTTTGGTATAATTAATAGAGCTTCGGCAAACTCTGCAATTGCCAACTGTTCACGTGATCCTAAAGTCGTGGCGAGATATTCCAAATAAACGGACAAGGCAGCTTCAACAGCACCTCCACCTGCTACTACCTAGCAGTGCCAACACCAGAATGAACACCAGTGAGTAAATATTACCTACCATATTATGACAATCAAAATGGACACCACTAAATATACATTCACAAGGGGGGGGGGGAAATACCCACATTACAGTGAAGATGCTACTGCTGAATGTCCAAATTTTAACCATTGAAAATATATCAACCAGCTAAGCTCAACTAGACTATTCTCTCATTCATGCAAGTGTTGGATCGTGAAACTAAAATAATCATTACCGTGTTGGACTCAAGAGTCCTTTTCACAATAGATAAAGCATCGTGTAGGGATCTTTCCATCTCATCAAGCATATAGTCATTAGCTCCTCTTAGGATCAGGGAAACCTTGGAAATGATGAAAACAGGCATCAGGGTCACAATTATAAAAAATCAAAAGGCATAATAGCCAACAAGTGACAATCAATATACTAAGGTGCATAACTTCATAACTTCCTTTTTTTTAACATTTTGCAACAATAACAGTAACACAACCTAACAACAAAGTGACTTTGGTTTCCACAACAATGAAGATCATATCAAATCACAGTAGCCCTAAAATTTTGTTTTCAAGATATAAGAGGAGAAAGGGCAGAGATATCTGAACGATAATGAACTGCAGATATAATTTTAAATGAATCAAGAGTCCAAAGATAGATAGCAACAAACATACCGCACCGGTACTCTTGGTCCCTTTAATCATAACAACATCGTCATCAGCAATGCGCTCCTCTACAACTTCATCAGCATATCCAAGAAGCGATGAATCAAAAGTTTCTTCACCCTCCATGTCGGCAAAGGTTGAAACCTACATATCCATCAATGAGGAAGAACATTATTAAGACAAAAGCTTTTACTAGACCTTTAAACTATGACAAGCAAAGACAAGTAGCATCTAAAGTTCTCACTTCAAAAAGAAAAGAAAAAGTGAGAGAGAAGACTACACTGACATACAACAAAGTTACAAACGATACAATCCTGAATAAAAGCATATTCCAATTAGTTCAAATTAACACAATTAAGTTTCAGACGAGTGTCCATAGCAAAGGGATTGATTATCAAATCATAACCTTCAATCAATTCAACGACAAACAGAGCACGAATGAGTTATAATGAATAGCACAAAACATGAAAAAATTAGATGGTTGAAATATGTAAGAATGTACCATGGTCGCACCAGTTGCCTTAGCAACATGGCGCATATCCTCTTTTCGGACACGTCTCACAGCAATAGCTCCCGCCTCCACAAAATACTGAAATAGCAATGAAGAATTTAGGGAAATATTAAAAACAAGCCAGTAAGCAGTTGCATAAAACAAAATACGAAAGAAACTTGCCTTGAGTGCCATGTCATCAATTCCTTTCGTAGTCAGGACAACATTGGCTCCAGCTTTCAAAAGTTTCTCAATACGTTCTTTCATCATATCAGCTTCTCTGTTGAGATATAGATATCATCAGGACCACGTTTAATGTTTACGAATATCTATTTTAACATTTACCCTAGGCAGGCTCTAGATAATATGATGAAGTTCTACATACTTCAGACGTGAAATTAAAAAAAGGAAGCTTCAATCAAGCAATGCAAATTGTTATCCCAAACAAGTTAACAACATTATGACTTGTCACCTTTGACGAATTTTCTCAAGCTCCCTAGGATCAGTAACCAAGACTTGGACTCCCAACTGCATTTTTGTTTTCTGAAGATTAAAATCAAGACAAGCAATCTTGGCAGGGGAAACTCTTAAGGGCATTCCTTGTGCAGCACGGCCAGTGTTCAAAGCATAACCATTCAGTAGGTAGCTATCTCTGGCACTTTTTCCATGTGCCTTTAAAACATTAATTCCCTGGAATATGAAAAAGAATAATAATGACTTAAACAACTAAATGAAACTCTAATTATAGATAATGGTAGGATCTATTCCACAATAAGCTCATACAAGGACATCTAGTAAGATATGTTTCAAAATACCTACCTTAATTGGGTATCTGACTTCTCCTCGTGCATTGGTCATCTTTATTGCCAGAACTGCTTCTACAACCTATACATAACAAAATCAATACATGAGCTAAATAGGCATCCTTACCAGGGTTTGATCCCTTACATCTCATAAATGATAGAAAAGGAAACATTTAATGTCTTGAATAAGATATGATATAGCAAAAAAAATTAAAAGATTCATTACTGCTTAATCCAGAAATCCTTGCTGTAGGAAAGATAAATGAAGTTAAAGATATATGTTTGAAGTGTGAAAATGAATTGAGTGGATCAATTAAAAGGACGCATAAAAACACTGGTTAAAGTATACTCCATATGGAAGAGAGTCAAAAGGTAATAAATTACTCAGTTGGGGCAATAATCATACCAAATTAGCAAAGAAGTCACTGTCACCAGCTATCAGCTTTGAGGACATACTTGTCTTGGCACAGTTTATTAGAGAATCTTTCCCAAGCTTCTCAACCTAGTAAAGAAAAACAAAGGATGAGCAAAAGGAAGACAACATGTATAGAACCAAAAAAGAAACTACAGGATAATTTTCAATCAGTTTCAAAAAGTTCATATTTCACACTATATAAGTTCATACTCATTCACTTGTCAACAAGTTCTCAGGAAGACACTTACTTTCACTGCCAACTTCTCTTCAACATATTTGCATGCTTCCCTCATAGCTAGCTGAGCAAACAAAAGACCCAGAAAACATGTTCAGATTCTGATACATGATATATTATTAACAAGAAAAAGGTGATCATACTGAAGCGGGTGAAAGTTACTCACTCTGAAGCCGCTAATTATGGATGTTGGGTGAATTTTATTCCTAACCAGATCATTTGCCCTCTGTTGAATTGCGAGTAAATAACACGTTATCAAATTAGAACGATTATTAACATACAAAGTAGTCTAAAATGGCTATTTTGTGCATTGATCAAATCTTGTAAAGAAACATACGCAATTACCTTAAGAAATTCAGCAGCTACAATAACAACCGAGGTTGTTCCATCACCAACTTCTCGATCTTGAAGCTCGGCCAATTCTACAAGTACCTGCCACCACAAAGTATATTAAAAATATACTACAAGTGAAGTAGCTATGCAACGGCAGATATCTAATAATAATATGCAAAATACGGCTGTTTATCAACCTTGGCAGCTGGATGTTCAACTTCTAACATCTTAAGTATCGTAGCACCATCGTTTGTAATCGTTACGTCACCAATGTCATCAACAAGCATCTGAAAATAATCAAACCAAAAGAAAAGGAAAAGTAACATTACAGCAAATTCAACATCATTAGTACCACCTCGCAACTGATGATTCATTTTTTAAAAAAAAAATTATTCTGAAAACAGTAAATGAAAATAAGAACAAAGAATAAGCATATGAGGTTTCATTGGCAACCTTGTCGAGTCCAACCGGGCCTAGTGAGGATTTAACAATGTTGGCAACAGCTTGACACGCCATCACTTTTGAAAATCCCCGGAGTAAAAAGGAAAATAAGATAAGTATTTTGTTAATAAATGAAGCACGGAAGGGGGACGGAGGGGAGAGAAGATTACCGTTTTGAGTGCGAACATCCTGACCAGATTGGCGCTCGCCGAGAATATCTAGAGGTTGACCTGCAATCGCCATCAAAGTTCACGGAAAAGAGCTATCCAAGTACGAAAAAGATATCGGAAATGAAACCAGAGATCGGGATCTGAGGGCGGAAGTTGGGGATTTGCAGTAGTAGGAATGTTAGAGAAGTGGGAAGTGAATTGAGAATGTTCAAAATGGTTAGGGTTCTGCACTTCCTACTGTTATTATCTTTGATTGTTTAATTGTTATGCCCAATGGCCGAAGCTATTCGCCTAAGCCCGTATTTGGAATTTATTTTCCTTACTTCAAAGGCCCAATCCAGCGCTCATGCGTCAAGCCTCCTAAGCCGTTTAAAAATAGGGTAAATTGCAAATTTACTCACTAAACATTACTCTCTCTCCTATTTTTTCCATTGTACTTTTAATATTTTTAATTTAATCACTAAATGCCATGCCCCTAAAGTTTCGATATAACTGGACGTGCGACCTTAGACGCTTCGGGACACTTATTGGTCAGTTGCGCGCCTAAGTAAACATTAAAATCACACCTTGTGAGAACTCTAACTTGTCGTAACCGGTTTTCGTCCGGGTACGAAATATTAAAATTTGGCAGGGAAATTAATGTTAATAAATAATTTTGAAAATAATTTGGGAGTCGCCATCGGCCTTTTGGGTCAGGTAGGTCGAATACCTAAAAATTATTTTTTTAAAAGAGTTTTAATAAAACACCAATAAAAAAATAAACTGATCTGCGTTTATAACCAAAAATTCATTCTTTTTAATAATAAAAAGGGATTCGTGGTCGGTTACGTTTAGGGAAGGATTAGCACCCCTACAACGCCCAAATTGGTACTTTTTAATTATAAATTGTCTCTATTATTAAAATTTTAAAAATTCAAAATATATTTAATTTATAATTCTATTATTTCAAAATTATAAAAAATATTTATTTATTTAAAAATATCCGAAAAGAACTTCTAGGTGCCTTAAGACAGCTCTTTTCTTTGATATTGATAAATATTAATTTAAATAATATTGTTTACTTTTTAATTTTAAAATATCAGAATAGAACATCCAGTTGTATTAAGACTGTCCTTTTCTTCGATATTAAAAATAAATATTTAAAAATTACTATTTATTATATATTTATGAATATAAAAATATTTAACAATATAATAAAATAAAAATACAAATACTACTAAAACAATATATTTAAAAACAATAAAATAAATGAAAACATATAAAATAACTGACTAAATTATAATAAAAATAAAATTAAGAATCTAATTCATAATTAATCAAAATTATAGGGATTTAATATGTTAGTTCCTTATTTTATTTATTTGGTGACTAAAATAAAATTATCTAAAATTCGGATATTAGAATCAAATAAATTAAAAATATAAACTAGGGATTAAAACTTTATTTATTAAAATTAAGGGATTAAATCTGTAATTTATCCTAAATATATTATTTTAATATGAAGGACTAAAATAAAAGAAATTAAAATTCGAAGACTGAATTAAAAATATTATAAATTTAATTTAGTGACTAAAATATAAAATTTACAAGTTGGGAGGACTACGGACGGGATTTAACTATTTTTTAATTACGCGCATAGTCCTTCCCGAAACGACGTCGTTCGGGAAGGACTATAAATGGTCCAAACCGGCTGGCCCGAAGGGCCAACCATTTCATTTCTTTTTTTTCTTCTCTCTCTAGCAGAGAGAGTTTTAAAACTCTCTGCCTTCTCTCTAGCTTCCCTCATCGGAGGGAAGCCGGTTACCGGACGGCAACCGTCTGCCGCCGTGACCATCACCGCCGGCCACCGCATCCGGTGGCCGGAAAAAAAGATTTTTACACTAATATATAGATCGGACCGTCCTAAGGACGGTTCCGGTGTTATTTCTTCCTAAAAGGCTCCCAATCGGAGCAAATCTACAAAAGTACCTTCGTTGTTTCGAAGGTTCCGGTGAGATCTGGTAGTCGGAGCTTCCTCGGTAAGTTCTCTTCTTCCTTTTTCCTTCTTTTTTTGTTTCTGCTTATGGGATATTTGGCTGAGATCGTTGGTTAGTATTTTTTTTCTTTTTCTGTGTGTTTGTTTTTTTCTTTTCCGTTCTCTGTTTTTTCTCTCTATTTTTCTGTCCCTTTTTTTTTCTTCGCAGGTGGGGTGGTGGCTTTTATAGCCACCACCGTTGTAGCCGTCGGACCGGTCCGAAGAAGGGCTCTCGGTGAGTCACCGGACTACCAGTGGTGACTCACCGAGTAGCCATGGCGTGGACGGCTGCCATTTTATCTTCTGGAGTCTTCGGTTGGGACGTGGCAGCGGCGTGGCGGCGAGAAGACTGTCGGCAGCCGCGTGGAAGCTGGGGCGGCGCCGCGTGGCCCTAGGGTATCAAACCCTAGGGTTCCTCTCTGGAGCCATCTGGACCGTTGGATCTTGCCAGATCCAACGGCTATGAGCTGAGGCGGCTGGTTAGATTAGGGTTAGGAAACCCTAACTGGAAACCCAAATATTTAGGGTTTCTGGTTGGATTTGGACCGGCTCTGGTTGGTTTGTAACTGGGCCGGTTCAATTGTAATTGGGCCTGTAATTATATTTTTTATTATTTGTTTGTTTTTAATAATATTTATATGTATTTAATATATTTAATAATAATAGTAATAATAATAATAATAATAATAATAATAGTAATATAATAATAATAATAATAATAATAATGATAATAGTAATAATAATAATAATAATAATAATAATATTAATAATAATATGGATAAAAATTAGTATCTTCAGCTGCCCCTCTTTGCTCATTCTTGTGTTAACAAGAATAGGGCAAAGATGAAAAGATAATAAAATTTTTTATCCATTTGATTTTATTTTGATCATAATGGAGATATTGAATAAATTCTTCTCTCTCTCCAAATAAGTTCTTCTTATTATGAACTTTCTGCTGGGGATAATGATAACCTTCTTTCTGTGATAGAGTCATTCAAAAGGTTGAATAAGCTCTTGATGAGTTCTTCTCATTATGAACTTTCTCTAGAAAGGCTGATGTTAATCTATCTCCTTCTGTGATAGAATTATGCCAAAAGTTGAACAAGTTCTTCTTATTATGAACTTCTTCTTTCTTCTTCAGATGAGTCCTTCTCATTATGAACTTCTCCGGAAAAGATAATCCATCAATTGATGGATTCAGGTAAAAGGTTGAACAAATTCTTCTCATTATGAACTTCTTCTTCCTTCTTCAGATGAGTTCTTCTCATTATGAACTTTTTCTGGAAAAAATGTTCCATCAAGTGATGAATTCAGGTAAAAGGTTGAATAAATTCTTCTCATTATGAACTTTTTCTTCCTTCTTCAGATGAGTTCTTCTCATTATGAACTTTCTCTGGAAAAGATGATCCATCAAGTGATGAATTCAGGTAAAAGGTTGAATAAATTCTTCTCATTATGAACTTCTTCTTCCTTCTTCAGATGAGTTCTTCTCATTATGAACTTTCTCTGGAAAAGATGATCCATCAAGTGATGAATTCAAACAAAAAGTTGAACAAGTTCTTCTCATTATGAACTTCTTCTTCCTTCTTCAGATGAGTTCTTCTCATTATGAACTTTCTCTGGAAAAGCTGATCCATCAAATGACGGATTCAAGTAAAAGGTTGAACAAATTCTTCTCATTATGAACTTCTTCTTCCTTCTTCAGATGAGTTCTTCTCATTATGAACTTTCTCTGGAAAAGATGATTCACCAAATGATGGATTCAGGTAAAAGGTTGAACAAATTCTTCTCATTATGAATTTCTTCTTCCTTCTTCAGATGAGTTCTTCTCATTATGAACCTTCTCTGGCAATGTTGATCCATCAAATGATGAATTTAAACAAAAAGTTGAACAAGTTCTTCTCATTATGAACTTCTTCTTCCTTCTTCAGATGAGTTCTTCTCATTATGAACTTTCTCTGGAAAAGATGATTCACCAAATGATGAATTTAAACAAAAAGTTGAACTAGTTCTTCTCATTATGAACTTCTCCTTCCTTCTTCAGATGAGTTCTTCTCATTATGAACTTATCTGGTAATGAATGATCCATCAAGTGGATTTGAAATCTTTGCTAAAATCTTTGAAATTCCTGTTAAAAATTCAACATAGATGAAAATGAATGAAAATGCATCTATTTTTGCAAATGCCTAAATATGATGCATGAATGTTGAGTTATTTGATTTCAGATTGGTGAATTGAGTATTTCTTCAATTGTAAAAACCTAATAGATTTTTCTTCTTCAAAACAAAGAATCTATCATCTTTGAAAAATGTAGATGTAGATATAATGTCACAAAATCTCTTGAGAATAAAACTCAATCGTATAGGCTCTTGAAAAGCTCGCATTCAGGCAACATGTTGATTCTGATAACAATTCATCTGATTATGAAGTGACCTTTCAAGATGATTTCACCGATATTGATAGTTCTTCTAATACCGAGAAATCTTGACTTCTGATTCTGATGAAGAGATACACTGTTATACTTGACAAAAATGTGATTCTCAGAAGCTGAAACTTCAAATAGCTTTCTTCCGGTAAAAGATGGGAAGCCATTATGTGATGATCCCAGTTACAAGCAAAGGCGAAACTTGTGCTATGATTTTTGGGAAAGGAATAAGCAAAAGAAGCTTGAAAAGAAACTTCTTAATGAAGAAGATCATGCAGTTCATCTTTTAATTCTAATGATTGGTTCTGTAGTTCTTACCAAAACAAATCAGATAACTCAAAGAACACTTCCAGAAGATGCTATTAGCAAATTCATCTTCCAAATTCAATGATTGGTTCTGCCAAACCAGATCAGATAACTCAAAGAACACTTCCAGAAGATGCTATTCTGTCTAACCAGATCAGATAACTCAAAGAACACTTCCAGAAGATGCTATTCTGTATAACCAGATCAGATAATTCAAAGAACACTTCCAGAAGATGCTATTCTGTCTAACCAGATCAGATAACTCAAAGAACACTTCCAGAAGATGCTATTAGCAAATTCATCTTCCAAATTCAATGATTGGTTCTGCCAAACCAGATCAGATAACTCAAAGAACACTTCCAGAAGATGCTATTCTGTCTAACCAGATCAGATAACTCAAAGAACACTTCCAGAAGATGCTATTGGTAAATTCATCTTCCATTTAATGTTTGGTCTGGGATATCACAGTACTTATTCGATATAAAGCCAGAATTTGTAGATTCGAAGCATTTCCATGCTGCTACACTAAAAAAGGCTATATTCATAATCTGCCAACAGAGTTTCTCTTATTCTGCTTCTTTCATGTGCTGATGCTTTTCCATTGACAAAGAAATGATGGCCTTCTTGGAATCCAAGAATAAAGTTAAACTGTTTATAAACATGTACAGGAAGTGCCAAATTGACAGAAAGGATCTGTAAGGTTCTTGAAGCTTATGACAATGAGCCACCTTAGAGTGTCCAGAAGTATGTTCTTAATGAATGCTGAAAATGGAATCTAGTATGGGTTGGAAGGAATAAAGTTGCTCCACTTGAACCTGATGAGGTGGAAATGCTTCTAGTTTTCTTTAAAAACCATACACAAGGATCTATATAGAGACATATTTCCCAGTGATATCAATGTCTTGTTTCTTTTTGCTGGAATCAGTACTGCAAAGATCATCTTCTACTGTTTTAATATATCTTTGAAAACAGATGTGCAAGAACTGAATGGTGATCGGTTGGAGCAATTGATGAGTAGATTTGGCGGATTCGTCCTTGTTGTCGGTAGCACCACTTGTAACAATCTTGATGTTCATGGCTTTAAGCTAGTGATGATTTGCCTACTTTGTATTCCATGTATTTAAAAGTATTAACATAAAGTGATATTCAGAAATCTTTAAATTATTTCAAAATTATGTTAATTCAATGGAAAAGAATAAATTGAATTTCCAAAATAAATTGAATCTCAAATAAATTGAACTTGAAATAGATATAATTGTATTCAAAGTTATGACAAGCATAAGAATAAAAATTCAATGTCTCAACAAATTATAAGCATAAGTATTTCTAAATTAATCAAGTTGACACAATTTAGAGATGATGTAAGCTTTTGTCTGGAAGATCTCAAACGTTGTTAAATGCTTGTAGATGTGAAGTTTCTCCCAAACTGTCAAAATCTTAAGAGGGTTCAATTGCCAGATGCCTAATATCAACCTGCATTTGAGCCGCCTTTTCAGGTTTCAACTCAAATCCATCATTTGGTTACAAGATGCCCTTTGCGGGTTTCACCTTGATTCTCTTTTTATTCTCTTCAGCATAATATTTCTTGACAGAATCCGAGTTTATTGGATTTTTCAGAATTTTTCCATCCATTTCTGCCAAGATCAACGCTCCTCCGGAAAAGGCCTTTCACAACGTATGGCCCTTCCCAATTAGGCATCCATTTCCCACGGAAATCTTATGTATAGGCAAAATCTTTTAGTACTAGATCACCCTCTTGGAATTCTCTTGGATGTACTTTCTTATCATGAGACTTCATCATCCGTTTTTGATACATCTGTCCATGGCAAATAGCTTTCAATCTTTCTCTTCAATAAGGTTCAATTGATCAAATCTAGCTTGGATCCATTCAGATTCATCCAATTTATTCTCTCAATATTCGGAGCGATGGAATCTCAACTTCAATTGGTAAGACTGCTTCCATCCCGTAGACTAAAGAAAAGGCGTTGCCCCAGTAGATGTTCGAACAGTAGTTCGGTATGCATATAGAGCAAAAGGTAACTTCTCGTGCCAATCTTTGAAGTTTCAGTAGTCTTTGTAATAATTTTTCTTGATGTTCTTATTTGCTGCTTCAACTGCCCCATTCATCTTTGGACGATATGCCACTGAATTTGCATGTTTGATCTTAAACTGTGCACAAAGTTCGGTCATCATTTGTTGTTCAGGTTCAGAGCATTATCTGTAATGCTCCTTTCTGGTAGGCCATATCGGTAAACTATCTCTTTCTTTATGAATTTGCAGACTGTGGACCTCTTAATATTGGTGTATGAAGCAACTTCAACCCATTTGTAAAATAATCAATTGCCACAAGGATGAAGCAATGTCCATTTGATGCTTTTGGTGTGATTGCCCCAATGACATCTATTCCCCACATAGAAAATGGCCAGGGTGCTGTCATTACATGTAAAGGAGATGGGGGTACATGAATCTTGTCTGCATATATCTGGCATTTATGACATTTCCTTGCGTAATCAATGCAATCTGTGTACATGGTAGCCCAATAATATCCATATCTCATTATTTTCTGGCCATGGAAAGACCATTTGCATGTGTTCCACATATTCCACTGTTTACTTCTTCAATGACATTTCGAGCTTCACTGGTATTTAAACATCTCAACAGCATTTGATCATTGCTTTTCTATACATAATCTCCATCAGAAAATATCCAGCAGCCATTCTTCTCAAGGTTCTTTTATCAATTTCCGATGCATTTGGTGG
The DNA here is from genome assembly GCF_006381635.1 of Hibiscus syriacus. Taxonomy (NCBI): domain Eukaryota; kingdom Viridiplantae; phylum Streptophyta; class Magnoliopsida; order Malvales; family Malvaceae; genus Hibiscus; species Hibiscus syriacus. The sequence goes on along the minus strand of NW_024063166.1, from coordinate 10,832 downwards.
ATAACTTTGATTTTTGATATATTGCAGGATATCATGATACCATGGTTTACCATCTACCTCTTCTTCCATACTATAACAATGTGCAGGAATTTCATATACTTGCATTTGATTGTATCATATCAACTTTCTTATTTGCCTGAAACATAGCAGCTAATGTAGCCAAAGCATCTGCCATTTGATTTTCTTCTCGATGGAGATAATTGAAGGTAACTCTCTCAAATTCTTTCACTAATTCGAGTGTAAAATTTCGGTATTCCAATAATTTGGGATCTTTTGTTTCCCATTCTCCTCGCAATTGATACACCACTAACGATGAATCTCCATATATCTTGAGAAATTTGATTTCCTTTCTATAGCTGCTTTTAACCCCATGACAAACTTCATATTCCGCCATATTATTGTACAAAAGAACTCCAGTCTGCTTGTAAAGGGATAATAAACATTTTCAGGAGAAATTAACACTGCTCCGATTCCTCGTCCCAAAGCATTAGATGCTCCGTCAAAGTAAAGCTTCCAAGTTGCAAATTCATCATTTGTTCTGACTTCTTCATTCATGGATATGCATAACAAATCTTCATCAGGAAAATTGAAGTTCAAAGGCTGATAATCATTTGATACACGATGGCCAGAAATCAGCTATTACACTTCCTTTTATTGCTTTTGGTTGAATATAATATCAAACTCAGATAATAACATCTGCCATCTAGCCATTCTGCCTGTCAAAGCTGGTGATTCCATTAAGAATTTCAAAGGATCAAGTTTTGATATCAACCAAGTAGTATGGTAACATATATTGTCTGAGTCTTCGAGTAGTCCACACCAAAGCACAACATAATTTTTGTATTGGTGGATATCGAACTTCACAATCAGTAAATTTCTTGCTCAGATAATAAATAGCTTTTTCTTTCCTTCCTGATTCATCATGCTGTCCTAGTACACATCCCATCGAATTTTCGAAAACCGTCAAGTAGAGAATTAATGGTCTATCAGGCATTGGTGATACTAAAATTGGGGCATTGGATAAATATTTCTTAATAATATCCAAAGTTTCTTGACATTCTTTATTCCAGACTTCAGGATTGTTCTTTCGAAGTAATTTGAACACTGGATCACATTTGTCAGTCATTGAGAAATGAACCGAGATATATAATTAATCTCCCAAAAAGCCTCGAACTTCTTTTTTGTGTTGGGTGGGTGGAAGATCTTGAATTGCTTTTACTTTATTGGATCAATCTCAATTCCTTTTTTGCTGACTACAAATCCCAAAAGTTTCCCAGAAGTTACCCCAAAAGTGCATTTAGCAGGGTTAAGCTTTAATTGATACTTCCTCAATCTCTGGAAAAGCTTTCTCAGATTTTGAATATGTTCTTCTTCGTTCTGGATTTGGCAATCATGTCATCTACATATACTTCAATCTCTTTGTGCATCATGTCATGAAACAAAGTTACCATGGCTCTTTGATATGTTGCCCTGCATTTTTCAATCCAAATGGCATCACTTTATAACAGAATGTGCCCCACATGGTTATAAATGTCGTCTTTTCCATGTCTTCAGATTCATTTATCTGATTATATCCTGAAAGCCATCTATAAATGAAAACCATGCGTGCCCTGCAGTATTGTCCACCAATGTGTCTATGTGGGGTAATGGAAAGCTATCTTTCGGACTAGCTTTGTTGAGATCTTTGTAATCCACACATTCGAACTTTCCCATTCTTCTTTGGTACGGAACAATGTTGGCTACCCATTCTGGGGTATTTAGATGCCTGTAGGAAACCTGCATTGATTTGTTTCATCACTTCTTCTTTGATTTGCAACAACATTTCTGGCCTCATTCTTCTGGCTTTTGTTGGACTGGTTTATATTCTGGATTGATTGGAAGCTTATGTATCACATATCTGTGCTCAAACCAGGCATATCTTGATAGGACCAGGCAAATATATCTTTGAACTCTTGAAGGAGATTTATCAATTCTTGCTTTATCGATTGTCAGAGTAGTACCAATTTTCACCTCTTTTCTGTCTTCATCTGTTCCCAAATTCACAGTCTCAACCCTTTGTGGGTAGAATTTGTTTGTCTTCTTTTTCTACCAATCTTAATAGTTCAGTAGGAATATCACATTCCAGTTTATCTTCACAACCATTGATTTCTTCCAGACATATAGGTGCTCTAAATTTATCACTGGATTAAATCTAGGAATAAACATGCTATTAACACGGTGACACCTGCAAATTTAAGTCGGAACATTTCCGAAAGAATATAGTAAATTTATGAAAATAAATAAATGTAAAAATGTAATAAAATGTAAAGAATGATTGCCATCTGAAAATTTTAAGAAAGTTCCTTATATTTAACATAATCTCTTTACAAGATACAAAAAGTTTTCATATTTTTGAGCTAAACATAAAGATTAGTTCTGAATATTACTCTGCATTAATATTAAAAACTAGGAAGATCTTCAGTGGTCCAATTGGTGAGTGTTTCTAGGAAAACATGGGCGAATCCTATCCAAGTACTTGCCAGTCTTGTTGTCATTCGTGATCATGTTGACAAATAATCCATTCATAGCTTCTTCAACTATGTCTTGATCTTTGTCATCTTTTCTTCTTTAAAAGCTTCAACAAGCTGCTGTTCCACATTAATTGTTCCCCCTGATCTGAATATGGTTTTCAACTGTGGGAAAGACATGTGTTTCCAAAGGATTTCTCCTTTCAATTTTGCCTTTCTGTCTTCACATTTCTTTTCATCTCTTTGTTCCTTTGCTGAAGATTGGGCTTAAATCCCAGCCCAAAACGATCTTTTTTCATCTTTATACTGATAGGAACTGAAATTCCTTGAAGATTCTTTCCTAGACCTCTCCCAGCTTTAGCTCCGATGCCTAAAGTTTGTTGTACCGTCATCTTGATGCAATCAGACAATCTGGGATATGGAATTTTGCTTCCTTCTGCAATATAGGTTGCATTTACAAATTCAAGAGCTCGAAAAGAGCATTCAAGCCTCATCATTGGTGTCGATATATGGAACATCGCTTGTTACAGACGCAATGATTTCTTCTTCAGCACTAACGCATATTAGTTGTCATCAACAACAAATTTCAATTTTTGATGTAATGAAGAAGGAAAGCTCCTGCTGAATGAATCCATGGCCTCCCTAATAGACAATTATATGTGGGGTGGATGTCCATTACCACAAAGTCAATATTGTACACGACTGGCCAATTAACAACGGTATTTCCATTTTCCCAAGCACTTCTTTTGAGTACCATCAAATGCTCGTACCACATTCTGATAACTCTTCATGTGTGATTGATCCAGAGGCATTCTTTGAAGTGTGACTAGAGGCATCAAATTGAGAGCAGACCCATTGTCAATCAATACTCCTGGCAACACATGACCATGACAATGTGTCGTGATGTTCAAAGCTTTTACTGACCCCATTCCGCCTTCCGGTATTTCATCGTCTGTGAATGTTATGTAATTGTCAGCGGCTATATGTCCCACAATTCTGTCAAGTTTATTGAGGGATATATCTTCGGGATGAATGTTTGATTGAGAATTTTCATCAAAGCATTTCTATGCGCTTCTGAATTCATCAATAGATCAAGAATAGAAATTCTCGCCTGTTGTTGTGTAGTTGTTCAACCACACTATACTCACTATGTTTCAAGAATTTCAAAAATTCTTGAGCTTGTTTTTCTGTCACAGGTTCATTGAATGCTGGAAGGGATTCATCTTCAAATACCTTCTGAGGTATTGCCACAGCTTTTCCTTTTGCTTTCACTTGTTCTAAAGCATTGGAGTTTCGGGAGTAAAATCTCCCACTTCTTGTAAAGAAACCGACCTCGCTCACTGCTTCAGACGTCGATGTTGTACTCAGGCTTTGTATTTTCTCTGTTTTTCTAAAGAAACAGATCCTCCTACCATTGAAACATTGGTAGTATAATTTCAAGGTACCCTGCGGGTATCTTTGTATGGAAATGGTAGAGGAGTGGTAATAACTACTTTTGGCCTTATTGGTGCCGGAATCACCGTGGATGATTTCACATTAATGATCACAGGATCATTTATTCTTTGATTTTAGAATCCTCTGATGAGCAAACATCATCTTCTTTTTTCCCGGGTTCTTCTTCAAAGAATTCTATTTCTCTGTTGTTCATCAATTTTGCACCAAGTTCTAAACTCAGGACATAGTTGAATTTATGCCCTTTCTCCTGATGATATTCACAATAATTCTTGCCTTCATTCTGCTTTGGCCTGAATTGTGTGGAATTATACCGGCTAAAGAAGTTGTTGAAATATCCAAATAAACGGAGATTTAATTTCAGAAATGTCAGTCTTTGCTTTCTTTCTGTTCTCTTCCTGAATTGCATTACGTTTTATCTCCATGATTTGGCAATGGATGATTGATACAGATGGTGTATTGAATTCCAACTTCCAGTGTTGATCAAATTTTGAACCACCCTTTTGAATGCTAGACAGTTTTCAATAGAATGTCCTGTAATTCCTTCATGGTAAACAGTGTGCCTTTGTATCATACCAATGAGGGAATGGTGGTTGCATGGGAACCAAGGGATAAGGCCGTATAACATCTGCTTTTAACAGCGAATCATAGATCTCTGTATACGGTACCGGTAAAGGTGTAAAAGACAACCTTTCATTTTCCTTTCGAGATCCCTGGACTCTGCTCGATTAGTGTTTGTTTCCTCTTCTTAACCCTTGGCTGGGTTATTGTAACACTTTTCGATGAATCCTTGCTGTAAGAATTGCATTGTTGACCTCATTCTTTTTTCCGGTATGTAGGTCTTTTGGAACTAGATCCATCATTCGATTCAATCTTGCCACTTTTCAAGACATTTTCAATTAATTCTCCAGAAATGACCAAATCCGCAAAATTTCTGGTTGCATTCCCCATTAGATGGTTTAAATAAGAAGCCTTCAATGTATGGACAAACATCACTGTGGCCTCTTTTCTGACAAAGGTGGTTGAACTTGGGCCGCAGTGTCACGCCATCTCTGGGCTACTGTCTGAATGTTTTCATTATTCTTTTCCCAGGTTTTGGAGAGTCCATCTATCAGGACCATGTCTGTCACATGGCGGTACTGCTCTAAAAATGCTTTAGCCAAATCTTTCCAGGATCTAATATTGGCTTTGGTCAATTAAGTATACCATTTTAAAGCCGGTCCTGTCAAACTATCCTGGAAGCAGTGAATTAACAATTTTTCGTCCTTCACATATCCTGCCATTCTTCGACAAAACATAGTAATGTGGGATGAAGGGCATGTAGTACCGTTATATTTCAAATTCGGGAGCTTTGAACTTGATAGGGAGGATTAGGTCTGGAACCAAACTTAACTCACTAGCATCAAACCCATAGAATGATTCAGTTATTTCCACGATTTCATTCGCTCTTCTAAGCTCTTGATCTGTCTGGTCAGTTCTTCATTACTTTTGTTTCTCATTCAGCTCATTCAAATCTGGGATCAAATGCTCAGTATTAAGATCCCTATTTTCACATCTGATATAAGCGGATTTTTGCTTGAAGATGCGGGATCCACTTGTTGATCTTCATGTGGTTTAGCTTCTTGTAATGCAGATGTACGAGCATTGATTTGTATAGGGGTAGTACAGAGTGATAAATTGGTTCTGGTGAAAAACCTAGAGGATATATGGGTTCTTGGTCGAAGATACAGGATTTTCATGCATTTTCCACTGATAGCCTGCCTTTTAAACATGTCCTCTATCTTCTTCATCATACTATCTTGTGAATTTGCAATGCTGGCTTCAATTTTTTCCAACTTCATTCTCATTTCTTCTTGTTCTTTATGATGCTGTTCCTCAATACGCTGTATTTATCCTCCATAATTCTCTTAGTAGCTTGTCTAGTACCGTAGTGATGTAGTATTTCTCTTTTGGCCAGAGTAACTGCGATTGAAAAATCTTTTAAATTATTTTTTCAAATTTTAATTGATGAATTTTAACTTAATAAAATAATTCATAGTGAAAATTATGAAATGAATGATGAATGTATGCAAATGCATGTATGTAAAAACATTGATCCCAAAAGGTTAACTGTCATAGAACAACTTTCATCGGCATACAAAAGTTTCTTTATAATAGTTCATAACTACAGATAAGGCGTAGCTTTCCTATTAGCTCTATAATTTCTTTCATTAACCATGACACTTCTTTCCATACTTAGAAACTGGATCAACTTGATGCTCAATTATTTCGGCTTCAACAGCTAGTTCCCAACATATCTGGCAACCTCGCTCATTTGTACCATGGCCTCGAACCATATTGCTTCTTTCTTCACTTCTTTCGACATAGAACTCAGTTGACTTTTGCCATTGTTCAGTTGTTCCTTCAAGAGTTTGCTCTAACTCAGTGATTCTGACTTGACAATTGTGCAGAATTTTTTCAAGATCTCTAATGCGTCTTCGCAGTGAAGCATTTTCCTCATTACTTTCTTTGAGATCATTAGGTCCTAGACGAACCTTTTCTTGAAACAATGATTCTTCAAGTTGCAAAAGAATTGAACTCGGAGTTTTGTTTCTAGACTGATCCAGATCCTTCAAGTTTTGTTCGTGCTTCTTGCGTTCTTTGATTAAGTTTCTGGATTTGAACATCTTTGTTTCTGCATCTTTGCATCCAATTGCTAGCCACCTCCTGCTCTACCTCAAGTCTGGTGTTGAAATTTTTTCTAGCTCCCATTTTTCTTTTTCAACATTGGATTCTTCTATCTTTTGGCCTCTGACTTCAAGTTCAGCAATCAAATGGTTCATTTCAGATTCAAATCCCTTGAACATGCTATTTTCTCGCCTTCAAATTTATCAAAGATGTCATTCTTCATCTCTTCTGAATTTTGGCTCGATCTCTTTCTTTGCATTTCATTCATGATCTCACGGTGTTCAGCCTTGTTTTATAATTCGCTCTCTTCTGTCGACCTCGAAATCTTCCATTTTTGCTTTCCTTTTTCCAGGCTTTTGAGTAGACAGCTATTCTTTCCTTTCAAATCTTCAACTCGTCTTTTCTCGATGTTCAATTCTCTGGTCATCTGTACCGTCGATTGGCTGGGTCTGATGATTTTCGGGATTTATATAACTCCTGGTAATTTTTCTGTAAGGCTCTGTACTCATCCTCACCTTTTTCTTTATCTTTTCTCAACATTGTACATTGTGATGAATGAAAGTCAATGTCAACCCCCAACATAACTTATCTTGTCTCATTTGCTCTAACTCTTTCGACCAGCCATCTCTTTCTGCTTCAAACTCAGCTCTCAAGATTTCAATCTCTGATGGAACCACCTTAATGCGATCTTCCATAGAGATATCCTCATTTTGATCTGGTAGAGGAATATTTTCGTTTTTCTGACAGATCTCCAATCTTCATAATCAGGAGTTAGCATTCTTTTGCTGCTTTAGCTCGAATACAAAAAGTTGTTTTCCAAGCCCAAACGATCTTTTCATCTTTATACTGATAGGAACTGAAATTCCTTGAGATTCTTTCCTAGACCTCCTCAAGCCAAGCTGTAACGGCTTCCATGATATTTCTTTTAATTTTTGCTGTGGAATACGAACTCAGATGACTGTATCCAGTGACAGGTACAAATTGACGACTTCATACTGTCTTATGACCAGCAGTGGTGCATATCCAATTCCTCCCCATAATCCGAGCAGCATTATCCAGTTGTAATTACCACACCTGTAAATGAATTCCCTTTGTATTTGCCATGGGGCTCGCCAAATAACGTCATTGCTTTGCAGATTTCGAAAGGCATTAATCCACATCTTCTTAATTTCTTTCGGCCATTCCTGCTCTAGAAATTCTTTTAATGGTGAATAATTCGTATTAAAGCGTCGGTATGAAACCTTTTCTGTTCTCCAGAAATGACTACGGATCCAAACATATAACACTGAGTACACCCTGAGAATCGTCCACCTCCTAGCCTTCTGCAAGCATTTACGATCTGAAGGTCTGCTAGGATTGCAGAAACGGGATAATCTTCTTCGGTAGCTGTTCAAAAAAGTCTACCACTGCAGCTTCAACATATCCCAATACTTTGGGAAGATGACCATACCATATATACCCAGAGAAAATAGATCGAATCGTACTTTAGCGTCTGGATGACTCTGAATAAGCTCTCTGATGTTGGTCCAAGCAATGCCTTCACTTTCGCCTTTTTGTTTTGTACGGGGTGCTACCCATTCTTCTCGTACCCCGGCAATCTTTGCTAATTTAACTCGAAAAGGTTGAGTTTTAATTGACTTTGAATAGATTCGATTCTCCAACGCCTCTTGATATAGCAAGTTGTGTATTCTTCAATAGTAGGGACCAAGTTCTCCTTATTGAAAGTGAAGCAATTGTACCCTGGATTCCAGAATTGAACTAGGGCTCGGAGTAATTCATCATCAACTTCTACATAGAGCAGATATGGGATGTCTCCGTAAGTCTGATAAAACTGCAATTTTTTGTTGAATCCCAACTTTCCCAATGCTTCGCAAATCTTGCATATCATTTCTTTTAATGAAACTGGACATAACTGGCCAAGTCAGATACATAATCATCCTGCAGACTATCTCCTCCTTGTCTTTGTAAATCCTCAGCCCACTGTTACTTCTGAGTTCAGAATTATTTGATTTGAACACTTTTTATCCATAGATGAAGGCTTTCCAATGAGACAATTAACACAAGGATCAATGTCTTTTATCCTTATGATGCAATGCAAACAGAAAAATAAAGAACACACAAAAAAATAAATTAGTTTACATAAAAAATTCAATAATAACATTTATTTAATTTAAACATGCTTTTCTAAATTTAAATAATTTAAATAAACATGTAATTTAAACAATAAATAAATTAACAGGAAAGACATTCATTTCCTGTGTGTACATCTATTTTGGACAAAATTTCGGCATGACTTCGGATTGGAAGAGTTTCTAAGGTTTTTTATATGCAGGTTTCAGATCTAGGAGTAAAGGTACTCGAATTGTCCTGTTAGTGCCCCCTTAGGGCTGCTAACCCTCCCTAGTCCATCACAGACTAAAGTGGATCGAGTTCAATTCGAGGGGATACATTTCTCTATATCTGACACGGAGAATAAATTCCACGAAGACATAGAGCATATGAACCCCGGAAGTTACTTGCTAGGTCTGGCACGGAGAATAAATTCTCACGAAGACGTCGCTTTCACCCCCACTTAAAAGGGACAACTCAATTATAGAGCTTATGTTATGCAATGCAAGTGTTGGTGTGAGGGAAATGCTCAAACCTTGACAGTAATAAAAATGAAATAAAATAATTACAAATAAATAAAACAGATAATATATGAAAATAATAAGTAAATAAAAATTTGAAAAAATAAAATTAAAAATTAAATATATGATTTTTAATTTTTAATTTATAGAGACAATTATAATTGATTTTTAAAAGTTTGACCAGTCCCCAGCGGAGTCGCCAAGCTGTCGTAACCGGTTTTCGTCCGGGTACGAAATATTAAATTGGCGGGGAAATTAATGTTAATAAATAATTTTGAAAATAATTTGGAGTCGCCATCGGCCTTTGGGTCAGGTAGGTCGAATACCTAAAAATTATTTTTTAAAGAGTTTTAAAACACCAATAAAAAAAATAAAACTGATCTGCGTTATAACCAAAAATTCATTCTTTTTAATAATAAAAAGGGATTCGTGTCGGTTACGTTTAGGGAAGGATTAGCACCCCTACAACGCCCAAAATTGGTACTTTTAATTATAAATTGTCTCTATTATTAAAATTTTAAAAATTCAAAAATATATTTAATTTATAATTCTATTATTTCAAAATTAAAAAATATTTATTTATTTAAAAATATCCGAAAAGAACTTCTAGGTGCCTAAGACAGCTCTTTCTTTGATATTGATAAATATTAATTTAAATATATTGTTTACTTTTTAATTTTAAATATCAGAATAAACATCCGTTGTATTAAGACTGTCCTTTTCTTCGATATTAAAAATAAATATTAAAAATTACTATTTATTATATATTTATGAATATAAAAATATTAACAATATAATAAAATAAAAATACAATACTACTAAACAATATATTTAAAAACAATAAAATAAAAAACATATAAAATAACTGACTAAATTATAATAAAATAAAATTAAGAATCTAATTATAATTAATCAAAATTATAGGGATTTAATATGTTTTCCTTTTTATTTATTTGGTGACTAAAATAAATTATCTAAAATTCGGATATAGAATCAAATAAATTAAAAATATAAACTAGGGATTAAAATTTTTATTAAAATTAAGGGATTAATCTGTAATTTATCCTAAATATATTATTTTAATATGAAGGACTAAAATAAAAGAAATTAAAATTCGAAGACTGAATTAAAATATTATAAATTTAATTTAGTGACTAAATATAAAATTTACAAGTTGGGAGGACTACGGACGGGATTTAACTATTTTGTAATTACGGCATAGTCCTTCCCGAAACGACGTCGTCGGGAGGACTATAATGTCCAAACCGGCTGTCCCGAAGGGCCAACCATTTCATTTCTTCTCTCTCTCTGAGAGAGTTTTAAAACTCTGCCTTCTCTCTAGCTTCCCTCATCGGAGGGAAGCCGGTTACCGGACGGCAACCGTCTGCCGCCGTGACCATCACCGCCGGCCACCGCATCCGGTGGCCGGAAAAAAAGATTTTTACACTAATATATAGATCGGACCGTCTAAGGACGGTTCCGGTGTTATTTCTTCCTAAAAGGCTCCCAATCGGAGCAAATCTACAAAAGTACCTTCGTTGTTTCGAAGGTTCCGGTGAGATCTGGTAGTCGGAGC